>NC_087079.1:4092768-4791204 GCF_026151205.1 Bolinopsis microptera | reverse complement strand
TTGGTGCACTCTTCAACAAGTGCAGACTTGTGAGCTTTACATGTGTTTATTATGAACGTTTTAGATGCTTCAGGAAGCTGGTATACTCTCAGTTTTGTGGGGAGAAACATTGTAGGTAGATGTCTGCTTCCATCCTTTTCCCATTTGTCTTCCAGATAAAACCTGAATTCTGTTGCTTTCTGTGGATTGATTTCTTTGATCAGCTCCCAGAGGGGCCTCAGTTCAAAATCAAATGGGTAAACATTAGTACTGTCGATGGTTTGAGCCCATTCTCTAGCAATGTCCATAGCTGATGAAAATTGGGATTGGTCTTGACCACTAGTACCAAGTTGGAACCAAAGATCAATATCACCTCCCTGAGCCCTCCACTCACGTCTGACCTTTGCATTTCTGTTAGATAAACGACGTCCAGTTTCAAACCTTGATGTAGCATCGATGCTTGCTCCGAGACACTCTTTACCAAATGAAGCTTGTAGTTCTGCTGTTACCTTAGATTCATTGTCATCTTCAGTCGCCTCCATTATATAGGATCTTTTAACCATTCCACCAAGTTGAAGTCTGATTGCATAAAACACCCCTATTCTAGTTTCTATCTCCTCCACTGTCAATTCTTGAATAGCTGACTTGAAATCCTCTGTCAGAAACTTCTCTGGACAAGTCCTGAAGCTGCCTCTAGTAGTGATACAGTTCTTTGTACACACCCCTATAGCATCAATTCTTACAGTATGAAACTGAGACTCTCCAGTAGTCTCAACAGCCATACTAGCAGCTCCAGAGAAAGCACTGTAAAGAGCCCCTACCTTCATATTACCAGCTGCCCATTGAGCTGCAGTAAAGTTACTGTCCGAGTATTGTAGTTTCATGTCTATTGTTTCATTAACTGAAATTGAGATGTCTTCTTCAGGATCTATCTTGAATATTTTGTCACCTCTAGTTAGGTATGTTGGGGAGTAAGAATCGACCGAATAAGCATAACATATTGCGCTTACCACAGTCTCGTTTTCCAAGCATTGTTGAACTGATTCAGTCATTTGCCTGAAATATTAACAAGCGTCAAAATTAATATAAGCAGTTAAACTGAGAGAATGTGACTGTTGATCATAGAACAACAAGTGACATCCCATGCTAGGACATGTGCTTCAGAGCAACAACAACACACCAGCCTATCAAGGTCGAGACTATTTGCGACAATAGGGTGCCAAACGTAAAAGGGACGTAAAGGCAGACACAGAACTAATTTGTAAGACATTATTGTGAAAAAGGATTTATTTAAGAGAAATAATTACTTAAAGAACGAGGACGACCCTTAACAAAAATGTGGATGTGCAGTTAGAACTGTTCTGTGCAGGCAACAAAGTTACCAGGCCAGGTACTTCTACCCATGCATCAGATAGCAGACCAAACATTACTGGTTACAGGTTACTGTCGCATGTCCAAGTTTCATTTTTTTTCTTTTTTGAGCATCACAATGTTTGTTTTCTTTTAAAAACTATATCAGTATAAAAATATAAAATTATGCAATGTGCACCACAATTGGATAAATATTTAACAGGATTCCTTAATTTTTGTTTTACTAAAAATTTGTTTTACTTAATTTAAATAGCTTTTAACACTGCAATTTATCTTTGAAACAAGTTTCATGCTTTAACTGAATTTAAAGGTCATTTCAAATATTCTGTCACCGTTTGAAGGGGATGTTGGGAAGAAAGATTCGACAACTGAGTAAGCGTAACATTACGTGCTTGCAACAATTTCGTTTTCCAAGCACTACTACACTAATTCGGTCATGAGGCTGAAAAGAGAAGAATATCCAAATTGATTTAAGATATTAAACTTGTTTGCAATTAACAATTTCGTGCACACCGCTGTGATAATTACTCTATTGAATACACAAAACAAAAACAAAAAACGGCTTAGTAGTAATTATAGTAATTAACATCATGATTGCAACATTTTTAATAGGATCGGGTAAGAAGGACTTTGAATCAAGGGCTCAGATTTCAAATGGCTGATTCCTGGCATTAAACTAGCCTTTTAACATTTCTGCAGAATCCACCTGAAAGTGTGATATGAAAAGGATTTCAACCAAAATTATAAAAATGTTAGCTAGTAACTCATGAATGCAAGAACAGTCTCCCTTAAGATCGCATTGTCACGAGAGTGATCGCAGAAACAATGAGGGGTCGGGTCCAGATCCATAGAGCTGGGTGAGCTAAGATGTTGAATATATGTAATTTTTTTAAATAAAATTTTTTCAAACAGTATACACATAATGTCACAATGGATTTATGAAATCTATATAATTCCTTGACGGATGTTACTCGTCTAAATTTATTCGAAGTAGCGCGCACCGCTTTCTTCTCGAAATGTTATAGTAGAGGTACCAAACTGATATCAAGTTCAAAGTGACCCCAAGACACGGTGATGTAGTTACTCTATCCAGAGCCCTTGCGCTTGCAGTGGCGCTCGCTCGCCTCCCGGCGGTTTTCTTTACTTGTGAAACAAGCGCGCCCGCAATGTGGGAAAGCGCGAAAGCACATCGTTAGGCATGAAGTGATGTAACTGTCATACCCTCATTGTCAAAGTCTAGTTCCTTACGCAACCGGTCACTGTACGACAGGCCTTTTGCAGTTCAAGCACTGAAGCTGTGGAACAAAGTGCCTCACACAGCTAAGGCTGATTTATCCTTTGTCATGTTTAAGTGTAGTTTGTCAACGCGAAATTTTTTGCTTTGATACCGGACAACCCTCCGGTCGCCGGCTACAAATGTAGTTGGTCAAACTCACTGGTTGACTACTCGCCATCCAGGTGGTCAGATATATATATGATGACCCTTCCGGCTCCACGGATGAACTCAACGAAGTAACGACGTAAGTACATAAGTAGAGGCTATTACATGACAGGAAAAAGCGCGCAACTGCTACAAACTGCTACAAACTGGCACTAACTGCTACAAACTGGCACTGACTGCCACAAACTGCTACTAACTGCTCATGCTGATTGCTGGAAAAGGCGCGCGAATGCGTGGGCGCGATTGCAGCAGTTAGTAGCAGTTTGTGGCAGTTAGTGCCAGTTTGAAGCAGTTTGTAGCAGTTTGTAGCAGTATGTAGCAGTTGTGCGCGGCGTGCGTTGCGCAGTAAAGACACGCGTCCAATTATTACTTGTTAAAAAAAACACGTCTTTTTCCTGTCATGTAATAGCCTCTACTTACGTACTTACGTCGTTACTTCGTTGAGTTCATCCGTGGAGCCGGGAGGGTCATCATATATAAATATCTGACCACCTGGATGGCGAGTAGTCAACCAGTAAGTTTGACCAACTACATTTGTAGCCGGCGACCGGAGGGTTGTCCGGTATCAAAGCAAAAAATTTCGCGTTGACAAACTACACTTAAACATGTCAAAGGATAAATCAGCCAGTTTGTGGCAGTTTCTTTGCACTTTGCTCCTTTTAGCTTGCTCCTGTGTCCTGTGATGCGCGTTTAATTTTAAAATTTGACAATCTATAACTCTTACGCCCTTAAAGTAATTATGTTAATATTTTTTCGGCAATAAGATCTTATTGTACTTTATTTGGTGTGAAAATGTTGTCATACGTTGTATAACCCGCCGCGCACGAGTGCGCGGCTCCCCCTGTATCGTCAGGACGACCGTGGGTGTCACAACGTGATACAATGAAAATGTGAGCTAGAACATAGAACAAACGCAATTTTGCTGAGTTATGGCTGTTTGAAATTTTTGATGAACGCGCGGGAGCCGCGGGTGCTCATTGATAACAATTAAATAATTTTGCGCGTAGTGCGTGTTAACGTTAACGGGTGATACTCGTAAAATATTTGTTCCAAAGATAATATTTATTAGGTCCGTCGACGAGTCCAACTCGGCGCGTGTCCTGGTAGCCTGGTAAGTAAGTAAGTTATAAACATACAAAGTGCGTGTCGAACATTTAGCAAAAAAAATGTGAGCTAGAACATAGAACATAGAACAAACGCAATTTTGCTGAGTTATGGCTGTTTGAAATTTTTGATGAACGCGCGGGAGCCGCGGGTGCTCATTGATAACAATTAAATAATTTTGCGCGTAGTGCGTGTTAACGTTAACGGGTGATACTCGTAAAATATTTGTTCCAAAGATAATATTTATTAGGTCCGTCGACGAGTCCAACTCGGCGCGTGTCCTGGTAGCCTGGTAAGCAGGTAAGTTATAAACATACAAAGTGCGTGTCGAACATTTAGCAAAAAACGCTTGCGCGCGTAGTGACAATATTTAAATTGTAATGAAGTATATTTAGTGGATCCTTCTCAGAAAGGACAAATTGAGGTGAATACGCGATATAACTATTTTTCACATGTTGGCCAAAGTGCAAAAACTGCTGCTGATTGACAATTGCTGCTAATTGCTACTATATACCATTTGCTGCTGCTTATAACTGCTGCTAACTGAAGCATGAAGGCTCCATGCATCCCCCATTTATTAAATAATAATTGAATTTAAGTCAAATCATCCGTATAGTAATGCTAGTATTATAGTAAATACCCAATTATAGGAAGTGCACGATAAAAAGAAACTTCCTCTGATTTTGAAAATTTTCGTAATACTGTTTTTAAAAGTGTGTGAGCGTTTTCACAATTCAAATTTGTCATTCCTTTTTGAAATAATTAATGAATTTGCCCAGGTGCCATAGCGTGCTAAATCATTTTAGCGCGATGCGTTACTGGGCCGGGCCGCGCCGAGTTGCGAAGAATTGACATCGTCAATCAAGATAAATCACTGCTACAGCTAGTCGATCTTCGAGATTGTTTTAAAAGAGACAGTTGAACTAACTTCAATTAATGTATTTTCAAACGCTGATTCCGAAATACTGGCGAAAACTGTTTTGATCACGTGATATGACCTTGTCATACGTTGTATGACCCGCCGTGCACGAGTGCGCAGCTCCCCCTGTCATGTATCGTAGAAACTCTACAGGGATAGTGAAACGACGATGGGGGTCACGACGTGATACAACGCGCCACTGCAAGCGCGAGGGCTCTGGATAGAGCAATTTCGATCGTGCAGGCGAAGTGTGCACGCCGGCGCGCGATCAAAAGGGGTTGCAGGTTTACCTACCTACCTACCTACCTACCTATCTACCTACCTACCTACCTACAGGTTGTAGGTAGTTAGGGAAATCATCCCTGTCGAACTTCATTACGTGTCGAACTATATATAGAGTCAAGGTAGCGCACTTTAATTCGACAGTCCAAGTTCTCTTGTAGAACTTGACGAGTACGTGTTGAACTTAAGTCGAGGTAGCGTACTTTGATTTGATAAAGTTGAACTCTAGGGTTCGTGGAACTACAGTGCGAACTAGAGTGCGTGTCGAACTGTAAAGTAGTTTATTATGTTCATAAACATATACAATATATTCTGCGGAATGACAGGCTAGGCTGAGCGCCGCCCGGTAATAAAGTAGGTGTACCGCAATTTCACTTTCGGCTTTAACTATTCAGCCTACAGTGTAGTCCATTTCATGAGTGATGAGCTTCCAAAAGGCCAGAGACAATGACAAATGATATGCAAAACAGCTGAGGAGAAAATTGTGTTCGACTTGTTGGCACATATTTCACCTGTTCAGTTGCTTCTTATCTACAAGTACAAAGCTACAACAATAGCATTGTTACTGCACTCTGCAGGTAAACGTCGTGTAAACGCCGGGTATGAGAGTCCTGTAGAACAAAAGATATGCTAAAACCTTCTTGTTATCCTATTATCCTAAGCTTGCTCTCAGATGTGCGATCTGCTTGGTCGTCTAAATCTACTATCTTATAGTCTGCACTTGACAATTTTCTGAGCTGTAAGAACTATGTGCATGTGGAGCAACTTGTGGAGTGAGCTATGTGTCTGTCTGGTTCTAATATACCGTTACAATAATGACTTTAAATTTAATATACAAACATTAAGGTGAATAACTTGAAATCGGGATTGGCTTAATGTTGCATCAAATCTGATGAAAAAGTTTTTGTGAGTAGTGATTGACAAACGCGGCTAAAGGCTCGATGGATTACAAATTTATTGTTGGTTACACATAATATAGTGAAATCTTCAAATTCCAAATTGGTCATCGTGAAAACTTGGTCATATTTTGTCATATACATCGGTTGAATCATAACATTTATGATTATCAGGATATCGTTTTATTTTCCCTGGCTAGCTCCAAAGTCAGGTCAAACTCTAGAGCTAAATAGAAACTAACCGCGTAAGAGATACTTGCTCATGCTGACCATGACAAAACTGCCAAGTTCAAAATCACGCCATCTCATACGGGGAAATCTTGGAATTTGTTTTCAATCAGGCTATTTTAGAATTCAGTTTACATCACTCCCCTCGCTAGCCGTACCACTCTTGGAACTTTGGAACACAGGTTAGTCGAATGATTTGACTGTTATCTCTCCCGACTCCGCCACTCTGTTAGCTAGTCACGTGACTAGCTAGTATCACGTGACTCTGCTAGCTAGTATCACGTGACTAGCTAGTATCACGTGACTCTGCTAGCTAGTATCACGTGACTAGCTAGTATCACGTGACTCTGCTAGCTAGTATCACGTGACTCTGCTAGCTAGTATCACGTGACTCTGCTAGCTAGTATCACGTGACTCTGCTAGCTAGTATCACGTGACTCTGCTAGCTAGTATCACGTGACTCTGCTAGCTAGTATCACGTGTCTCTGCTAGCTAGTATCACGTGACTCTGCTAGCTAGTATCACGTGACTCTGCTAGCTAGTATCACGTGTCTCTGCTAGCTAGTATCACGTGACTGTGAGCTTTAAACTGTTTCTCCACATCATGCTGCCGGATAATAAACCCCAATCAACGATAGTATAGAGTAGCCAATTTGTTCGGAATATCGCATAAAATTGGACCAGAGTGGTTTATTTCTGTAAGGTACAACACATGTAGCCATCATGAGTTCGGCTGCAACACAGCTATTTCTATATTTGTGTGCAAACTTGGTATAATATTTAGGTCATATTTTGTCATATATTAAAGTCATTATTGTAACGGTATATTATAATCGGTTGAATCATAGAATTCATGATTATCAGGCTATCCCTTGTTTTTCCTGGCCAGTACAGTGGCCGGCGAATACAGTGGCCGGCGAATTTTTGCCTCACTATAAGTGTAATCTTGCTACCATTTTCCAAAACGTGGTCTAAATTTGAATGTTTCCCATGCAATGTTTTGTAAAATTGTATTATGAGTAGTTTTTGTGTGCCCTGGTCATGGCCGTAGGGTCCAGATCCGCTACCGCTAGATTATACTATCTTGTGCTACCAATACCATGCACACGATCGTAAAAATACTCTGAAGAACTTCCGCTACAGTGAACATTGGTATAAGATTTCAAATACCCACCCCGATTACACAGTATTATACTTTTAAACCGGTGATATATTTTTTGAATTACCACGAATCTTTTCATTTTTATCTTTTCGTAAGAGTTTAGTAGTTTGTGGCACTGGCAGTACTGATGTAGTTTATTTTGATATGTATTACTATTAGAAACTAGGACAAAAGAAAATCGCGGCAGAAGAATAAAAAAATTTGCGGCTAATTCGTGGCTCAGGATTAAATGATCGCGGTCAAATTATAGTTGTAGAGTTATAGAGTTATGCACGGTTATCGCGGAAAACAGGCATACAAATTCCATACATGCCGCGATTAACTACAGTCTGTGATTAATACTTATTTTAGACTTATCCATTTTAAAGTTCCAGAGATAATGATATTCAGTTCATCAAATTCCTTTCTAATAACTGGTAGGTATATGATTAGCTAACTCTACAATATTTCAACAATAATTCCAATTGAGCCTGTGTTGGACCCATTGTGATTTACAGTCGCTTCAGGATTACACCATTATCTAAAAGATGTCTAAATCTAACATTGGTCCATTTCAATTTCTTTTTTTTGTATCTCGTAGTTGTACTTGGTCCTTTGTTTGTCATGAAATATGATTTAAATGCAATCTATATAGACACTTAATCTGCCCCACTTAAAAATAGCATTCTTAAAGTTCATTAAATGTTGTAATACTAATCAGACATGAATGGAATCACAAATGTAGCCTTTTTTATTTCAGTCCTGATTATCTTTCTATCTACGGAAGAAGTCAAGAGCAGCTGTTCAGTATATTGTGCAGATACCCAGGACAGGTGCCTGAAGACAAAGCATGTGGAGAGTGACTACAGCTTGCTGTGGGGCAACGAGCTTGCGAAACAAGCCAGGAAAAGGGCAAAGAAAGAAGTTGCTCAGTTTGTTGCTTCTCTGGGTAGGTAGATTTAATAATATAAGCATACGTGCGACATTGATTTGACTTTGAGGTGAATTCACAAATTAACAATAAAGTCATAAATTTTATGAACGTGCAATTCAAGAAATCTGTTTCGTACCAATTGAGATTTTGAACGAACGTGTTAAAAGGTTATCAGTACTATGATCTGTTCATGTGGCATGGTGTGTAATTTATAACTCCCTATTGGCACCCAACCAGCGCTCTGCCGGCGCTCAACCAGCGCTCTACCGGCACTCTGAACCTCCTTTTATTACAAGGGCGATATCTTTTAATATAATCATTATACTGATCTTATCACTTTATCAGCAAAGAGATCAACGTCGAAAAACGGTTTGTTGGTAGAGATGTTGCAGCAGAAGGTTGCTACTGTCATATATATGATCACTGACACAGCAATGAAAACGGAAGCTTGCAGTGATTACTGGGAAACCCACAAAAAGGCAATTGAAATATATTTTAAAGGTAGAAAGGTCGGATGTGGAGTAGCTTTTGGGAACTCAAAGATTGTCGTTGTTTGCCTTTATAAGGCTTAACATAGACAAAGTCACATGAAATGACAAAACTTATGCTTTCCTTAAATTTGTATCGAGTAACTAGTATATAGAAAGGAACGGTATTTTATAAAGGTTATAGACTGTACAGTGTACTCATTAATGATTTAGCAATTTGCATTTGAATGAATTATATATATGTGAATTATTTGATGTCGGATGCGTCAATATAAATATTGTTACTTATAGCATTTGCTGCTTATAAAAATCAAACGACGCGAGTTTTATTTATTCAACTTCACAACCCATTTATCAAGTCAATCATCAATTGTCAAAATGCCAAATGTTCAAATTCTCCAGAATTGCCTCAAGTTTTATAAAAATCAATAAATTAAAATAAATAAAAACATTCAACCTTTCGTATCTGAATATTAAAAAAGTTTTGTATCGATCTTATTGTTCATGATCCCATGAATTCCCATATTATCTGAAATGTTATTACAAGTTTTATTAATTAGTTTAACGACTACCGCGCATAAGACCGCCTGACCGTTTCTCAATGCAAAGAATTCTGATAAATTTGAAAAATATCTGCTTTAGTTCCACATCGGCTGCCACCAGTATTAAACATCCAAACAAAGCATCAGCGAAGCTCACGATCATTACTAGTGGGAGGTTATCACTATCCGCAATTATCTGAAAAATTAAAGAGATTAATAAGATTATGTTATTATCAATAGAAATTTAATATTGGTAAGCAATAAAAATGTTTAATTAAGCTCAATAAAAAGTATGTCTTGAAACAGATCTACCGTCAATTTGCTTATCACAGCAAGCAAATAACTTTTAATTACTTCTTAACTTAATTTATAAGTAATAGCAATAAGTTAATCAATAATCATTATAAACTAAAATAGATTATACCAAAGGAAAATGAATGAGTAAAGATAAAAATTAAGTTAATTAATTAATAATAAAAATAACGTAGTACCTTTATAAAGGGAGGGAAAAAGCACACATATTGAATCTTTAATACAACAAAAGACACAAGAAATATCTTGATAGTGTGCTTAGAGGATTTAGTGGATGACAAAAAGGAAGCTTGGGAGCCTGTTTTTGGTCTTTTTACTTTCGAAGCAGTTCTTCCAGATCTCCTAGGAGCGGGGGTTTTATCGCACCGCTGGATGTCCGGAGATTTTTGATAATCTATGCCATTCTTCAGCCTACCGAGTCCCCTGGAAGGTTTTTGTCACGAATTGTTTTTTGTGCAGAGTGCTTAAAGAATATTAAAAAGATTTTGTTGAACACTCTAAATAACTCTAAACTTCAAAAGAACTAAGTATTTAATATTCTTACACTTTGCTGGCTAACATGGCCCGCGGGGACATTGTCGCTTTATGCTGAAACTGGCTTTCTGCTTTTAACCTCTCGTGTCTGAGTTGAAGCTGCTTCTGATGCTTGTTCTGTAAGGAACATATCTTCTTAATGTTGTTCCGGAGGAAGTGTATTCTGAGCCACAAAGCAGGTACTAAGGAGAAGGCTATCAGGTAGACTAGCAGTGATATGTAGGATACAATCTGGGGGATACTTCCGGTTATATTCTTACTTTAAGTGATAGTTTTAAAATCAATTTCAAGGGTTTTCTTTATTTCGCTGAACAGTTCTCACTTTTGAAGGTATTGAGTAGTGTGGTTTGGTATCATCTGGTCTATTTTTAAATTCGCACTGTTAAATATCTACAAGATAATTACCCGAGTAGTCACTGATGTTTCGTCCACAGTGCAGATCACTGTTTTATTTTTAGTGAACGTTACTCTTTGAAATTTTAGTGCACCAACTGTTGCTGCCACTATATAGCACATAGTTATCAGAAATATCACTATTGTGAATCCCATAATCTGAAAAAGGTGATGTAGTTCAGAAAAGGTGGACTTGGCCGACCAATTAAAAGCAAATACAAGCAAATATCAGATAATATTTTTTAGTTTAACTTCAAGATGCCTAGATTTTAATTATTCAACTGTTTTCTTTGGGACGATGCACTGTGACTTGAGAGTTGAAACTGAATAAATCTAAAATGGATGAGTCTACGATCATTAATTTTAATGAATCTTAACAAGAGTATAATGTGGCAACATTATTACTGGGCGGCGCTCAGCCTGTCATTCCGCCTAATCTCTATGATTATGAACATAAATATAATAGCCTGGGGTCCCCAGGCAAAGAACATCAATAACTTACCCTTGTAGAATTAATGATGCGTTTGTACTGCAATGCGTAAACTATATATACAAATCTTTCAACCGTCACACCTAACTGAACATGTGCATTAATTAGTTTTAAATTTATTTCAATAAGACACGATTCAAAGAATTTATAAAGTCAACTTATAAATCAATAAGCAACAGCTTATTTTCATTCAATATTCATGAATATTACGTTTTTCTTGATATCAATTTCGTGAGATGCTATAAACGTATAAACAGCTAAATGATTATAAATAATAAAGGGTTAAGCTATATCATCAAAATCATTACACAATCATAATAAACTGGCTCACCACGCAGAAGACATTCCCCAAAATAATAGAAAGACAGAGAGACCCCATGAAGGCAGAACAGTAGACATCTTGAAAAGACTGTGCGCCTGTTGTAAAGGAGAAGACGGCTATTGCGAGCGAGTAAATCATGTAGTAAAGTGAGGAGAGAAGCACCAAGCACCTCGACTGAAATGTTACGAGGTTTAATCTAGATTGTTTGAGAGTTTGAGCAGGTATTTGACAAGAAATTTAGAAATTAAGAAGGTGTTATAAGGTTTTAGTTAAGTTGTAACACAGTTAATGTAACCTATAGTTACTGTAACACAGTTACCGTAACTAGTTTACCGTAACCTGGTTACCGTAACCTATGAAGTAAAAGCGGTGTCTTCTTATAAATGGGATAATAATGTTGTTCTTACCTTTTTCTTAAACTGAACTTTGTACATGAGCACTGCAAAGACTGTGATATTTGCTAAGAACACTGCAATGAACCAGCTAACAATCAATATCCTATTCACTGAAAAAGATGTTATTATACAGGGTGATTCAAAAAGTTGGAATTTCAAATGGCCATATTTTCTGAGACAAATTAAAAAAGCTCCTCAAGAGGTGGCACAAACTTAACATTGAGTTAATGATTGACCAAACTGTAAAGTGATTAATCGATTGTTGCGTCATAATATAATAACTGTAACTCAAATCTTTTAACATTATTGGACTTTATTTGTTCGGAAATTACGTGAGCGCTGAAAGGCTCAGGGTCCACGTAATGTTCACCCAAATAAGGTCCGAAAAGTTTAAACGTATATAATCATAGTTTTCGTGAAAGTATGAAGAAGTACAGAATACCATGTCCCATGCGTGCACCCCCTTTGTACCAAAAGAGTAGATATCTGTATTTTATAGACTTAGATACTGGCGAGGAGGAGAAGCATACTACTTTGACACGTGACAGCAATAAACCAATCAGCTTTCACTATTGTGCAATCAAACCCAGAACCACGTTTCTAAAAAATAGACCGCCAGAATCGACTTCTATAATTATTTTAAAGTGTGGTATAAAATCATAAGGATCACAATACTCACTTCCATAGGCGTCCATGGATAATTCAGTGGGATTTAGCTTCTGCAGATTTTCCTTGCATCCAGCACATTGCTGCCTTCCTGCTAAATGTATCTTTGTTAATTTTAGGGAGACTGTTTATGGTTTCTTTATATTCAATTTAATATCATCAATAAACAGCGTGATAGACTGTGAAGAGTTTACACTTTTTAAATTTTAGCTGAGCATTTCAACCGTCGTAATTCAATAACTGACCAACAAAATCAATGCATCAAGGACTAAAGGGGCAAATAGTGATTAAAATCGGATACAATCAATAACCATGGCCCACAGATCAAAAACCATGGCCCACAGATCAAAATAATATTAGTTCAGTAAATTGATAGGTTAGTGAAATAGAAGCTACGTAAATTAAACCAGGCTATACAACAGAACTATTTTTAGAGCTGTATACAAATACTGATTACTGAATAACATTAAAGCTTTACAGTGAGTAAGTTAGTAGATATATCAACATGGTTATAGCTGTACACAACACGGCAAACTATTTAACAGCTGCATGTAATCTCTTCTAATTATACATCGTTAAAACCTACTTATCTTATAAAATATATCTTATCTAAATTGAAATGCTTTCCTTGGCTTTTGTATTATGGTTGCATAATGCATTCTAGGTTTAATAAGTTAATACAACAGAGAAAAAAATCACAGAAAAATCAACAACAAGAAAGACAAACTATTAGTACAATGTTTCCAAAGCTCCTGCAGTATGCACATACCGATTATACTTATATAAAGGCCACGAGTTAATATATATAAAGGCTAAGTCAAGACTAAATTATCACATACTTGAAAATGAACATTTAATACCCCTTGACGCCCACTGTACTATAAATCTAGCACGAACTTCCCAAGAAAGTAAAGTTCTAGAGGACTGACAAGGAATTAGAGTCGTGCATATAGCTTATTATAGTTAAGTTCACGTCTTAAATATGAATTATAAGAAAAAGAACCATATGGCTAAACTTGAACCGTTATAGACCTTAGTTGTGAGTGTACTAGGACTTACTAGACACGATCTCCCTGTAAACACGTCCTTCTGGCCCCAGTACGGCTAAAGTTCAATTTAGTTTGAATCACAATTGATCGCTATTTGTGCCATCTTATTGTTAGGCTAAAAGTTATTGTTAAGTGAGAGCCCTGTGAATGCAGCTGTGGCCCGTAAACACATACTGATACTAAAGCCATGCTCATTCAAACAAACCGAACAAAGATGTGAAATGGGAAATATATAACGAAACTGGGAGACAAAGTTGAGGTGATAAACTTGAGAGGTGGTTAACTTCTGAGAAACATGATCAGCTAGTTATGGTCACATCTTATTGGCAGCTGTCTTTGTCTGGGCTGGAATTCTATACAATCGGTCAGACAAAGACTGTTGACATTGACAACATCTTCTTGACAACATCTTCTTGACAACAGTTGTCAAGAAGATGTGATATTGTACTCCGCGTGTGATCAGTTAATTAACCCTTAATTTTTAAAATTTCCTGGAAAACGATTATATTGATTCAAACGATCTTCAATTTTAATTAATATATAATTAAATTTGAGCAATTTAAGCAGTCAGGGACAAAGCTCCCCGTAATTAAACTCAGACATCGCATTTCAATTTCCCAAAACCCCGTGGTATATATTATGTACTTATATACTTTCTTATTCCTTAATTCTAAGGATATGAATAGATTTAGTCTTTCAGTTGCAACTATAATTGTGGTATAGTAATAGTAATGACTAGACCTCTTAAACAATAAACATGTTTCCAAACAACGTGTATGGTGTTGCATTGTGAAATTTAACAGATCTCGTTGAGTAACATTCTATAGAAAAACCAATAAGTAATCATACGGACTGGCAATGACTTGAGTTGGAGTTTCTATTGAATATTTATGCAAACATAGACCTGTACGGGGTGTTGCATAAGCCTGTCATAAATTTTACCGAGCAGTCAGAAAAGTAATGAATTGTATACAAACTGTCAATAGTGTTCGACTTGCCAAGGTTATTAGGACCTTTACCGATAGTTGAAATTCGACATCTAGCGTCATCTAGCGTCAAATGACGCTATAAGATAAGCTATTTGCATAGTGCTATATGTCGTCGCGCGACATATAGAGCTATCTAAACAAATTATGCTAAAAATCAAAAAACCATACTAAAAATATACATAAAATAGGAATTCTAAGGAATTCTAGGAAGGAATTTTTTACGTGCCGGACTGTTTGTTATATGGCTATGTAATATGTATATGTCAACATTGTACCTTTATACAGACAAAACAAAGTTAAAATTAGATTTTTGATGGGACACGTTAATTTTTGGGTTTTTATTTAGGACGGTGTTTGGTTTCCTCGTGTCCATGTTAAACTTAAACGCTGCGCACGTGCTATATTTTCTTAGGGGCCCCCAAATCGTCGTTCGAATGTGGGACAATTTTGAAAAACTGAACTACGGTAATACTGTAATAATAGTAAAACTAAAACTGCGCGTTTTGCTCTATAAACACACTTTTTTAGAAATTTTACTGGGGTATCCTCTAAAATCATTTCACTTCTCCAATTTTAGAGAGGGGCGCCAAAAGGGCAGGGGACGCCAACAGGGGGTGCTTTTTTTCAGCGGGGCGCCAACAGGCAACGTTACGCCACTGGTGTCCACCATTTTAGGAAAGCACCGCCCTCTTCCGATTTAATTGTGTCCTTCGCCCTCGTGTCGGGTTCCCAACTCAATATTAATATACATCCGCCAGTAACAATATCGTTACCTCATTAAATGATAACGTTATCTTAAAGGTTCATCGAAACTAGCTAAGTAAGATTATGGTTTTGAGCTATTGCCAATTTGAATACATTTAATTAAAAGTACTTAACATTTTTTGTAAATATCAAGCAGTTCAATTTGTTGCTTGTCGTTTAGGTACAAGTTCATGAAAAACCGCACTTGAATCTTGGTATAAGTTATTCGAGAGTGAATGAATAATATTCATTTCGAGAATAATAAAGAATTCTATATTGATACTTTAATTGAAACTAGTTGGTACTGGTAGGTATTTAAGACGCCAAGGTGTTGATTATGTAAACATTTTCAGAATCCAATATCCATGCTCACCAACTATTTCTATCTTCAATGTCATCAAATACAGCATATAGTTTACTATTTGAACAGGTTATATGTTCAATTTTACCATTGTTTGAACAAAATTCCAGGTTCACAGTTTAATAGCGATTTTATCAAGCTAAGCGGACCTGTTGAAATCTGTAAGCTCTAAGAAGCATTAAATTGCTCCAATTTATCGGCAAATAGGTCCGTCAGCTTCTTAATAAAATCAGACAAATTAATTAAATCCAAACTGATAAAAGTAAACGTGATTGACGTACTTAACTACTTGCAGTAATAAAACCTGCAAATACAGAAATTTTAAAATAAAATAATGTTCACTCCCCAAAATTTCTAACATTATATTTGCAATGAAGGAAGCAACAACGTAGTACTAGTATACTTAAAGTTAAATACCAGAGGGTAATTTAGTTCTCCAGAACTTGAGGATCGGCACGAGCAAGCCCGACGGTAAATATATATATGCAGTTTAATCAAAATCAAATATTTTGCCCGGCGCTGTAAATACATCGGTTTCTTGTCGGTGTATATTTCGATAATTGCTATTTTGAGCATCATATTACTTATTAAGTACAGTTGTCATATTATTGACAGAAGCATGCCCAATGGAAATTTAATGAGTAACGCTTTCATTATTGAAGAAATGGCAAGTTTCCATAAACGATATTTTATGATCGGCGCCGATAATCGCTTATTGAGCGCTTTTTCGGCGCTTTTTTTTTAAAAACCGTTTACAATCGCTTTTTTTACGATTATAAACGGTTCAAAAAAAATCGCTTATAATCGACTATAATTGGTGTCATAATTCAAAAAAGCGCTTTTTTGAATTTAAAAGCGCTTATAAGCGCTTTTAAGCGCTTACTAGCGTCGCTGAGCGATTTGAAAGCGGTTTTCCAGTAGGATTGGCGCCAAAAACGGGTGGATAAGCGGTTGGCCGGATAAGCGATTCGTAGGCGCTTTTTTGAACCATTTATAAGCGATTATAAACGCTTATAAATGGGGTGCAATTTAGCTGTTTGTAAAGCGCAAATAAAGCGCTTATAAGCGCTTTTAAAATTGAGTCAGGAAAACGCTATATTACATCTTATAACCGCTTATAATCGATTATAAGCGTTTTTTTAGAAATCGCTTATTACGGCTAATTCATCGCTATTTCACCGCTTTTACCGCTTTTCCTATCATCCATGGCCAGGTGAGCAGGAATTAAAAAGCGCTTATAAGCGCTTATAAGCGCTTTTTCGGTGCTGCCCCTAGCCTGGTCGGAACGGGGTAGTGCCCGGAATTTAAAAGCGCTTATAAGCGATTTCTCAATTCCCCTTAACCTGGTTGGAACTTTCATGTGCTTTTCTGAGCAACCTGGGGTGCACCGGCAGAGTCAGGATTTAAAAGCGCTTATAGGCGCTTATGATCGCTTTTCTACCACTTTTCCTATCACCCATGGCATGGGTTGGCAAGAATTATAAAGCGCTTATAAGCGTTTTTCAATGCTGCCCCTTACCTGGTCGGAACGGGGGAGTGCCCGGAATAAAAAAGCGCTCATAAGCGCTTTTTAAATGCTGCCCCTAACCTGGTCGGAACTGGAAATCAGAGTGCCCGCTTATAAGTGCTTTTCTGAGCAACCTGGGGTGCACCGGCAGAGTCAGGATTAAAAAGCGCTTTTCGATTGTTTAGGGCTCATGTTAGGGTTTGGGTTAAGGTACGCGGGTTATGGATAGCTTCGGGGTTATGGTTGGGATTAGGGTTTATGTAAAATTGTTTTGTACGGCTGCAAAACCATAAAAACCAAGGTCACATAATATTTTTGGGCGAGCGAATTAGCAAGAGCAGGTCGCGGTTTTTATACAAAAATAAGCGTACACATGATATACAATGCAATAAAGCTAAGAGTTTTTGCATGTTCGATTATTTTGCACCTAACTTAACCATTTGCCTTCGTGCTGCCGTTGCTTTATCCAGATAGGTAGTGCGCCATCAACAGTGAGCCGCGCGTGCCGACTGTATAGTAGGATAGTTTTTTAGCGCTAATTTCGGCCAGCACAATTTTCTTCAAACAAATAGATATTGAGTATCCTTCCCGACCTCCGATTGCAACAAAAATTGGTGAGCTCACTCTGTACTCATAGACTTACGAGGAAAGTGTCCGAAATAATACGACAAAAATCAACGAATTTGGTCAAATTACGCGACTTTTACAATTTACATCTACTTTTGCTCCAAAAGCCGCGCACCATCAAATATGGCACCCTTCACATAACCCAATATAACCATGTGCTTTCGCGCCACTTCGGGCGCGCTTGTTTCACAAGTACGTCAAGAAGTGAGTGGGCGCGCGCTACTGCAAGCGCAAGGGCTCTGGATAAAGCAAATGGCACCCAGCTAGTGAGGCGAAACTCACTGATCTTTCCAAAAAGGTATGACAAATATGGTATTGTGAAAATTCTCACAGTCTCTAGAAAACAGTGTTACAAAAAATTTTAAAATCTGAGCAAGTTTATTTTTATCGTCCACCCCTAATCCAGAGCCGTTGAGCTTTGATCTAGCCGCCAACCGTCCATCGATTTTGGCAACCATATATTGGTTCCCAAAATTTCCCGCACTTTGCAGTTTCTGCAGTAGGGGTAATTAGGTAAAAACTACAGTACAGCTGTACTTACAATCACATTCACAAGCATGCAAGCTCACCTGGTCCAATGAGCCTAGCGGGAAACAGAAAACGTTTTAATTAGTTTGTTAAACGAAGTGTCATACGTCACCTCAAGATCGGGTGACAGGGTGCTTACAATTCGCGTTACTGGGCTGCGCTCAGCCTGTCATTCTGCATTCCGCCAAATCTTTATTCGGACTAGCATTCACGTGATCGTTCAGAACCAATTACAGCCGCGCAAAAGATCACGTGCACGCCAACTACCAATAAAAAAGAAGTGACCGTGACGTATGCACTACAAAAGCCGCGCGCTGAGTTAGATTGTAAAATCTGATTATTTGATTGTAAAATCGCATAAACACACCTATTTGCGCGTTTTGGAGGGTTTAATTACGCCTTGACGGATGTTACTCGTCTAAATTTCTTCGAAGTAGCGCGTGCCGCTTTCTTCTCGTTAACAATGGTCAAAATTACGCCAGGCTATGCTTATGAACATACTAGCTTGGGTTCCCCTGGTAAAATTCGCGCCACTTGTTTCACAAATAAAGAAAAGCACCAACTCGCCTTCGTGCGCGCGCCCGCAGTGTTCATGTTGCCAAGCGCGACGTCAGATATGAGGACAAAATTTTGACACCCAATATAAAATTGCTTAGATCCGTGCCCAGGCTGCAAGCATTTTTTCGCACAAGTACCGCCTCTGTGTCACCGGGAGGTGGGGCGCCACTGCAAGCGTAAAAACCCGGGTACTTTAACATTAAAGCAATCCGATTATTTTAAGAGTCAATGTTAGCGCGCGCCGTACTTGTGCAACTTAGAATTTTCCACAATGAATAATTTGTTACTCTTGAAACAGTGTTCTAAAATCGAGCCTGTACTAAACAGCAATGACAAATAATTTTTTGTAGGTTGCAGTAATGAGCAAAATTTGTTTTACTTCTTAGTTGCTTAGAGCTTTGTCTACTGTTAACACAATTGATCGATATTGTAACGTCAATACATAGTATAAATTGTCAACTATACAGTTGATCAGAGTCACATCTGAAAGCGCTTATAAGCGCTTTCTAATTCTTGCCAACCAGGCCATGGGTGATAGGAAAAGCGGTAGAAAAGCGATCATAAGCGCTTTTAAATCCTGATTCTGCCGGTGACCCCAGGTTGCACAGAAAAGCACTTATAACTATAAGCGGGCACACTGATTTCCAGTTCTGACCAGGTTAAACTTAAGGGGAATTGAGAAATCGCTTATAAGCGCAGCATTAAAAAAGCGCTAATGAGCGCTTTTTAATTCCGGGCACTCCCCCGTTCCGACCAGGTTAGTGGCAGCATTGAAAAAGCGCTTATAAGCGCTTTCTAATTCTTGCCAACCAGGCCATGGGTGATAGGAAAAGCGGTAGAAAAGCGATCATAAGCCTATAAGCGCTTTTAAATCCTGACTCTGCCGGTGCACCCCAGGTTGCTCAGAAAAGCACTTATAAGCGGGCACTCTGATTTCCAGTTCCGAACAGGTTAGGGGCAGCATTTAAAAAGCGCTTAAGAGCGCTTTTTAAATCCGGGCACTCCCCCGTTCCGACCAGGTTAGTGGCAGCATTAAAAAAGCGCTTATAAGCGCTTTTTAATTCCGGGCACACCCCTGTTCCGAACAGGTTAGGGGCAGCATTGAAAAAACGCTTATAAGCGCTTTATAATTCTTGCCAACCCATGCCATGGGTGATAGGAAAAGTGGTAGAAAAGCGATCATAAGCGCCTATAAGCGCTTTTAAATCCTGACTCTGCCGGTGCACCCCAGGTTGCTCAGAAAAGCACATGAAAGTTCCAACCAGGTTAAGGGGAATTGAGAAATCGCTTATAAGCGCTTTTAAATTCCGGGTACTACCCCGTTCCGACCAGGCTAGGGGCAGCATAGAAAAAGCGATTATAAGCGCTTTTTAATTCCTGCTCACCTGGCCATGGATGATAGGAAAAGCGGTAAAAGCGGTGAAATAGCGATGAATTAGCCGTAATAAGCGATTTCTAAAAAAACGCTTATAATCGATTATAAGCGGTTATAAGATGTAATATAGCGTTTTCCTGACTCAATTTTAAAAGCGCTTATAAGCGCTTTATTTGCGCTTTACAAACAGCTAAATTGCACCCCATTTATAAGCGCTTATAATCGCTTATAAATGGTTCAAAAAAGCGCCTACGAATCGCTTATCCGGCCAACCGCTTATCCACCCGTTTTTGGCGCCAATCCTACTGGAAAACCGCTTTCAAATCGCTCAGCGACGCTAGTAAGCGCTTAAAAGCGCTTATAAGCGCTTTTAAATTCAAAAAAGCGCTTTTTTGAATTATGACACCAATTATAGTCGATTATAAGCGATTTTTTTTTAACCGTTTATAATCGTAAAAAAAGCGATTGTAAACGGTTTTATTTTTAAAAAGCGCCGAAAAAGCGCTCAATAAGCGATTATCGGCGCCGATCATAAAATATCGTTTATGGAAACTTGCCGAAGAAATAAGGTATTGGAGATCAATATTACATATCGGAACTCTACAACAACTCTACTGGAAAACGACTCTTCCATTTGATCAGTGTACTCTTAATGGTTATAAATATCATGTTCATCTGAGACTTAATAAGACGGTCGCTATAATGGTTATAAATATCTTATTTGACTTTGATCTAGCAACTTGACAGCTTCTAACGTTTCCAAGATTAATTTGATTAATTCCAAGAGCAGTCTGCAACATAGTTATATAACTTTAAGTTTAATTTTTAGTTATACTGTAATGGGTATAAGATCATTTTCGTTTAGAGATGCTGTGACAGTATAGCTAATTTAATGTTCCCTAAAAGTATTGGTCAAGATATGATAACCTTTCAAATATTCCTAAAGCTACTGTAACCGTTTTCTTCATGGATGTCTTAATGTTAATGAGACCCCACAAGAATTCACTAATTAAAATATGCTCATATATGCAGTATTAATAATATGAATCAACGAAAGATACGAACTCCACTTGTCATGACAAAGGTCTGCCAGAGAGATCAAAAATATTTCACAAAATATTTCACAAAATATTTCACAAAACTCTTAGCAGTAATTATTGAAACTATCATAATATATTATGCTAGTTCAGGCCTCTTTTAAGTAAGTTATGTAGTACTGATATTATAGAATATCATGAAAAAATACTCAGTAATATTCAACTCACTGCAAGTTCATGTATTTATCCTTCATTTAGTAAATGATATTGATATCATTGTTGTTCACAATACTATTATCTTTAAACTTTGATGCTAAATTAGAACGCGAACCAAAAAAATGATACCAAAGCATGGGTTAATCAAACTATAACTTTTTTATAAATGTGAGCTGACGAATTAAGTGTAGAGTATACTTAGAAAATTCTGAGTATTAGGTAAAATCCTGAGTATTAGGTAAAATCCTGAGTATTAGGTAAAATCCTGAGTATTAGGTAAAATCCTGAGTATTAGGTAAAATCCTGAGTAGAAATAAGAATGCTACGGCTGGGATGGGGCGATTGTGATCACTGATCTCCTCGTCCAATTAATAGTAATACCACAATGACGAATATAAATATTGTAACATAGCGTAGTGATACATCTATTGTAATAGATGAAAAAGTTGCCATATGCTTTTATGATTAATTAATATGACGCCGTCCCAATTAGAAATTTTCCGAATCAATCAAATAAATGTGACGTTTACTTATGAAACGAAAATGAAACGAAATGAGGTACTTACAACTAGTTAAAACAGATCAGAATGCGCTTCATCATGTCAGAGCAGTTGACAATGAGTTAATGGGCAGATGTGTAACTGAAGAATGTTATCAAAAGATATGCAATATCGCTCAAGAACAATGCACGACTGAAAAAAAGTTCAAGAGAGGGCAAACAAATTTCAAAATGGATGTGCCCGATGTGGAATAAGAAAATCGATCATAGATTCAGACTGGTAACAAATGTTGGGAAAAACTATGAATATTGAATATCCAATTATACTTATAGCTATAAGTGTAGCCTCCGCATAGCAGGGTCGTGCACCTCATTTTCACACTGATAATTAGCTTCAAGCATTTTAAATAACCGTGTCGTTTCAAAATAAACTGGCGCGCCTCTGCAGCTCTGCTATAATAAACCAAGTTTAAATATTTTCACCATCGTGGCCACAAATTAATTAATAAACATTGTTATCAAAAGCAAATTAATTAATAAACATTGTTATCAAAAGCCTGCACCAAACGGCGCCTCCCCTACAGTGAAACTTATCGAAATATGAATTAAAGAATGAAGTGAGCCAGGTACGCGTGAGCCAGGTATGCGTTGGTAATGAATTCTCGTTTGTGTATAATTAATTTCTATTTCTACTTCCATTACCTACTCAGTTCCGACCATAATGTGGCCAACAATCCGTAAAATTGTTTCAGAACTACCGTAAAACTTGTTTTAGTATTTGTATAAATAATTAATAACGAGACTTCTTAGTGCTGCCATTATCATGGAGCCACGTTGAATTATTTATATGAAATGTAATTGATAACTACTGATTACCGTGTGATTACCGTTCTTTGTAAATTATCTAAACATGAATTACAACTTGTAGTGAGTCAGACTGGCGTTAGTAATGAACTCGTATGTATATAATTAACATATAATGATAAAATTATGGTATAATTAAAATACAATATTAATTTATAAGTACAGTTTTAGTCTCGACTACATGTGCATTTTGTAAACTTATGCACGAGATGAGACTTCAAAGATAGAAATATCATTCAGCCGAAATGTTTTGTCAGTGCTGCAATTACGATGTGATTATGAGAGATTGAAGGAGTCAAAACAAGAGGAGGAGTTAAAGAATACCAAATTATGTTAATTATGTTAATTATGTTAATTATGTTAATTATGTTAATTATGTTAATTATGTTAATTATGTTAATTATGTTAATTATGTTAATTATGTTAATTATGTTAATTATGTTAATTATGTTAATTATGTTAATTATGTTAATTATGTTAATTATGTTAATTATGTTAACCTGCATATTATCAACCGTACAATAGTTCGTCAACCATAGTGCTCCGATGAAAAAATAAATACTAAACAATGGTTCGTAAATATACAACATAAACAAGTTCACGGCCGTTCCATGTCACAGTTCTGTCATAGTTCTGTCATAGTTCTGTCACAGTTCTGTCATAGTTCTGTCATAGTTCTGTCATAGTTCTGTCATAGTTCTGTCATAGTTATGTCACAGTTTTGTCATAGTTCTGTCACAGTTTTGTCATAGTTCTGTCATAGTTCTGTCATAGTTCTGTCATAGTTCTGTCATAGTTCTGTCATAGTTCTGTCATAGTTCTATCATAGTTCTGTCATAGTTCTGTCATAGTTCTGTCATAGTTATCAGTTCTGTCGCAGTTCTGTCATAGTTCTGTCATAGTTCTGTCATAGTTCTGTCATAGTTCTATCATAGTTCTGTCATAGTTCTGTCATAGTTCTGTCATAGTTATCAGTTCTGTCGCAGTTCTGTCATAGTTCTGTCATAGTTCTGTCATAGTTCTGTCATAGTTCTGTCATAGTTCTATCATAGTTCTGTCATAGTTCTGTCACAGTTCTGTCATAGTTCTGTTATAGTTCTGTCATAGTTCTGTCATAGTTCTATCATAGTTCTGTCATAGTTCTGTCATAGTTCTATCATAGTTCTGTCATAGTTCTGTCACAGTTCTGTCATAGTTCTGTCATAGTTCTGTCATAGTTCTGTCATAGTTCTATCATAGTTCTGTCGCAGTTCTGTCACAGTTCTGTCATAGTTCTGTCATAGTTCTGTCATAGTTCTGTCATAGTTCTGTCATAGTTCTGTCATAGTTCTGTCATAGTTCTGTCATAGTTCTGTCATAGTTCTGTCATAGTTCTATCATAGTTCTGTCGCAGTTCTGTCATAGTTCTGTCATAGTTCTGTCACAGTTCTGTCATAGTTCTGTCATAGTTCTGTCACAGTTCTGTCATAGTTCTGTCGCAGTCTGACCGTACCTGGTAAGTTGGAGTCAGTCCCTGGGCCGTCTCTCTTTATAGTATTTAGAAGGGACGAAAACTAAAGGGACGGCTGATAACTTGATGTCCCTAAGGCCAATATCTCGTGGCCCAGTTTCAGTCCATCGACCTTTCGCCAGCTTGAGCTAGAAAAGCAGTACGTGTATTCGCAGTATTCGTGTTACTTGAGATTATACTAAATTAGTACGACTCCGAGTAGATCCAAGTTTACGCCAAGCTCATAACACGCGGCGACGTCGTTGACGGACAAAACCGGGCGTTATTAAAAACCTGTGGACATCAGTGGTCACACGTCGATGAATAAAATCGCACTAAACCACAAATCAATATTTAAAGAATAGTACGTAAGACAGTATAAGTACGCATGAGATTTAAGCTAGATTGGCATTAGCACGCAAGAACCATCCAGCCTACAGATTTCCATGTAAATTTACACTATTGAGTATTAATGAAGACTAAGTGTCGTACAATGTATAAATAGATAGCGCTTAAATAGATCAAAAAAGGTCAAAGATGGGGATCTCCTAAAGTTAGTATTTTCCTAGGAATCGCGTACAAATTTTGTGCCTTGTATCAAACAAATTAATTTTTCGCTTCTGGAGGTATTGACTAATCGTTTGGGAACTATTATAAAGAGCAATGTTTGAAAAACATAATGAATGAAGTCGTGACTGAATCAACATATACGGTTCGATCCCAAACTTTCCTAAGATATACAAATTAGTAGACGTGCGGCAAATTTGACGAATTGTGCGGCTTGAATGCCGCGTTTCTGAGGAATTTGCAAGTTAATTGCGGCGAGTTTTCTTCAATCAGAATATTAATTATTTTCCACATGAGGTTAATTTAATGTTCTACTAATACGTGATTATCGTGTTAATCATTAACTATCATTAACCCGAAAACAGTCGGTTGATTATCAGGCAGCTCCGATTACAAACATGCAAGTTGACAAGAATTCGCAATTAACACTATATTACTACTACGCTTGTTGCGCGTACCAGCATCTAAACTTCCCGATCAGTTAAAATACCAAATAAAAGTTAAAGTATTCAATCCCATGATTGAGTACCAACACTTTCTGATCAAATTTAGACTTAAAACCCCACAATTGTGTGGAAAGTTCTGATCAACTGGGCGAAAAAGTGGAAAATACAACAGTTCACTTAGTAGCTTAGTAGCTTAGTAAGCAAGTGTGGCGTGGAAAACGGAGAATAGTGCTATAAAACTATAAAAGGTGACAGTGCAACCGCGGTGCCAAGTAAACAGTGTGATTTCCGCACCCCTTGTTGCACTTATATGTTGCACCCGACTGGAGCATATGACGTTTCTGTGGAAATAAATTGTGATTATCCGTATTTTTATTGAATGCTCAATACCATTGAAAGAGTACAATAGATTTGGTCCATTATATTCTGACATAAAATTGATATCAGAATATAATGGACCAAATCTATTGTTCAATAAGGTCCTTTTATATATAATGTAGACCAAAATGGTTGATACCAGGATGCAGGATACACTGTTCTCGCTAGTCACGTGAAGTCTCGCCTTACATGTGACTTCATGATTCCGAGCTGAACAACAGATTTAATAACAAAGATTTGATAACAATGTTTATTAATTAGGTTTTTTTTCCTAGAATCGTCACAGATTCGCTGGAGCTGGCCTGATTGATTGCCTGGCCATTGTACCGTAATAGGGTAGGGCAATATCTCTATCTATAAAACGTTCAGCTTTGTTATTTATTTTGTACCTGGACATTGGACAACGGTAAGGACGGTAAGGACTGCAAAAATACTTTTACTTTTTAAATGCTTAGGTTACCGATAAGGAACAATCCCAGTCCCAGCTAAGTGAAGTTAAACCATAAACCTGACATTAGGTTAGTGATGCTAACAATATCAAAGTAGTTCACCGACCTCAGATCTGGAAGCTGAACAAAATTAGCTTATGAATCAAAAATACAGTAAGCACCTGCCTCTCTGTTCTGTGGTGCTAGGGGTTAAATTGTTATGGTTGTTCAGTGCATAATATCATGTTGGTTAACAACAATATTTGAATATATGATACCAGGTTATGCTGCATTATAACTTGGACATATTTCGCAAGCTGATCGGGGAACAAACGCCGGCAAATGAAAATAAACTAGTCAAAACAAACGAATCAAAATAAACATAAATGACCAAGTGAAATTCTTCCAAACGTGAACAACCTGGAATAGATTTACAATCATATCGAATGACCAACGAGTCAAAAAATCTCGATTTACTTGATAGGCAAGGGTAAACGTTTAAATGGAACACAAGAATGCATTCGGAAGAATTGTGTTACAACTGATAGAGCATCGTAGATAAAAGAAATTAATAGATTAATATAAAGGATCGTGTATCATTGATAGGCAGAATGGCGGCTTAATGACTTTCTAGCTTCTGGGGCCAATCCAATTAACTGTTTGACACGCGACGTATCAAATTATAATTAATACTATTAGCCAATTAATAGCATAATTAGCATATTAAAAGCTTGTAGGAAGTCGTAAGGAAACTGTAAGTGACAGGACCAGTGAAGCAGCTGTAAGGAAGATGATGTGACATGATAATTTAATTATAACGTGTAGCAAACCTGATCTGGTGTTGGTAACAGAACACGTGGTAATAGAATCACGTGGACCTATCTTTGAAACTACATGAATAATGACGTCAAATATTGAGAGGTAGAATAGTTGAGTGCATTTAAATCACAATGATTTGCTCGTTACATAAAAATATCAAACACAATGGTGAAATCATACATGAAGAAATCAAGATTTGGCTCATTATAATATGCCCTCTCATTTCATGCTAATTTTATAATTGAAATAGTAGTGTACGTCATTTTCCCCAGTAATGTTATCTGATTACGTTAAATAATGAGGTAAGATTAATTAATATTTTGTATTGATGTCGCCAAATTTAAATCTATAGCATTGTAATCACGTATCTATTGGTGGATTCAAATCTACCAAAATTAAAATTTCTGGATAATTTTGAATTGATAAGTGTTTGGGAAATAATTGCCATATAAAATCAAACGTAATCGCTATCTATGAAACTGCAATAGTTTAATAGACAACAATGTTTCATTTATAACATGACGGAGGTCAGCTACCATTGCCGCAATATTTTCAGATAACTAAGTACTACATCGACATTGGTAGTTGGCCTGAAATAGCTGAGTGGTTGTCTCATTTCATTATAATAGGCTTGGTTAAATACCGAAAGCGATTTAAAGAGTTACAGAAGATATTCGAAAACTCACCTATTTTTCCAATTAGCAACTCTAATTATCAAAATATTCTGGCACGAGTCATGCTTAACAACTTGACAAATGAGACACCTAAAAGAACAATGCAAGATAATCAATTTATGCCAAACCACTAAAATGACCGATATTATGCCCACAATATCACAAAACCAATTAACTATATAAATTATAACGTTAAGTGGCAAATGACCATGAGCAATGTTCATGATGAGCGGTGGATCAAATGAACTCCATGGAGTTCATTTGTGGTAAGTTTATGTAGGCAGGAATACGACTTGAAGAGAGAAGTCACGAAACATCTCGTTATATCTCGTAATATCGATTATGTCTGATAAAGGACCATCCTGATGCTAGTCCGGAGTGTTTCATGAGCAGGTCTTATTATACAATTCATACAAATGCTGAATAGCGTCAGCAACTGCAGGTAAGTACACAAAAACTTAAGGGACACGTGCACTGTGCAGTAAAATAACGGTTTACCGTACACACCAATTTAGTGCAGTAAAATAAGGGTTTACCGTACACACCAATTTAGTGCAGTAAAATAACGGTTTACCGTAGACACCAATTTAATGCAGTAAAATAACGGTTTACCGTGCTATACTGTTTTCCCTAGTAAGTAGTAAGTAAGACCTTTTCAAGTAGTAGTAGCAATATATTTTTAGATAAATTTAATAAATTCCACAAAACTACAATATTCATGTTTGTTTGAAAAAAGACAAAAGTCAAAATAGATTTTCAAATAGATTTTGCAGTAACAATATATGAGCTATTTCTAACCATCCAATTAAGTGTCAATTTACAATACATTGTACATTGTACATTGTACAATTTACAATACACACAAATATATTACTTATTTGTGCTATCTTTAACAGCATGGCTGAAAGTAAAATTAAATAAGATATCTAATTTTCTTATGTTCAATAAATATACGGAATATCTTATATACAGCCTGATGAGTTCGAATTCGCCTAAATTACTCAAAAAATGCACGAATTGCAATTATTCTTTAAACAATTTGCCGGGCCTGTTCGTCAATTTTTTAAATTATCCTTTTATAGCTATTAAAAGTTGCAGCAACTGGTATCATTCTCGACAAAATGGAAAATTAATCTGATAAGATGCGAAGTAACACGAACAACGCGTACGTACCTTTATCTTTGACCGTACTTTTAATTAAATTATGTGCAATAATCGTGCAACAAAGCTATTCTCTCTCAAACTAATGAAATTCGAATATATTAATATGATTGATAAAATCCTCCTGATCAAGCTTATGATATATTGAGCTTGTCTTATTCTTACTTCTTACTGCACGATCAAGTGTTGGATAAAGAATAAGTTAATATAAAGATTATAAATTTGTGATAAAACTGTATAGCAGTGTAAATGATAAAATATTAACCAGATTATTTCACTCAAACAGTACCACTACCTGCTTATAACAGGGCTATAGACATGACTTTGAAACTCGTACGAGAAATCGTCTTTTTAAAAGCTAAAAGGACTCGTATCATTGCTCCTCAGAAAAGTTCCGTATCGAGAAAGTGCGGTGCTCACAACGAATGGCGAATAGTACAGCACCATAAATAAAATAAAATTGCATGCGTTGCTTATTTTCTGCTCTCTTATCATTACGTTATCTTGTAGTTGATGTGTTTAACGATAATTTTGTTTGCATATCGCACGACCATTACCGGGATATAAAAAATGCACAAGATATAAAAGAAGTGAGACTTTTTGCAGTGTTGAGTGTTACTTCTTAATGAAAACTGCAGGGAGGTGGGGTTGGGACTTGGGTAAGTTTATAATGCCACGAACCTGATGAAGAAGCTTAAGAAAGATAAAATGTATCGAGCTACATGTTGGATTTTTTTATCCATATCACAAATATAATCACTGCTGACCTGACTTGAAGTCAGAGGCCCTAGGCTGCAGGAAAGAAAAGAATGATACATTAGACATTTCACTAAAACATCAGTTTAGGACTCAATTATACTTATAGAGTCTGCATTCAATTACTCATACAGTACATATCAATTAATGAATAATGTTTCAGTTTCGCAGTCAAATATATCCATTGGCAAGATTTAAAAAAACTGTTGTTCAAGACTCAGGTCCAGGAGGAAGATCGCAGCAAAAATACGATCATTATTAAAGTCAGCGACATGTTTCGTGCGATTCGTTAGACTTAGAAACCTACAGTAGATGTCCCCAGAATTATAGCTGCAGAACGCAATCTGGACAATCCGTAAGATCAGCGAAGTAATAACTTTTCGTTCTACAGTGGTAAACCAGATCTTGTCAAAAACGAGGGGGCTAAAACTAGTGAAGAACGACCAAAATGTTTACGTGATCCCCAACCGTTTCCCA
This sequence comes from Bolinopsis microptera, assembly GCF_026151205.1. Taxonomy (NCBI): domain Eukaryota; kingdom Metazoa; phylum Ctenophora; class Tentaculata; order Lobata; family Bolinopsidae; genus Bolinopsis; species Bolinopsis microptera. The sequence goes on along the minus strand of NC_087079.1, from coordinate 4,761,218 downwards.
TACAAAGAGACAGGCAGCTAGATGCGATCAAGGATTTAAAAATAATGTCAACCAAGGAACCGGAAAAAGACATTGTATTAAAAATGGTGCAATCTATAGAATTACTTAGGCTGCTATATGAGTTAACTTATGTTCTAAGTCATAATGCGTAGACAGCGATGTGATTTGTCTTCGCCTGCATAATTACTAAGCTTTAGCGGATTTTTAAGATACCTCCGCATATTTCGAATAGTCGACATGACAGTGTGCACTTCGTTATTATCAGGGTACTACCTTTTTATTTTTATTAGGTGCGTAGGAACTAGGATTCCAAATATCTAACAATTTATATAATTACTGTACATTCAATTTCCTTTACATTGCTCGGAACTTTGCGGCCTGTCCCCAAAAAATCCAAATTAAAAAATTGGGCATTTTCCTTTAAAAGTTGTAATAATGAATTCATATAAATCTTTAATTTGAATGAAATATAAACTTGCATGACTGAAATTTGGAAAACTGTAACATTACTTAAATGTTAAAAACGGTTGAACCCGGTCTCTAATATAATGGCAATTTAAATATTAATTAAAACCGTTTAGCAGGCTTCAGTCTGATTTGTAATATTGTTTTTAAAGAGGAAATGAGAGAGGAGGCAAGTCACTGTCTGTAGTAGTAAGGGGTGTGTTTGCTGCAGTAAGGGGTGTGTCTGCTGCAGTAAGGGGTGTGTCTGCTGCAGTAAGGGGTGTGTCTGCTGCAGTAAGGGGTGTGTCTGCTGCAGTAAAGGGTGTGTCTGCTGCAGTAAGGGGTGTGTCTGCTGCAGTAAGGGGTGTGTCTGCTGCAGTAAGGGGTGTGTCTGCTGCAGTAAGGGGTGTGTGTGCTGCAGTAAGGGGTGTGTCTGCAGTAGTAAGGGGTGTGTCTGCTGTAGTAAGGGGTGTGTCTGCTGCAGTAAGGGGTGTGTTTGCTGCAGTAAGGGGTGTGTTTGCTGCAGTAAGGGGTGTGTCTGCTGCAGTAAGGGGTGTGTCTGCTGCAGTAAGGGGTGTGTCTGCAGCAGTAAGGGGTGTGTCTGCTGTAGTAAGGGGTGTGTCTGCTGCAGTAAGGGGTGTGTCTGCTGCAGTAAGGGGTGTGTTTGCTGCAGTAAGCGGTGTGTCTGCTGCAGTAAGGGGTGTGTCTGCTGCAGTAAGGGGTGTGTCTGCTGCAGTAAGGGGTGTGTCTGCTGCAGTAAGGGGTGTGTCTGCTGCAGTAAGGGGTGTGTCTGCTGCAGTAAGGGGTGTGTCTGCTGCAGTAAGGGGTGTGTCTGCTGCAGTAAGGGGTGTGTCTGCTGCAGTAAGGGGTGTGTCTGCTGCAGTAAGGGGTGTGTCTGCTGCAGTAAGGGGTGTGTCTGCATCAGTAAGGGGTGTGTCTGCTGCAGTAAGGGGTGTGTCTGCTGCAGTAAGGGGTGTGTCTGCTGCAGTAAGGGGTGTGTGTGCTGCAGTAAGGGGTGTGTCTGCTGCAGTAAGGGGTGTGTCTGCTGCAGTAAGGGGTGTGTCTGCTGCAGTAAGGGGTGTGTCTGCTGCAGTAAGGGGTGTGTCTGCTGCAGTAAAGGGTGTGTCTGCTGCAGTAAGGGGTGTGTCTGCAGCAGTAAGGGGTGTGTCTGCTGCAGTAAGGGGTGTGTCTGCTTCAGTAAGGGGTGTGTCTGCTGCAGTAAGGGGTGTCTGCTGCAGTAAGGGGGTGTCTGCTGCAGTAAGGGGGTTGTCTGCAGTAAGGGGTGTGTCTGCTGCAGTAAGGGGTGTGTCTGCTGCAGTAAGGGGTGTGTCTGCTGCAGTAAGGGGTGTGTCTGCTGCAGTAATGGGTGTGTCTGCAGTAGTAAGGGGTGTGTCTGCTGCAGTAAGGGGTGTGTCTGCTGCAGTAAGGGGTGTGTCTGCTGCAGTAAGGGGTGTGTCTGCTGCATGAGTAAGGGATGTGTCTGCTGCAGTAAGGGGTGTGTCTGCTGCAGTAAGGGGTGTGTCTGCTGCAGTAAGGGGTGTGTCTGCTGCAGTGAGTGGTGTGTCTGCTGCAGTAAGGGGTGTGTCTGCTGCAGTAAGGGGTGTGTCTGCTGCAGTAAGGGGTGTGTCTGCTGCAGTAAGGGGTGTCTGCAGCAGTAAGGGGTGTGTCTGCAGCAGTAAAGGGTGTGTCTGCTGCAGTAAGGGGTGTGTCTGCTGCAGTAAGGGGTGTGTCTGCTGCAGTAAGGGGTGTGTCTGCTGCAGTAAGGGGTGTGTCTGCAGCAGTAAGGGGTGTGTCTGCTGCAGTAAGGGGTGTGTCTGCTTCAGTAAGGGGTGTGTCTGCAGTAGTAAGGGGTGTGTCTGCTGCAGTAAGGGGTGTGTCTGCTGCAGTAATGGGTGTGTCTGCTGCAGTAAGGGGTGTGTTTGCAGTAGTAAGGGGTGTGTCTGCTGCAGTAAGGGGTGTGTCTGCTGCAGTAAGGGGTGTGTCTGCTGCAGTAAGGGGTGTGTCTGCTGCAGTAAGGGGTGTGTCTGCTGCAGTAAGGGGTGTGTCTGCTGCAGTAAGGGGTGTGTCTGCTGCAGTAAGGGGTGTGTCTGCTGCAGTAAGGGGTGTGTCTGCAATAGTAAGGGGTGTGTCTGCTGCAGTAAGGGGTGTGTCTGCTGCAGTAAGGGGTGTGTCTGCTGCAGTAAGGGGTGTGTCTGCAGCAGTAAGGGGTGTGTCTGCTGTAGTAAGGGGTGTGTCTGCTGCAGTAAGGGGTGTGTTTGCTGCAGTAAGGGGTGTGTCTGCTGCAGTAAGGGGTGTGTCTGCTGCAGTAAGGGGTGTGTCTGCTGCAGTAAGGGGTGTGTCTGCTGCAGTAAGGGGTGTGTCTGCTGCAGTAAGGGGTGTGTCTGCAGCAGTAAGGGGTGTGTCTGCTGCAGTAAGGGGTGTCTGCTGCAGTAAGGGGGTGTCTGCTGCAGTAAGGGGGGTGTCTGCAGTAAGGGGTGTGTCTGCTGCAGTAAGGGGTGTGTCTGCTGCAGTAAGGGGTGTGTCTGCTGCAGTAAGGGGTGTGTCTGCTGCAGTAATGGGTGTGTCTGCAGTAGTAAGGGGTGTGTCTGCTGCAGTAAGGGGTGTGTCTGCTGCATGAGTAAGGGATGTGTCTGCTGCAGTAAGGGGTGTGTCTGCTGCAGTAAGGGGTGTGTCTGCTGCAGTAAGGGGTGTGTCTGCTGCAGTGAGTGGTGTGTCTGCTGCAGTAAGGGGTGTGTCTGCTGCAGTAAGGGGTGTGTCTGCTGCAGTAAGGGGTGTGTCTGCTGCAGTTAGGGGTGTGTCTGCTGCAGTAAGGGGTGTCTGCAGCAGTAAGGGGTGTGTCTGCAGCAGTAAGGGGTGTGTCTGCTGCAGTAAGGGGTGTGTCTGCTGCAGTAAGGGGTGTGTCTGCTGCAGTAAGGGGTGTGTCTGCAGTAGTAAGGGGTGTGTCTGCTGCAGTAAGGGGTGTGTCTGCTGCAGTAAGGGGTGTGTCTGTGTCAACAGAATGCTGCATGTAGACTGTACTACTTACCGTGCGTCAACCGTGCACTAAGTGCCCGTTAATTGTTCGTCTACAAGCTACCAAATTGCCGATATTACAATATATTGAAATATTGGCAATAGCACTTAGTTTATTTGTAGAAAAATAACTAGAATTCATACAAATATTTTCCAGTTTCCACTGTCTTAATCGTTATTTGTTATGAACCAGAACTCAGGTATATTATAAAAGTATCGACAATTGATCCACGCGGAATTTGGCACTGTCCAAGAAGCTTGACATAGCTTTGTGGAATTATGCCGAAATACTGTAATGATCCTAACCCTAATCCTCCATTTTCACCTCCAATCTGAATCATAAAGTTATATCACTTCGAGATGGCCAGGCCTACTCTCATGCTGTCTATATGTGATGATTAACTCTGAAAAAAAAACTCTGTAGTTGGTGTTGTACACACTGCACTGATAACGATATCACGTTGTACGTGTAATGTAAATATAGTGTGGATAAATGCGAATATATATTCTAAATAACTCATAAAGTTATAGTTATACCCTAATTACACTGATTAACTTAAACTAGCTGTAATACTTATTTCACCTTGATATGTTTCAATGGAATTCGACGTGGGATTCGACGAAGCTGTGTCAGACTTTTTGGATAAGGCCATGATTTTATTGTACTTCGACTAACTCGTTATAATCGTTAAGACGTTAAGTAATGGCTATTTAAAGCTAGTTTTTGCTGTGCGCGTGGGCGCATATTGAGAACACTAAATAATTTTGCGCGTCGATGTGCGCAGAAAACTTCGCGAAAACGCCTGCGGAGTATACAAATAAAATTGTAATATGAAGTGGCTATTTTAATATCAGTTTAGCCAGGAAAATTTTAATATCAAGTGGCTATTTAGCTAGGAAAGGGAATATTGAGACGAGTACGATATTTTTACCATATTGTGATAATAAATTAAAATTAAGTTTCGTTTATAATACACAAGCGTAACTGAGCTGAGTACTGTTAAACCTAAAATAGCCTTTAGGATCATGTGTAACGCAAAGATTCTCAATCAATTTCATTATCACAAAGACGACGTGAGCACAAATGATCACAATATAACAGTTAAATTATTATTTTAATACAAGTACGACTCGTATAACTATAAGCAATAATGACGGACACGTAAACGGCAAAAGCACGTACCATCTCATAATACGATTGTAACGATATGATAATAGATCATGGTAAGTGTAATAACACGTGATATAATACGAGCAAAATAATAACCTCACTGTCTAGAGGTTGTATAGAGGTTGTCTAGAGGTTGTAGTGATATTGGTATGGTCAGAAGAAATGACCATATTTTAAAAGTAGTTAATAAAAAACACAGTTTACAGTTGTAGCTTTATAGGACTTTTGCCAAATTAGTTGCGTTTTGGCACGGCTAGAACGGCATGGTAGCGGGATATACGAGCGACAAGAGACAACGCCGTATAATTTATAATCGATCTTATTTTTAACACTTATATGACATGATTTACCCGAGTCGATGCTTATTCGGCCTGATATGTTACAGTAAACGGGTAGAAAGTCAAAGTTAATCATTTGATTGACTGTTCTGGAGTGTTCATCAGCCATGAGAAGTTAACAAGATACATTTATCGATTTCTCAGAATTTCTTGCTTCCGAAATCGAATATTTTCTAATTTAAGTCAATTCAAAAAGTAAAATAGGAAGCAAACAATAAACATGTGTGCAAAATGAAAAACACATCAGTTTTACGAAAAATAACATTAGTTTCACTCATAAGTTCTAATTTCTTCCAGATTAGAATATAGACATAAAATTGGCTGGTTTATCATAATATTAAAAAAAAAGAAAAGACTCAACCACTGCTGCTCTAATATCAGTAATATTATGATAATTAGTAAAATTATTTGACCACGGTAAATCCGTGCACGCAATTTAATTTGTTTGCGATAAATATTTTGGCTTTTAAATGTTATTGACGAAGGTACACTATTAGAAATTACCATTGTAAGATTGAACGAAAAAATTAGGGATGCGGATGCCAATTTTTGTAACCAAACAACACGGCAAGCTTAATTTCCTGTCAAAATAATCACTATCAGGATATTATGCCATAACTTCATAGCTTACTCCTTAATTTACGAGTCTAATTAGATCACTTTTACAGCTAGGCAATGATTGAACATACTCATAGTTTTATTGGATTGGTTGCCATTTCTTATAATCTTCTGATCAAACGATAAGTGCCAAATACGCTTTTGGGTATATTGAGTTTCTATTTCAGGCTCACTTATTTTTAGATTTATCTATTTGAGGATAATGAATTAAATGCTAAGTATAGAACTACAGATGATTGAATTTCAGAGCTGCGAATCACAAAGCTCTATAAAAGCATAAAGATGATTGAGCTAATTTTATAACTTTCTCTAGAAAATTGTGATTGTAGCTTTTAAGAACAATCCATTCGGGGTTAGGGTCCATATACGTAAAGGATATTACTATTAGGCAAAAATTCAGTATAAAAGTATAAACCTTGAATTCGTGGAAAATGGAGTGGCTGAGAGGCTCTAGGTGAGAAATAAACCTTTGCGTATGCATACGTTTGCTTGAAACGCTACGTATTTAACAGCATTGGTTAGATGTGAAATGAATCTAGACTATTATATCCCGAGAATGAAAGAACTCTGGTTTAGTTATCTCTGAAGATAGTACACACACACTTATAAATAGAAATTACGAACTGGCTAGACAATGACAACTGCAACTCTCCCCAAACTTTCTGTCGAAGTAACAAAAATATCTCAAGTATTAAAAAATCAGATCTATGCCTCACTCCAAGTCTTAAACAGTTAGACGTCTCAACAGTCTTGTCGAACTTCAGTGTGTGTCGAACTATGGTACGTATACCGGTAGTAGTATACCGGTTTTAGTAACAATACAACTTTCCAGTCCCCAACATTTAACCTAACAAAAGTCGCAAACCCACAACTATTAATTAACTAAAAATACTGAAACGTCGTTGGTGGAGCTTATGAAAGTATAAAGTATAAACACCGTTCTTCGACGTGGCTTTTTGTATGCCTCTAATAGACCATAGATCAACTGCAACGATCAGCGAGGCCATACAAATATTTATCGCATCAAACAACCTCGCGTGGACCAATATTTATCTGTAATAAATTGGACGTTTACAATAACAACCGCAGTTGCCTGGGATGATATCTAGCTGATTTGAAGTAAAGTATTGTCTGAAAGAGAAACTAATCAGACCAGTGCCCGAGAATCGAATTTACTTGATCAATGTTGGTTTGATAAGCTTCAAGACACGAGATATCGTGCTATATCGCTTGACACTTTTATCTACAAATAACTATGAACTGAATGAGCCGCTATAGAAGATCATCATTGATATGCGTACGTTAATGAAAAATATTATGATGAGCTTTCGCTGACTTTGAGTTTGATATTGACTTGATTTATTCTCTTAAACTCTAATAATATAGGCTATTTGGTCCCCCATATAATATTGGTCATAACTGATAGAAAAACTTTTAATGAGGAACTATAATTATTATGATCCAAACAATCGTACACGCTAAACGTATAATATAATAATTAATAATATAAAAATATGATTGCAGGCGAGTTAAAAAACAAAATTATGATATCTATCTGCTTCACGTATGCAATTACAGAGGATGGAACTATATTGAAACTAGTAGACTGGAATTAGGCTGGAACTGGGTGGACCACAAGAAATTAGTACTAAAGTAGCATGTATACAGATTCTTTGCCTACCTTATCAGTGCTTTGCTTATGAGTGCTGTGAAAAACTTCCATCAAAACTCTATTAAGGTGTCTCCAACTGGTTTCCTCTTAATAAGAGGATACGTGCTGGAAACGCGGTCCAACTGTCTTTAAAAGTATTGATAAAAACCACATGATCAAGTTGTTACTTTATATCGCGTCCGCCATTATAGTTATACAGGCATTACAGACGACAGCTTACACAACATGCTGACCATTCGAATGTCAACTCTTGCAACCTACAACCAGTTCCACAAATTAGCTTCATTACCGCTGGCGCTCATTGCTTGCTCATCTGGCAGGACTCGGGTAGTTATTAGGTTTAGGGGGTTAAGTAAGCTCTGAAGTGGTGTTCCAAGTTCCACTACAGCAATGCAGCACTGTTGTTAAGTACTAAGTAAGCTCTGAAGTGGTGTTCCCAGTTCCACTACAGCACTACAGCACTGCAGCACTGTTGTTAAGTAGGCTCTGAAGTGGTGTTCCCAGTTCCACTACAGCACTGCAGCACTGTTGTTAAGTAAGCTCTGAAGTGGTGTTCCCAGTTCCACTACAGCACTGCAGCACTGTTGTTAAGTAAGCTCTGAAGTGGTGTTCCCAGTTCCACTACAGCACTGTTGTTAAGTAGGCTCTGAAGTGGTGTTCCCAGTTCCACTACAGCATTACAGCACTGTTGTTAAGTATGTGATAAAAGGCTCTTTTCCTTACAATTTGGTTCAGGAAGGTGACAAGGGAAAGTACTTCAAATTTAATAAACCGTTAAGAATTGTAATTACAATATCTCAGTGTTCCTCAGATACTATGTCAATAATTCGAATATCCTAGTTATTTAACTGTACACTTTAACTACAACTTCCGTTGTACTCAAACCAAAAAGGTGTCTTGCCATCCAACAGGCCCACTTTTAAATATCCCCAGATAGTATAAACAATCTCCCACCCGTTTTAACTTTTAGCAATCCCTAAACAAATCCCAAACTATCCTCCTTGTAACCAGAACAGAGGTGCTAAAATGCACCATCTGATAATCAAAACAGAGGTGTTAAAATGAGGAGGAGGCCTCTGGTAACTTGGTAAGAGAACTCACGTACACAAACAACCAGACGTCTGCCCTTCTCTAATGAGCCCTACTTGTGGATGCAAAGGTCGCAGGGAAATAATAATATCAGAATTGGAAGACCTAATTTTTAAAAAGTAATTATATTTCTATAGCAAACTTGTGCCCGGGGAGGATATCAGACTGTACCTCCTGAGGGCTGAGCCGTTCCAGTATGGTGGTCGCAAGCAGGCTAAGCATGGCTAACATAACATGAATCATACCCATGATTTCAAAATAATTCATTTGATTATCTTAAAGTCCACTTAAAGCACGTGCAGGCAATAACAACACGTGATCATGTGCCAAGTCAGGGAAATAACACCATCATATAGTCAGCTGATTAGCATTGACCAATAGAAATACACGTACCGTGCGATTTTGTTCGTTAACCATTTAATGGTCGAAACCATCATTTTTTGACAACTGTCTGATACCCATATTAATTGGGAAAATTACACTTATTTGACAAAATATTTTGGCCTGACGGTCCTAATTTCCAGCTGAATAACAAATATCATTACTTAAGAGAGGGTGTACCAATTGCAATAGGCCAATAGGATTGTATTAAGATATACCGATACTGGAGCCTGCATGAAATGTTAACAATAGTGCATGTACTCAGTGCTAGTCATCAATAGGATGTAATCTTGTGATCGACTGATTGACTCTCGAGATTATTATCGTGATTCCAGGAAAAAGCACGTACCCTGTAATTATATGCTTACAATACTGGTGAAAATGGTGGTGGAAATTACCGGCCTGAGAGTTGTGTCATTTGCATTTGAGTGATTTTAGTGATTGAGTGATTATTGTGATTGTCTAGAGAGAGCATTACCGCGAATTTTTGATAGTTTGATAAAGCACGTGTTCGTAGTATAATACGGCTTGCTGTTAATTGTATAAGCTGGCGTATAGACCATGGATCAATACCATTTGGATTTAAGTATCCGGGACTATCATAAATCGTTTCACTTTTTTCAATTATTGCGCAGGTAAGCTTTAAATTATAACGTTTTAGGAGTTAATGGAGCAAAAAATATTTGTATGAGCGTTCTTGCACCACAAACAATATTTTATAGTGGCTGTTGAATAGCAAATGGAGTATACCCTCTTACACCACTTGCAGCTGGTATATGTACCACGTGATCAAATATTCACACGTGATCAAATATTAACGCATGCAAATATTCACACGGTCATATAAAGACAAGATCTTGAGACAACAGCACCCTCGATCGTGGAACACACAGACAATTTATAATGAAATGAACTTTATAAGAAGAAGAGAAAGAAAGGTATTCAATTCAATACCGGTTGAAACAAACGTGTTGCAATGTTCATCACCATAGATTGTGCAGGTGGTGGTAGAACTGTCGCACAATTATAGTCCTGTCTCGAAAAAGAACAGTGGTCAGGCATGTTTGACTGATTGGACGTCTTATTGCAGCGTCAAAAAGTTCTGAGGGAAGCTAGGGCGAGGGAAGAAACGTTTTAAAATGTAGGGTTTTTTTTTTAAACGTGGTTTTGCCAATTAATGGAAATTAATAATGGGTACCCGGTACTGTGAGTATAATTGAGTAATTCTGCAAAGTAATTAGTAATGGGTACCCGGTACTGTAAGTAATTATAAGCTTTGTCAAAGCTTTGACGGTATTCTTGTCGACGAAAAAATTTTACGGACGAAGTATTAATAAGAATTCACTTGAAAGCATTTATATAACATTTATAGTACATAACTGTACTATTTTATTCGCGGAATAGTCTCTGATTCTGATTAACCCATAACCGATATGTCGACATCCTCCAAGGCTAATGTGTGTCCACTAATGTCAGCATTATATTGTACTTGTATATGTATATTATCCATGTATATTGTACTTGTGCCTAAGGAATTTACACCTCTGTAAACTATTTCACTTTCATAATTTGCCGTGCAACTATTAAAATTAATATACCATCGATTACAATTACAGTTTTTATAATGTATCCCAATTAACTTCATTTGACTTTGTTTATGATACAAAGTTTTAAGGAATGCCCATATTCTTTATTTTAAACTGATTATAATGTATGTAATTAGTCAGTAATTAGTCAGTCCATTAGAGACAGCCCCCTTTAGAGGGGCCTTCAATCACTAGCAAAGCTTGCAATTAGCCTGTGAGGATGTGTAACCCGTGTCACTGGTAACGATTGTAACTGGTAAAGTTACCATGGTAACGATTGTAACTGGTAAAGGCCGTGTATCTTACTTTAACTTATAGACTCAGGGAATCTGTGCCATTGTGAGCTACGCATTACGCAACACTGTGGTTGGGTGAACGAAGTATTCAGAAAAGCAGTATCTTAGTATCTTCTAATCTAATGTACCTATGCCTTTTTTATTTTACTTATAAATCGTTGGTTCTTGCTTAGCAAAGACAGCGTCGAATGCCGAAGTGATAGCAAAAATATGAAACTGCAGTGTCCACAATAAAGAAAAAGTATCAAAATAACAGCACTGAATGTAAATTTAATCAACTAATTACAGCACTACAAATCTATTACATTTATTATGTATTTATATGTAATAGGATTGAATTTGAAGCCTTTAAACCAGGTGTAGCCAGTCCACACCCTGGCTCCATATTATAAGGAATTTGTTACACTTCTAGACGAAAAGCTCTGATGCAGCACCTTGTGATATTTTACGACGGTTGATAAATAAATTTAGAATAAACAAACAATATTTCTTAGCAGCTACGTTGACAAACTGGCTACTGAACGTAGTGCAACCAATGAATTACAGAATACAGACTGGCAAATAGACACGGCTTGTGCAACACCGCAATTGGCCATTTTATATGTATGGATCACGATCTTTAGCCTACAAACCTTATCTTAACTATATGTTTTTGAAAATCCGCATTATTAAACATGGAGATCCAGACTGATACCTTTGAGATATTCAGTAGGATAACTATGGTTACTAGTATCGTTGTTTAAACTTTTAAATCATTTTCTATTGTTTAACATACATAATTATGAATATGTACATAATATATGCTAAATAAGAGTCTGAAAACTTATTTGTAAAACGGCCTTAAATATTCGGCTTAATAAAAGTTAAATCAACACGTACACTATACTGATATAATTAGATAACACGTACTGTCTAAATTAACCACATGATTCATTTGAGATGCGTACCTAGATAACTATTAGGCAGGTTCATAATTTCATAATTTTAATGAATAATTTTATAACGAATCTCAAACAGCTATCGTTACTCCTTCCTACTAAATAAGCCGATTTTAGATATTTTACCTGTATAATTAAGAAACCCATAAAGTGTGGGTGTGGCCGGAGGGTAGACAAGAGTTGGAACTTGAAATTTATTTGACGGTGATTAAACCTAAGGAGCTAGCAACGGATAGTGGATACCAGCTCCCCGAAATTATATTATTTTATTTCATAATTATATTATTTGAAATTATGAACCTGCCTAAGGGTCTGCCCACACTATGCCTCTATTCCCCGAAGGTCTGCCCACACTACGCCATGTGGTGACGACTGACGGGCCACATGATGGCGTGGGTCAAAAAACCGGATTCACACAACGAGGCGCGTAGTGTGGGCAGAGCTCCCGCCAGTTGGCGTGGAACTCTCGGGGAATTCTGGCACGGATTTTTAAAATCCGTGCCTCTATTCCGGTTTTTTTGACCCACGCCATGTGGCCCGTCACCACATGGCGTAGTCTGGGCAGACCTTCGGGAAATAGAGGCGTAGTGTGGGCAGACCCTAATAAATATATCCAGATATTGTACTATTGTATTTAAAATGCAACACGTACTTTCTTAACTAGCCATTTAACTATGTTTATAATTAGTGTCAAGCATTTGGAACTTTTTAAGAGCTACAATTGTTGGAATATTAATCATTTGTTTTACATAATCGATATTTTCGACATGGCCGAACATAGCGCCGAACCATTATCTCATTATGGATTTATGGATATGATATTGATACCAAATTTTGTATGCTAGTGTCCGAATTTAATCAATCAGACTGTCAATGCATTCCAAAAACAATTTGTTTATGGGAATCATAAAAATTACCTGATCGGCCTCGTTCTACAAATCAGTTTGCAAACATAGATTATTCTATTTTAGGATATTTTTACATAATAATTATGATACTAAAATAGATTTAATTGTCCCTAAAAATAGAGTTGTGCAAGGAATTAATATGGTGGTCGGGAAATGACCATGCATTGAACACTATCTCCATTACTTGTACAGTACAATTCTCCCATGCAATTACATATATTTTGGCATAATTTCAGAGGTCGCAGACACGTACAGACTCGGCCGAGCAATTTCAAACTTATTGCTGATGTTTTGAACAAATTCTTGAACTGATGGAACAAGGTGGAAGACGGGATTACTGATTTCCCCACTCAAACAGAAATGTAGTGACTATCAAGTTCCCCTAAAAGTACCTCCCTAAGTCCCATAAGGTGTGACCATGTGTTGCACAAACAGCATGGAAGGGAAATGGGGGAATGGGGATTGAAGGCAAAGTCACATTCCTATCACACTTTGTTTCTAGATCTTCAGTTGCCATGGTCACACTGGCTGACTCACGCCGGCCTGACTAGTTTTCTTGAACTGTATAAATAATAAGAATAAACCAAGGGACTCCACTGTGTGTTTAGTCTGACCAGTTTTCCGGACTATGGTTATCCTCGGCCTCAACAAATTGGATTGGATTTTTTGTTAAAAATTATACGCACTATGAAAATAAATTGCACTTTCAAGCCACGCCCAGTACTATTAGTAATAATAGTAATAATAGTAATAATAGTATTACTAACCCAGATCATAAAACATCAAGTATAAAGTTTCATTTTACCTTCAGCAGATTAGGGCCTATTCATCCCCACAGAAATTAATTCTATAAAGACTTTTGTGGCCAAACAGATTTTACTCAGATCAAGTATTCATCAAGGGAGTATGGCCATTAAATTCACGAAGATCACAAACTATGCCCAAATCTTCAGTTGATCAACTAACGTTGAATAATTGTTGTGGCTCTAAACCAGCTAGCTCCAAGGAGTAAAAAGATAAATAAAGTGAGGGGAAGGCTGAGCAAGGTTTAATCACAGAAAGTGGGTACACCTCCGTAGGACTACAATATTTTATATAAGTTTGGAAACCCCAGTATCTCAGAAGTATAACATATGGAATTAATGAAACCGCAGTTCAGGACTCGGGTCAGTAAATGGATTGCATTGTCTGCGCAATTGAAGGAGTTGGATTCAAACAGCGTTTAATAAGAAAACATTCGTTTATGTTGGTTGACGACTGTTATATGCGGATTTTTTTGACCAAAATTAGGACCCAGAAAGATCACGTGGAGTACAAGTTTTTCCGTCTATAATTAATTAAGCTATCTCTGCGGTAGATCTCAAAGTTTTCAAACGCGTACTCTGATGTTGAAGGCAGCTGCAAATTTTAGTCTGATGCTATGAACAATTAGGTAATTAGGTTATGCTCGGAATGATCCCATATTGCTATTATGGGACGTTTCTTTCCCGTGCGTCGAAAATTATTGGCATAGTTTTCAAATAGGTTGAATGTAAGTGAATTTTTCGGTATGACATAACTCACATAGTGAACTAAACTATTTTATACCTGAAATGGGCTACAATTGCAAATAATTACTTTCGGTGGGAAAACAAAATGATATCAAAATGTACCCGTTAAATGAATAAAACAGTCACGATTTAATCATACTACAAAATGGGTTAATTATTGTTTCTTCTGATCACGAACATGATATGATCCTAAACAAAAATTCAGCTGAGAATGATAAGAATTGGTAAATAAATAACACAAAAGCACGTACTACGGAATAAGGGCGTAACAACTGAACGTGCTAACAAGTCAATTAGTAGACACTTCCACTGGTTATAACTGTGTGGAAGTGCCAATGACATGATCTTAATCACCTTGGAGACGAATGCTAAGGTCGTTACTTATCTTTGATGGGATATTCGCCATACCCAAGAATTAAATTTAACACGTGGCGGCTGGCATCATTCATTTTTCTCTTTTTCCTAGCTTCACTCTCATCTTTCAACAGTCAGCAGGTTCTAAAAGGATTCCAGATATGACAATTAATAGAGCATTATAATATACGAGATCAGTAATTGCGGTGTGAGCTCCCCGTTGGAACGATTTAAGGGTGAATATAGTTTATAGCGTGTTTAGACCATCTCTTCACACCATCAGGTTCCACATCATCCGCTCTTCAGCTCCTAATTCTACTACTGTACTTTCTGTTCGTGTCTCCACCAGGTACATAATGAGCAGAGAAATTGATAAAAAATGTCACAACACTACCGGAGCTGCCCTTTAAAAAGAATCTACGATAATGGAAATCAAATCGGCTCAACAGTCAACAGAATTATGAAAATTGCAGATTGTGGCCTGCAATAAGTTCAGCCATGCATTATCATATTCAGCCCTAGAATATCTTAATTTGTAAAAATCAAAGTTGCCGTTATCAGATATGTGACCTCGATATGACAGTCATAAGCATTAAACACCCTTAATTCAAAGCCAATACACTAATACAGATCACCGCACGGCTGATCGCGTTGTTTTCAAATGTGAAGTATAGTCAGGGGATCCAAAAAATAAAAATACAAGAATTCACGGAGCAATTATTTTAGGGGGCCGGGAGGGAGGGGAGCTTGGAATTTCAGTAAAAAGCTTTAACTACGGGTAACAGAATTATAGACTTCCGATAACACTGTTCAATTTATCCTATAAACAATCAAGCACAATCTGATGAATAATAATATAAAACAAGCTACCTTATACCACCAATCATAACACCGTCTTACGTGATATAAGTCGGATGATAAAACCCACCGACAAAGAAAAACCCCTCCCACTGAATCATCACATGTTCCTCTGCCCAAATATAAATCTGCTCCGCGTTTTTATGCGGTTTACCTCAAATCAACCTATCCAAATGCAGCTACGGGAGAGGTATAAATGATCTAATAGTTAAACTTTTTCGTGAGTTTGGTATTAAACCATTTGTGGTTATTCAGTTACAAGAAACTCCCTCCAGCAGTGGAGATTTGCACTTAAATCACTAAACTGGGGAACTCTCCGCTTGTCTGAAGTGCTTTCCCAGGAGTCACTGTCAGAGGGACAATATCTGTTAGTCTCTCAGTCAAACCCGTCATCTGATGACTGCTTAGTTGCTTTCTCGAGACGTATCCATGCAGTGCATATGCATTCATACCCTCGTATAATTGGTGGACAAACTAACGTTTTAACCTTGACAAACCAATCGGCTATCTGCAGTTTGGGGGAGCCGACACAAGATATGACTGCAGAAGTGCAGCTCGCTTTATGTCGATATAAGGAGAAGAAGATATCGGAAGCTATCATATTCATAAACAGAGACTATGGGAACTATTGAAAAATTGAGATATAATGGACTCTCTGAGCCGCGGTAGAAACACTGTGATTAGAGTTCAGGTACCACTACCACTTACCAGTCTACCACTCAACCGTTCATTTCAAGCTTGACTGCGTGCCGGATGGCAAGGGCAGCTGTCATGATCGGTTCATGCCGCAGAAAATTAAGAAAATTATCACTTTTATATAGAACTTCTACTATAAAGTACATTTATTTATAAGCTTATAGCACTGTCCTATCTCTTATAATCAGTACGTTTATATTAGCATTTATATTGTTATTAGCACGATTCGTGCTGTTTTCAATACGCTCAAATTGAAATAATCAAAAATCATGGAGTTCTGGACTGGATCAAATTTTGATAGTTTTAATCGGAAAATTACAACTGCTGAAATTTAGACGATTGAAAGGGGTACTGCATAGCAAGTTGTGACGTCTGAGGGTTCTAACCTACTGCAGTACTCCAACATTGCTACTGAGTACTGATACTATAAAAGTATAAACTCTCCAAAGCGATGCACATCATTGAATTTGCACAAAGCACATGTTCTTTGTTACGTAGCGAACATGTAAGAACCAAGTCTACAAAGTGTTACAAAGTTACAATTCGACTGGATCGCTGTGAATATCATGATATCTGGGAAATAACCGGTAAACTGCAAAGACGTAATCTATCAAAAACACCTCATGCAATATGACGGTGTATGATACATCAAGCCGCTCCGAGCAACAGGAACAAAAGAACTAAATACTTATAATACACATATTCATAATATGAAAATTCACATACGGAGTTGCACCATACAGCCGGAGCAGCGGGAGCCTGCCTCATCAGACCGAGTCTTGTGACATTTCAAACTAGTGATATTCTCAGCATTGCTAGCACTGCCTTCTTAAGCAGATCAATACACTATATGCTTATTTGACCAAAACCCATAATCATGGGTAGAGTGGACCGCAACAGCTTGTCTCTCTCTCCCAAACAAAAGGAAATGATATCAATTTGAATAACCGTCCGCAAATGCAAATTGATACCGAGAATGAAGTCGGTCGGTCGCTTTTCCCATTCATTCACGACTTACGAATTATAATAAAGTTCGATACCTAGTATTTGGGGATAAGGGTGGCTTACGAATTGCAATAAAGTTAAAATTTCTTTGGGTTGCTTTCGGGTCGATACTTAGTATTTCGGGATAAGGGTGGTAGTTATAAGTGTCCAATTAGCTGTTATTTATTCAATCTTTATTGCCGAGTACAGCTGCCTTCGGGTAGTTCTTCTTAATCTATTACAATTGTAAATGAATAGGAAAAAAACGAGCGACCGATTTTATTCTAGGTATCAATTATATTATAACAGTGCTGGCGCGTATTTTGCCAGCACTGTTACTAGAAGCTTACTAGAAGCTTACTAGAAGCTTACTAGAAGCTTACTAGAAGCTTACTAGAAGCTTACTAGAAGCTTACTAGAAGCTCACTTATATTAGAAGATGTATTATAGAAGTGTTCAGTGTTATAGAAGTGTTTATTTTAGTAGTACAACTTTATTTTATTGGGCATTAATTGGACGCTGAAGCGTTCATTTTAATGTCCGTCCAAAATAATGTATGTTTACGCAACATTCGGTCAAATAACGTCCGATAAAGTATACTGAATTACATGATCATAAAATATTAGAAACAAGTCATTTATACGTCCAATTATATCTGCAATAGTACCCATACAGCCAATGGCCCTACCCCTTACCATACTTTACACTAGTATTAGTAAATGGGCCGCGAAACAATGGAAATTCGCATTCCGTTAAATACTATGATACTGGTCGAGGACCTTCATGATTGCCAGCCGCAATAAATTCACCCACATGCTTTGATCTTTCCATTGGACTGCAATAAAACGGGTAATCAAACCATCTTTTAAACGGTTGCATTTCAAATTTTCAAACCCATTAAATTCATAGACACCCGTTATTTAACAGTTCTTTTTGAGGTACCGCAGGATTGTTAAACATAATCTGGTATAAACGTCAGATTTCTGAAAACTGCACCTTTTAACCTGCACGGGACTGTTAATGGGTCATTATATAGATATACTCAGACTCTCTCCTTGCACAGAGATCCAATTTAGACGTTATTTTATAGCGATCACGGACGATTTTGTGCAATTGAGAAACGTTTGAATTAAATTATGGAAAAGTAGAGGATTGTATAATAAATTTCCATCAAAATCAAATTAAAAAAATCAAATAGAAGTTCATCAAAAAAGTTGCTCCATTCTTCTATTCTTCTATTCATGTATTCAATTTGAAGCTGAAATAAAAGCTCGATCACAATGAAACTACTGGTCCCACGATAAAATACCACAGCAACCATGTCTTTTCATCAGTTTGCAGCTTCTCGCCCAGGAAATGTCTCTGAACCGCTTCTCAATCTAATCAATATTTTGATCGCTGGACGTTACTGAGTTACTGCTGTGGTTACACCTACAAAGTACAAATGCCGAATCTTCTCCAAAGTTTAACTATTTGCTTGATTCATGTACATCAACGAATTACATTTCATTCGAAGAAATTCACGAGGATTTTGCAGAAAATCATCCTTCAAAAGTAGAAGCTGCTACGGGGAAATGCCTCTTTTATGCTTCAAGTTTGGTGAACAAGCAAAGCCTCTACTACAAGTACAAAGCAAAGAGTAGTTAAAGTTAAACAATACACCGTGCATCTCAGTAAATGTAATAGCGATATGAATAAAAAAGTGCAGATCGCTTAGTTGCAATTCAAAATTTTCCGTTCAAGTGATTGCTTCGATTATTTTTTATGAACTATATATAACAAATAAGGTATGATGAATGAATACCAATTATAAATTTTTTCGTTTTCGTTTTAAGTCCAATTACTCGATTGCATGCGAGTAAAGTAACAATGTAATGAACTTTGTAACGGGGCTCTGATCCCACTTGTATCCCATGATTAATTTCTCATAAAATCACGAGTTGACGAGTTCGCCCTTGTTTTTTCAATAAAAACTGGATGTAGTTATAATTATATAGTTATATTCAAACTTTCTATTTTAATAGATTGGACTGCATCGCTACACTAAGCAACAAACGGATTAAACGTTAATGCAACATGATTGTATCACTCAATCAGTATTATGTTTTTCTATACCTACTTGTATTTTGTTTATTTTTTTCTGAATGAACGCTAAATTTCGCGGTTTTAAGATACTTTGAATGATTGCAACGAGTCAAATTGTGATACGCAGTGTGTCTTTTAAAAAAGACTTTTCCTGATCTAGCTGCTCAGATGACCAAAATATCAAGCGTAAAGAGTTTATTGATTATTCAAGAAGCAAGTATAAATTAACAATTGAATTTCAACTAGAAATGCCACAAGGTCAATTTCAATTAAACTTCGTCTAGACATTTGAAAATGAACACCAAATACTGCCACTTCCTACTGCCACAGATTTTACTCCTTCAAGCTATGAAGTATCAAGTAAGTTTTTAAAAAGTTCTTTATTCGAACCCCTGGCTATAAAACTGAATTGATCTTGGAAGTTGGAAGTAATTATCAAACTTCCGTACAACAAATTTGGATGATATGTACCTAAATCTTAAATCTATCAAATCAAATGTCTACGAGCAGAGAATAAAATACCACATAAACGGCTTTTCTAATGATCAACATTATACTGGTACCAACGGTAAACGTACTGTAGTGCGAAACCTGAAGTTAGACAAGACCTCCCTCTTTCGCACTAGGGCCGTACGTGGTGCACTAGGGTACGTGTCGCACTAGGGTACGTGTCGCACGTAGGGTACGTGTCGCACTAGGGTACTTGTCGCACTAGGGTACGTGTCGCACTAGGGTACGTGTCGCACTAGGGTACGTGTCGCACCAGGGTACGTGTCGCACTATGGTACGTGTCGCACGTAGGGTACGTGTCGCACTAGGGTACTTGTCGCACTAGGGTACGTGTCGCACTAGGGTACGTGTCGCACTAGGGTACGTGGCGCACTAGGGTACGTGGCGCACTACGCGTACCGTAGTTTGACAGTTGACACGTGCTGTAGTTCGACAAACCCCTAAAGTTCGACTCTGTCAAACTACCTTAACTTTAGTTCGACACGTACTGAAGTTTGACAAAAGAACTTTGACTGGGTAAAAGGAATATTCATAAATATTGTATAATCAATTGTCTATGTGATCCGATAGTAGCAACAGTTACATGATCTGAATTTTTACGTAAGCTGTTGGATCACAAGCAGAAAATGGAGGGAAAATATTTGTCGAACTAAAGTACGCTACCTTGACTCTAGTTCGACACGTACCGATGTTTGACATTGGTGATTCCTGGCGAACTTTAGTTGTCGAACTAGAGTACGTGTCGAACTAAAGTACGTAAATCGGATGCACTTTTTATGTAAAATTATAATAAGATAATAATACGTGTTATATTCGTTATCATTTTTTGACGTAACCTTGTAAGTTAGATAATAGGTACCTTATCGGACCTTATTTGGACGGACATTACATGAACGGACATAATTATGAACGGACATTAATATGAACACTCGAAGGCATTCAAAACCATCAAAAATCCGAATTTTTTCAATTTTTTTGACGTTTTTTAAATTTCAGCAAATGATTTTTAAATCCATTTTTTATACAGTAAGTAAGAAAAGCAGTCATTGAGCAGTAAAAATGTTAAAATATGTGTACATGATCAGTGTCTAATATCACATATCATCTTCATCAAATGGGTTTTCGTGCATGAAATAGTCCATGCTTAAAGCATCAGTGATTTCTAGCTTTATGGAAACCTTTTTTTTATCAAACTACCCCGGTCCTGCATTTCAGTGTTAACTTTTACAAGCCATTCGGCGTGAAGTGGTTTTATCTTAGACAACTTAGGTTAACCTTAACATCACGTGGAGCTTTCCTAGCACTGTTTCATGACCGCCCCCGAGTAATATGAACTATAACAACGTCGGACAATGTCCTTGGAAACACGATTTACGGTAATATCTAGAGGCTGGAACAAGTTTGTCATGTTGGTGGGGACTAGTTCATGAACTATGTTGCTGAGTGCCATAATTTCGTTGACTTTTTTCCGCCAAGTGACCCTTGAAAATATATAGTATAATATACTAGTAGAGTTTTCTGTGCCTCCGGCAGACCAAGGAGAACCTTTCCATCGTTAACTTACGGCACAATAAAGTTCTCAAAGTTGTCATATTCTGGACAAAAAGTTCGAAATGAAAAAATTTTTGAAAAAATTTCAACGGACTTTAACTTGGACGGACATTAATTGAACGGACTTTATTTGAAAGGACATTAAGATGAACGCTAGGGCCTCCAGCGTTCAAGTAATGTCCGTCCAAATAAGGTCCGATAAGGTATGTTATATCAATATGACAATTAATATTTAATAATTCTTAATCATCTGAAAAAGTCGGCAAGTTTCCATAAACGATATTTTATTATCGGCGCCAATAATCGCTTATTAGGCGCTTTCTCGGCGCTTTTTTAAAAAAAAAACCGTTTACAATCGATTTTTTTACGATTATAAACGGTTCAAAAAAAATCGCTTATAATCGACTATAATTGATGTCATAATTCAAAAAAGCGCTTTTTTGAATTTAAAAGCGCTTATAAGCGCTTTTAAGCGCTTATGAGCGTCGCTGAGCGATTTGAAAGCGGTTTTCCAGTAGGATTGGCGCCAAAAACGGGTGGATAAGCGGTTGGCCGGATAAGCGATTCGTATGCGCTTTTTTGAACCATTTATAAGCGATTATAAGCGCTTATAATTGGGGTGCAATTTAGCTTTTTGAATTATGACATCAATTATAGTCGATTATAAGCGATTTTTTTTGAACCGTTTATAATCGTAAAAAAATCGATTGTAAACGATTTTTTTTTTAAAAGCGCCGAGAAAGCGCCCAATAAGCGATTATTGTCGCCGATAATAAAATATCGTTTATGGAAACTTGCCAAAAAGTCAACCTTTCAATTGAACTGACAATTTTTCAAAAGAAACTATTGTTATCGAAAATAAAAGTTTCAATACTCCAAAATTAAAATGCACATAAGCACATAGTCCACAACCATGATAAAACCATCGATCACATTGCACAATAGTCAGTGAAACTTAAGTCTCAAATTAAATTGGTTCTAATCTGCCCTAATGTAATGGGCTTTAAACAAAAATCATCCTAACAATAGCTTTGGTCGTGATTTTATAACAAAAAAGCAATTCAGGAATACGGAACTCAGCCATTATTTGCCATGCACCGCGTATATCGGCGATATTAACAATATACTTATTAGTGTTTTAGTGCTCCTTTATCAAGGAACAACTAGATGATGTCGATATTCTGATGACCCCTGCAAGGCTGGTGTTGTTCCTTTTTTAAGAACAGTATTGATTGTAAATCATAGATAGATAGCGTAATTTAATGATATGGATAGGTCATTCGTCTGCAGGGTGGCTGAGTGGTTGAGCTCCGATTTAATTGTTTTTAAATTATCAAAGACATTATATATGTTTAGATTAAATATTAAAGTTATACTATTATTGAAAGGTTCCTTTTATAGTAACAGACAAAGTTATACTAGAAATATAAATAGTCTGTAATCTGCTAAAGACTAAAGTAGTATCTGTTTCAAGTTCAAAAATGCAATTGAGTAATAATCATAACCAAAAAATATTAATTGAAAAATCGGAAACATTGAAGAAATGGTATAAATTTGGTATAAATTATACCAAAACCCAAATTCGCTTTTCTCATCTACAATTGATGATAGGATGCAGTACTCAACACAAAAGTTTGTTACAATTTGAAGGACGTGACGAATGGGAAAATTGAGCGACTGATTCCATCCTTGGTATCATTTTGCGTTTGGGTGCAGTAACAGAAACTTTGTTATTATGTAAATAAAGACTGTTACGGAAATTACCCTTATTGCATCGATCTAGACTTTAATTTTACTTCACAGACAAAACATTAAAGATGATAAATCATACGGAGAATAATAAGTTAGATGATGAAATACAATAATGTACCTCTTTCTGCGATGACATCCGATATGATACTTACTTGTTCTAGCTACAACATAGTCTATATATTCATTTGTAAATTATGTCCATCTCCTTTCTGCTATGTTGGACGTACCATTAGGACTTTGCATGAAAGAGTAACCGAACATAGAGCTAACTATTATAAATTATTGAAAGACCCTTCCTTAAAACATAGTGATGATTTTTTATCTGATGATAGTGACACTTACAGTTTAGCAGCTCACCTAATAGACTCACATAACCTTTCCAATAGACCTGATTTTGATGCTTCTTATAATGTTTTTATCCTAAAGAATTCTAGCCCTAGTAATTTAGAAGTTAACGAACATCTATTTATACAAAAACTCAGAACTTTGAAACCATATGGTATTAATTCATGTGATCCTTTTGGTATGCCACTTTTATTTGAAAATAAAACTTTTGATAATGGTCCTTAAATTATTTCACCCTTAATGCAGGGACTAGTATATTTTTTCCGACTAGTTGGGGCCTCACAACCCCCCATACCCGAGTGCTTCCCATTCCATTTTTGAGAGTTTGGCTTCTTTTTACAGCTAACATCCTTTAGTTCAAATTAAAATTTTCTGATATAATTGGAGTATTAACCCTTATCTTTATTAGGTACTGAAGATGTCCGAAAATGTTTTACCAATGATGTTATAAAGATTTTGTTGGAATTTTTAAACTCATTCGTTGTCTGACTGTGGGAACTATTGATTCTTGAACATCCGATATGATCAGTTATCCTTTTATGCAGATACGTCGTGAATTTAAAATTGCAGCGGCGCGCGTGACAAAAACATATATGTAAAAACTTGACATGTCCTCAAGCAAATATGGTACTTAAAGAATGTCACAAATCTGCAATTTATTGACGTCCAACAAAAGTTCATTAAAAATTCCATCTCTAAGTTATCATATGGGTAATGATTAATCACTCTGCACTCGCTGTCACATAACTAACTTTATTAACCCGTTCTATAAACTTGCAGCTTATATGACGGATAATCCCAACATTACATCTGTGCAGTGCGAAATAATTATTATAATCATTGTACATTTATAGGAATCAGAAGGTTTGTGTACACCATTTCTCCAGGGATAAGAGGGATTATCGGGGTTATTTTGAAGTGAGTTAAACTTTGAATTTATCTGGATCTCATTTTTATACCTGAGATTTTTTATTTTTTCTTCAGTCAAGTAACATTCCATTCAAGCTGATGAAAATCATAACTAATTTACATTTTACATTTGGAGAGAAAATCAGACTCAATGAGATTGGAACTAATTCTTCAATTCTTGGTATGAATCATCGTGAAACTGAAATAATATCCTGCAATTTCTGAAGCAATACGCTAAAATTCTTCGAATAATTCGAGAGAAATAAAACACTTTTTAATGGTTGCCACTAAAAAGGTACCTGCTATTCAAAGTTAAATCTGGATCTAGGTATGTATAATTAAAATTTACATCAATCGAATGTGAACTGCTTATACAGAAAAATCAAGCAGAACGTATAATATCTAATGAATAACGACTTTGATGAGGGTCAATGATAAAGAGAAAAATTATCAAATGCGTAGAGGGGGAAACGGTCGTGTTTCCCAGCACTCATGTGAATCCCGTTTTTGATTCTCAACTTTTTAGTGCATGATAATTATAATATTGGCAACACATTTAACAAGGTTCGAGAACACCTCATAATTATAAAATCTGGTCCACACAAACAGCAAATTATTTACGCCACCTCTTCAGAAAAATAACCCCTAAAAAGAGTAAAGCAGGTAGGAGAAGAACATCTAGATAGAGGTACTCATACCAAGGTTGATATCCGGGTAAGAAGTTGTTTCCCGACACCACCGCATCAAGATGTCCCAGGATCTGCTCATTAGTAAGCTTCGTTGCCAGCATCTGCCGTCGAACTGTCCTCAGGATCTTATCATATCTCCCGTCAGTCAGGTTCAATATTTTCTGTTGTATCACTTCCACTGAGGTGCCTGACAAATCCAATAAATTATCTCCGACTCCAATCTCAGCGGTTCTTTTAGCGTTGTAGAACTGGTCCTTTGCAACTGTGGGACCACCAACATGGGCTTCCCAGCACAAGCTATTTCTTCTTTGCTGGCGTGTCCTCCGTGAGTGATGAAGAGCTTGAAGTTTGGATGTTGCAGGATGGACTGTTGTGGTAACCAGTTGAAAAGCTGGACATTATGAGGTAACTCTTTTATCGGGTTTTGTTTCCAGATAACTTTGTATGGGAGCTCTTTAAAAGCATCCAGCCATTTCTTTTGTTCAATCGCAGGTATATCCATCTGCACGGACCCGAATGACATGAAGATAAACCCCTCCACTGCACCATCCATAAACTCAGCCAACCCAGCATACCTGGACACCTCCTCCTTGTTGTATTCTGTACACAACGATCCTCCCAAAGCGAGCATCCCTGGTCCAAATGGAGTGGGTCCATCTATCAGAGGGTGGTGGTGGATGTTCATCAACATGAGCTTCACAGTTTTGTAAGACTCCTTGTACCCTGGGTACCCTGGGATGTTGTTGTAGAGAACAGGTTCAATGTACCAGTTTACAGCTGCTTTATGTAGTAACTCGAACATGTTCCTCTGGAAGAGGTTGAAAATTCGGGCAGACATAGAGTCAGTGAGTTGTTGATGGTCTTTACCCTTGAGAAGGATGTCGTCTATCTTAACGCTAGCTGCGTAAAGTGGGAGACCTAGTCGGCTTATGTGTAGAGGGAGGACGTACGGGGCGGTCACGTGGAGGATTGAGTTTCTGATTCCAAGGTGGTGAGCGAGTCAAGTCCAAAAAAAGGGGGGGGTTATCGTAGTAAGCGGAGAAAGTGAAGAAGAGAACAAACTTCTTCCCAGATTCCATTAGCTTCTTCACGTTAGGTTCGTTGTAGAACCGTTCACAGGCTCCCAACGATTTATCCATTTTGTCTGCCAGTTTTCTAAATTTCCCCATTAGCGAGTCATCTTGTGTTCCATTACGTCCGCTCCCGTACCCATTCACTAAAGCCTCACATTCAGGTATCTTGAGTTTTTCAGCGTCAATGGAAAGGTATCCTGGTATGTTGGTGCTCATGTAGGTTACACGATGACCCTCCTTTAGGAGAAGATTAGCTAGAGGCCCGGAGACTGTTTGGTGGGATCCCGAACTGAAGACGCTCACGAAGAGCACATCCCAAGAGAGGGTTTGAGGGTAGAGCATCCCCAGGAGGAATAGTTGTAAGTACGTCATATTTTACCTGAAATAGAGTGATGTTGATAAACAACCGTATCATAACATATAATAGACAAGAACTCACTGGTTGCTAAATTGAGAAGGTTCAAATAAAAGGCATTTAACAGATAAACGGGCACAATCCTAAAGCAAACTTGATTTAAATAAAATAGCGGACTGATTTATATTTCACACACCCAAGATAAATTTGGCATCACTTGAAAATCGTCCGTTTGAAACAATGCACCGTTTTAATCAAAATGATCGAGATTATAAAAAATTTTTACCTTTCGTTCACAAGGCAAGCTTGAAACAAATTAGCCAGTACTCTCCTTATCTGAAGCAATTAAGATTTGATTAAAACTTGAGGTGTATTGTGACAGAATTCGAGTGTCAAATGTAACTAAATTATATTTTATCTTTACCCAATTCTATTATTTGATTAGCAATGCATATATTGTCAGCATGACAAAGCATACCGATTACTGAATATATTTTTAATGACGAACATCAATTTATATTATCCACATTGGCTCCATCACAATCTCTTTTCTTTTAAGACTGGATCTGGACGAGTCATCTTAAGGCCTACGAGAAAATTCCACGGTATTTGGTGAGTGACATCTGCACCCTTGAACATCCTGATGTGCTTGAATCTCAAAATTCCAGCTTGCGGCCAGTATTACCAGATTCTATTTTTTTTTTGACGTTATCAGAGCTATTCAAGCTGATGGATTATGTCAAAGTTAATAGATTCAAAATAATTTTAGTTCCCCACTCTTGAAAAGTTGAAATAACGGCTAGCAAACGTGGGGGAACCAAGTGATCAGGCTGCAGGAAATTCTTTTCTTACCGGTCATCAATAGAACAAAAATATTTTTAGCACGTTCACTGTTCACATTTAAATATGACTGACCTATTATACCCGATAAAAACCACGGAAGCGTTTGTCGTACCTAGAATTGAGCTTAAATTTAGTTTTTATCTTATCTTCAGTGGAAATTAGGAAATTTAAGTAATTTTCCGTCCGTTCATAATCCAACTCAAGTTATAACGTTTCCTTTTTCAGTTGCAAGACGTCACCTTTCAAAAGCGAAAGAAGATGACCAAGGAATATTTAAAGTTATCTCGCTGTGGCGTTGTAAATCTGAGAAGTAAATGTGACCAATTATTAGCCCAATTACAAAATGAGAACCACTCAAGAATAAACAACCGCGGCTGTATTTACAAAGTGGATTGAATATGACATTGAATTTCAGGTGAGACAAGTGGCCATAATTGTGCTCATGTAATCAAAATTAAATTTCAAAGTCGACCTCTAGGTCATTTAATCTCATGTTTCTGCGAGTCTGTTCGTTATAATTATTTATGGTTTTGATCCAATCATAGATAATGATACAATATATTAAGTAATGAATTCCGCTAAATTCGGGGGGAAAGTTCAGATGTAGAATATATATTCTTTATACATTTAATAGTTGGACGTTTCACCTTAAATACTGAGCAGTGAGCCTTAAACGTGACTTTGCACCAAAACCTAATTATATCATGAAGTACATTTGATCCTGCAACCTCACCATAAGCATACAGCGACAAAAAGAACTTGCAGTCACCCTAGCCCACAAAACCTTGTTTAAAGGAAAATAAATAGATCGTTCAATCTGTCTGAATATTGACGGAACCAACCTGTTTTTGATTCTAAACCATGTCGAATATTTCCAAGAATGATCTGGCAAATGTCACTGCAATTCCCATTGTTAAAGTTTAATCTCCATTCTCCATGACAACACCTCATGACAAGGCCGGGTATTAACACTTCGGTATCTGATCGTGCTTTAAATCATTTATTTGATCTCAGCGCAGAAGCGTGGGAGCAAGTAACCTTATCTTATATTTAGTCTGTCCTGGAGCAATAAAACTGTGACGTACTGGGTGATTGTTGGAGTCATGTGACTCTAGCGTATCCCTAGCAACGCGTTCCCAGAATGCGAGCTGCGTTATCACCATGAGATGGTATTCAAATACCGCGGTGTTTTTCACGTATTCTCCTAGAAGTTGATATTGAATTTTCGTTCGGATCTATCGATTCATATTTACGGGACGGTCGTTCTTTCGATATCGATATCATTATATTGGAAAGTCCATAGATCTGCTGTTTTATTTTATTGTATAGGATACTATCCATTAAAAAGATCTTGCTAGCTGTTTTATTCAATTTTAATTGAATAGTTTTGAACTTAAAAACCACCACTGACGCAATAACTTTTAGGATTCTAAATTGAAAGGAGCTGAAACAAACCCTCCGAAATGCAAGGGACAAGTGAGCGTGCAGTTCTCACAATTGTCTTCTGCTTTTCAATTCTGGTGGGTCACGATTCTTTTTCATTTAATTTCTTAAAGTTAAGCTTCGGTTATAGTTAATTTTAAAATTAATTAATTAAGTCATCTATAATTTAAAAGATGGAACAAAATTTTAACTACGAGAGCTACAAGTGTTCATGGGCTAAAACTAAACAAAATACAAATTCCCCCTTCTTCTAAAAGAACCTACTTGTTACAGGTAATCAGTGCACAAAGCTACGATTTCGGTAGTTGTCCGAAACTCCTAGACCCAGTTGGCATCCACCCAAGTTCTGGACAAGTGATCAAAGCAGGACGATTTGACGTGACGAAGAATGCTGATGAAATAGTTGTAACCACGATCTGCGATGAGAGCTTGGGTTGGATCCTTGCTGACACTCGTTTTAAGGAAGTTAGGTAAGTCTTGCATTCCAACAAGGAGGACACTTTGGTTACTATCAGACTATCTAGCTATCATTCCATGAGTCGTTTTATTTTCTCCGAAGTTGCTGTTTTGGTGAGCTATACAGTTGGTAACCTGTACAGAAACTTGTGGCAGAATGTCTAGAGCTACGGACTATCTTTCTTCCTCATTATTTTAGATAACGTGAATAAAAGTCGGTCCATATTCTACCACCGTATGGTTACACTATACCTTATTCCCAAAAATTTTTGGGAACTGAGGTACATTTAAACGTAATTACAATATACCAGCTGTTAATCTGTTTATTAATATTTGAATTTAGGTGTTCTAACGACGAGAGAAGACGAGTTTGGTCATGGAGTCACCAACACCGGAGCCAGATTACTCCTCCTCAAATCAGATGCGCTAGTGAGTAATTTTGTTGCGTTTTTTTGACATCTAATTTTCACTCAAATTGATCACGCTTCTGTTTAATTCGTTAAACTTGAATAAATCTTACTCGAGATGAATGATTTTAATAAGGTATGTTTTATACCCATGGTCGTAGTCATTAGACAGTCGTCCGACAAAGCCTAACTCAGTAACTCCCATAATTTAAAGTCAATATACCGACGTCTCTTTCGTCGCTTTGTATGATGGGAATCGTGTTACTTTTCAATCAATACCATTAACCTTGAATGTCCTAATATTACATTGAAAATTGTCTCGCCATGCATAATACGCTATTAGGTTATCTAATGCTACGGTACAATCCATGAATGTAATCAACAGCTCTCTTTAAGTCTAATATAAAAATGGTAACAACACACTCCAAATCATAAAATATCAGCACTCAAACTTGCCCAGGTTTCTCCCCGAAACCCCTGGAACAGAGCTACACACTCCACAACTACCAAGGATGCAGCTCAGCTGACATCCGAGCATCCCTCACTTCACAAGTAGCCGCACAGTTGGAGAAAGAACTTCCATGTGTAGTTAGCAAGGAGTGTGTAGTGCCGTCAGTGCGCTGTCGGGGGGAGGGGACTAGCAGCAAGTTGTCTGTTGTTGTTGAGCCTACAATGTTGGGTAGCTTGGAGCAACAGAAACAGATGTTGGAGGATGCGGCTCAGTTCTTGAGGGATACCTTCAAACCTGTCTTTTCCAGCGTAAGGGGTTTAGACTATAGTTTTCTTAAGGTTACGTGGATATCAAATAAAGTTAGGACTTTAAGATTTTCACTGGTCCATTTTCAACTACTGTCTCAATTTGAACCGCAAACATCCTCAAATGTTAATTATGTTGACTGTTAATGACTCTACAGGGTGGTATTAGTAAGCGGGACGCTGACCCAAATCCATTCCCTGACGGTGATCCTGATGATTCAACGACAACTGACTGTCTGGACGGGCAGAAAACCATGAAGATAAACGACACTTGCGTCGACTGTACCGCAGGTAAGCGGTGTTTCCCTCAGTGGATGATTATAGTTTTGTCTGGAAGATCAAACATATCAAATATATGAATTAACTTTTCAAACTTGAGTTAATTCCTATTTCCACCGATGCAACGGATAGCTTCGGAAGCTGCTCAGATAACTTATCCAAGTTTAGTAGCATCCACTAACTATACCCTGTACTTCAGGAACATTCGCGAACAAAACAGATCCCAATAATGAGATTTGTGAGCCATGTGATTACGACAGTTACAGTGAAAATAAAACAAACTCACAGTGCACCCACTGTGCGGCTCAAAAGGGCACTCTTACTCCTGGATCTGATTCTAAGGATGATTGTACAGGTATGTTATCATACACTCTCCTCAAGTTCATCAATGGCGCTTCTCTCATGACGTTAATATGCATCATTGGGTTTTTTTATAATTTGGTAAATTTATAACGATGAATATTTTATTCTAAGGAGCACCATTTATATTATATTTTGAATATTTTTACCTACATTGAATTAATATAAGACTTCATGGTTCCTTCTTAACCTGCTTCAGTATTCCACACGAAAACTCCCCAGATATCTGCGAAGTGCCTCAAGTAGATTACACCTCCTTAATGGAACCAGCTGCTGGGGGAAGAGTCCTTGAGGGGGAGGTGGTAACCTTACACTGTAACCAGGGGTTCTACTATGGCAACATGGCCGCATCTGAGGTTACCTGTAACGATGATAAAGATAACAACAACAATTTCCCGGCTTCCTGCAGAGGTTATTGTGGTGGATAATGCTATACGCAGTGTATTTAATGTTTAACCCAGAGGTCTTTGGTGCCGAAAATTTAGGTTCTTCAATGTTCAGACGAATCGACAAAATTTGAACATTTTCAAATTTAAAATAAGAATTTGTCACATTTTTATTCATTTTAAACTTGTGTCCTCGCTTTTAATTCTTAAATCTTGCATAATAATTCATGAACATTTTATTGAACAGGTATAACCGTGAAAACTGAGAAAACCTCGATAAAAGAAGGCTCGGATATGAGTTTGACATGTGTGGTGAACACTACTGGTACAATTCCTAAATTTACATGGTACAAGGCCCCAGTTGACAAACCGGATCAAACGAAAAAGTTATTAATAGACGGTATGTTTGTATTTTATCATTTATATTAGTCATGTTTATAATTTAATACTGGGTCATATTGTTAAAAACTTCGCAGGATTTGTGTTATAATTTCTAATTTCTAATTTCTAATTTCTAATTTCTAATTTCTAATTTCTAATTTCTAATTTCTAATTTCTAATTTCTAATTTCTAATTTCTAATTTCTAATTTCTAATTTCTAATTTCTAATTTCTAAGCCGTTCTGACATCGGTAATTTATATTTCCAATACCCATATTGGATATCAGCAGGATATAAATACTTTGCTTCATTCCAGTAAGTAGAGTTTAAACTGATATTTGAAACTATTTATCATTCTTTCAGGCGTTTTTCTGTGGTCCTCTCCAGTCTTCAACATCACAAGTTTTAATGGAGATGATAATGGACATTACTACTGCCAACCTGAATATAAGGAACCTATATTGGATGACTTGTCAAAACCTGTCACACTTTCTGTACTCGGTAGGCATTTGAACCTTATTTTGAACCTTATTTTGAACCTTATTTGAACCTTATTTGAACCTTATTTGAACCTTTGGTTTTGTGATTGGCCGATTGTTTTAGCTGAGGAATTGTAAAGTGGGCCGATTTAAATTATAATTAGTTTTTAACGTGCTATTCGGAAACTCAGTTTGAGACTTGTAACATTATGATTCGTATATTGATTTACATATTATCCTCAGTCATAAATAGACCATCGAGATATATATAATAATTATCTTCTAGACGTTAAAATGAATCCTGTGGAACGTACACATGCTTACGTTGGATACCAAGTAAATTTCACATGTACCATGAGGATTGACCCCAGCTATCCCAAACGAACAATCGAATGGACGAAGAATACTACTAAAGAGAAGGTATGGTTTACTGAAAGATCCAAAAATGTGATCGACTTCGTTTAGGCGATTAGATATTATATAGTCTTGATCATTTTCATGCAGCAATACTTTTTTAAACTTTTCATAATTATACCGTAAAACCACGATATTTACTGCTGAGTTTGCCAAAAACATTTAACCGCATATATCAACATATACCCATAATACATGGGTCTCAGACTACTAAAACACAGTTTTAATAAAACGATTATTTAAATTTAACAGAAAAAGTCTTTATAAATCATACACCCGCAGATAACGACAGGCATGACAACAAGTCAAACAGACCAGTTCTACCATAGTGTCCTGACTCTATCGGACCTGAACCTGGAGGATACTGACATTTACAAATGCTCAGGTTTGTAAATCTGGATAGTATAGAGTAATCGCGTGTAATCCTGCATACCACTTAACTTAACTTAAAGTTAATGTAACTTTAACACTTAACTTAAAGTAAAATGTTAAAGTGCAGACGTACGTAGGAATTTAAAAGCCACCGCTGCAGTACTGCAGGATGGACACAATTTATTGTAGAGTAGAAGATACTCCACTGTGTTTAACATGTAGAGTAGTACTATAAGTAGATACTCCATTGTGTTTAACAGTGCTGTGACAGAGATTTTGTGGATGACGAGTTGCTGAATTTATATTATCGCTTAATAAGTTACTCAATCAACTAATTTACCAACTAAGTTAACTAAATCAACTAAGTTACCAACTAAGTTAACTAAATCAACTAATTTACCAACTAAGTTAACTAAATCAACTAAGTTACCAACTAAGTCAACTAAATCAAGTAAGTTAACTAAGTCAACTAAGTCAATTGATTCAGGAACCTACACGAACACTGTGGGGAACGAGACTGTTTCATTGGCGGAACAAGTAGAAGTCACTGTGCGAGGTTTTGTGAAGCAGCTAGAGAATGTTTCGGTTCTTGTGGGCAAGGATTTCCGCTTGGATTGCGAATTCTTCGTCGGTTCAGATATAGGCCGGAATGATGATGAGTCAGAATTAAGCTGGTAAGTGTGCTTGTAACGATTCAGTTCGAATTCCGATCACTCGCACTGATCAATATTCATATTTATTAAGTCTAAATATTTGTCAAAAACCTGTGGGTCACCACTTGTTATCTTATGCTATAATGAACGATGAAATTGCAGCATACACCGCGGGTAAAACTAAAGGATGGTTCTTGTTACCTGTAAATAATATTACCATCATATAACCACTTAATAGATTCATAGTTATTCTCCTTCAGGAAAAGATACGAGAATGGTTATTGGGCCGACATTAACAACGACACCAGATTTACCATAACCAAGGAATTCAACGACACCACCTCATATCCTCTTCTACTCTGAAAGTGATGAATACAACTCTTAACGATACTGGGCGGTACAGTTGTAGAACTGAGTTTCAGAGAAGAACTGGAGAGTACATTGAGTCCCTCGCTTCAGTCACCACTTATAGTGAGTACACGTAGTGTTTAACTGTTGGAGATACGGTCACCACTTATAGTGAGTTGCGTTGCCTTTTTGACGTACTTTTCGTATGCCATTTTTAGTCTTATAACCAATAAAATATATATCAAAGTTTGTTTTATTTTGATTGACTCCCTTGTAATTGTAATAAGCAGTTGGAACAGATTGTCCCTTATTTTAGCAGTGAATTATTGAATTCTAATTATTTAATCATTCAGATCTGGGGGTAAAAGAAGGACCTGAAGATGCAGCGTATCTGGTTGGAGAAAAGGCCGAGCTGACTTGTGAAGTTACCCTTCCCGGCACTGACTCGGATCACTTGTCAGTAAGATGGGTGAAAATCTCCAACAATCTGGAGGAATCAGTTCCAGACGATAGGACCTTCTTTAATCCCAACCCTGGGAACTCTACCACTGGAAATTCCACTCTTACGTTACGCAAGTACGCGGTGCCCTAATTGAGCCATAATTGAGCCCTTATCCTGAATACTTCATACTTTTATTCATTATTATTGCTCCCAAACCTCTTTACTTCTGAGACGGTTGTCTTTATGATAATGATTTTAATTTGATTTTTTTGTTAATATTGATGCAGGAATCTTGAAGATTTCTAATCGATATTCAATAGCGTTATTAATTTTATAAAATTCAATTTTTTTGTGATCATAAATATTATTCAGTGTCTCAATGAGCGATGCGGCTGATTACAAATGCATGGCATCCTATGTTGTGGATGGGAAGTCCTTTAAGAAAAATAGCTCCGTAGCAACAATTTACGTTAGAGGTATGTAGTGGGGCTTCAGTTTCACCATATTCAATATAAATAATTGTTTGAAGAGCAAGTTATAATAGGCAAAATCATTTCAAAGAATGATTGATAACGTCTTTAAAGTGGTTTACCTATGATAAAAACTTAAGGTCTGTGAACTGAAAGATGACATGATATTAAACTAGGCCAAAACCAATCCTTGTTCTTTGGTATTATAAATATCTCCGGGATTTCGACGCGGGATCATATTATCACTCAGCCCGGCCCGCTGTTAGATAAACATCTCAAGGTGATATCATCCCGCCCCGGAAATTTGTATAAACCCGGCCCGCTTTTTAGTCGTAACTGATGTTTATGATTCAATTCTCCGACTTACAATAATCAATGATACTGCTGATTAGAACTCGATAATAGTAGAACAGTTAGACGCGCGATCACGTGAGCGCGTCACGTGCGTACCACGTGCCACCAATAGCATACGCCGAGTCTATACCACGTGACACGAAAGCGCACCACGTGATATGAAACATCGTAACCGTCCACTTCTTTTACACGCAAATTCCTGGGAACGTTGCCAAAGCAGCTAATTCTTGGAATTTCTCCAACGCGTGGCGTGAGAAGTTGGCGACTAGCCAGCTACCCTTGTCCGTGCCCTAAAATAGTATTGTTTTGCTTGCTCTCCTTCCAGCTCTTGTTCCTGCTAACGTTCAAGCTATTGCTCCACTATGACAGATCGGTTTGACATTCAGATTGATGAACTGCTTTTATCACTCTCTTCTAAAGTATAAATCCCTTGTCGAAATCGCCGGAGATAATTATAATCCATAAACACTTCACGCTCAGGGCTAAATAAATGTAAAGCCGTAGTACATACATATTGCATTACTTTAAAACCGACTTTACATGGAAACCGTCATAGACGCGCGCGCGCGTTTTTCGCGCGAAGAATCATTTAATCTTCGCGCTGGCGCTTCGGGATTACATATTAACACAAAACTCGTGCGCTGCGCGCACTCGTACTATGTGTTTATCAGATCATCCCGCTAGCGCAGGATGATCTGTTATATAAACCCTTTGCGTGGCGGGTTTATGTTATTATAAAGCAGATTTTGTAAAAACACTATCTCCCTTCTAGAGTTTAGCAGATATCTGGACGAATTCTCGTTATTCCACATCCCCTTCCATTACGATCCTGCCAATGGTTCCATGTACGATGAAAATGCCCCCCACAATTACAATGATACTGACAGTTGGGTAGATTCGCATGGTTTTTCCTGTGAGTACCACGGAGACGACAGTGTTGAAGATGTTTTTTGGTCGGTGGTATTTTGGAATGGAACTGTAGATGCTGAACTTCTGAATAATAATGAGACTGTTTTCCAAAAGGTAAATTTAACCTTCTTTTCGAATTCAGTAAGTATTCTCAGGCCTCATTTAACTTCTTAGCTGTTTTATAATG
Source organism: Bolinopsis microptera (assembly GCF_026151205.1). Taxonomy (NCBI): domain Eukaryota; kingdom Metazoa; phylum Ctenophora; class Tentaculata; order Lobata; family Bolinopsidae; genus Bolinopsis; species Bolinopsis microptera. The sequence continues at coordinate 4,725,116 of NC_087079.1, read as the reverse complement.
ATGTATTGGATCTTATTACTGCTATCTGTAAATACCTGGAAAATACTGTATTTCAGCTGGGGGAGTGTGGGAGGGTTCTGGTCTCGCCCGTGAAAGCCAAGAGACTAACATATTAATTTATTCTATTTGAATATATGCTATTTCAATTTCACAACTTAATGAACTTCTTTTATAGGGATCGTATGAAAGCAGCAACAACACATGGTCAACAACACTGTTTTTGTCTCGAAAATACATAACCACCAACTACAACGCATCCCTAACTTGCCACTTTAACTTTACGACTGTTGGCAAACCGATCACTTCAACGACCGCCTTCTCTGTTCGCGGTAGGATTCTATATATAGATATTATTTTAATTTTTAATTTGAAAACTTCAGTGAAGTATTTACTATAAGATATTGAAGCACAAGCTTTTCCATCAGCTTTACATTTTTTGTTTTTTTGTATTTATTCGGTCTTTAATTTGGCTGCAACTATAGGAAACGTGTACAAAGGAAACTAAGTTATTGAAATTAAGATATTAGTAAGTGATATAAAATGTAAATCACACGCATAACATTAAGAATAAGACAAAAAATGTACGAATACATTTGCAGTGCATGAATTATTTGCAATCCCTAATTTGTTGATTCTGATGTTTTAAGATAATCCTATAATCCTTCTCAACCCTCAGCGATAAGACCCCTAGTCTCCGAGACTCAGACCAGTAACTCGACAGAAAATATCACGTGCAGCTATGTGGGCACTGATTCACCACATTCTATCACATGGATAGTGGAGGGTGCTATCATTGTTGATGATAGTGAGGATTATCACATTCACGATGAATACCAAATAGGGAAACAGAGGTTGGTAACTTTGTTTTTGAAAGATTGTTTTTTGTTAAGTGTTCTCACTTCCAGATCAAATATGTATATGTCATATGATAATACGGATTGCAGACTTACGGTAATCTTTCAGATCATATTTTCATCACTTTAATATCAGTGGTTTTAACTTGCCAACTTCCACAGCACGTTATATTCCATTTAGTGTTCTGTAAGGTATCGATAACCCATTAAAATGCCCATTATTTCACCAGATTTGATGTACTGACAGTGGCTGACCGTACATACTCCGATTCTGACAGGAACATTACCTGCAAATACACATTTACTAGTCCCACTGATGAAATGGCATCATCCACTCTTCTCGTCTACAGAGGTAGCTGTTAATTAGTTAATTGGGCATCAACCCAATTAATGAGCAATATTCAGTCATATAAAAATGAAAAACTATTGTATCGGGATGGCAAATGTGATCGGTTTTGATATCGTTAAATATTGTTTTTCGTCACTTAAAACGATCCTGCAATCATATTTTGACCATCCTCAGGATTACACTCCAGACTACAGCCGAATTACTATCTTACAAGGGACCAGCAGGGTCTTGTGAATCCTCTTGTGATGGAATGTCAACTGGGGGTAGGGGCTGACGGGCCTGCCCCAGACTATACTACCTGGTAAATTAGAGTTCTTTAGATTCCAGACTATACTACCTGGTAAATTAGAGTTCTTTAGATTCCAGACTATACTATCTGGTAAATTAGAGTTATTCCGTAATCCGTATTATCTCTTACCCGCTTAGACAAAATACTTTCTACCTTCAAGTACATTTATCAGTATCATGATGAATACATCTGTTTCCACTGTATACTATCCATGTTGGACTGGTATGGGAATTATCGTGTGATTCTCATACTTTCCAACGCCGCACAGTCCTCTGCCGTAGTGTCTAATACCCGCTGGTACAACTTGAACTCGAATTTTGTTACATTATTTTGCTGTAACAGAGTTAATACAAAAACAAGCCACTAACACACCACCTGATCATGGTTCCCTTGATAGGTATTTCAAGTACTATGAAGGACTATACTTGGACACCGTGGATCTCAGCAGTAATCAACAGTTCCAAGAACTATTCACCATTTCTACAGACACAGTTCCGACTAACGGTCTCTTCAAATCAACTGTAACTCTAAAGGCTGATCTGCCTCTGCAACAATACAGTCAAATCCCGCTCGGGGGATCTGGCAAATTTGGAAACTATTCTTGCTCTTTTGAGTTTAATGATGATTCTCAACAGAAAATAACCTCGGAAACAATATTGCACAACAGAATGGTAGCGGTTGGAGACATGTCTGGAGACCTCACCAATGCCACAATCAGCTATGGATACAGTCCTAACTTTTTCATTCTAACCTGTTATGTTCATCCTTACGAAGATTCAGATGTTTTTAACGTAACTTGGTCAGGTCCATCTGACATTGTAGAAAACTCGGAGACGAGTGAGGAAAGAAGGAAAATTTCTGAAGGCATTTACTTAACATCTCATTATCTAAACCTGACCCTACCAACGAAGGATGACAGCGGATCTTACTCTTGCGAATTCGAATTTCTATCCGGCCCCTCCGTTCAAGGAAACTTCCCGGAATTGAAGTTCAACGACATCAAGATAACAAATCCAAACCGTGTGTACGTAACAGCAAGTGGTATAGAGGTTAAGCTGGAGTGCCGAGTGGACTCTCCTGAGAGACTGGAACTAGGGTGGTACGATGTTGATCACGCAGATTGGATTACTCCTTCCAATATTACCCACGATGGTGCGACCACTTTGGCAACTTACTTGTTAGAGGTAATTTCGCGAGATTGAATAAATGTTTTTGGTGAAACAATTAAAGCGGCTAGCTATAATATGCCGATAAAATCAATTTGCTGGCTTAGCCGGCTGGTATATTATGCTCTCAATCTTAACAAAATATTTTGTAAACACAACATATCTATGCCAGGTAAACTCAACAGACGACAGAGGTAACTTTAAGTGCGTGCTTGACGAGAACCAGTACAGTAAGGAGAACGTCAGTGTCATCGTCCTGGACCTCTATCCGAGCTTTTCCGGGGTGGTTGTCGGTAACGAGAATGATGAGGTGAGACTTTGAAACTTTGAAACTTCGAAACTCTTTTCCTGTTCAATAATATTGTAATTTGTCCGAAGTTTAGTCCAGTTAAAATTGATTTGACTTGACGGTGTGTATGGTTTTTAAAGATAAGTGTTAATAATAATACCATCCAAACACCTGTGTACACCTGGTATGGAGGGGGATTATTTAAAACAAATCGTCTTCAGCTGTGTACACTTATCCCCTAATCCCTACAGGTAATCCTTACGTGTACTTTGGACTACAATAAGGACCTGAACATACCTACCATTGAGTGGTATAAAGATGGTATACTCTACAACACAGGCATCACCAGTAAATTGAAGTATGTAAAGCTAAAATTATTACTGTTTAGATTTGCAATTTTTGTTGTATCTATTCCATTTTTTTGGGATTTATAGTCGGCTAATAGCCATAACGAAACACACTACCCTCGTTAGGACCACAATTTATATTGGCACTGTTGTTAAATCTTAAATAGTCACATAATCTGGTCAGCAAATATTCCGACTGGCTGTTAGCCGGTTATTATCGTAACAGCCTTCTAACATCCGGTTAATAGCCAGTTAATAGCCAGTTAATCGCCAGTTAATAGCCAGTTGATAGCCAGTTAATAGCCAGTTAATAGCCAGTTGATAGCCATAACGAATCACAAGTAAGCATCGGCTATTAACCGATTGTTAAATATTCCCTTTCAGTGACGAAGGAGACAAATTTGTGAGTGAACTGAAAATGACAGTTGACTCCAGTGTTGCAGACAAGGACTATTACTGTGTGGGCAGATACTCTGATGTGGTGGCATCCTCACCTCTCACCAGCGAGAATGTTACCATACTAATGACACGTGAGTCTCATACCATTTCAACCTAGTTTTAAGAATTCTATGTTTGGAACTTTCTCCTGCAAAATAAATATAATTGAACTTTCAGTGATTTGAAATTTTCCCCAATCTGACAAACTAATGAAGTTATGATATTATGATTATTAGCCAAGATTTAAACTTTTCGTTTTTTGCATGCGGGGCTCAATCAGTCTAATTCTTTTGCCTTATTCAATTAAATTTTATAATGCTTTTGGACACGAAGGGAAACACACAACGTAAGGCTTAAAATCTTGGTAACACTACATCATTAGAACCTCAAATTATTTGTTATATAGTAGTGTTGAAAGTATTAAAATAACTAAATATTTTTCAGAGATGATCGCTGAAAGAAACTACATGATCGCAGCGGTAGGAGACAACATTACCCTTAGTTGTACAGCCTACAGTAAACAACCAGAGGACATCTTCTGGCGCATAGGGGATAAAAATATAACTGAAAATGCTGAGAGAGTTGACACGTCATCCTTATATGTCAGTAAAAGTGTTTTGAGGTTTACAAATTTAACCGCTGACGATTCTGCGGATATTATCGAGTGTTGGTTCAAGCCTCAAGAAGGTGAAGAGAAGTCCACAAGGATCACTTTGGAAGTTCTCGGTGAGTCTTTTAAGATTGTTGAAAACTGTTAGTGCGGGGACCCTATAGTGGGGACAATATATTTCACCCCCTCGACATTTCACTACCTGCCAAGGTTATTTTGTTTTGGTCAGTGGCAGAGTTAGTAAACTCTTAAGATTCTTGTGCGGGATGACGATACATAGAGGCCGCAGAATTATGAGGACTACCACTTACCAGATCCTGGTGGAACCTAAGCTATCCATGATATCACGACAGGCCCTATAGTATTTAGGCCATCTCGATTTGTCAAAGGATTAAGCTTTTGCCTTTTCGTTTTACAAGAGTTACAATTAAGTTAGGATTGTCATTAGGTGTGGTTTTAAAATTTCGTCATAAGTTAAGTCTTGGGGAGTAAAACGTGGTGAGATGAAGATCAGGTAACAACTCATTATATTCAGATGTACAGACGATTGGAAGAGAAGTAAAAAGAGGAGAAATTGCCAATCTGACCTGTACAGCAACACCTACAGCTTTCGCTACGTACGATTTATAGGAATCTGGAATCATATTGTTATCTATTTATGCTATCTTCTTTCATCATCCTGCCATGTTGCCACAATTTAAAGTTAACTCAGAATTACTGTCACGTGTCAAAGAAAATTTGGTTCACTAGTATTAACTTATTAAGTACATTATACATTATACATTATACATTATACACTAGTATTAACTTATTAAGTACATTATACATTATACGTTATACATTATACACTAGTATTAACGTATTAAGTACATTATACATTATACATTATACACTAGTATTAACTTATTAAGTATTTATATCTATACCTTAACTTGCTCATTGTTCTTTGACCGCGACTAAATGCGACTATATCAGTATATAAGCATAAAACAAATAAACTTACATTGTAATTCTCGTACAGAAAGAGCGACCTCGCATTCAACTGGTTCTACATAAATATCAGTACCGGAATGGAAGTGGAAGTGCCGAAGAACGAGACGTACTTGGTAGCTGAGGGAGAGTCTCAACTAATGGTGACACGGACCAATGATACTGAGTACAGATGTGCTGTGTACTCTACTATTCACCAAGACAGTGGTTACGCTAGCAGTAACGTCTCGTTCTACGTATTCGGTAGGAATTTAAGTCTTATATTTGTTTTGATGAGAATCGTTTCAACTTACAAGCCAACATATACGTAAACATTTTCATGCATTATGTACCAATACCATTTGTCTGAAATTTTAGGTTTTTCGCAAACTGAACTAGACAAAAACGATCGCCTTCTTCTAAATTCTAACAACCCTGTCCAGATCTAACAAATCCAAGCGACACCATAGTGCATGCGGGAGATAAGGTCACACTAAGTTGTGGAGTTTCCAACAACAACGGAACACCCTCCTTCAACTGGTACAAAGACGGAAACTCGCAATCCTTGCACCAGAATAATGGGAATAATGACTACGATTACATTTTGTCAAGATATACCTTTGCACCTGAAAGTTTTGGAGATTCGGGGTCTTATTATTGTGAGGTAACGATGGAGTTTGATGGTGAAGATAACGGCCCGTTTAAATCAGAGATGGCTTCACTCATTGTGCGAGGTAAGAGAGATTACAGATTTATGGAGCCAATTTTAATTTTAATTAATGCATAATTATGATTTATACTCATACTTGTGAATTTTAATGACAGGACCTTTTGCCAGTGTTAATTTATTCAAGTCTCGTATCCGATCCAATGTAAAATTTTTTCCAGAAATTCGACCCTCATTCAAGAACGTAACCCTGGTACACAACAACAGAGGAGAAAGAGCAATGGAGAAGTTGGAATGTAAATATTACGGAGATAAGGAAAGTGTCCTGTCAGTATATTGGGAGACGCCCGCAGGAAGGTACTCTGATGGGGATTATGCTGAATCTATAAAGGTAGGTCCTGACTCGTGACTCGTGACTCGTGACTCGTGACTCGTGACTCGTGACTCGTGACTCGTGACTCGTGACTCGTGACTCGTGACTCGTGACTCGTGACTCGTGACTCGTGACTCGTGACTCGTGACTCGTGACTCGTGACTCGTGACTCGTGACTCCTGACTCCTGACTCCTGACTCCTGACTCCTGACTCCTGACTCCTGACTCCTGACTCCTGACTCCTGACTCCTGACTCCTGACTCCTGACTCCTGACTCCTGACTCCTGACTCCTGACTCCTGACTCCTGACTCCTGACTCCTGACTCCTGACTCCTGACTCCTGACTCCTGACTCCTGACTCCTGACTCCTGACTCCTGACTCCTGACTCCTGACTCCTGACTCCTGACTCCTGACTCCTGACTCCTGACTCCTGACTCCTGACTCCTGACTCCTGACTCCTGACTCCTGACTCCTGACTCCTGACTTCTGACTCCTGACTCCTGACTCCTGACTCCTGAATCCTGACCACAAGCAATAGATTCAGTTTAATAAGGTCCAAATTACAGTTGAAATAACAAAATCACTACATGTTTAATGTAATGATTTGTTAAATTGTATTGACAGCAAAGAAATTTCCCATCAGGTTGAGGATGATGCCAGTAGCAATGATAGTTATACTAGTGTTCTGTCATATTCCCGAAATGCAAACAACAGCGATGAATTCTCCTGTTATTTCGAATTAGGACCATATGGAGAGTTAATGGTGAAGAAAACACAAGCATCTGTCTTCAGTAAGAGCTAGTTTTCTTGGGCGAAAAATCACGAACATTTTTGTGACGTTAACATACGATTGAGTGGCCGGGCATTACTTCTTTACTTTGAGCGGCAAAGTTCGCTTTTAAAAAGTGCCCTGGACGTGACTTCACAGATCCTTTCAAGAATTTTTAACTGTTACATTTTTGTGAACTCATTCTAAATTGTATGGTTATATGATATACTAGGAGAAAGAATTGATCTCAACAAAACAATGGGGTTGAACTGTTAAAATATTAAATCACCCTCGCCTTAACTCTCTCCTCAGGTTACACAGACCTATACAAATTCACCTACAACCCAACCCAAATCAATTACACTTACAACGGAGACGTAGAATCCCAGGTCACGTGGATAATAGATGGGGATATGTATGATGAGGGCAAGCATACACAGGTTAATTTTTTAGATTTATTTTTATAGCTTTCTTTCGATTTTCCTGAATTATTATTTTTCTGTACTACCAAGACGAGCTCGTTAGTGTTCTCCTTGGTCATTTCATGTTTAATTCCTGTTTAATTCCTGTTTAATTCCTGTTTAATTCCTGTTTAATTCCTGTTTAATTCCTGTTTAATTCCTGTTTAATTCCACAGTTCACACCTACTACGGAGGTGAACAAAACGTCCAGAAAGTTCCTGTTAGCAGTTGACATGACTAAGTTTGCTGCGGGAGCTAAACCTGTTGAAGTGAAGGGAAAGATCGGGTTTGAAAGCGAGAATGTTACTGTTCCGTATCCGGAGAAAAACGTGAATACTACTATCTATAAACGAGGTTTGTAGAAATTATTTCTAGTGTTTTCTATAGTACATTCTATAAATTTCATACATTATGTATTATACATTCTGTACATACTATACAATTTATACAATTTATACAATTTATACATTCTATACATCCCGAATGCATATATTAAAATCATTCAAATACACAGTACAGACATCCTACTGACTTAGAAATTCAAGAAAAATGATTCAGATTTCTTGCTATCCACAAAGCAGTAATTTTATCCAATTTAATCCCCACCTCCTCGAGAATGACATGCAGACATTTCAGGTTAACCTTTTCCGTTTCTCAGATTTTACAACAGAGCTTGACGTTAAAATTTTAAAGGCTCATGATGAAGCAGAGGGAACGTTTACCTGTGTGGTTGCAGGAGAAAACAAGGACTTTACTTTCTCTTGGTTCATTGGTTTGCATCCTAGTTTATCTTATATCGTGTACAATTCCAATTCACATGTTTCTTAATCGTAAACTTAAGACTCTCAATTCAACCACCATAGTTCTCGATTCCTCTCCTATTACTGCTTTTACTCCATATAGTTTATGATTCAAGTAAATTACCGCCCATCTCTTTAAGGCAACACCCAACTTGTTGATGCCGACGATAACATCGCCTTCACGGACGAAGCAAACCCCACAGACTCCAAATATCAACGGAAATCAGTCCTGACAATTAGTAACCTCAATTCGTCTCCCCTTTACAACGACGCGTTAAGATGTGTAGCAAGCTGGGAGCAACCTGAAACCTTTTCTGTTGAGTCCGTTGCTGATCTGGACACGGTCGGAGCGAGTATGGAGCCTAGTTTCTACACGGAGTTAGACGGAAGTGCAGTCCTGACCTGTCTTGTTTGGGGCAATGAGCCTCCGAAAGAAATTGTGTGGACAGATAAGGATCAAGTGGAGGTGGAGCAAGATGACAACAGGGTACGAGACTTTTAATATTTTTGGTCACCAATTGTACATCAACAACATCATAGGGATTCGTTCGCATATTACGAGTAATGCCCCCGGCCGGTATAAGTGCTCTTCAATCAATCAATCAAAGGTATAACTTAACGGCTTTAAGTTTAAGTGTTAAACAGGGATTCAGTCAATGTAGAAAAGTTATAAGAAAATATTGTACATTTGATTGCTTCGTCCACTTTTTTAATTCAATTTCAGATCGAGATGGGACATGATACGATTAAGACGGGAATGAACGACGTGCACCTGTACACTCTTAAATTTGTTTCTCTTCAACAAGCTAACGAGGGTCAATACACTTGCTATGTTAAATTCGATGACGACTCGGATAAATCTATGGTGACTGAAGTGAACTTCATAGGTACATTTCATAGATATCCTTAAGGCCTTAATTAATATGAACTGTTAAAGTACGTAAAGGAGGTCATCATCGTGGTGTAATGATATTGATTCCTAATTTCTAAGACTTCTCGATAAGATTTCAAGAAAAGAATGTGCGATCAACATATCTCACTTTCTGAGTATAAGCCTGGGCGCACTTATTCTATTTTCGATTGTTCCCCTCTTCCTTTTATTCATTGTTGGGAGCTGCCTATAATCCAAAATCATCCCAGGTGCTTCATTTGAGCCAGAGTCCCCTTACTTTATACACGATCTGTTGGAAACTATTCAATTTACTTGCAATTATAAAGGATTTAGAGAGCCTAAAGGTGTTACCTGGTTCAAAGTAAGTATATGTTTAATCGCATTTGAACGTACAAATCAAATACGCTTCTGGCTTTGGATAATAATCATAATACGTCCTTTGCGTATATTATACGATGATATAACAATCTTGTAGTGCGGTTCGGCAACTATTTCCACCGAAGGAATAATCAAACATACGAGCTCTTGACGAGTAACCATGATTATTGGCCTAATCGCACATCAGTGTGATGATGAGTGAAAATAACACCACTAATAACACTGCATTTGCAGGACTCTGATATACAGCTATTTTACACACCAATCACTCGATATTCTTCCTAGGATTCAAAGGAAGACGGAAATAAGCTATCAAACACAAGTGTCCTGTACGATATCGAGACAGGAACATTTAAAAATGATTTTAACACTCAAAAGAGTGTTCTAACAATAAAAACAAATAATATTGATGCTAGTGGAGATTATATCTGCGAATGGGAGACCAAAGAAGGACTTACTGTTTCTGCGACCATGATGCTAGCTGTAAGAAGTATGTAAACTTGCTAGTTCTTTGAACTGTCTTTGCAAATATCTTTATTTTGGAGTGTTTAAAAACTGACCATTGAAAATGGTTATTGATTTGTATATTATTATCTATATTCTATATATTATCTGTATATTGAATATTAACAACCTTTCAGCATTACAACCAAAAACTGAGTTGTACTTCAGCACAGATAAAATGATATCACTGGAGTGTGAATATAAGGGCCAAGAGGAGGGAGAAATGAAATGGTTTAACGAATCCAGACTCATCACCGAAGAAAACGAAAGAACATCCTTTGCAAATGGAAACTTCGAGAACAACGCCCAAACGTTCCAACTACAAATCTCCAAGGTAACGAGAGAGGACGCAGGAAGATACACCTGCGTCCTCTCATTCGAAGACGGGGACGAGATAACAGCTACCACTAAAGCTGTTGTGAGAGAAAGTAGGGTTATGAGTGAGCACATGAGCCTCTCTGATGAGGGGACACTGGTGTACGTGGAGGATGATGTGTTAGAGATGCAGTGTGCGCTGGAGGGGGATAAGATTCCTGATAACGTGCAGTGGTTCTATGAAGATAACGAGATCTACTTTGATGGAAGAATGAAGACCGTAGTGAATGCAGTTTTAAGTCAGGAGAGTTGGGGAGTTAGATTCTTCAGCAATGCCACTTTCAAGGGGCAGGATAGCATTTCAGATGGTAATTACACGTGCAAGTTCTCCTTCTTAGACGAGGAATCTGCGGGAACTGAAAAGACTTCCTCGACGAAAACTTACGCAAGGGTCTTGGCCATCGAAGTGGATGCTGATAAAACTTGTACATTTGTCGATTTCGAAAAAGAGGCAGATGCTTCCCTGGGATGTTCACTTGAGGGTGATATTGAATCTGTTGGAGTTGAGATAAAAGCTGCTGTGATGTCCCTCCCAGATGATGGTTCAACAAGGTTATTGGAGGTCTCAAAGAACCCTGATTATACGGTCGTCAATGTGACATCAGAGAATGACGGGATTTACAAATGTGGTTTTATAATGGACTCAGAGGGTCATCCAGAATTTTCTGCGACTCAGCGATTGACGGCAAGAAGTAACTATTTTTGAGTTATTTTGTAAACAATCATTCAGGACCCTTCTTAGACTCTTTCATTGAATCTTGAAAGTGAAATATATGTCTTTTGACGGCAATTATTATTTTGGATTATCTACTATCGAGTGTTAGGACATAGGTCATTAACACACAACATCTATTTTCTAGGGGTACCTCTAGATTTGATAGGTCATTAACAGTTAACACAAAACATCTATTTTCTAGGGGCACTTCTAGATTTGATAAGCTCCAGCAGAATGGTGGTCTCTGGGACAACGCTCACTCTCGAGTGTTACATCGAGGGAGGAGCCAAATCTATCTCCTGGTCAGATCAAAACAGCATCTTTGTTTTTTACTTTGTGCTTTACGACTTTTAGATAATCGTTAGATGTATTCAAAATCGATTCTTGCATCTGCATAACAAGCAACCGTGAGGGGGATTTAGGAGTGGGAGCAATCTAAAAGTAAAACATAAACCTCTCCATACAGGTACGAGGACGATGTTGAGATCCGTAATTTCGAAGAGCGCTACACCGATCACTTGGAGAATGGTCACATCGAACAGATGTCTATCTCCTTCCAAGTACCCAGCACCGACAGTAACACCACTAAAAGTTACAAGTGTAGGGGGATGATATATGACGAATTCTGTCCTCGACAAAAAGAGTTTGACTCTGCAGTATCACCGATTGAAGTGATCCCAGCTAAACCCCTTCAGAATCCTTCAAATGGGTCCGTTACCCCGCTCTTACACCGTTATTAATTATAATTTATAGATTATAGACCCTTTGATTGAAGTAAAACTGTTCTGCCTTGGTAAAGTATGTATAACTATAAAGGGTGTTCACGATACATCGAAACGGTTTCAGACATCAACCAGCTATGATTTACCCTTATTTTCTTTGTTAATATATTGAAATATTTCTTTAAAGACTTTGTAACCTGCACCCCTGACCGTCCCCAGATTCGCTTACGAAGGAGAGAGTCACGTGTTCACCTGTAGGTTCCCTGACGCAGGGGATGGGGGACTTTACAATGTTTACTGGATGTTCAACGACCAGGTACGATAACCTTGTAATACTTATAGTAGAGCTTACTTATCTCGAACCGTATCACTGCGGCCGCTCCGAAGGTCACCGATGAGGACATAAAAGCCCAGAATAGAACACGTCACATATCGGAAGGTGATGTAGCATCCCTTAAAGCGATCAACACCGATGGGAAGCTACTACAGTACGAAAGGTATCAGATCCAGGGCCAAGGCCTCCATAAATGTGACGGTCATTCCTTTGAACTGAGTGATCGATCTTTTTTTGAAGGTTCCGAAATCTCAATTGATTCCGTGCAGTCAGAAATCAAAGTTGCCCTTCGTGAAGTTTCACCAGAAATCACGCCGGGCCAAGCCAAATCAAGCTGCACCGAATTGTTCTGGCGACCCAGTGTTGTGAAAGCACTGTGCAATGATCTTACTTCAGGTCTACCGCCAAATACACCCAGTCCTGGCCACCCTGAGGAAAAAAACTCCCTTAAAACCTTGCTCGCAACCATAAACAACCGTGTTGGAGCTCTAACAAACAAAAATACCTTGTTCAACGGGCTCAGAATTATATATTCATTTGACAGGACATCCAGAATGCCTCTGAAGAACACTCATAAAGATGACAATATGCCTCTTGTTATTCTACATATAGGAAAACCTAGAGACCTCAGTATCACCCCTCTCAGGTTTAACCCAGCCGTAGAAGACACCGAAGTCTGTGATGTCAGTCTAGGTAACTTTAGCCTCGTTACTCTATACCCAGATTCCATTAAACATCTACACTGCTATTTCTCTCCTGAGCTAAAGAAAAATGAGGGCGGTGACGAACAAGTCCTGATCATCCCGTATGTCGAAAACGTAGTAGAAGCTATTGATGAACCAGAAACTCTTCAAGCAACGGAATCGCAACCGGACGAAACTGAGCCTCCTGCTGCCGACGTAACCACACCAGCATCAGCTAAAGAAACAGCCGTCAGTCTATCTGCGTTTACCAATGAAACAGCTCACCATATCTCAAACAGTGTTCCACCTCCTCCTGACCCTTGTTTCATCAAACACAGTGAGGACCAAACAAGTGTCACCAACTCCCCAGTTGCAGTCTTCGACCCAAGAAGCAATTTGAACGAGCATTCCAACATCTGCGTAAAGCCTGCTAGAATTACATCGGGTAAAGAGAAGGTTCTCGGAGTACCTAATCTGGACAATAGCGCCTCCATCGTGTTTAGATACATCACACTCGATCTCCTTAAAAACGCAGCAAACACATACAAAAAGAGCGCACTGATGTCATTAGCATCGTCTCTCGGATTGAAAGGCTCCAACAAAAAGAAGCTCTGTGACCTTCTCGAAACCTGTGAGACCACTGGTTCTAAGGAAACCGCAAAACTAGTCACACACCTTATAAACAAACTGGAGGACACCGTGATCAAATTTGAGCTCCTAGCAAACAGCCTCCCACTGAGCAATTCAGCCAGGGAAAGGAAAACTGACCTGGTTACGTTCTGCACAAACCGACACGTAAGCAGCGAAATTACTAGGCTAGTGTTCGATAGTCCAAATGAGGAAGCACCTGGAAACTCGATTTGTAGTAACGTCATACAGTCGCAGAATACGGAACATTTTGATAGCGAGCCAAGTCCACACGACCCGGGCGATTACATAACCCCTGGCGGACCGTTATCCGGCAGCTCCGACACAAAATTTGATTTCTTAACACCCCAGGCACAACAATGCCCTAAAATTCCGAAAAAGAAAAAGGGGAAGAGCAACAAAAAGAAAAAGAGAGGGAAACGCACCGATGATCAAAGCTTATCCATCTCAGGTGACACTCAGAAATCTCACCGAAAAACCTCTGATGCCTCCGTTACAAATGATGCTAGGATTATCACCAATGAGCTTACTACGGAAGCCAGCGATGGAAACCAACCAACTCGTGATGATAACCCTGAGGATCACCTGACCCTGAACGGTTGCAATAACTGCTCAGACCTGAAACATTCGATGTCTGTACTTCAAGACAGTCTACTCGAACTCAAAGAAGAGATGCTTCAACAAAAAGCATTCTCTGACCTCATCCTATCATCCCCAACCACATCTGAAAAATGTGTGTTATCCATCTTTAAAAAGAAAGTTGGCCCAATAGAGACCAAGCTTAATGGAATTCGGGCTGACCTCGACCAACTTTGATCAGCAGTAGACGAGCAGAACTTAATTCTCGAGAGACTGATCAACTTCAAAGCTCAGTTCTCGGACGAACTAAACACGATACAAAGTACGACTCTGAAAGTATTGTCATCTGCCAATTCCGCTAACAAACAGAGGATCGAGACCCTCGAGATCGGCCAAGAAAACTTGACGAAAGCCACGAAAGGAATTGCCAAGTCTGCACTCAATCAATCACATGCCTCAACCCAAGAACTTAAACATGAGCTTCGCCCTATCGTCGAGGCAATTGAAACCACAAGCGCATCGAACAGTTTCAGAATTGAAACCCTGGAGATCAACTTAGAGGACACGATACAAGCTCTAAACGCTGCTGAACAACCCGCAGTGAATAATATACCAGCGGCACTCAATAGTCCTTCCACAGGGAACTCCAAGCCAACACTCAAACGCAAGAAATTCAGAGTACACCGTAACAGCTCCAGCGATGCCACAGCACGTTCAGGTGAAAGCGAGCTCAAGCAAGCAGAGATGTCCTGGGCAGAGAGGGTTGATCAAAGCAACAAGACGCCATTCACGGTGGCAAACAAGCAGAACATGAAAAACCACAATGAAAGGGGCTCTAGAGGCGATCGACCCTCTAGCGAAATGAGGCGAGGTCGGGAGAACCTCAACACTAGAAGCCGCCAATATGACCTCGGTAACAGAATAGAACATACTAACCCCCCCCCCCCCCCCCCCCCCCCCCCCCCGATCGGGGTTCCAGTGAAACAAACTCTGCCGCTGAAGCTAAGGTTAGCTACAGGCGTCACACAGTTCTTCTCATCCATGATGAGAGCTTTGACGAGTTTGACCCGAGGCGCTTTAACAGTCAGTTTAATGTTCACTGTTTTAAAGCAGATAGTTACTCAGATATGCTAAAAAAATCAAAGAAGCTCAACAACACTATAAAAAGACTAAGACCTGAGTGCATTTACATTCACACAGGGAGCAATGATTTCCTTAAAAAGAAATCAAGTCTTGTAAGCAATGTAAAGGAACTCTACGAACATTTACTGAACACCACAAAGGCTCAAATATGCTTTTCAGCGCTGATACCCTCCTCCAACAACTCTAGCATCAATGAAAGAATACAAGTCGTCAATGAGGAGACCAGAAACCATGTTAGCTGGCTCCACAAACACAGGCCGGATGTCAAAGATAGGATCTTCACCTTTTCAAACGATAAAATTGGCGATCAAAATTCTTATTCGTTCAACACTGGATTCGAGCTAAGGCAGAGAGGTCAAAAGATGCTTTGGCTTCGCCTCCGGGAGGGTCTGAGGAAGACCCTGCGACTCCCCCGAATAAGCTACCACGACAATGATAAAAATAAGACGCAGCACCAACAGGTTTAGCAATGACTAAACCCACATCAACGAGGTCCCGCCACTCCCTTAAGTTTCTGTGCTGGAATATCAACCACTCTCGGGACAAAATTATAGGAGCCAAGGTTGATATAACCGAAATTCGTGAACTACTTGACAACCACGATATTTTTGCTCTGCAAGAAACAAAAGGGGAGATCAACTTAAGTAACTACTGTTGCTTTAACTCTAACAGGAAGGAATCAAATTCAGGCGGAGTATGTATCGGAGTTCACAAAAGCTTAAAAGCTGGTGTAACCAACGTTCGTATGAATTCCACGGAAGATATCGTTGTAGTTAAGCTTAAAGCTAACTACTTCAACCTAGACCGAAACACCTATATTATCAATGTCTATGACTCACCCAAAAATGGATCCTACAAGAAGCGAAGAAAAGGTCTGGAAACTGAAGACAGTATGTCAACTCTAAAGGATCTTCAAGAATTCCTGGCTGGAGTTCCTCTGAACGAGGATATCATTCTTCTCGGGGATTTCAATGCTAGAACTGGCACTCTGGACGACATGTTATCAGACCATAGTCTAATGAAGGATACAGATCTCGACGCTCATTTCTCTAAAAAGCTGGCTAAACGCAATAACTCAGACCCAAAGCTAAACACGAATGGGCGACCCTTCATCGAACTCCTTCAGATGACAGGCCTAGTCATCCTAAATGGCAGAACTCTCGGCGACATATTCGGTGAACCCACCTGTATTCAGCGGCATGGTGTCAGCACAGTTGATTACATTTGCGTCTCGACGAGTCTTCATGACAGAGTCCGCCACCTGAAAATTGAGAGCATCTCTCAATATTCCGATCACAGAGCGCTGTCAATGTCAATATCGACAAACCCTTTAAGAAGGATTTCTAACAGTCTTGAATCGCCAGATATCCAAGATGCACCTAAAGCTTTCAAATGGAACTTATCAGAGAACCTCTCTGCAGACACAGCAACTAAGTTCCGGCTGGCACAGAATGATCAGTCATTCAAAGACAAAATGGACTGCCTCCTTGATCAACCAGTGAACACAGCAAATGACGCTGCTCAGCTTAATGAAGACGTGGTTGCAACATACCACAATCTTGCGAATTTTGTTACTACGACCAAAAGTGGCAAACGCACCAGTAAGAAAAAGTGGTTTGACCAAAGCTGTAGACATGCTAAAAGGGAGGCCAACAGAGCCGACAGAAATGCCAACAGTAACCCACACAGCAACTTCCTTCGTGACCAGCACTTCCTCAGAAAAAAGGAATACCGAGCTATTAAGAGGATGAAAAAGGGGAAATTCCTGTATGAGATGAACCAGAAGATAAACGAAAGTGGAGATGTAAACTGGGCAGCACTCAAACGGCTATCTGACCAGTACAAAGATGAAGAACCATTCGACATTTACGATCTCATCCTCTTCCACAAATTCTTTAATGATCTCTACAACCGGAAGTGTGGTAGGAACGATCACTCAAGGGACGATGTCACCTCTACTCCATTGTCCAACAACTCGCAGCTCACCAAGGAACTGGTCGATGAACTGAATCGCGACTTCATGTTACAGGAAATCAAAGATGCAACTAAAAAACTCAAAAACAATAAGAGTGTGTCCGATGATCTGATATCCAACGAAATGTTGAAAAACTCCAACGAGAAACTCCAACTCGTCGTGGTAAAACTCTTCAACTCCTGCCTCCAGCATGGAACTTACCCCTGGAACAACTCCCTCACAACTCCCCTCCATAAGAAGGGTGACCGGCAAAACCCTGATAACTATCGGGCCATAACAATTGGGAGCTGTCTCGGTAAACTCTTTTCGAATCTACTCCTCAAACGGTTAATCGAATTCAGAGAAAGAGCCTGTCCTGACCGACCCTATCAACTTGGATTCAGGAGTGGAGCCCAATGTAATGACCACATACTCACCCTAAATACAATCATAGAGAAATACGCCAAGAAAGAGAAGAAGCGACTATTCGCATGCTTTGTTGACTATCGCAAGGCTTTCGATAGTGTATGTAGGGAAGCACTTCTGTTCAAGTTGAGCAACATGGGAATAGCAGGCAAATTCTTCGAATGCATCAGTCACATGTACAACAACTCTTCAACCCGAGTCAAGCTGATCCAAAAGCTCTCCGCAGCCATTGACGTCACGATCGGTACAGAACGAGGGCATCCAATGTCCCCTGAGCTCTTCAAACTTTATATCCACGAGCTCTCCATCAGGCTGGAACAAATTGAGGAATTGGATGTACCTCTTCTAAACGGTGTTAAAATAAGCCACCTCCTTTGGGCAGATGACCTGGTCCTCTTAGCGCTGGATGCGGACAGCTTACAGAAACTGCTGAACTGCTTGCATGACTATGCCGTAAAGTGGGAGTTGTCTGTGAACATCAACAAAACCAGTGTGATGGTATTTAACACAAGCTCACGAATACTCAAATGTGCTTACGGATTTAAACTAGGAAACTTGGACATCGCACCAGTAAGAAAATACTGCTACCTTGGAATCCAATTCTCTCTGAACGGTTCCTTCAAACAAGCAATCGACGAGCTTAGGAAAAAAGCTCTACGCTCGTTCTTCTCTATGAGACGAATTATTGACACGAGAGCACTCTCCACTAGCACGATGCTAAAACTCATCGATAGCTTAGTCAAGCCAGCAGCTACATACGGATGCCCTGTTTGGCTGCCATCGACCAACATCAAGCCATTCTCTCAAAAAACCAAGAAGTGAGTCTCCCAAAAGCAGCAGCAAAAGATGCTCTCGAATCTACTCACCTAAAAATTCTTAAATGGATATTGGGTGTCCACAAAAAGGCAAATAACAACTTCTGTTACGGCGACACAGGAAGAACCCCCTGGACAGTGACCGTCCTCCCTCAATGTATTGCCTACTTCTATAGAGCATCACAAGCGGTAGTAGGTAACGTGAACACACTTCTGCACCATACATTTCAGGAGCAGAAACAACTGAACCTTACCTGGTATGACACTTGGTCCACTATCATCAAGATGAGCACCTCCGCTAAACCAAACCTACACCCCGCTCTTGCAGCACGTGAGCACATACACGAAACCTTTGTGAACCACTGGAAAAAGGATCTTCACAACCAGCCGAAGATGTCATTCTACACCGCGGTCAAACCTGAGTTTGGTGAAGAACAGTACTTACAGATTCCGTGCAGGCTTAAGAAAGCTAACATTGCTAAACTTCGCTCTAGCAGTCACGATCTGAGAGTAGAGAAAGGTCGATATACTAGTGATCGATACAACACAGCATTGAAAACGTGTCGTTTTTGCTGCTCTCCAGACACAGACGTCATTCGCTTTTTCGAAGAGCTACCTTTCTTTGAAACACCTATCCTAGAAACTGAGGATCATGTCATAACTGAATGCCCTGGATACCACTCCCTCCGCTCAAAGCTTTCTGATAACCTGAAAAGCCTTGTAATGCTAAAAGAGTATAGGACCATAATGAACTCTTGTCACACAAAAGAATTCGGGAAATACCTAACAGACTCTTCAAACCTTCGAAATCCTAAAAATAAGTCCTAATCCTCGTACTCGAACTTTATTTACTGTATTACCTTAAATTATTATAGACGTTCTTCTTTTATTTTCGTGAAATTGTAAACGGTTAAATTTTAATAATTTTTAAATGATTCAGTTTTAATAATTTTATTTATTGATTTATTTATTCATCCTTGTATAGCCAAGACGAGTCCGTTAGTGTTCTCTCTGGTAATTTCATGTTTAATCCTGTTTAATCCTGTTT
The DNA here is from genome assembly GCF_026151205.1 of Bolinopsis microptera. Lineage (NCBI taxonomy): Eukaryota > Metazoa > Ctenophora > Tentaculata > Lobata > Bolinopsidae > Bolinopsis > Bolinopsis microptera. The sequence goes on along the minus strand of NC_087079.1, from coordinate 4,705,518 downwards.
ACAGATTACAGAACTAGAAAGGCCGTGGTAACAGGGATGAAGCTAGTAGTTTTCTATTTCTTACGATAACGTACCTAAGTAAGACTATAAGTATAACGTTGCTATACTTATAGTATTACTTATACATATTGGCTCTCAAAAGTTGCACTTTTATTTTATTCATTTAAATATGATTTTTAAACTATTGTCAATATCTATAAATTGTGTCATGATTATTAATACTTTAACTTACTTGCCACTTTTTAGAGAATCCTCAATAACGGAGACTACTATGACAATGGGAAGCGTGTGATAAATGGAGAAATAGAAACGTTTGCCAACAGATCTGGAAATGAGTTGGATCAGATTGATACTCGTTACAGAATCCACTCAGTAAGTCTTAAATAATCCCCCTCCACACTCAGTAAGTCTTAAATAATCCCCCTCCACACTAAGTAAGTCTTAAATAATCCCCCTCCACACTCAGTAAGTCTTAAATAATACCCCTCCACACTCAGTATGTCTTAATTAATCCCCCTCCACACTAAGTAAGTCTTAAATAATCCCCCTCCACACTCAGTAAGTCTTAAATAATCCCCCTCCAAACTCAGTAAGTCTTAAATAATCCCCCTCCACACTCAGTAAGTCTTAAATAATCCCCCTCCACACTCAGTAAGTCTTAAATAATCCCCCTCCACACTCAGTTAGTCTTAAATAATCCCCCTCCACACTCAGTAAGTCTTAAATAATCCCCCTACACACTCAGTAAGTCTTAAATAATCCCCCTCCACACTCAGTAAGTCTTAAATAATACCCCTCCACACTCAGTATGTCTTAATTAATCCCCATCCACACTCAGTAAGTCTTAAATAATCCCCCTCAACACTCAATAAGTCTTAAATAATCCCCCTCCACACTCAGTATGTAACTGATTATCAATAACTACTGATCTTATTTTATCAACCAACTGATCGAAGTAAATAATTCTCCGCAAAAGTTTAAAGATTATACCGCTGAAATAACTAGATTCACAACAAATATGCTTAAGCTGACTGGCATATTCTACTAGATTGATTCTAAAGCTAAAGGGAAGTACAAGTGCGGGATTAGCTGGAGAAACGGTGTTTCTATCAAATCAGACTCCGCCATCCTGGAAATTCGTGAAATCTCACAACCTCCGCACGTTGTTAATGTAGTTTTCAACGCTGACGCTAAATTAAACTGCAGTGCAGCAGCTGACAAAGCGGCCAACATCACATTCTACAAGTTGGGCGAGGGAAGTGATAACTCAACATTGGTTGATGGAACAACTCAAACAGACAACGCAGACCAAAACCCCGACATTGTGGTAACCGAGGGTGAGGTTATTCTATCTTCGGTTGATGATACCAGTCCGGGTTATTACTACTGTAATGTCACGTGGGGTAATAAGAGTCTGACGTCAGACCCAGTTTATCTGAATGTGTTTGAGACCTATGAAGATGGGAATGACACGTGGGGTGCCCAGGGTAACGTGGTTAGGTTAGTGATGATCTAGTTTTATTAGTTGTCTAAATTAATGCAAACCTTTTAGATATACTTGCTTTCGAGTTTTCTTCCGTTAGTACAGCTCAAACTTCCAAAATCTGTTTGTTGAAATGTAGTTGAAATACCTCCGTGTTTCACTTTAGATTCTGAATAGGTCTGATAGTTTAAAATCTAGATGCTTGAATCCGAACATTTAAAAAGGTTTAATTTTAAGTTCAAAATACAATTTAATCAGGCTTGAGTGTCAGTCTGACGCTGCATTGAGGACAGACGGAAACAAAACATCTTATCTGGACGAGAAAAATAAAGTTGTGTTCGCTGAAGCCAGTGTAAATTGGAAGTACAAAGGGCCCTCTGAAGCTAACTTCAAAGATATCGATGAAAATATTCAGTAAGTTATACTTATATACAATTTTCCATTGTTGTTAAGTTATTGCTGGAGGCAAGGATTATTCCCGAAACGCATGGCTAATAATAAACTATTTTTCATCGAGCTAAGTAGAAATATAATATTTTTGGATTTAAGCTGTCAGTTCCTAAAATCGTTTTTTTGTCATGACATTGGATATTATTTAAACTTTACTCGCAGGCATACCACAGAGAATTCCTGGATCGGATTTGACGGCTACAGAAGAAGTGAAATTATCATCGGTCCGATTAAACGGGAGTACAACGACCTCGAATTCGCGTGCTCTGTGGAGTATCAGGACGACGAAAAACACAATTTCTATGGAGGAACCACTATGTCCAAACCAACTAAGCTGAGGATTTCAAGTATTCAATCATTCACATCTTCTCAAAACGAAATTATTGTCGGTGAAACCTTCGAGCTCACTTGTACAGTGATCGGAAAAGAAGTACCAGACTTCCGTATAACGAACGACGGCAGATTCCTGGACGCATCCAGATACAATATCATCAGCAAATCAGTTGAAAGTCCGAATGAGTTGCTTCATCTTGCTAAGTTCAAAATTACAACAAAGGTAGCGACAGTGATCCAAGGAGGACAAGACTTTTATTGTTCGGTGAGAGCATACTTACAATTATTTAATCTTTATCGGCCAGTTGGTAGATCACCGACCGGCTATAAGCCGGCTACTAACCGGCTATAAGCCGGCTTATAGCCGGCTACAATTTTTATAGCCGGCTATAAGCTGGCTTATAGCCAGTTAGTAGCCGCTTACATTTGTTGTTGAGCGACGGCTATTAGCCGGTTATAAGCCTGCTATTAGCCGTTTTGGTATTAAAAGTGGTTATAAGCCGGCTAGGGAAATTGGTAGATCACCGACCGGCTATAAGCCGGTTATAAGCCGGCTATAAACCGGCTTATAGCCGGCTACAATTTTTATAGCCGGCTATAAGCCGGCTTATAGCCGGTTAGTAGCCGCTTACATTTGTTGTTGAGCGACGGTTATTAGCCGGTTATAAGCCTGCTATTAGCCGTTTTGGTATTAAAAGTGGTTATAAGCCGGCTATAAGCCGGTTATAAGATATTAACTCAACTACATCGTACTGAACGATAGTCAGGAGCCGGCTATAAGAAATTCAGTGAAAACGGCTATTAGCCGGTTATAAGCCGGCTTTTAGCCGTTTAGGTATCGAAAGTGGTTATAAGCCGGTTATAAGATATTAACTCAGTTCAGTACGACGAAGTTAAGTTAATATCTTATAGCCGGCTTATAGCCGGCTTATAACCACTTTCGATACCTAAACGGCTAATAGCCGGCTTATAACCGGCTAATAGCCGTTTTCGCTGAATTTCTTATAGCCGGCTCCTGACTATCGTTCAGTACGATGAAGTTGAGTTAATATCTTATAACCGGCTTATAGCCGGCTTATAACCACTTTCGATACCTAAACGGCTAATAGCCGGCTTATAACCGGCTAATAGCCGTTTTCACTGAATTTCTTATAGCCGATACCTAAACGGCTAATAGCCGGCTTATAACCGGCTAATAGCCGTCGCTCAACAACAAATGTAAGCGGCTACTAACCGGCTATAAGCCGGCTTATAGCCGGCTATAAAAATTGTAGCCGGCTATAAGCCGGTTTATAGCCGGCTTATAACCGGCTTATAGCCGGTCGGTGATCTACCAATTTCCCTCTTTATCAAACAATTAACAAATACAATTACAATACCCCAGTTCCTCCTAATTTATTTTGTATCTAATGTGGTTTCTGTCCCTTATAGATGACAATTAATGTAAGAATTAGAAATTAGAAATTGTAGTGAAATCCGTATTATAGGTTGTTCACAATAAGTGTAACTATAACAACCTAAATGAGAATAAGGTTCTTTTCCTAAGAACATAATAAGAAAAACCAACAATTATCATTCAACTTAGGTTGACTTTGGAACCAGTACCCCTGAGCTGAGAGAGAAGATAACTATCACCACTAACTACGATTGTAGGAAGGCTAAGATCAGTGTACTGGGGAGACGTGCGTACTGATTTGCTAACTTATTAACTGTTGATATAATAACTTATTAACTATTATTAAGTAATTTATACTGCAGTAATATTTACTATCAAGTAATTATTATTTACAATATGCGGAAGTCTCATTGATCTCATAACACCTAATCTAGCTGTTTTTTAATCTTTATGCCAAAATTTCTCATGAGCAAAGTATAACAACATATTTATTTGTTAGAACCTGACGGTCAGACGATAACCTACAAGGATGAAGAAGGAGACAGAAAAGCGACAGTGCAATGTCCTGCTGACACTGCTGACACTAAATACTCTGTATACGGTGAGTTTATTAATAATGTCCTGCTGATTAAACTTATTAAACATGTTTAGGAGTAGCCAAATTCTCGCCACATTAAGTTGTCCCCTGACAAATGCAGCTTCATTTTTAAATGATTAAAATCAATGTGCTACAGCCCAGACACAAGGGGAATTAACATTACAAATGAACTTTTTGTTATTGATTAACTGTTATTGAATAACTGCAACTTTACACTGTTGATGGAATTAAATAATGCTATGCTTCATGTGAAATCTTAAATAAAATTAAAAGCGCTCTCCTCTCCCAGAGAGCGCACAAGCGAAGAAGGAGTCAGAATGTAGAAAAGAGACAGGTTTCTACGATCCACCCTACCTTGGAACCTGTTTAGAGACCCATGCGTTCGAGAGTGGCAGATTTGAACAAGTCTGGAGTTTATCAAGTGCTGGAGGAACTGTAAGTTCAACTTTTATAAGTTTACGTTAGGTCGGTAACACGACTTTCGTCCGACAGTGAGCGTTGTCCGAAGCAAAAGAGTTGCTGTCGAACAGAAGTCGCCGAAACGGTTAGGTCAGCTTTGAGCTTACCTGTACTAATATTTATATAGTGCTCATCTTTCAAGATGACAACTCGTTAACTCTAAATCTTATCCCTCAGTATTGTACAGACAGTGTGCAAGGACAGTTTTCCAAAAAGGAGATGACAGAGGCTTTGACAACAGACAATAGTCTATGTGGACCCTACCCTATTGTACCATGCTTGCAAAATAGTAGTACGTAAAATAACAGTAGCATTATAATATAGTTTATCAGAATGCTTTATATTATGATAAGTTCTGCAGTTTCCAAGCTTGGATATCATAATGAAAATTATCTTAATCCATAAACTTTGTAGCCCTGAATTTCATTAACAACAACAGATCCTCTTGAAAATGCAAACATTATATTCCCTTAACAACTCAAACGTTACTTCTCAGAGTGCACGCTGGACGTGTCCAACACCGGCTGCAGATGGGACGACTCTACTAAGAAGCTGTACGTGTTCTACCAAGTGGACTTCAATGATCCCGTTTGGAAAATACAAGAGAGGAAGGACCTGACAAACCCACAATCCGGAACTAAAATTAAGTTCTGGGACTGTCCCGATACTTTGCTGAATCCTAAAAAGAGGACCATATCAAAACGGGGCAAGCTTTTCGAGAGAATGGTCGCTGACCAGGACTCCGACATGGTGATCGTATTGAATTTGGATGGTAAGAATAAAAGATAAAACTTAATAACCATCATAAAATTAATCATAAATGACACTCATAATATTATAAGCTTTTAAGTTATAGTTATAACAGTCACTAATTTTACATGTTGTTATATAATGTAAAATATGACTGATCTCGATTGCTTTGCATACAATATGTCTCTTAAAGTCTTAATGAATCTCTGCCACATACAACAAGTTTGGTAGAGTTTAACAGGTATTATTCCTTCGCAGATCAAGGAAGAAGCTACAGCACATTGGGGATTGGTATTGCTGGGTTTATTGTGGCAGCTGTTCTTGTTGGCGCATTCTTGTACAGGAGGTTATTAGTTGTTTTGAAATTTAATTTTGATTTATTATTCATAATATAATAGCGTCTGTGTATCATGTGCATGGGTATCCGGCATATTTATAATGTTTTCGCAAGATGAAACAGGTAGGAGTGCGGAGTTTTATTGTTAGCATCATAGATGATCAGTGAGTTTGACTGCTTTAAGGCCTAAGGGGTTATTCATATTGGCACTCACATATTACGTAATCAGCCGAGGGGGAGGGGTTTCCAAAAGTGTAATTTTGACACAATAGCTATGTGTAAAACTGATTACGGAAGGGGATCAGAGGGGGTTAAAAATGGTCCACAAATTGATTCCGTAATATGTTCGAACGACCCCTATACAATTAAATGAACGATAATGTTATAACATTACATTGTTATTTGGCCGTAATTGATCAAATTAACAAAATCCCACAGAAGGTACACGAAAGAAAACCCGAATATGGTTGTTGGAACGGAACAGTTCGAGATGACAAACAGATCAGTGGTGGTGACAAATCCTTACAGCTTGTGATTTAGTTGCAGCTACGATACTGGTCGGTAAGTCGCGCGACACCTGGTCGGTACGTCGCGCGACACATCCCGCAGTATGATCAATTTGATAAACTTAAAGAGAGACATGGTACAGGCTTTATTGCGTGAAAAATCTTGTTGCTAGTGGCAGTGTCTGTCAGCCTCTAAGTCATAATCTGTAGTATACCCAAATGATTTTATTAAGTCTCAAGACTTCGATGACAAAACGTTTTAATTTCAGGCACAATAAACTGTTCAATTCATACTTGAGTTTAAAATTCACATCCGTTTTATAACTTAAAATTCGAATTTAATTTGAGTTATAATTAAATTCATATATATATATATAGGGGGGCCAAAAGTCAATACCCATACGTTGGGATGATGATTAATCCCTAAACTGAAGCATATGCTGAAACCTAACGAAAAATTAAACAAACTTCCTTATATGGTCATATCACGTGATCGAAACAGTTTTCCGCCGATATCTCGCTAGGGGAGCATTTTAACCCTATGTCATGTGGGGTGATTCGGAATCAGCGTTCGAAAATACATCGAAGCAGGTAGATTTCAACTGTCAGGGGCCCTAAGCCCTTTTAGAAAAATCTCGAAGATCGACTGTAGAGTGATTTAGCACGCTCGTACTCAATGATTACCCAATTACGACACCGTAATTGGGCTCTCTGCACGATTCCCATGTAATAATGCGGATCTACTAGCCTCAACCTAATCACCAGATCACACGTAACACGTAATGAACATAATAACAGACTTGTTATGCTTCATATCTCGGTCATCTGAAAAGCTAAAACTCTCATTTTTTCAGGACAAACGTAATTTAAGTAATCTGACCAAACACCATTATATATATATAAATTTTAGCCGTGCTACACGTCACTTATTTTGTGCCTTGTGGTAAAAGTGTTGTTATCTTCAAAATTAATATTTTTACCTCCTGATTGTGAGTATTAATTGTTTCCACGTAAATTATTGCTTTGATTGATTTTAAAATTCTTGTTTACTTTATCAAGTGGACGTTATACCGGGTAAAAATGTAAAAATGTGGACTGTTATAATTAAAGCAATTTACAATTTAGCTTGAGGCTGAGTCATGGTCGCTGCAATCTAATTGTTAAAGGTGAAGTTAAAGGTGAAGTTAAAGCCAAAGGTGAAGTTAAAGCCAAAGGTGAAGTTAAAGGTGAAGTTAAAGGTGAAGTTAAAGGTAAAGTTAAAGGTGAAGTTAAAGGTGAAGTTGTCCAGCTTCTCAAGCACACTGTTCAGGTTGTGTGGGTCTTCTCTTTCAAAAGTAAATATTGAGGCCATTACAATGCCATAGTCGAAACCCATGGTGTCCCAACAAGCAGTCATTTTATTTTTGCATCCATTTAAAAACGCTCATTCTTTATATAATACATAAAGCTGTACATCAAACGGGATCAATACACATTTACACACAAGAATACATAAGTGGTAAGACTTTAATGCGAAATGCTGAGGTAAAAGATGTAATCACCATTATTAAGTTTGATCTTCTTTCAGTTTTGTAATTGTCATACTACTACTAATTGCTAGTTTTCAATTTTAATCATCAATAAGACACGGTCCATTATTATTATCGTTTTTATAATTTTTACACCGACGTGAAGTACAAAGTTTTAAATAGAAATATTCTTTTTAGAAATAAAGAAGTATCTTGAAAAATAGAAATCAGCCAAAAACCAAAAATAAAATCTCTCGATTGACTGGCACCGGGTTTAATTCAAATACCTTGTTATTATCCACGGGGACACTCGCATACAAAGGGTCGCTTTACTTTGCCAAACTCGTCGTCAAATTCGCCCCATTTGGAAATGCTCAAGCTGTTCTGGCCTCCTCCTTTACTTTCTCCGTTATCACCCCCTGCTTTTGTAATCCACGGGAAGCCTTCATACTCAACATCAGTGCCGTCTAACCATTTAAAGTGACCCTCCGATCCCTCACCCCATTTATCATTTCCGCCTATCCAAGCCCAATGTTCAGGGGCCCATCTTCCATCTAGAACGGAACAATTTTCTACCTGTTCTTTAGTTACCAGCAGTGCCGGGTTTACCTTTCCTCCTTTAAATGTTTTGTGTCCGAATATACCTTTGCAAGGTGCGAATGTGGAAGCACCCAAAAAGTATTCAAGCGCTTGCAGTAGTTCTTCTGTTTCTTCCGGAGATTTCACAGAAGCTAATGTCAAGCCTGCTGCTTCGCATGCTTTCTTGGCGTCATCCCACTTCATCTTCTCCGCAGAACAGATGAATCTGCCACGGTAATCACAGGCGTACGGGTGTTCCTCGAATGCATATGCATCGTCCCATCTTCCATCGTTGCTCATCCTCATTTGATTCTGCCGACACGTTGTTTCTTCACAGGTCGCACCAAGCTCCTCTCCTCCCACGTCACTTTTCTCGCCCTTCTTCAGTGGTCTTTGATCTGGTTGTCCTCTGTGCCAGTTGTGCCAATCTTCGGGATGAGAATCATCGTGCCAGGACCAATCCTCAGGCTTGTATGGAGCCCTATTCTTAATCCTTTTAATGTGTTTCGCATTAGTGTTCTTTGTCTTTCTCAACCCGGTCCATACCCAGCGCGAGGCTGAATATTTGTAAAGGTCTTGATCATCTTTTGGAAGTGCAATGTTCAAAAGCATCCTCAGGTAGTCGTTCTTTTCCTTATCGTTGACGGTCGCTAGATTACCCTCTTCTCGGCTTGTGGCTGCTAGGTTGAACGTCCTACATTTCTCTCCAGCGGTTTTGTAATCTGCCAACTCGGCAAAGAGGATAAGATCACAAGTAGGGAAAGTGTGGTTAGCCAGAGTCTTCACCAGGCGTTTTATCCCCTTAACTCTCTTTCTCAACGTCAGTTCTTGATCTTCTGCGGCTGCTGCAGCAACACATCCTGCTACCACACAAATGAAAACCAGCGAGGCTTTCATCGTCGTGTTCTTCAAGTTCAACGAATCCTTTGGTAGTGGTGACGATTGTAAAAAGCTAATGATTGACTGCGAGTTGACCAGGGCTATTTAAGGGTCGGTGACCTTCCGCATGCAGTAATGTCGCGCTAGTCAGAATAATGGATGTTTCGAGTTTGAGGAACTTATCGGGCAACGAGAACCAACAAGAACCACTCGTTGTTTTACATTTGTCACGAGGGGTGTAGCTGTAACAGGGTGTCACACCCTCGGGTTACCCAATTGTTGTATCATGTGACATTGGAACATGTGGCATTGGTACAGCGACACTAAAATTGACAAAGTTAATATAGTTGAGTTACCGTCAACCTTGATAATTTGGTAAAATAGAAAGGGGTAGTAGGCGCATGGGAGTATAAACCCTTATTGTTTCAGGGTGAGTGATGAAACAATGATATTAATAATTGATGTAGCTGTGTCAATAATTATGATATATTATAATGTTTCTTAACCTATAATACGATGTTTCACCCTGCGCAGTACTAATATTTATTTAATATTTTGTATTGTGTCGACTCTCCTTATCCATTATTATCATTATTCAATTCTAAAGGTATTAGTGCATTATAGTGACCATTATCTTACATTGTATGGGAAATGGTCTTTATTATTTAAAGTACAGTGGTGACCTTATTCACTTTTGAAAATTGATAATAATTAGGCTTCAGCTTAGAGCTGTGATTACAAGCACACTTCATCACACAATACCTACATAATTAGAGCTGTGATTACAAGCACACTTCATCGCACAATACCTACATAATTAGAGCTGTGACTACAAGCACACTTCATCGCACAATACCTACATAATTAGAGCTGTGATTACAAGCACACTTCATCGCACAATACCTACATAATTAGAGCTGTGACTACAAGCACACTTCATCACACAATACCTACATAATTAGAGCTGTGACTACAAGCACACTTCATCGCACAATACCTACATAATTAGAGCTGTGATTACAAGCACACTTCATCGCACAATACCTACATAATTAGAGCTGTGACTACAAGCACACTTCATCACACAATACCTACATAATTAGAGCTGTGATTACAAGCACACTTCATCGCACAATACCTACATAATTAGAGCTGTGATTACAAGCACACTTCATCGCACAATACCTACATAATTAGAGCTGTGATTACAAGCACACTTCATCACACAATACCTACATAATTAGAGCTGTGACTACAAGCACACTTCATCACACAATACCTACATAATTAGAGCTGTGACTACAAGCACACTTCATCGCACAATACCTTCATAATTAGAGCTGTGATTACAAGCACACTTCATCACACAATACCTACATAATTAGAGCTGTGATTACAAGCACACTTCATCGCACAATACCTTCATAATTAGAGCTGTGATTACAAGCACACTTCATCGCACAATACCTACATAATTAGAGCTGTGATTACAAGCACACTTCATCGCACAATACCTACATAATTAGAGCTGTGATTACAAGCACACTTCATCGCACAATACCTACATAATTAGAGCTGTGATTACAAGCACACTTCATCGCACAATACCTACATAATTAGAGCTGTGATTACAAGCACACTTCATCGCACAATACCTACATAATTAGAGCTGTGATTACAAGCACACTTCATCACACAATACCTACATAATTAGAGCTGTGATTACAAGCACACTTCATCACACAATACCTACATAATTAGAGCTGTGACTACAAGCACACTTCATCGCACAATACCTACATAATTAGAGCTGTGATTACAAGCACACTTCATCGCACAATACCTACATAATTAGAGCTGTGATTACAAGCACACTTCATCGCACAATACCTACATAATTAGAGCTGTGATTACAAGCACACTTCATCGCACAATACCTACATAATTAGAGCTGTGACTACAAGCACACTTCATCGCACAATACCTACATAATTAGAGCTGTGACTACAAGCACACTTCATCGCACAATACCTACATAATTAGAGCTGTGACTACAAGCACACTTCATCGCACAATACCTACATAATTAGAGCTGTGACTACAAGCACACTTCATCGCACAATACCTACATAATTAGAGCTGTGATTACAAGCACACTTCATCGCACAATACCTACATAATTAGAGCTGTTTTTACGAGTATCACCCGTTATTCGTTAACTGACTGCTGCTAACTGCTGCTGTCGCGCGCGCGCCATTTGCAGCAGTTAGCAGCACTCAGTTAGCAGCAGTCTCTTTGCACTTTAGCCCTCCTGTGAAAGTAGTCTTCTCTGACAAGAAATAGTGATTGTCCTAGTAACTCCCATAATCATCGTCACGTGTAAAGATAATTTTTGATCACCTCCGAACTGCAATAAATAATATTGGTCCGAAGACAGAATATTTAGTATTTTCCGAATATTGCAATATTAATATTAACAATATTAACGTCAATAAGAGAAATAAAAGAGTCGTATTGCGTTAAAACGATAAATGAAAGTCAACACATTTATTACAAGAATAACCTAGCTACACATTTAAGTAGGCACAACCCATATTCCTAATATATCTCAAATTTTACTGCTGTACAAAACTTAAAATCAGCCCTCAATTGTGAATCCAAAAAATATTCCATAATTATTGTCTATATAATAACAGTATTACAACAAGTAAAAACGTTAATTGAACCGTTAAAAAGGTTAGATTCTCAATTTCATTCCTCAAATCAAAACAACCTAGTTTAAAATCAACATTAAGAAAACAAATGAAATCATATGGGAATTATAAACTACTGAGGACATTATAAGGACACCAAACCACTTAAAGACAAAAACCCAAAACTATCACTACTTGACTTTAAGGAAATTAGAGGGCACAAAACCCTGCCGACGCCCAGCCTTAACGAACCACCAGTCCTTGTCTGAAGAGTCTACCAGAATAACAATCTGACGGACACTGAGGGAGAGTTCAGCTGGACTCCGAGCTCTGTAGTTGTACTGAGCCTGGGAAAGGAGGGGAGATTAAGATATATTGTGGAGGGCGCAGAAGTACCACTGTTTATGTATTTGACTCGTGATTATTTTATCTGTGTTAATTGGATTGGAATAAAAATGGGACATTCCATAGATTTGGAAGATGAACCGTATTTATTTCTGATATCGGTTTCGACCGATCGAAGAACAAATATGGTATTTAAATCTAGTGTTTGAAATAAAGCAATATTCGAACAAATATAACACCAAATTATTATACAAAATCGTATTTTGTGTTTATTATATTATAAGCCAATTAAATTTGACTACTAGTAAAATTTTTCCCGACAAACAAAGAAATTTTGATGACTACATTTACAACATTGACAAAATATTATGTACCTCTTGATCGGTTTGTTACACCTGTATTTTAAAAAAATGTTTAGTTTTGAAGTTTGTCATAATCATTAATCACTGGGGGGGGGGGGGGGGTTCCAAATAATTACGCTATTGTAATTTTAACACTGTGTAATGTTCACTAAAACTGATTACGGAGGAGCTGGGGGAGTTAAAATTGGCCAAAAAGTGATTACGTAATACTATACGTAATGATTACGTAATACGCTGTTTTATTTAAGCTGACTAGGTCACGTTACCTCGTAGTTAGTAGGTGTTTCTTTTTTCCGGACAGCAGACATTTCCATGGGACACTCATCAAACATAGGGCTGGATTTCCTGGAATTAAAATAGCTGAAGCGATCCAAATTTATAGGTTAAAATATCTTAGTCTTAGAGCTGTAGCTTCAAATAACGACACCGAGCATCTTCGATTAAGGGGGGGGGCCAATGGATATTTTTTTGTGAAACTTGATTTCGAGATAGTAGTTGACCAACAAACAAAGACCAGTGACCGAACTTTTGAGGGGGTCCCGGACCCCAACCGCCAAACGGTGCGCGCAGGGCAGCCACGCCCATATTTGGTCCAAATTAGGCCCAATTTAGCCAAATACCCTGAACATGCCCAAAACCAAGGTTTATGGTGCTCTACTTGTAGCTAGTGGTCTCCTGAACTCGTATATGAAATTTCATCAAGATTGGACGAAAAATGACTGAGTTATGAGCCAAAAACCATATGCCCATATTTGGGCATACGCACCAAATTTGGTAGATTTCGGCCCATAAATTGGCCAAATATCAATATTTTTGAATGAAACTTACTTTATATGAAAGGTAAGCCTAAACTACATATTATCTGTAAGTTATAGCTTTATATCTGTTTAAATGTGGATACTAAGGCGAAAAAACCACAAAAAATGAACTAAATTGCCCATATCTCGGTTCGCGATATTTGCGGAATTGATCTCATTAAAATTGTAACAACTCAATCAGTTTTCAAAATTTTTGCATGAAATTTTCGGAATCGACTCGAAATTGCATTTCCACCTTATTTTAAATACGGATTTTTGATTTAGGCCTCCAAAAAAATTTGGCGGCCAAATTCCAAAATAATCTCACAAAAATTCAGAATTTGGCCGCCAAATTTTTTTGGAGGCCTAAATCAAAAATCCGTATTTAAAATAAGGTGGAAATGCGATTTCGAGTCGATTCCGAAAATTTCATGCAAAAATTTTGAAAACTGATTGAGTTGTTACAATTTTAATGAGATCAATTCCGCAAATATCGCGAACCGAGATATGGGCAATTTAGTTCATTTTTTGTGGTTTTTTCGCCTTAGTATCCACATTTAAACAGATATAAAGCTACAACTTACAGATAATATGTAGTTTAGGCTTACCTTTCATATAAAGTAAGTTTCATTCAAAAATATTGATATTTGACCAATTTATGGGACGAAATCTACCAAATTTGGTGCGTATGCCCAAATATGGGCATATGGTTTTTGGCTCATAACTCAGTCATTTTTTGTCCAATCTTGATGAAATTTCATATACGAGTTCAGGAGACCACTAGCTACAAGTAGAGCACCATAAACCTTGGTTTTGGGCATGTTCAGGGTATTTGGCTAAATTGGGCCTAATTTGGACCAAATATGGGCGTGGCTGCCATGCGCGCACCGTTTGGCGGTTGGGGTCCGGGACCCCCTCAAAAGTTCGGTCACTGGTCTTAGTTTGTTGGTCAATTGCTATCTCGAAATCAAGTTTCACAAAAAAATACCCATTGGCCCCCCCCCTTAATTGACACCCACAATCCACATTCAAATGCATAAAAATACACAGAAACATACTTTTCCTTGTTTTTAGACGGCTGTTTAGGAACTGGAGAGTTGGGAACAACAGGGCCACTTTTAAGCTGAGCTCCGGACTGCAACGCTGGGCCTGTCTTGGTTGGTGTCGCAGAATCGGGCACTTTGCCAGACTTGCGGGTAATACCAGAGAGAGGCATACTAATGGAAGCTGATCTGACAGCATAGTCAGTCAGGGAGGGTCTGTGAGGGGTTGAGGAGACAGAGCTAGATCGGGAGGAAACTTTAGAAGTTGGAGCGATGGTGCATGGTTCAGCAATGTGATTCTTTGTAGGCTGAGAATTTTCTTTGGGTTGCATAGAGTCAATCCGAACATTGGTTTGAATAACAGTTTCAGCTGACATAGTTTCTGTTGGCTGGGGTGCAATGTCTGGTGCAGCCTCAGGTGCTACTTCAGGTGCAGCTTCGGGTGCTACTTCAGGTGCAGCTTCAGGTGCAGCTTCAGGTGCAGCATCAGGTGCTACTGCAGGTGCAGCCTCAGGTGCAGCATCAGGTGCTACTTCAGGTGCAGCTTCGGGTACAGCCTCATGTGCAGCTTCGGGTGCAATGATTTCATCTAGAAGAACTGGGAATGATTCGATCGGAGAAGAGGAAACTTCTACAGGAGGCGTAATTACGTCACGAGGAGGTGTCATGGCGTCATGAGGAGGCTCGTCAGGAGGAGGTGGTAAACTCTCGTACTCTGACGAAGTTTCAGAGTCAATAACTTCATAATACGGCTCAGGAGACAGAGACTCAGACTTCAAAGGTATCGGTACTGGAATCAGGAGAGGTCTGTTGTTTGAAACAGGCTCCGGACTGATTGTCTGATCAAGAGACTGATAAATGTGATCTGAAAAGCTTTGGTTCCAACCACCCTGCTCCACAGCAGAAGAAGGACTAGGCCCACCCAGGAGATCAACATCATCTAAATTGGAAGAAAGATCTAGAATATCACGATCCTGAATAGTATCTAGAATATCACGATCCTGAATACTGTCTCTTGGTTCTTCCTCTATGACTTCAGTTTGATGTTCCGGTAATGTGTTCAACATTCCGCCGCCAGAGGAATCATTAGTATCTGTTAAGTTCGATATATGGTCAAGATTTGGTCCCTTGTGAATGAACACAGGTGCTGTGTTTCTTCGTGACATGGGTGGGGGTGGGGCGTGACGCTTTGGTTGAGTTCTAGTAGTTTTGTTATCGGAGATTGGCCGAACCACCAAATCAAGACGGGCTGGTGGAAGTGGTGCAAGAGAAGCTGTAGTTTTAGCAACTGTCGTATAAGAAGGTATCTGGGGTGACGGTTGTGGCTCTGGGTCTAAAACAGGAGGTGTTACTTGTGCAGGTTCTCGGTGGAGTGGTAGTGAGACTTCAGGTACACGTTTAGGGGGCGGCGGTGCAGGCCGTGAATATGGTTCTGCTACAGGTGGTGTGATTTGTACAGGTTCTTCAGGAGCTGGAAGTGAGACAGTAGATAGGACAGGCTCTCTGAAAGTTGTGAGTGAAACTTCGGTTAGTGCTCGTTTTGGGGCCGGCGGTGCACGTCTCTTGATAGATTTGCCCCTGGAAATACATCAATTAGAACGTCCCAGCGAGCGAGCGACGTTATTGAATTGTTGCATACCTACAATAATGATCAAGTAGACTGTAAATTAGATACTTACTTGTCTTGATTCGCTTTAGAGGGAGGTAACGGTGCCGGTTTATTCTTTAACGTTCCAGATAAAGTCAGATAAGACTTTGGCACGTATCCTTTCACTTCCCCTGAAATTCCCGTTCAGAATTCCTGGTTCTCTTTTTGTACACACACATTTTCACTCTACATTCTACGCAGAGCGTAGACTATTAAATGGTCATGTCACGTGTTGTGACGTCATGTCACGTGACATGGCAGAAATGTTAATTCCTCGAAAGTTAATCTTCTTCCGTTGAACATCACGAATAGTTTTAACGTTGTTACGATGCGCGCGCTAATTTTGAGCGCTATCTCTACGCTAAAACTGCATGCTACCAATGAAGTTATGGTTTGGCGTTGGCGCGTCACGTCAAGTAGGAGAATTTTCCGAGTAAGGAACGTAGGTCCGGTGTAAAAACTAGATAATGTGTACTTATACTAGGTAAGGATACAAATGATATTATTATATCTACTTACCACATTTAACGTATGCCCAAGTGTCGCTTATCGAACAATCTGACAGCAATGTTACTGTGTAATCAGTCTTTACGTTCAGCATGCTGTCGGAGGTTGCCACGAAATCGTACAGAATACGACAGTTTGTACCAGTTTGAACATTTTCTATCATTCCAGGCTTTTCAAATACATCCTCAGCAGCGTCAGCTTCGTTTTCATCCGAAGAAAGTCCTGTTATATCTGGAAATCCAACGAGATCATTAAAGAAGACTGCTCCAACTATTCAGAATCAAATGTACATATTATCATAATTGACAGTGAATTTAATTGCGGTAATATGTCAAAAACTGAATAAAATAGTGACTATATAAAAGCTTTACCGTCAGGTTGGTTCTCCAGCCACTTGCCCACATCATATGAAGCTTGTTGGTCCTCTTCACACGTTTCAGCCTCATAGAACTTGCTGGTAGTTGGCTTTACCGTGCTACCTGGACCAACATTGTAGTAATTAAATCAGATGAAATACCAGTTGTAAGTGATGTCATAACTGTAAGAGTCTGTAGTATTATCTCAGTGCAGTTGTTGTCACGACTCAAGACAAATTATAATTTATGAGAATTCGTTCAATTCAACGACTAATTCATGTCGAATATGTTGGAACTGTGCATATACAATAATACATGATACTTATACAATTTACATAATGAATACAATATACATGATACAGAACAGAGTTAAAAGAAGCTCGTTTATTTTACCTAGCACAATAGCCTGTGTGACTTCTTTATCAAAGGAGGAGATAGTGAGTAAGGTCGCACAGCAGGTTTTCATTCTATCCATGTGGTAAAGATGTATAGAGTCGGGGGGCTCCTCCAACTCCAGCGACATTTTATCCTGAGGGGTATGTCACGTGATATTAGGTTTACTTTGAGCTAGAGGTGTTAATTGTTAAATCATTGCTAGATAATTTCTGTTGGGTATAATTTTAATTTGTAAGGAATTCATGAGTTAAAATATAAGGAACTATAGAAAATGCTGTAGAAATTAAGCGAGTAAGTAAGTTTAATGGTTACGATAATGCTTAAATTGAATAGTTTGAACAGTAAAGATTGTTGTGTACACGGTACAAGATTGAATCAGTTTTTAATCGAGATTTAAGAACGACACAAATGGCACCTACATAACCCGCAATGGTATTTTTCTGAAACAAAACATAAAAGTTGGTTAAGTATCCCCTATTTTGAACATAAAACAAAAAATTTCAGCATGAATATAAAATAGCGTCATGTTATGATAAGTAAAATTTGTAAGTATGTTTAATGTAAGTGGTAAGTAATTGTAAGTATGTTTAATGTAAGTGGTAAGTAATTGTAAGTGATTGTAAGTAGTGATGGTACTGACCAGGGCTCTAATGTAAGTGGTAAGTAATTGTAAGTGATTGTAAGTAGTGATAGTACTGACCAGGGCTCTAATGTAAGTGGTAAGTTATTGTAAGTGATTGTAAGTAGTGATAGTACTGACCAGGGCTCTAATGTAAGTGGTAAGTAATTGTGAGTGATTGTAAGTAGTGATGGTACTGACCAGGGCTCTTCGGAACTCATCGTGACAGGCGTGTGAATACTGACAGAACAAGGCTAGGACTGAGTATGCTGACTTCTTAACCACTTCAGCTCCTGACAAAATGTAACATTAGAAGTACTCAACAACAGGATATACTCGTATACACATTATATAATATTATATACGTGGGTTAGATATATAATACATCTAACTTATATAATACATCTAACTTATAATTCGAAAGATTATTTTTGTCTGTATGTTTGTGCAAATTGAACGAAAGATAGGTGCATAGTAACCATGGTAGCGAGGGTTGTTACACACACGGGCTTTCTAGTCTAACTTATAATTAGACTAGAAAGAGAGAGACTTAGAGAGAGAGAGAGAGAGAGAGAGAGAGAGAGAGAGAGAGAGAGAGATACTTAGAGAGAGAGAGAGACTTAGAGAGAGAGAGAGAGAGAGAGAGAGAGAGAGAGAGAGAGAGAGAGAGAGAGAGAGAGAGAGAGAGAGAGAGAGAGAGAGAGAGAGAGAGAGAGAGAGAGAGAGAGAGAGAGAGAGAGAGAGAGAGAGAGAGAGAGAGAGAGAGAGAGAGAGAGAGAAAGAGAGATAGAGAGAGAGAGAGAGAGAGAGGGAGAGAGAGAGAGAGAGAGAAAGGGGGGGGGGGGTGCTTGAGTAACAAATTTTGATAATCTAGATAGTAAAGATTTTGAATAAAATTTCAAGAAATTTTGTGAATATGTCAGCAGAAAATGATGAGAATGTCAGGCGTGGAATCAGGTCATCATCCTCCTATCATATATCACGTGACATTGATATGGAAATGGGCCAGAAGTGCATCCTATGCAAATTGAACGAAAAATAGATGCATTTTGTGAATATGTCAGCAGAAAATGATGAGAATGTCAGGCGTGGAATCAGGTCATCATCCTCCTATCATATATCACGTGACATTGATATGGAAATGGGCCAGAAGTGCATCCTATGCAAATTGAACGAAAAATAGATGCATAGTAACCATGGTAACGAGGGTTGTTACACACACGTACACGTGCAAAGATTCGCCAGTGACATTTTGATCGGTTTTGTGGTAATTACGTTGTGTTCAGTGCACAGTGTGAGCTACATTTTAATCGGCCGTATCTTCGGTTGTGGCGGATATTTTTTGATGCGACGAAAATTGACTACCATAGAATACTATTAGCTTTCTCCCTGTGACCACAGGCTTTCTAGTCTAACTTATAGTATGTTTGTCTGTTTGACCGCCAACGTGGAATTAGGGTAAGGGGAGAGGGAGAGGGAGAGGGAGAGGACAGGGAGAGAAGTTTGGGTAAAAGGAACCCAACTTTCCTTGGTGAGTAGATAAATCTCAACACTACAGGGTCACATGATCAAGGGGCGGCCAAGATAGTTGATGACGCTGCTACAACGCGCTAAAGCAAAAGGAAGTAAATAACTTATATAAGGCTGGTCAGACTCAATATAACTCATATTTCGAGATCCGTCGTTGTTTTGTGGGTTTACATTTTACAAGTTTTCCAGGCATCTCATATTTTTCAAAATTTACATTTAGCCGTGACTATCAATCTACATTGTAAAAATGTGGAAAATGAACTTGAATGGATGTTCAATTTTCTATTTTTCAAATAACTGGTAATATAAATAATAATTATATTATAATTTTACAATATTATAAAATAATAAGTTGTTTGTCAAACGTTGTATCTTTCCAGTAACTAGCTTAGTTAGCATGTAAAAATGATTTTAGATAACGTTTAATCGTACGGTCTACACTCTTCCAGTTAGGCCCGTTACATTTAACGATTAAATGATTTAACCCCTTTAATCCACCGTTCCCAAAGTATCCCGTGATTAATGATTTTATCTTTTATATATTATATCTATATATAATAATCATATTTTAAACTTGACGAAATCTCCCGACCAAAAACCAACCCTCTGGTGTGGCCAATTTCAGCTCGCAAAAGGAGTTTAAACCTCGCCATTTTTAGAAGGATTGTAAAAAAAGGATAGGAATAGGATACAGCATTCTTAGCAACATCAAGAGATTGCACGTGCGCGAGCAAGAAAATATTAGCTTGAATTAATTATGATACGTCACGAGTCATGACTCTAGCTTACATTTAGGCTCACGCTATGACTATTCATAACTTTGGTTGTGATCGATATTTTTTGATGCGGTAAAAAGTATCGTTTAGGGAATCCAAATACTATATCAACGTTGTCGTCGTTGCCAAATAAAAGCCATACTTTCTACAGTATAACAGAGCCTAGACGATATAAAGAAATTAAAACATATCAGGGCATTCACTGTTTTACTGATGGAGTTCAAGCTCTTTCTTGTCGTCATAACAATTTCATCGTGTTTCTCACTTAAACGATGTATAAGGAGGCAAAGTAGATTTGATGAGGTGTGGCCTGAATGTCAGGGCCATCGTACATCACGTAGACAACCCGACTGGAGGTTCCAGTCTATAAGAGAGTTGCTGCAGACAGCAGTGTAGCTTGCTGTTGGAGGATTATCAGGGCAGTATTCACAGATATTTATATTCAATCGATAGTGTTCACAGATTTTGGTAGTAGGTTTTCCAAATTTTAGTAAATTTTTCAAATTTTAGTAAATTTTCGAGAGCATAGCCATAAAAATGAAATTATTTCAATAAATAAAGATCTGCCGACCCTGAAACACTGACTCGCCCCACATAATATCACTATTGCGGTAATTTTACACAACTGAGTGTCTTTTTTTTACGGTAATTACGAGTTTTTGAAGTGCCGACATAACTCCTTAGGCGCCTGGAGAAAATTTGTTCTCGATTTCTTTCCCCATCAGATCCAGATTTAAAACTCTTTGGAGTGGTTCCTGATGGACAACAAATTCCACATGTCGCAAATTTTTCCCAGACATTATTATTATTATGCATAATTCCCTATAAATATCAACTCTATCACTCACCCTCGTGTATGAGAACAGGTAACATTATGTATAATTCCCTATAAATATCAACTCTATCACTCACCCTCGTGTATGAGAATAGGTAACATTATGTATAATTCCCTATAAATATCAACTCTATCACTCACCCTAGTGTATGAGAATAGGTAACATTATGTTTAATTCCCTATAAATATCAACTCTATCACTCACCCTCGTGTATGAGAATAGGTAACATAATGTATAATTCCCTATAAATACCAACTCTATCACTCACCCTTGTGTATGAGAATAGGTAACATTATGTATAATTCCCTATAAATATCAACTCTATCACTCACCCTCGTGTATGAGAATAGGTAACATAATGTATAATTCCCTATAAATACAACTCTATCACTCACCCTAGTGTATGAGAATAGGTAACATTATGTATAATTCCCTATAAATATCAACTCTATCACTCACCCTCGTGTATGAGAATAGGTAACATTATGTATAATTCCCTATAAATATCAACTCTATCACTCACCCTAGTGTATGAGAATAGGTAACATTATGTATAATTCCCTATAAATATCAACTCTATCACTCACCCTAGTGTATGAGAATAGGTAACATTATGTATAATTCCCTATAAATATCAACTCTATCACTCACCCTCGTGTATGAGAATAGGTAACATTATGTATAATTCCCTATAAATATCAACTCTATCACTCACCCTCGTGTATGAGAATAGGTAACATTATGTATAATTCCCTATAAATATCAACTCTATCACTCACCCTCGTGTATGAGAATAGGTAACATTATGTATAATTCCCTATAAATATCAACTCTATCACTCACCCTAGTGTATGAGAATAGGTAACATTATGTATAATTCCCTATAAATATCAACTCTATCACTCACCCTAGTGTATGAGAATAGGTAACATTATGTATAATTCCCTATAAATATCAACTCTATCACTCACCCTAGTGTATGAGAATAGGTAACATTATGTATAATTCCCTATAAATATCAACTCTATCACTCACCCTCGTGTATGAGAATAGGTAACATTATGTATAATTCCCTATAAATATCAACTCTATCACTCACCCTCGTGTATGAGAATAGGTAACATTATGTATAATTCCCTATAAATATCAACTCTATCACTCACCCTCGTGTATGAGAATAGGTAACATTATGTATAATTCCCTATAAATATCAACTCTATCACTCACCCTCGTGTATGAGAATAGGTAACATTATGTATAATTCCCTATAAATATGAACTCTATCACTCACCCTAGTGTATGAGAATAGGTAACATTATGTATAATTCCCTATAAATACCAACTCTATCACTCACCCTCGTGTATGAGAATAGGTAACATAATGTATAATTCCCTATAAATATCAACTCTATCACTCACCCTCGTGTATGAGAATAGGTAACATTATGTATAATTCCCTATAAATATCAACTCTATCACTCACCCCTCGTGTATGAGAATAGGTAACATTATGTATAATTCCCTATAAATATCAACTCTATCACTCACCCCTCGTGTATGAGAATAGGTAACATTATGTATAATTCCCTATAAATATCAACTCTATCACTCACCCCTCGTGTATGAGAATAGGTAACATTATGTATAATTCCCTATAAATATCAACTCTATCACTCACCCTCGTGTATGAGAATAGGTAACATTATGTATAATTCCCTATAAATATCAACTCTATCACTCACCCTCGTGTATGAGAATAGGTAACATTATGTATAATTCCCTATAAATATCAACTCTATCACTCACCCTCGTGTATGAGAATAGGTAACATTATGTATAATTCCCTATAAATATCAACTCTATCACTCACCCTCGTGTATGAGAATAGGTAACATTATGTATAATTCCCTATAAATATCAACTCTATCACTCACCCTCGTGTATGAGAATAGGTAACATTATGTATAATTCCCTATAAATATCAACTCTATCACTCACCCTCGTGTATGAGAATAGGTAACATTATGTATAATTCCCTATAAATATCAACTCTATCACTCACCCTCGTGTATGAGAATAGGTAACATTATGTATAATTCCCTATAAATATCAACTCTATCACTCACCCTCGTGTATGAGAATAGGTAAGACATTATGTATAATTCCCTATAAATATCAACTCTATCACTCATCGTCTTGTATGAGAATAGGTAACATAATGTATAATTCCCTATAAATATCAACTCTATCACTCACCCTCGTGTATGAGAATAGGTAAGACATTATGTATAATTCCCTATAAATATCAACTCTATCACTCACCCTAGTGTATGAGAATAGGTAACATTATGTATAATTCCCTATAAATATCAACTCTATCACTCACCCTCGTGTATGAGAATAGGTAACATTATGTATAATTCCCTATAAATATCAACTCTATCACTCACCCTAGTGTATGAGAATAGGTAACATTATGTATAATTCCCTATAAATATCAACTCTATCACTCACCCTCGTGTATGAGAATAGGTAAGTCGTCCAGGAGTTGTTTGTTAAGAGCTTCAAACTCACCACGAGCTATTTTAAAATTCTCAGTTGCCTGAATTGACAATAGAGTTATAAGGTACATATTATATGAAGAACATTTAATAAACAATTTAAATAATGAGACCATATAATATTATGTAGATATTCAAATTCTCATTGGAACCAATGTATAATTGTCCAAAAAAAATGCGGTGTGATTACTGACTCGGCAAGTAATTAGTGTAATTCTCTAAACTTCTCAACAATCATGAATGCCTTAATTCAAATCTAAAGTAAATTTGATATTTAAATCAATCTGAAATTAAATATCTGCGGCAGGGACAAAAGGAAATCGCGGCATGTACGGAATCGCGATTTTTCCCATTATTTGCAACAAATTTTATGTATAGTTTAATGTTAAAATTCGCGGTATAGCGAGTTTTTGCCGAAATAATCGCGAAATCCTTTTGTCCCTAATCTGCGGGTACTTACAAGTGAACCTTCAGCACACAGGTTGTCATAATCCAGGATCTTACTGTTCCTTTTGTCAATAAAGTATTGTGGAGCTGTGAACACTGTTATAAGATCAGATAAAGTTCCCAGGGGTCCTCCTTCGAGATCTTTTATCTGGAATTTAAGGAATTTTATTGGAATGTCATGTAGTTTTTTGATGTGGAATGTGCTGGAAACATTATAATACGATTTACAACTTTCTACCATATCTTATGACATCATAAAGTTCATCTTTACTACCGGTGATAACATGAAATTGTACGATACATGTCTTCATTAGATTATTAAAAGTTAACTACTCATTGAAGTGATACCTAATCTAAGATAAGATTCTTGTAAGGTACGTTATACTGTAGTCTGTAGTCTTCACAATGTACGTGTATTATAACATTAAAGTTGTATATTATAACATTAAAGAACACACTTTTAATGTACAGTATCGCATGTAGTAATTGTAAAGAAGTAGACAAAGAACAATTCACACACTCTTCTGCAATCTTTAATAACACACGATAAAAGTTTTCTGCTTGTCACTATCTACATTCTACATTATATTGTATAATATTGTCTACATTGTATACAGTACTATAAATATTAAGTTGACGTTCAATTAATGGGCTATTAATGATTAAGAGTGTACCTTCTAATCAGCCCATAACTCATAACTGGTCATGTGTAACGATATAATTTACCGTTCAACAAATTAACAAATTAACAAATTAGCTTAATAAACTACTCACAGAACACAAGCACTATCTAATAGACTTACGAATCTGGGAGTGAAGTTCTGGGCTATTTTTAGAGCAGCACCGTGGTACAAAAACACGTTCTTTTGGGTTTCCAGATTGTCGTAGAAATTGTGTATGTTGGCACACAGATCGTCCATTTCAGCTTGTACTTTCTGAAATGTGGTCCTGCTTATTGCCTGCAAGTAATCGGTTTTATTTCGTCCTTTTTGATTTTTTGTGGGAAGTTAATAATCAGTAACATCAGAAGCACAAAACTGTCATTAACACTCGCTGATGCCAGATCAATATCTCGTTGGAACTGGACACCAGTAAATTACTAAAATGTAATATCCGTACTGTTGTATTATTAAGTAATACATTAAGGTCGTGTTATAAGGGAGAACTGCTATCATGATAATGTGAAATTCGACACTACAAAGTATAGGGAGAAATTGTATAGGGTGCTAGAAAGTGTATTACACATAACTAGAAAGCTCGTGGTCACAGGGAGGAAGCTAATGACTTATTCTTTGGTAATCAGTTTTTATCGCATCAAAAAATATCCAAAAGATAATTCTTTGAATTATAATAATGATATGTGTGGTATTATACAAAATATTTGTGGTATTATACATAATATGTGTGGTATTATACATAATATTATATGTGTGGTATTATACATAATATGTGTGGGTTCTACCTTCAGTAAGTCAGTAAAGTTGGTAGCTTCCCGTATCAGTGTTTTTATGATCAAAACCAAAGATGCAAACTTCTCTGACAGCTCCCCAAATGTGCTATCTTCAACCACCTAAAATAGTATAATTATTGTAACTTTAAACTTTTCGCAATTTTAAATGTGTTATGTAGAATACAGGGAGTTTTAAAGATATATTGCAACTTAAAAGTATTGTTCATGTTGTGTCATGATCGCCGGAAGCGCAAATCTAGATTTAGATGACAAGTATGCTGCACTGTTGTTATGTTACAGCAAAGTCCAGAAATAAACAATAAAAAACTTACAATCAAATTTTTTTATTAAAAATAAACTGTAGATAATGGGAAACACAGTTTGGTACGAACCCAAAAAAAGAACTTATAAAATTAGATTATTATGCTGTCAGGTGTCCATGTGAAAAAGGAAGAATTAAAAATAACTTATCAACCATAGTCCGTACCTGAAGCAGCTTCATGTTTTACCTGTCATGTTCAGGGCCAATTTCAATGAAAAATCCCTCAGTTAATTATACGTTAATAACAGTAATCACCACTAAACTATGCAATTATATGATCGTCTAATTAACTAATTAACTAATTAACTGATTAACTAATTAACTAATTAACTAATTATAAATTACTCACAGAAGATGTGATGTTGAGAGAGTGAGTGAGAGTAGTAGTCAGTCTCTTACTCTTCTTCTTCAGACTGTGAAGTGTTAGTTTTGGGAGAAGAGAGCTCTCCGTTACCTCCTCGTTATACCGCTTTACTGCGGACATGTCACGTGTTATTGTACCGCTTTACTGCGGACATGTCACGTGTTATTGTACCGCTTTACTGCGGACATGTCACGTGTTATTGTACCGCTTTACTGCGGACATGTCACGTGTTATTGTAGATTGTACCGCTTTACTGCGGAAATGTCACGTGTTATTGTACCGCTTTACTGCGGACATGTCACGTGTTATTGTACCGCTTTACTGCGGACATGTCACGTGTTATTGTAGATTGTACCGTGGTGGATCTTACGGTAAATATCTAGAGGGGCAATGCCATTAAATGGACAAAATTTCTATGGACAAAATGGAAAAACCTTGGGTAATTCTCCATTTTCTCCGTTTTATGCCATGAATTTTGGTCATCGAATTACATAGGTATGTAACACCTAAATTCTAACATGTTTATTTAAGCATACCATGCTACTCAAAGCTCATGAAAAGCTACTAGAGGCTCATACCAAACTACTAGAGGCTCATACCAAACTACTAGAGGCTCATACCAAACTACTAGAGGCATCATCTGGTAGACTTTGATAATAGTCCTATTTAATAATAGTCCTCCCCTCAACATTGTTTATTCTCTGCCATCTTTCTCAACTGCAACCGAACAGGATCTTTTAAAAGATTTGAATAAAACCCCCAGTAAACTGCATTTTCGAATTTACTTAAAATATGTTAGTCTCAAATAACTGCACAGTTAACTAATTGTGCGAAGCTCGATGCACAGTAGACACGATTATGCTATTTCTGTATTAACATCGTTACACACATAATATTACTTCAAAATGGTTAAACTGTCGCATTTAAACTACCATTTGAATATTAATTAGCTTCATTAATAGTTTGCTTACATGTTTACATCAATCTGGTGCAATTAGTTACCTTATTTTAATGGAAGATAGCCATTAAATAAACATTTAAAAAAACACAGCTTATACCAAAGTTGATATGTTTCAACATAATCGTATATTATATGGGAGTGATGAAAAATGGCTAATTAGTAATTATTGGTGCCTAATCGATACAAAATATTCTTGGAAATTAAAATGGCAACTTACTAAGTTCATCTTTACGTTTGTTCTCATTTGCGAAAACAACAATGTTATCTACAATATCTGTAGCTGATACTAGATAAGGCCTGCAAAATAAATTCAATTATAATTTGTGCAAGAAAATAAAGAAAGAATTCAATGTTATGATCAGCAAGAAAGATTGCTCTTGGAATCAAACTGACGGTAAATCTAAGCACGGCCAGGACCGTTCCCAGAAATATTCAGTGCAAAATATAGTATTTTTACTAGTCCTGATGAAACTAGATCAGTATGATAATTATGAAACTGTATTAAAACACAAAATAACACATTACCTGTCCTGCCAATGAGCCGGGGTATTGACGAGCATGTCCCGTAAAAATAGGGGGTATTTCATTATTCTCTGCACTGGTCTAATAAGAAAACTCTGGAGGTCCCAACATGTTGTCTCAACTCTGAACAGCAAGTTTAAGTTATGGTCCTGAATAGAACTTCAGGGATTTTATATAATATGATGAATTTATAACGGGATCGTAATTCATCAGGGTCCATAACAACATTTATCATGGCTAAATTGTACAATTCAATTTTTAATGATGTTTAATACATTTTGTAGTGTACAAATGTACGGCGTACGAATATGTATTTCTCAAGGGTGAAGCTAGGTCAGGGTTCCCGGGGGTACAGATGGGGGTTTGGGGGCGCAGCTCAATGGATACTTTTCAGGATTTTATGAGTACATTATGTAATGAGCACATTATGTAATGAATACATTATGTACACATTATGTAATGAGTACATTATGTACTCCACTGCTTAATGTACCGCACATTATGTACACATTATGTAGTGAGTGCATTATGTAATGAGTACATTATGTAATGAGTACATTATGTAATCCACTGCTTAATGTACCGCACATTACGTACATATATTATTATGTAATGAGTATATTATGTCCTCCGCTGCTTAATGTACCGCACATGTACACATTATGTGATGAGTACATTACGTAATGAGTACATTATGTAATGAGTAAATTACGTAATGAGTACATTATGTAATGAGTACATTATGTAATGAGTACATTATGTAATGAGTACATTATGTAATGAGTACATTATGTAATGAGTACATTATGTAATGAGTACATTATGTAATGAGTACATTATGTAATGAGTACATTATGTAATGAGTACATTATGTAATGAGTACATTATGTAATGAGTACATTATGTAATGAGTACATTATGTAATGAGTACATTATGTAATGAGTACATTATGTAATGAGTACATTATGTAATGAGTACATTATGTAATGAGTACATTATGTAATGAGTACATTATGTAATGAGTTATTAAATCAAAGTTCTAAACAAGGGATAGTTAAAAAACAACGCCCAAGTCTAATCTTTCCCTAAAACAAAAACTAAAAATAAAGAACTTCATTGCAATTTCCGCCAATATCTCTTGTCATAACTCAAATTACGGAGATAATGCAGGTCAAAGATATTATTCAAATAAAGATTTCTTTTACATAAATCATGCACAATCAGCGAGAATAGATTGCTTTGGGGTCTTCCTCTTCTCCCTGGTAAGTCCAGTGTATTGATGGCAAAAATGAGGGAAGAAAACGCTGGTCCGTCAATAGGACCCCGCAAAACATGTCCTAACATTCTCCACCGACTACGGGCCACTTTTTCTGACAATGGCTCAGCATTGCAGCGTTTATACAAGTTTTTTTTTTTTTTTTTTTTTTTTTTTTTTTGTGGTTGGAGATGACTCCTGGGTACTTTATATTCAAAATAGTGCGAAGATGTCTGCGGTGAACAAAATGTAATGAGTAAATTATGTAATGAGTACATTATGTAATGAGTACATTATGTAATGAGTACATTATATACTCCACTGCTTAATAGGCCACAGGGGGGGTCCGAGGTAGAAAAAACATTTTTTGCCAGTTGGCAGAGCACGTACTATCTGACGCTTGCACACCACCCTTAGCCCCCCAGAACGCCTAGTTTGTCATAAAATTGAGGTTAACTATTGCCTTTTTTATCAGTTATGAGTTAACCTCATTAATAACCAGTTCTTAACATTTTGTTGCTCTCATCACAGTTTAAACTTATAAATAGGTATCAATTGGCCATCCAATGTGAACAGAACTATTTTATGCCCTTTATTTGTTGAAAATTGAGGTTAACATATTTTCTCAGAATCAGTCTTTTGGCTCTCCTGAACAATTTATTTACCACCTCAAAAACCTATCTTCTCCTAGAGCTTTTATCCTTTTCACCTCAAATTTGGAACTTATGTTCCTGACATAAATTTGATAATTTGTTATGTAACGATTTTTGTAATTTTGCTCCTAGCTCTTTTTATGAGGGTAACCGTTTTAAGGTTTGTAACCCGCACTCATGGTTAACCTCATATCTCAGCTTTGGAGCAAGATATCAAAAATCGTTACATAACAACTAAACCCAAAATACCTTGACGAACATTGTTGCCACTTAGTTACAAGGTTCTAAGTCTTAAACTGTAAAAGAAGGAAACTTTGTTTTCGGTAAGGACAAAAGCATTTGAAAATTTAGATCGAGCTCTACAAAATATCTCAAAATCTCAAAATCGACCTCGGACCCCCCCCCCCCCCCCCCCTGTGGCCTTAATGTACCGCACCTCGCCTACTTTTGTAAACCTTTATTTCCATAGAACTATAGAAGGATGTAGTTTGGTTGCTACATTTTGTGCAATGAGAATTGTAACATTTATATCTTTGTTCCAGAACAATTTCTATGTAATTGTGAGGCTTGTTAGAAGCTAAACCGTCCTGTGAGTAGGATGACAATATGGCGCCACCAGTCACCACTAAAATTTCTAGCCTGAGGAAAGAAGGTTCTCACCTGACCGGATGAAGAAAGAAGGTGCTGTACCTCTTAAGCTTAATTTTCTCTATTTAGTCAGTTCTTAAGAATAAGAAGCTGTCCTGTGATCTGCTGGCTTAAGACCAAGGAGCCAAGGGAGCAAATCTTTATTTTGAGTATATTTTTTACCCCATGGCTTTCCCTTAGGAGGTCACAAGATTACTTTCAAGATCGCTGCTTGGTTTTTATTTCTGGTTTTCACTTAATCCCAAACTCTTTAGTTCTGACCACCCTTTTTAAGGATTTTATGTTAATTTTAGAGCGCCCCCAGTAAGTATTTTGCGAATACGTTTATTGCAAGAAATATGTGCTTATTCGGAAAAAATTTAACATCAACAATTTTTTTGATGCCGCAAAATGTTGCTGTACTTCACGTATTTCTTAGAACCAACGAAATATTCAAACGGTCAAGATTTACTCAACTACGATTCAAAGTTTTTACTGACCTTATTTTTTGAAGACAGCTGTCCAACAAGTCCTTGTTTATCTTATCTTTCTGATACTAAAACAAGGATGTAAATAAAACCGACATTTAACTCAGAAAATTCAAACAATGATTGCATCGATTTGCCGATATATGATATAATTTTACTCCACACGTGTCCTAAGGTAAGCGCATACAGTAATCCTGCTAATTTTGAGAGTTATACACACAATTACCTGAGCTATTAGGTCCATGACAGAGGCTTGGTTCTCAAGATAGAACGTGTATTCTCTGTGTAGGTCCTCTTCCAGATGTGTGAAGCAACGACCTGGGATCACGTGACTATAATTATAATTACGTGACTATAACTATAATTACTTGGATCACGTGATTATAATTGAAGAAGGAATCTTACGATCAGTATGTTATATAATGTGAAAATAAGAACAAAACTTTTATTTCGAAAAACCTTCAAAAAATCATCGATAAACTAATTAATAGATAAAATATTGATTAGACTAATTATTGTTTAAATTTTCGTATTTATAAAACTAACCGATCATTTGTTCATGTGACATGAGAGTCTGCTGTCCTTTCAGCATCATGAGCAGCTTATCAGCCACCTCTGCTAACTTCTCAATATTCAGAAACATCATGTCTATATCCATCATGTGCGTCTGGAAAATTAAATAGAGAATTAATATAATAGTTATTAATGTAATAGCAATTAATATAAATACAATGATAATTATTATAATATGTTTTGTAGTCCTATGAAAGACACAATAATAAAGCAGTAAAACATGTCTGAAGACGTTTATTTTATTCACAGAACCAATTAACGATTTAGTGAGCTTAAAGCTGCACACTACATTATATATCACACGTCAATCTTACAGTGTCATTACGGAGAGTCTGTAAGAAACCACTGATACACAGTTTGAGTTGTTTCAGATTACTCTCCTCAGTCTGTATCAGCTCAATTACCACCTTGTCTCTCTTCTCTATACCGTCCAGCTTATCTGATTTCTCTAAAATATGTTGTTTTAAAATTTACATCATTAAAAGGTACTATCAAGGCGGTAGAAATTCAAATATTTTGTTAGCACGTACTGTAACTGTGTAGATAAGGCTAAGTGTGGCAGCGAAATATCGAAAAAAAATGGAGTGACAGCTAAATATAAATATAAATAAAATGCTTTATCGCAGTTCTTTTTATTTACTACACTAACGTTTGAATTAAACACAAATTCTTACAACTGTTATATTTTGTTGGTATTTCGTGTACGCAGTTCTTTTTAGTCCATGAAACGTTTTCACTTTTCAGCGTCATGTGTTTGTTTACCGAGTAAAAATCGTACAAAGTTGTCCTTAAAAACGAATTAATAAATTTATCCTGTAACTTCCTTGTGTTCTTGGTTAATCATAATATGAACGGGATATAAATACCTCATTTCATTTAAACTTATAGGTACGTTAAAGGGAATGGTTTTATTTATTTCGTTCAGACTGTTGTCATATTATAATTATAGTGGTCCTATGTTTTACAGGCAATTATCTTATAATCTGTGACACGTACAATCTGGTAAACTTAATTTCAAAATACTGTGGATTTCTACTTGCTGTTTGTTTTAGTGACCAGATCTTTCTAATATATATGTATATTGCCGATGTTTGACGGTGCAACTATTGAAATATTTTATCTGAGGGAAAATTCATTAAGAGTCGCTTAATCGACACACGATCAATAACAATATTCTTCATTTTGCTGATGTCCCTCAGTTACCACCCCATTTACCACCCAATTTTAGTAAGACACCAAGCTGATATCCGGGGAATATCATTACATTCATAGGCTATTCGATATCTAATAATATGGCTCTATTGATTATTATCATTATTTGCAGTTGTATAATGGCCTATTTTCTTGCGTAGTTTTTAGCGGAGGTTTTCGACGTATCATTTCGTATCATATTGTTAGGTATCAAGAACAATGTGATACAACGATTACATGCGAATAATCTTGCTGCTGTCCCTTCTGATCATAGAGAATGCTGCTGTGAGTGCTGAGGATCTAGATGAAGGTAGGATCACCATTCAGTATTTACCATGGTTTTATACTGATTTATATTGGTAGCAGTCAAAATAATGTTTTAGTTAAATGAACTGTCAAGTGTCAAACGAATTATCAAAAGAATATATTCATAACACAACAATCGTCGAGTAATTTCTATAATTGATAATATTTTACTCGTGATATTATTATCTACCAGCTGATGTACTGTAATCTACTTTAAGATAATAACGTGGTTATAACAACAGGCTGGGTAGCAGTACAACGTCGGGTTTATGTAGACTTCAACCTGGAGCAGTATTCTCTTGAAATAAAGACTGATAGCACGCTAGGGAGTGGAGATATAGTGCTTGTGTGGTTCTACACTTCACAGTTAGACTATGCAGGAGCACTCTCCCTCTACTTCACCTCTCCTCAGTACTATATCGGGGGTTGCAGCTCGAGCCGCACTAACTTCCCTACTGACCTACCTACTGCAACAGACAAGGTATGGAGGGTAACGTTAACTAGAACCTCAGGTATCAGACTAGTGGTACACTGTAACGAGGTGGAGGTTCTCAACACCCTGATATCAGACTCAACGTGTGGTAAGAGTAACTGGAGCACTTACTGGAGCATGAGCATTGCAAAGATATGGTTTTCTCCCCGTGACACTGCCTCTGATTTCTACAGACCTCTAACAGGTAACTGGGTAGTTGAAGATCTAAAATCTAAGATACCAAGATAAATGTTGATTTTAATACGCAAATAATAGTTTGACGTGCCTATGAACGTGACGCGTAATACTCGATGTATTTCTGAATACAATTTGTTTTCTTTTATGGTATAACTTGATGTCTTTTATGGTATAAATGTGAGACCAGCTGCAATAATAGTCTATCTTTTTTAGGTAGTTTTGAGAAAATGGCAGTCAAATTTCTTACTATAAGTAGCTTTTGAGTCTATGATCTTGTTTATAGCATATTGAAACTCTCTCTCTCTCTCTGTTCTGGTCAACGGTTTCTGGCCTCTTACTGAAAGATGGAGGCCTTCTCACCGTGCCCACAGAATGCAACTCCTGCTAGCTGCACGCCAGGACTCCCAAAGTATATACGAAATCATAAAATAATAAATATCAATGCAACAGACCCCTGGAGTCTTGAAGCTGTCACTACCTGTCTCAGAGCAAACCCACTTCCGTTGTAGTACTTCTGCGGGCAGACAAGGGACTTCCGAGCAAGGTCCCTGGGAGATATGTCTCTATGCGGAGATGGGCCTAGGCTGAGTTCCTAGTATGGGATTTAGCGAAAGTTCCTGGTGAAGAATCCTAGGAGGTTACCCAAAAGGGTTTTCCTTATCCAGTCTTGTCGATATTGAAACATGCTTATCACGAACATTTGTGTTTGTACGCATCATGTCCACTTACTTTACCAAAATTTAAGTCATTGCAGTACTCACAGTGATGTGCTTTCCTACATAGCTACATAGACCATTATTTCACAAGATGATAACTGAGATGATAACTGACTTAGACCAAAAAACAACCGTAATATAGACCATTGTTGCACCAGCTTTATATTTACTTACATCACTAAATAATGAAAAATACTATTTTTGCACCTTGTATCGATTGATTTTTGAATAACAAAATTATGAAATAGACCATTCTTGAACCCAATAATGTCAAATTGGCCAAATAATTGGGATCTACCGTGATTTTAAAAGCCGATTTTGTCTAAGAGGCGTTGGACCATTCTTCCAAACTGGAATTTTAAGGTTTTTCCATGCACTATCATGGCTTCAATCTTCATGGATCACTGTGATATATATATATAATGATGAGATTTCACTGAATTCAAAAATGTAAAAATTTCAAAAACGGTCAAAAATCTCCTGTTAGACCATTATTGCAGCTGGTCTCACAAATATAAACTATCAAATTTCTTTTAATTATCAAGGGCAATTTTTTTAGGATGTACTAGACTGAAGGCTGAGTGGACAAGTACGATTGAGACA
Organism: Bolinopsis microptera; assembly: GCF_026151205.1. Lineage (NCBI taxonomy): Eukaryota > Metazoa > Ctenophora > Tentaculata > Lobata > Bolinopsidae > Bolinopsis > Bolinopsis microptera. The sequence goes on along the minus strand of NC_087079.1, from coordinate 4,670,622 downwards.
GCAGCCAACTTTCCAGTAGACCCAGGGACCGTCGTGGAAGTGACTTGTTCTGACCCAGGAGCTCTCAACAAAGGGAGCAATGAAGTGACTTGCACAACAGGGACAGAATTCACCTTCTCAAAAGAGCCTTGTAGCCTAGGTAAATTATAATAATAATATTCGTTATGTACATACAAATCTCCATCAGTAATCTCCATTATAATTGAAAGGTGTCTTCGTGTATGTGTGTATGCCACCCACGTGCAAGTTGGGTAAAATGACAACATTACATCCAGGGTTGCCAAGGTTGACAGCACATTAACTCAGGTATTGCAGGTGCATTTTAATTTGCTGTCGCCAATTAATATTGACTGCCCACCGCGCCAAATTTGGATACAAATTTTAAAATATCGAGGTTGAAGGTAAATTTCGGTTTTTCTCTACTGTAGTAGTCTCTAATCTCTCTATAGTCTCTACCTTTAACTTAGATATCAACAAGAAAACGTGACAAATAAACATCTGCTCATATATCTTTTTTGTAATGTATTTACACTTTTGAATATCTCCCTTGCAAGCTTCAATGATAATTTCTAAATTTCGGCCGGCAATATCTGTAGATACACTCTAAATAACTCTAATTCAGGTTAATAACTTAATAATGAAGCAGGAATTTCTACACGAGAAAGCGACGTGATGGAAGATGAACCATTCACCATAAGCTATATAATATATATAATAATGTTTTTGTTTGTTCTCAATAAGTGAAATCATCGTCAATAATATTAGCACGTACAATGTACATATTTAACATAACATATTGTAAATTTGATCTCCTAAAACCTCATGCTCGATTAAAATCGTATTACAGCTGATAATACTGTAGGTGAATTATATTAATGACTAAAGTTCTAATTTCAGAGAAACGAGGCATAAAAAGAACAGAGGACCGTCCACAAAGAATCCTTCCCAATCTGTCGCCATGAATAGTTCCTTCAAGGTTTATATTACATTTTTATTAGAGTTCTTAGCACCATTCTTTTCAGATCATAAAATGTATGGGAAATGATATTATTTCTAGTACACTATCCTCAAATAATGTTATCTAATTATTGGCATAATGGGGTGTCAAAATACTATGGCATTAACTGAAGCTACATCCATGGCTTTAATTTATACCAAACTAAATGAGCAATATCTCGATTTTAAAACCTCTCACTTTCAGCTTCAGAATGGGAAACTCTCATCTCAACTCAACCGCGCGACAAAGTTTAATCAATGACAGTATAGATTAGAATTGTACAGGGAGTGCTGACTTATATTTTGATATTTTACTTAAATATACTTTCAATGCGTTATTTATTCTTACTGAATGGTAAAAGGTACATAGGTGAGGTGATAACTGACAGAACTAGAAAAATGTAATCGTTAATAATTTCCAATCCCCAGGAAGGTTCCTGAGGACACAGGAACAAAGATTGTAGAGTTGATTAGTAGCCGTAGGGAGGGGAGGGAGAGGAGGGGGAAGGATCTAAATGCAAGGAACACATGATCAGCCTAATACATTTAAACTGTTTTGTAATTTTGATCCTTCAAGCACCGAACATGAACACTTAGGGTCCGACCTTAAACTGTTGGTACCATATTATCATAGAACAGTAGAACCACCGTACCCATCTAACATCTAAATGTGTGTCCCACATCAATTAATTTCGTATCTTTAATTAATGCTGCTCAGAATTTACGTTACAAAAAACTTGGTTACACTTTTGAGTAGTAGTACAGAAACAATCCACACCATGGTACACTACCACCCCAATGTCATGTAGTCCATGCAGTTAGCCTACCCCCTCCCCCCTCCCGTCTGTAGATGGAAATAAACGCATACTAGAAGGTGAGTCTCTGAAGGAGAACCAAACTTGACTGAGATAACGTTTTAACACGTATTTGACATACATCAAACAGATGATAACCTTAAATATGGTACAGGTCTCTGATAAACATTTAATTGTTTATAAAAATGAGTTGTTCAATTGTTTAATTTCAGAGCTGCAAGGTCGGCAAGGAAAAACAGCCCTAGCCTACCGAGTATCCGCAAAGTATAAATGTAAGTTTGAACTTTACAGATGAACCTTGAACATTATTTAGACTATATATTTTTAACAACAAACCATCGAAATAAAATGCTATAAATGTGTGTTTTAATCAGATTTGTTAATGACCAATTTTAGTAATTGAACTGTTCATTTCAGTGATAGGCGAGCGACAGTCAGCGAGTAGTTTGACAGCGATTAAAAACTCAAACCAAAATCAGACTTTAAAGTTATGAAGTAAGAGAATAATAAGTTTTTAATAAAATAACTACTTTAATGGCAGCTATACTTGAAAAATGTTATGTATTTAGGTTATTAGTGTATTTTATTTGTAATTTTTAAGTTAGTGACGTAATTTCAACCCCTCAGGGCTGCTCTTCAAGAGCTAACATCGACTTCACGATCACTTGGAAAACCCTCATCTCTTAAATTAGCTTTGGAGCTTTCTGTCAAACGGAGGCATCAGTGTGAGTTTTGAATCGCAATGTAAATTGTAAATGAGGAAGTAAAATTTTAATTACTAAATGATATAAACATATTAATAGCATGAACTCGTGAATCAATTAACTTTGATACATTCCATTATATAAGTTTTAATGAGAGCCATTGCTGATTGCAGTTTGCACACGGAATTAATATCATTCTCAACAATTAGAAATATACGGTCCATCTAATTAATTACATTTAAATATTTCAGAGCATCAGCAAGACTCAGAAGATGATCATTATAATATCTCTGCAAACAGAAAACGACAGCTTGAAAACAGTCACGTATCTTGCATCCCAGAAAGAACTTAACAACATCGCAGAAGAAACCTAACAACATCCCAAAAGGAACCTAACTACATCGCAGAAGGAACCTAACAACATCGCAGAAGGAACCTAACAACATCCCAGAAGTATCATCATATCCCAGAAGAAACCTAACAACATCCTAAAAGGAACCTAACAACATTGCAGAAGAAACCTAACAACATCCCAAAAGGAACCTAACTACATCGCAGAAGGAACCTAACTACATCGCAGAAGGAACCTAACAACATCGCAGAAGGAACCTAACAACATCCCAGAAGTATCGTCATATCCCAGAAGAAACCTAACAACATCCTAAAAGGAACCTAACAACATCGCAGAAGAAACCTAAAAACATCCCAAAAGGAACCTAACTACATCGCAGAAGGAACCTAACTACATCGCAGAAGGAACCTAACAACATCGCAGAAGGAACCTAACAACATCCCAGAAGTTATCATCATATCCCAGAAGAAACCTAACAACATCCTAAAAGGAACCTAATAACATCGCAGAAGAAACCTAACAACATCCCAAAAGGAACCTAACTATATCGCAGAAGGAATCTAACAACATCACAGAAAGATTGAAAGAACTTGACAACATCTTAGAAGAAACCTAACATCCCAGAAGGAACTTAACAACGTCCCATAAGGCACCTAACAACTCAGAAGGAACTTAACAACGTCCCAGAAGGGAACTAACAATATCCCAAAAGGAACCTAAAATTATCGCAGAATGAACTTGACAACATCTTAGAAAGAACCTAACGGCTAACATCCCATAAGGAACCTTAAAACATCCCAGAAGGAACCCAACATCGCAGAAGTTACCTGACAACATCTTCTAGAAGGAACCTAACATCCCAGAAGGAATCTAACAACAATATATCAAATAAGGAACTGTTAACACTAGCATGCTAATAATTTAACCCGAACGTAGCAGAACGTATTTCTATGCAATAAACTTTATCAATGTGCTCCTTATATTATGTAGACATGAGATTTTACAGTAAAGACATATCTAGAACTGCTATGCTCTAGACGTGATATAGCAACACCAAAATATGTTAATGAAAACAAAATCAAAATTGCGAATATAATATAATAGGTTGAATTGAATCGGGATGCCTTTTTTAACTTTTATTTTCAAGCTCTCGAATTTTTGAATGAAAAAACCCTTTATGTAGTATATTGTCGCGGGTTCTTTTTGCTTTAACTTTTATGTCAGATAAGCTTTCTGGGTAAATTAGATTAAGCATCAACAAAAATATATCTCAATACTTTCTCAATTTAAATTTGATTAGTTTAATGTAGACAGCTTGCAGTTCATTTCTTATGAGAAACGATGTTGTCTTATTTGACCTATTTAATATACTTGTATAATTATAAGACTTGAGATTGGACGGTTAAGCTTATCAAGAACTGCTATGATCTAGTGACCAATTTAAGATTTCGAATATAATTTAATAGGTTGATTTAAATCGGAATGCCGTTTTTTAACTTTTATTTTCAAGCTCTAAGATTTTTTAGATACCTTTTCAAAAACATTTTCGACTCTGTTTTGCTTTAATTTGTATGTTTCATGCTTTCTGGGGATTAGGCATCAGTAACAATATTTCAATATTTTTTTAATTTAATTTTGATTAGTTTAATGTTGACAAATTGCAGTTCATTTCTTGATGTGTGTTAATTAATTTACTGGGTAAAATTCACATTTTAACTACTATGAAAATGAACTGATATTCAATTTTGTCATCAAATCGTTTACAACTTATAAACAAGTCTTATTTAATCATGTTAATTTCACCCAAAAAATTTACTTAACTATTATAACCTGATACTTACTTCAATTAGTAACAAACAGGTAATCAAATTTAACCCACATTTAATTTAAAACAATATGCTTAACACTTACGTGATGGTGACTTGAGAGTCCTAGCTTTGCTCTTCAGAGAGTCTATACTGTTAACCAGGGTCGATATCTTCTCGTTGTGAGCTGGGAACAAACGCGCCATGTCAATTTAAACCTTCACTAGTTGATAAGAAATTGTAATAATAATAAGTTATTTTTTAATATATTAACTGATAATTTAAATTTACAAATTTAGATGCTGTACTGGGAGATCGCAGGAAGGAAGCTAATAGTATTTTTTAATAGCCAGTTTTAAACGTATCAGAAAATATCCGTCACACTTCACAGCGGAATGTACAGCCGATTAAAATGCAGCTCTCAAATCTTTGCACGTGCGCGTTCAACACAGTTTCCATGGTTACTGTTAAACTTCAGCTTCCTTTTATCATCTAATTTGCACGTGGGCGGTCGTACTAGGTACAGAAATAATCTTTCGTATTATAAGTTAGAATTGTAAACACGCTTTATTTATTATACATGATACATTATTCTGTATACAAGTAGAAACATGCGAGTTTGTGTTGAGGCAATTACACACCAGTAGTAAACCAGTAGTAAACCAGTAGTAAACCAGTAGTAAACCAGTAGTGAACCAGTAGTGAACCAGTAGTGAACCAGTAGTGAACCAGTAGTAAACTAGTAATATAACAACCAGTAGTAAACCAGTAGTGAACCAGTAGTGAACCAGTAGTGAACCAGTAGTGAACCAGTAGTGAACCAGTAGTGAACCAGTAGTGAACCAGTAGTGAACCAGTAGTGAACCAGTAGTGAACCAGTAGTGAACCAGTAGTGAACCAGTAGTGAACCAGTAGTGAACCAGTAGTGAACCAGTAGTGAACCAGTAGTGAACCAGTAGTGAACCAGTAGTAAACTAGTAATATAACAACCAGTAGTAAACCAGTAGTGAACCAGTAGTGAACCAGTAGTGAACCAGTTGTGAACCAGTAGTGAACCAGTAGTGAACCAGTAGTGAACCAGTAGTAAACTAGTAATATAACAACCAGTAGTAAACCAGTAGTGAACCAGTAGTGAACCAGTAGTGAACCAGTTGTGAACCAGTAGTGAACCAGTAGTGAACCAGTAGTGAACCAGTAGTAAACTAGTAATATAACAACCAGTAGTAAACCAGTAGTGAACCAGTAGTGAACCAGTAGTGAACCAGTAGTGAACCAGTAGTGAACCAGTAGTAAACTAGTAATATAACAACCAGTAGTAAACCAGTAGTGAACCAGTAGTGAACCAGTAGTAAACCAGTAGTAAACTAGTAATATAACAACCAGTATAGTAGTGACACAACTGCAACAGTTTAACACACACTAACGTATTACTTCAAACAAGCGAACCTAAGATTGAACACGAACTTGTCTTGGTTCAATGAATGAGCGGGAAATCTAAATCAGGATATTACATGTTTAATTTATGAAATATCCGTGATATCTTTAGTAAAACAATGGTTCCCTATAACAATTGTACTTCCGCAATATTTATAAGTCTCTTTGAAAGCTCAGTGCAGGGCGATGTCTGAAAGTCGCATTTCAATCGACAATGTATAATGTTACATTATACATTATTAATGTATATTAATGTATATTATTTTATTGAAATATAATAAAAATTACTTAAAACAGTGTAGCTCAGAATTAGTAAACAAAAGCAAATGAAGCGATGGAAAATGAAGAATACCAGGAGGACCCCTGAAGTAGGGTTTTGTTAATATATCCCACTTAGCACCGCATCCGTACAGCTGGTAACTTGATAACCTATATAGTTTAATACGTAGCGAGTAGTTTAAAACTGTACTCAGTACTCACTGCATGACACATTATCAGTACAATGGCACTGGTTTGTGTGGTATCCATCTAGAGTTATTATACGTCTTGTAAATGTAATGTTTCTGTTTTTATAATCTGTTTAAGGTGTCAACTGCTATGCTAGTGCCACGTATTGATTCATAAGTTCCGAACTTAAAACTGTGTTATTTACCGTTAAGCATTAGAACCATGACACAATATAAACGTTTGGATTATATGCAAAACATTAAGCATTCATAGAACAACTTCCATGTTAAATGTCAAACACAAGGAAATATCATATGTTTATCAACTAACCATCATTCTGCAGCTTGAATAGTGATCAAAAATAACGCACCTTGCCACGGAGGTAGCTCGACTGAGTTAACTCTGTCCAGTAAGGATGCAATACCAAACCTTGGCCCTAAGGAAACTGAGCCCTATTCGATGGGGCCTGGTGCCGACAGCCTCGGGACAAGCTTAAAGACAACCTTCGGAGAACTAAAATAATTTCAGAACTTTAACCTTTATCCATTATTATCAACACCATACTAAGCGTGATAAATCTGTCTCGAAACTCGCTGGCCAAAATATAATCACGTTTATGAGAATCAGTAATGATGTAATTTCCTTACATTTTAGTCCTTAAATAGCACCACCAAATATAGTATAAATATAATGTAAACTAAATGTATGAACCCAATGCAAACCATTTAGCAGTGATCGAAGAACTTCCACATTTTCCTTATCTATCTTCTTCCCACTGAACTGCTGGGCGAGCAGATCCTCTGTCTGTACCTTGGATTCTTGCTCTATCTGAAAGAATTGAGGTTCACTTATCTGCTACAGGGCCTACATTAGCTATTCTTGGAGACATTTTAACTAAATTGTACTTAAATTTGCTCTAGGATTTAATCAAATAACAGTAATTAATGTAAACAATGTATGGTAATTAACTGGTAATTAACAGTAATTAATGTAAACAATGGGGTTTAATTACCGCTAGCATTTTCTCCTTGTCAGCAATGGATTTGTGCATTTTCTTCAAGGTAGCATCTTCTATAGCAGTTGTTTTGTATTCCTAAATAATAATAATAATAAATTGAAATTTAATAACACCGCTTTTAAGATAAAACCTATACTCAGCAGTGTTTAAACTAGTCATCCCGAAAGTAACATGAATACTAAGTTAAGAAAAGTAAATTATGCTTGAAAATATATCGTCAATAGTAAAGCCAGAAAAAGGTACTAAACAGTAGACAAACAATAATATATAATTGAATTTGTTTCACTTATAGATGAAAGGTCTAATACCTCCTCAACAGCCTGAATATCAACTGCATTAGCATACTCTGCCTCCTCTTTCTCCTGCTCCTCATCATACGTGGAGTCCTCAATATACATCCCCCTCTCATCCACTACATTCCAATCTGTAAGTCCAGGATGAGAAACTCGAGTAAAACCAGGGGAAGATGAGTCTTCCTCCTCAGGATTCGATGGCTGATAATTTTGGTTTAAATCCTGGTCTGACTGCAGTGGTAGCGGTGCTGATATTCTGAAATTGTTTTTTAGTTACCAGAATGGTATAATGTCATATTTTCTTGTAAGTAACATAGCTCAACTCTGCACCCATGTCAATATGTTCATTATATGCAAGCCTCTTGATTTATAATATATATATAGTAATATTATATAGTACTAGAAAACTTCCTATTTCTCATCTGATTTGCACGTGGGCGGTCGACAGACAGAATAATTCTCTGAATTATAATATAGATTATATCATAATATTAGTAGATAAGACACAGAATCGCAATATAATATAATATATCGTATAAAGATACTAACTCTAAAGAAGGCTTTGCCATGTAAGTGCTCGGAGGTCGACTAGGTGACTTGTCTTTGCTCGCGCGCCTCTTTCCGTGGGACCTACTCCGTTCCCTCAACACTACAACGGTATCTGCCTCCAGAGGGGGTGGTCTGGAGGGGACCTTTAATTCATCATCATTATTTTCCACATGCTCGGAAGTTTCTCCGTGAGCATATTTGGTTCCTGAATCAGGAGTACCCGGAGCTGGTCTAGATGGTAGACTGGAGCGAGAAATTGAAGGTGGGCGTTGTGGTGATGGAGTTTTAGCTGCGATTGGATTCAGTTGAGGAGGTGGGGGAGGGGGAGGGAAGTTAGGTGGTTGTAATGATGGAGGACGTTTAGGAGAGTCAGGAGTTGGCTCGACAGAGTCAACATTATCAGAAGGATGCACAGTGTTTCGCTTTGACAGAGATTTTGTCCGTAGATTAGCAACAGTAGAAGCATCAAGACTCCTTGGTCGTTCAGGGGTACTTATTTCTGGCTCAGGACTCTTAACAGGTGCAGCTGGTTGGACAGGTGGTCTCGCGGGAATAACAAGCAAGTCATGAACAATAGACACATAACCAATAGGGAACATGCCACTCCGACCGTGGCAGGTACCATTGTACCACTCAGGGTTAACTCTGCTGGTGAAAAATATCTGATCTCCTGCTTCAAAAGATAGTTCATCATGAAGATGTGCTTCATGACTATACAATGCCACCTGAGAGATTTCGTGTTTAGGTTTTGTGTTTAGGCTTGCAACGCAGGTATAGTATAAATTTAACTTTGATCACAAACTTTTAATTTATATTATCTCTATAATCTATATTAATTATGGACACGTTCATTGAAGTTTGAGGAAATTGGTAAATTTCTAAAACAGCTTTTTTGACGATAGTGGTTTAATTTTAACATATATTAATCTAGCGTGTTCATAAGTTCTGAACATTAGCCACGTGACCCATACTCCCATATGAAATGCTCAAAAATAAAATGTATTGCTTTTAGGCACTATTATGTAAAAAATGTCACATTTTTGTGACATTGTTTACCATAGCTGCCCAATTAGCATTTTTTGGTCTTAGATATAGTAGATTAGGTGAATCTAACAATTATGATACAATGTAGGCCTAAAGGGCAGTGATCGAACGGCTTTAAGGCAACATTTCGTAAACTTTGTCACACTCAGAATACGAGACCTCTTTTCTACTGTGAGGTGTCCATAAAACCCTTTCAACTCATTATTTGATAGTTCTTCTGCTAATCATAGCCCTAAAATATGTTGTTTTGAAAAGTTAACTTGAAATACATGCACTTGGCTATTGGGAAATGATGTAAATTCTGTCACATTATATGGAATTTGAAATTCTGGGTGAATTTCCGAAATCATTTATATCTGATTTTGGTTTGGAAGGCGGGAAAACTCTATATAATGAGGACGATACACGGATACAGTTGATTGAAGTATAGCCCGGCAGTTGATGTAAACATCGTCACAAAATGATACAAAATCGTAAATGGACACGTTCATGTTGAAGTTCAAGGATATTGGTAAACCAAAAAAAAATAGCGTGTTCAGAAGTTCTGTACATTAGCCACGTGACCCATACTTCCATATACACGGCTCAGAAATACAATTTATTGTTTTTAGGCACTATAATGTAAAAAATGTCACATTTTTGTGACTGTGTCAACCATAGCTGCCCAATTAGCATTTTTTGGTTTAAAATATAGTAGATTAGGTCATTCTAACAATTATGATACAACATTTGGCTAAAGGGCAGGGATCGAACGGTTTTAAGGCAATATTCCGTAAACTTTGTCACACTCAGAATACGATACCTCTTTTCTACTGTGAGGTGTCCTCAAAACCCTTTCAACTCATTATTTGATGGGTTTTCTACTAATCATAGCCCTAAAATATGTTGTTTTGAAAAGTTAGCAAATACATGCACTTATTGGGAAATGATGTAAATTCTGTCACATTATATGGAATTTAAAATTTTGGGTGAATTGCCGAAATCATTTATATCTGATTTTGGTTTGGAAGGCGGGAAAACTGTATATAAGGACGATGCACGGATAGAGCTGATTCAAGTTAAGGGCAGTTGATGTAAAAATTGTCACAATAATAATAAGGGCAGTTGATATGAAAGAAAATCTATCTAACTAATGCAATGGCTGATGTGACGAAATTTACATTTCTTGACCCTATTTTGAAGAAACATGCCTCGATTAGAATTCAATATTCTTCCAGGAATTATTAGTAGGTTATTATTCAGCAAATCAGAACTCAAGTTTAACAATTCTGAGTTTAATTTTACTGAGTTACCGAAATGTGACGAAATTCACTTTTCCTGCCCCAACAGTATAATTTCAATGTGATGAAAAATGGGCATGGGTTTCTATATTTCCTTATCTCTGAATTAATCATTTCAAACTATAATTAGGACTGTTGATGTGAAAGAAAGTGTATCTAAATTTTACAATGACGTATGTGACAAAATTTACATTTCTTGACCCTATTTTGAAGAACCATACCCCGATTAGAATTCAATATTCTTCCAGGAATTATTAGTAGGTTATTATTCAGCAGATCATCAGAACTCAAGTTTGACAATTCTGAGTTTAATTATACTAAGTTACCGAAATGTGACGAAATTTACTTTTCCTGCCCCAACAGTATAATTTCAATGTGATGAAAAATGGGCATGGGTTTCTATATTTCTTGTATAAATCCATTCCAACTATAATAAGGGCAGTTGATGGGCAGGTGATATGAAAGAAAATCTATCTAACTAATGCAATGGCTGATGTGACGAAATTTACATTTCTTGCCCCTATTTTGAAGAATCATACCTCAATTAGTATATAATGTGACTTTATTACCATCACTATGTCGATAAATTAGTTATTTTGCCAACACGGAGCAAATAAAGTTATAATATTTTTTTGTGACGAAATTTACCCTGTTCAGGTGTTGAAATTTATCCAATGTTAACATATCACTGCCATATGATAATTTATATGACCGGCGTATGGTTGAAATATTGTTAATTGATCCATAGTACGTAATATAGGGTGTTTAAGTTGGTATACTAATATTTACTCAATTTCACACATGTTGAGATATCATACAAATTTATGTGACTAAATTTACCTATTTCTGCCTTCTGTATCTGTATTTGCGTATAACAATGAAATATGTGAACAATTCCAAACATATTCAGCTCACAAAATAATGCTAGACTATTCGGCATTTCTTGTCAGGATGTCGTAAACATCCCTCATATAAATTTATTAAATGTGTGACGGAGTTTACATGGTGCTACCATTTAAGAAAAAAAGTCGCTAAATATGTAGATAATATTCATATACAGCTATTCTATGAATTGGAAATTCGAAAATTTGGTCAAACACGGCAACAAGGGGTCCATATAAACTCCGTCACGTTTTTATAGTGTGACAAAGTTTACAACTCACTGCCGGCCGCATTTAAGCGATATCTTATCGTCTGATAAAGATATCGTTATGCGACAAAGTTTATCTAGAGGATGAAACGATTATCTTAGGGTGAGAGGGTTTATATAGTTTCATAGTGTGACACATTTTACATCATCGTGCCATTCAGTAGGGTAACTAATATTTACCAATATCCTCAAACTTCAATGAACGTGTCCTTATATAAAGATAATATAAATTAAAAGTTTAAGTTACAAATTTATAAATTAACCATACTGTGGATCTTGCTGTGGATTTTGCTGTGATAACTCCCGGGGATTTCAAACATAGAAGTGATATAATAGTCCATTGCTAAAATGAAAAATAAAACTCCACTTACACCAAATGGATCAGAGGACGGTATCAACTCTAAAACAACACAGTGTGATCTAGGAAATATGCCAGTGTCATCCCCAAAGGAGCCCTCAAGCCAGTCATCGTTAATAACACTTGTTACCTGATTTTGTGAAATGATTAAAGTGTTTTTGACAAAATTAACTCCAGTTGTGTTTTAATAATAGTAATATAAAGAAATTCTCAGTATAAAAGAACGTTGTATAATAAGCAATGAGCATGCAGGTATTTCTGTAAATAGATGCGGTTATTTCAAGGAAAATTGTGTGCCTGGTAGAAAGGGAACAAGGTGATTTTCAAATATTATATAAAATAAAACATTTTTACCTTGACAACATCTCCGACAATCAAGTTGAGATCACCACTGACATCTGATTCGAAATTACTGCTAGCTCTAATGAAGGTACCAGGTGCGATCTCCATGCACCATCATACGCATATGAAGCCTATAGAATCAAGAAATTAATGATCACTCAAATAATTTAAGGACATGCATGGTATGGATTAAAATAACATAATATATGATATATTATATTTGTATATAATATACACACTTTTGTATACCAGATCTATGTGGATTTTTGAAGGAAGTTCGGAAGGAAACTTGGGGAAAATGAGGAAAATCTAAACTTTTTCAAATAAAATGGCATTTTGTGGGCTAGGTGGCCATTCTACTCTATACTAGGGAATGAGCTTAGCATTCCATTAGATTTATTGAACATTATACATCTGTGTAAACTCTCCTCGGTTGACTCAGCCAAATTATCAGGAAATATACAGGGTGGGCCAAAAGTCAGTACCCATATGTTGGCCTTAATTGCTCAATCACTGAGTGCCCAATTGAAATAATTCTTTCTGGTATGACTTACTACCACCACTGGTTCGAGGAATTTGTCAAATCGAAAAATATTCGTGTTCATTTTTTTCAAATGAAGGTTCATTTTTGCATTTATTTGATAGTTTGGATAGTCGGATCAGGCCAAATTTTATTGAATAGTGTTTGGCCATTTAAATTACGTTTGTCCTGGAAAAAAGAAAGTTCTAGCTTCTCAGATGACCGAGATATGAAGCATAACGAGTTTGTTAATTACGTGTGATCAGGTCATAAAGACCCCCCCCCCCCTGCCCCCTTAATAAAATAGCTATTACATATTTTTGGCCATTTTATACATACTCCTAGAATTTACATTTACCATATCTCCATTTGCCTAGTTGTTAACGGGTGACACTTGCAATTTTAAAACATAATATATTCTAAATAGGCGCAGTTTATCTCTCCTGCGAAATCACACTCCCCAAATTGAGCGCATTGTAGTAACTACATGTAGATAAGTTTTTTCAAACTTCATGAGATCAAATCTTTTTCAATGTATTCAGAAATCAGAATCAATTACAGGGTGGCCCAGAAATAACTGCCCACACGCAACACTTTAATAACTCAGAATTTATCAAAAATTTCAGAGAACCTAAATATGGGTCAACCTTATAGTAGAGGCTCTTACGGGCAAAAAGACGTGTTTTCTGCTACGAGTTTAGAGACCTAACCGCTAATTGGACACAATAGTATGATGTCTAAGGATCGACAATATGTTAAGAAGTATAAATTTGGCCTTATTAGTCACGTGCTATACCAATGCGCGTTTTAAACTTTGACAGTCTATTACTCTAAGGCAAATAGAGTAATTATATTCATATTTTGTCAGCAATAAGATCACATTGTTTTCTATTTGGTGTGAAAATATGAGCTAGAACGGACATAATCTCGCTGAGTTATAGCTGTTTGAAATTTATGATGAACGCGCGGATGCCAATTGATAACAACTAAATGCTTTTGCGCGTAGTGCGCGTCGAAAATTTGGCAAAAACGCTTGCGGAGTGACAATATTCAAACTTCGATAAAGTATATGAAGTGGGTACTTCTCGGAAAGGAAAAAGTTAGGCAAACACGATGTGACTATTTTTGGGTTGATTTAATACAGCTGCAAAACATTATTCAAACTTCAAGCTAAAAAGTCAAAATTTTTACCACTTTTTTGGATTTTTACCCCCAAAAAAATAGAGGGATTTTTCAAATTTTTAAACCATCTTGTGCGGCTGTGTTTTAGCTATCTCCATGCAAGTTTTGCCGACATGCCAACAAAATTAACTTGTTCAAAATATCAAAAAACATGGTTTTTTGGCCTATTTTTTGCCCAAAAATCGGTTTTTTGCGATTTTACCCCCAAAAAGTCAGTCCAATCATCTTAAAACCACTTTTAATCGATTCTACGGTCAAAAGTACGTCTAGTAAGGTGTATCTGGGGTACCTAGCGTATCGAGCAGACAATGCCCGTAAGAGCCTCTACTATTAGGTTTGATAATTAAAGTGCTTTCCCAAAATTTCAAGTTGGTTGATTACAATTTCAAGTTGGTTGGTAGTTATTTGGCCTTAGGAACAACAGATAAGCCTATATAAATTTTAGTCTGATAATATTTTTGTTTTATGAACCGGGCTAACGATCCTGCCACTTAATCAGTGATCTCTTCAATCAATCAATGGCCTGATTGGTTGTAACCTGCTTATATATTATAGGACAGCAACCGAAGAGCTATAAAGCAAATTTCTTTGATTTTTAAGAAAGTCGCTATACCATATACTATTTTTTTTAAAGGGGGGACCCCCAACCCATGTAGCTGAGACACCTCACAGCAAGTAGACCAAAGTGGCTCTTGCTTGTGAAAGGTGCGTCAACTACACACCGAAGCGGTGGGTTGGGAGTCCCCCCTGGGATCATTTCGTCCGTAAAATTATATACAACATAAAATAGTACAGTAAAATATCAAAATTTACATAAACAAATCTAGGAGACCTCAACGCTCAAAGCTCGTCTTCTGGGGGATGAGGTTGAAGTTAATGTTTTGCAGTTCAAGATGCTGGGCCGTTGATCTTCCTCTGATTCCTCTTAGTGCAATAAATGTACTTCTTAACAGATCAAATCTGAATCGTGTTCTGATATGATTTTTCCGCTCAACTATCAGTATTCACTCAAAGTGATCGGATCATCATACACTAGCATGCCCTGTACCGCCTAATGAGGCTCATTGTTGTATGTAGAGAATAACTCCCGATGAGATCACTGATAATTGGGTGACGAAATTACTGATTAAGTGCCGAGATCACATATCTGCAAGATTTTTTTTATCAGCCGCGCGCTGATCAAAAAAAGCTCAAAATGTTTACTTTATTATAGCGACAATAGTAAAAAAAAAGGGAGTAGTCACAGGCTGGAGGGCCAAAGTGCACAGAAACTGCTGCTAACTGCTGCTGACTGCTGCTAACTGCTGCTAACTGCTGCTGACTAGTGACTGCTTAACGGGTGATACTCGTAAAATATTTGTTTGACCGTCGACGAGTCCAACTCGGCGCGCGTCCTGGTAGATTATAAATTTACAACTCACTGCTGCTAACTGCTGCACTAACAGCTGTAATTAATGACATTTTAAGTTTGACCTTGTATCACGTTGTAACTTTCATTGTTACCTGGGGATCCCAGGCTATTATGTTCATAAACATAAAGATTCGTCGGAATGCAGAATGACAGGCTGAGCGCCGCCCAGTAACTTTCATTGTTGATTCACGATGTCAATCCTTCGCATCTCGCCGATCTGCATACGTTTGTGGTTGCGAGAAGCATTATTTGATGCGCGCGCGACCCAGTAGTGCATCGCGCTACAACTTTCATTGTTGTTTTATTAAGTGACTCCCCCCCCCCCCCCCTTGATTGACGATGTCAATCCGTCGAGACCGTCGAGATCGATGCGAAGCAAGAATGCTAGTTCGCGCGGCGCGTCGAAGCGGCGAAGTCCTCCAACCCCCCCCCCCCTGAATCGTTTCTACGATACGTTACAGAGCTAGGGGAGTCGCGCCGCACACACGTGCGCGGCGGGTGATACGAGCTCTATACTATTGTTGTAGGTTTACAACCTACCAGGACGCGCGCCGAGTTGGACTCGTCGACGGAACAGATATTTTACGAGTATCACCCGTTAATACTATTGTCTATCCATAACCCTTGAGCTAATTGTTTCTTGTAAAATTAAAACAAGCGCGCCCGCAGTGGTGCGAAAGCACTTTGTTAGGTGAAGGTCATACAACGTATGACAAGTTTGACCCATTATATCTATATTCTCTGAAATGTGTGAGCCATTCTGGCACGAATTTCGAAAGTTAAAAGGCAAGGACAGTCGACAGAATGGTATTGGTAATTGTCATACGTTGTTTACCTGGGGACCCCATGCTATTATGTTCATTAACATATTAGAGATTAGGCGGAATGACAGGCTGAGCACGGCCCAGTAAACGTTGTATGACGTTGGTATGGTAATTGTAAACTAAAAATTTTGTAAATGATAATGTTGATCCTTCACAGCGTAGGCATTGCAGGGGCGTTTACATATTAGTTATTACGTAATCATTTTTGGAACATTTTTACTCCCCCCCCCCCCTCGGCCGTAATATTAATTACTAGGTAGTGCACCATCGACAGTGAGCCGCGCGTGCCGACTGTAGGTAGGATGGTTTTTTAGCGCTAATTTCGGCCAGCACAATTTTCTTCAAACAAATAGATATTGAGTATTCTTCCCGACCTCCAATTGCAACAAAAATTGGTAAGCTTACTCCACAGGGGGAGCTGAAACCAGGTTTTCGATCATACGCTGCCATGTGTAGTCAAACGTCGCCAAAAGTTGCTCTCGTCCAATGAAATCGCTGCATTATGTAAGCCAAGCTCCGCAAATGAATATATGTAATTCAATTATGCATACTAACTTGCAAAATGCAGCGATTTCATTGGACGAGAGCAACTGTTGGCGACGTTTGACTACAAATGGCAGCATTTGATCGAAAACCTGGTTTCAGACCCCCCTGTGACTCATAGACTTACAAGGAAAGTGTCCGAAAAATTTAAACCATATCCAATCATCAGACATTATGTTGCAGCTAAAAGCAGGGTATTTTGCCCAATTTTTATCACTATATCAATTCCGATATCCACCAAATTTTTCGGACAGTTGTGAAAGTTTTATTGGAAGGTCGTCGCAAATTTCCAAAATGATCTCATTTAAGGAACTAAAGATATATCCGAATAATACGACAAAAATGGTCAAATTTGGACGAACTTGGTCACATAACGCGACTTTTACAGCTACTTTTGCTCTTAATTGACAATGTCAATTCATGGCAGCTCGGCGCGGCACAGTAGCGCATCGCGCTACAACTTTTGCTCCAAAACACAAAAACCGCGCACCATCAAATATGGCACCTAGGCGAAACTCACTGATCTTTCCAAAAAGGTATGACAAATTTTGTATTGTGAAAATTCTCACAGTCTCTAGAAAACAGTGGTACAAAAATTTTTTAAATCCGAGCAAGTTTATTTTTATCGTGCACCCCCTAGTAATACTAATTAGCTATTTTGTATTGTGTCAAAATTACGCTCGCGCTGTACTATAGCGTAATCACTAATCATTCGGAAAACCCCCCTCAGCTGATTAGCATTAGTACGTAATTTAAATTATATGTGAACGACCCCTTAGCACGGCCCTGTAGTTGCAGTTAAGTACATGCAACGTACTGATCTAGCATGAAACAAAAAATTGCATTTAATGATATTGATACGCAGCGCGGCCCAATAGTGGATCGAACTTCACAAAATCTTTTGTATTTTGTAATTCAAATTGTACTGCGATGTACTTGTAGACGGAAAAACATGATGATGAACATTTATAAAACATCATATATTTGATATTGTATTAAAAAACAAATGTTTGATGGTTAATTATATAATTTTGAACAACAAAATTTAAAATTAAAATTAAATCAGCTATTTACAAAATAAAAATGAAAACGCAAATCCAAAAACTAAAAAAAAAAATATGATTTTTAAAAATTTTCTTCGGGATTTTGATTTTTGACTTCCAGTACCTCAATTTCAAATTTTGTTTCATACCATCATCAATTAAGTGACTAATTGGTCTCGGGGCAAAAAACATCCAATCTGTCAAATTTGTGTTTAACATTTTCATATTTGAAACTGGTGGAGAAATTGGAAAATAGGAATTTTCGTTTTGTTAAGCTTTCTGCTGTGAACTCCCTCCGACCGAACTCAAACCTCCAGTACAAAGTGATACAATAATCGTTGCAGCATAAAGATACTAATAATGCAGTTATAGTTATAAATCTAAATCACAATTTTATCATACACTCTACACTTGTATCAATTGATTATACAATAAGTCTATAAAACAGAATAATTTAGAGTTTCCCCTAACTGAGGACAGATTACGGAAGAGTTGTACATTTAGTGTCAAACAATTTGTTCAGTATTAAAAGAGCAGTCTCATTATCTTAACGAGAAAGCGTTCGTGATTTAGCTGCATTTCTTGGTAGAAAGCTTTGTACAATAAGAAGGCATGATGTTACATGTATGTCTATCACAGATTCTAACAATTTCAACATAAAAATGAACTCTTCTCATTGTGCAGTCAGGAAATCTGATCTGTAAAATGAATTACATAATAATAATCTGATGATCTGTATAAAAATATATGTTATACAAAATAAACACACTGTGAGTTAATCTGTTGAAATATAGGGAAGATAACATGTATAAATTATAAAACGATTAATGAGATTTAACTCTACAAACGCAATGCTAATCATACACCATATTCCGGCATAAACAAGAAATTTAATGCACTGTCCGACACAATCAAATAGTAATACTGGACGAGTCATGACATCAGACATCGTCAAAAAACATTAACAACTAATCAAAGGTACCCAAATTGCGAGAACAGTTATTGATATACAATTATAATAATAATACATCAAGATAATCTCATTCTCTCATTAAACTATAAATAGATCTGCTCAATCTACATGATTGTACCACTGATCTTGTTCGTGAGACAGGGTGTCCGGATCATGTCCGGTAAGATAACCCTGATCTGAAGCCGGAGTAATCCGGCTGTTCCTCCCGGACTCCGTACCGGGGGTTTGTCTGTATTCCGGAGATGAAGTGGGAGGGTGAGAAAGGGACTCGGAGTTGAGGGAGCGAGGGATGTAGTCTTGTCGGCTGGCTAACTGGGATCTTGGTTGAGTATTCTCCTGGAGGTGAAGACGTTAGAACTGTAAATCTAAAGAATCAAATGTACTGATAAAACTAGAGATAAAAGTAAAACAGTACACGAGGATTACCTCATTGTAGCATATTTTGGAGGCTAAAACAATACCAATCAAAAAATAATACTGATATAACACTCCAGTAACTGATAATAAAGAAGAAAGCTGATAAAACGTGTCAGTACCAGTGATGACAATGAAGGATGACGCGGTTTCGACTTGTACAGAGACTCTCCTGTAGCAGCCAGGTCATGTGACGTCATCATGACGTCATCATGACGGTCTGTACAGTTCAAGATTGAGTCCTCTGTTGTTAGTAACGGGTCAGCGAATGTTCCAGTTCTCTGTAAATATATATGTATAAAGGCTGTCTTATTAATGTCATTTATTTATATATAAATAAATGACATTAATAAGACACATTTTATACAGCAATTTATTGATAAATATTTGTGTCAGTTATATAAGAATTTGTAGAAAATGCTGTAAATGATACAGCATATCACTATATCAGATCATGAGACTTCTAGTAGTACACCCTAAATAAGGTTTCAGATCTGTAGAGTGTAGACAAATATTTTGATATATCGAATTAAGGGGGGTTCGTGACTTACAGAGGATGACCAGTCGGAAATCAGCACTGACGAGTATGGCTACTTTCAACCCAAAATTCACATAAAAAAGTGTAGAAATGTATTCGGCCCTCATGCAAACATAAATCAAAAATAAAGTTTAAGTTGAGCGGAAGATACGATCATATAGACAGTGTAAAACTCACCATAGGTGAGCTGAGTGTATCCTTGTTTAATGTACTTTCTATCTGGTTCAGCTTGTAGTTTATGTTATCTAGAATCTTGCGATCTTCAATAGCTGACGTATCCTGAGAAGATAAAATTAACAAACCTAATGTTAACCATGATAAAGTAGGCGCTCAAAAACACGCCAAAACGAGAAATAGTGTAATCATCTTAACTTCAATTTAAACTAATCTTAATCCAATTGATTACGTTATCTAACATTATCTTCTGCAGACTTAATCCTCAGATAATTCTGTGTTTTTAAACAAAAGAGAATCGAATACCTTAAAAAATATTCGATATTCTATTACTAATACTTCCAAGTTCCAACTATAACTTAAAAAAAAAAACATAGATCCAAAGAAAAAGAGGATAACATCGATAATGGATATTCGATTATTTAACAGGAATAAAAGTCTCTACTACCAGCAGCACTCACCCGGGTAGGAATATTCTCATTGGGTCGCAGCAGCTCCATATCAGACAATATATCTCGCTTATTTCTGTTCATTTCCGTTATAGAGTACATCAGTTCCTGCAAGATAGTCATGATAGTAACTGTGAAATAGAGCCTACAGGTATGAACATAATATTATTACATAATTGGTAATTAATTGTTGCAAATATGACAATAAGCATTACTTATTGAGTAGGCGTGAGATTGTGCCC
This sequence comes from Bolinopsis microptera, assembly GCF_026151205.1. NCBI lineage: Eukaryota > Metazoa > Ctenophora > Tentaculata > Lobata > Bolinopsidae > Bolinopsis > Bolinopsis microptera. The sequence continues at coordinate 4,649,722 of NC_087079.1, read as the reverse complement.
TGTGGTAACACAATATGTACAAAATATTGTAAGCCAATCTATATATACCAATTTATATCTGTACTGTATCTATTGCTATTTTATTGGAAATGTGACCAACTATTTCTATTCAGCATGATGTTCAACGGGCGTATCCCTAAACTCACGATCGTAGTCATCTTCATCCTAATAACAACCCTTTTTCTGTTTGTGACACGAGAGAACTATGGGTCGACAACAAGTAACATCCCTGTAAGCAAATCTATCACACCAGAAAACTCACTTTCAATTTTACCGACCACAGAAAGTCTCGCTCAGAGATCCAATTCCCCAGATACCACACCCAACCCCACAAAACCGCGCTATAACTGTGAGTTTGAAGATATTCCGGGGACCAATTCTACTCAAATACAATGTCAGAATAAAGGGTCGTATCAGTGTAGTCTGAAGACTGGAAATAACACTTCAAAGTGTCCACTAAGACTCAGAAAACTGGATCGGAACTACAATTGCTCCAACTCGGAGAAGTTCAGAAAATTGATGGAGATCAGAAGAGAACGACTTTCCACTGTCTGCAATTCATCCAGAGATAAGCTCCATCTGTCTGAAGGTGCTCCTAGAGAACTGTTTCATTTCCATGGTGTGGGTAACGCTGGATTGACATGGTGTCCTGTTTTCAAAGCTGCTAGTTCCAACACAAACTCTTTCTTCTGTCCACTTTACTACGATCAAAACAAGTGTGATGACAAGATGAGGAACGGAGCTAACATTTGGAGATACTCGGAGTTCTTTCCTCCAGACAGCGCACACGTTCCCAGGTTTATAGTTGTAAGAGACCCTTTTGAGAGGATATTGTCAGCGTACAGAGATAAGATAGAGGGACCTGGTGCAGTGTCCTTTCTTGACACAATCTACTACAAAATCTTAGGACCACTCAGACTGATCCCATCACATTTGATACCAGAAAAAGGGAGACTCTTGTGGGAAGCCCGTGAAACGGCCGATAAGCTTCTACATTCAGAAGAAAACGGGAAAATAAAAGGCCGTAAAACCTACATTTCAAACTCTACCAACCCTTACATGAACCCTTTATCAGCAACATTCGAAGAATTCCTCAGAGCAGTACTGACAGGAACTAGCAATGAACACTGGCTCACAGTAGACAGCTCATGTGCTCCCTGTGGGGATAACTCCCACTACCACTACATAATACAAGTAGAGGATTACGACTGTGAGGTGAACAACATGCTAGGAGAAGTGGGGGCGAGGGAGCTCCAGGCCCTTCACACGGAGTACCATCAGACTAACCAGAACCCTGGACGAGCCCAACAGGGGGCCATGACGGATTTGTATGAGTATTATGGGGCCCTACCTGGGGATTTACTGACGGCGTTTTACGAGTGGTACAAGGGGGACTGTGAGATGTTTGGGTATGATTGTGAGAGGACTCTGTGCGAGATTGAGGATTGGAGGAGGCGGTACAAGCAGCCTCCGCAGCAGTAGTAAGTCAGTCAGGGCGGGACATGGGTACAGTGATCAGTGGGCAGGACGGGAAGAGGCGGTACAAGCAGCCTCCTCAGCAGTAGTAAGTCAGTCAGGGCGGGACATGGGTACAGTGATCAGTGGGCAGGACGGGAAGAGGCGGTACAAGCAGCCTCCTCAGCAGTAGTAAGTCAGTCAGGGCGGGACATGGGTACAGTGATCAGTGGGCAGGACGGGAAGAGGCGGTACAAGCAGCCTCCTCAGCAGTAGTAAGTCAGTCAGGGCGGGACATGGGTACAGTGATCAGTGGGCAGGACGGGAAGAGGCGGTACAAGCAGCCTCCTCAGCAGTAGTAAGTCAGTCAGGGCGGGACATGGGTACCCGGTACAGTGATCAGTGGGCAGGACGGGAAGAGGCGGTACAAGCAGCCTCCTCAGCAGTAGTAAGTCAGTCAGGGCGGGACATGGGTACAGTGATCAGTGGGCAGGACGGGAAGAGGCGGTACAAGCAGCCTCCTCAGCAGTAGTAAGTCAGTCAGGGCGGGACATGGGTACAGTGATCAGTGGGCAGGACGGGAAGAGGCGGTACAAGCAGCCTCCTCAGCAGTAGTAAGTCAGTCAGGGCGGGATATGGGTACAGTGATCAGTGGGCAGGACGGGAAGAGGCGGTACAAGCAGCCTTCTCAGCAGTAGTAAGTCAGTCAGGGCGGGACATGGGCACAGTGATCAGTGGGCAGGACGGGAAGAGGCGGTACAAACAGCCTCCTCAGCAGCAGTAAGTCAGTCAGGGCGGGACATGGGTACAGTGATCAGTGGGCAGGACGGGAAGAGGCGGTACAAGCAGCCTCTCAGCAGTAGTAAGTCAGTCAGGGCGGGACATGGGTACAGTGATCTGTGGGCAGGACGGGAAGAGGCGGTACAAGCAGCCTCCTCAGCAGTAGTAAGTCAGTCAGGGCGGGACATGGGTACAGTGATCTGTGGGCAGGACGGGAGGAGGCGGTACAAGCAGCCTCCTCAGCAGTAGTAAGTCAGTCAGGGCGGGACATGGGTACAGTGATCAGTGGGCAGGACGGAAAGAGGCGGTACAAGCAGCCTCCTCAGCAGTAGTAAGTCAGTCAGGGCGGGACATGGGTACAGTGATCTGTGGGCAGGACGGGAGGAGGCGGTACAAGCAGCCTCCTCAGCAGTAGTAAGTCAGTCAGGGCGGGACATGGGTACAGTGATCAGTGGGCAGGACGGGAAGAGGCGGTACAAGCAGCCTTCTCAGCAGTAGTAAGTCAGTCGAATGATTATAACTGTTATTTCCGGATTATTCTTGTACGACATCTATTAAAGTGTCAAGTATCGCATTTTACGAGTTAACAGAGTATTATTTGTTTTCGTGAACCTATCGTAGACAGAGTACAGACACAGAGCTAAAGATTGTCTAGATAACAATGGTAACACCCAGTACTGGACATTGACTCAATCAACAATTTCGAATTTCTATTTACCTATTTTCTGAATGGAATTTATGACAGAATTTAAAAAACCAAAAGAAGATAGTAAGATACTGCTCATACTCATCACATCCTGACATCTCCTTCCTTATGAAAAAGGCGGTAAGTTTGCCACGTGGAGTTAAGGACTATATCAGCCTATTTAAGTATTTACTCAAATATCTACACAGCACGGAGAAACCAACTAAAGTCATAGTACCGAGCTCCCAGCCAAAAGCGAAAGAGGATTGGCACAGTGAGGCGCTCCATAGTCTCGCTTAACAAATGTATTGAGACAACTTCCTTTCATCACCCATCAGTAATTTCACACTGGTGCAATTACTGCTATAAAAAGATATGCCACAATGATTCTAGATCTTTCCTTCAAGCAACAACACTTACATTCCTAATATGTATTGAGAATTTTATCACGTGACCGCACACTTACATTCCTAATTTCGTCCCGTGCCCCCAGAGCAGCAAGTCTGTTGTCCATGTCTCCGTGAACGGATTTGTTAAAAATATCCTCTGCCACAAAGGTTAGTTCAGCTTGTTTTGTACCCAAATTATGACGACTGGCTGTCAGCTCCAATCTGGCGAAAATCAGCTAAAATTAGCGGACATGTAGTCAATGCAAAAAAAAACGACAAAAATAAACATTTAGCCGTTAAATGCATAGCATTTTCAAATATTAGGGCTGCGAGGAAATGGGCATTGAACTTTATTATGACGAAGAAGCCCCTGTCAAGTATAAATTGAAGTAAGAAGAACATTGAAAATCTACTAAAACATCCAAAATAAAACACCTGAGGGTCTCTATTTCGAGAAGTTGCTCCTCGCACTTAGAATGTAAAGCTTCATTGTCTTCCTCCAAGGTTGCCAGGATGGAGTTATGTGCCTGTAGGAAAGTGAGAGGGTTACGGATAGTGGACACCACGCTAGGATGGAGTTATGTGCCTGTAGGATAGTGAGAGGGTTACGGATAGTGGACACCACGCTAGGATGGAGTTATGTGCCTGTAGGATAGTGAGAGGGTTACGGATAGTGGACACCACGCTAGGATGGAGTTATGTGCCTGTAGGATAGTGAGAGGGTTATGGATAGTGGACACCACGCTAGGATGATTTGAAACTGACCTGTCCTAATGTCCATATCATAGTTATGAAAGATGACAGGGAGAGAATGAAGCTATGTCTGCTTCTGAGGAGGACGATTTAAACCACATATATATATATATATTAATAGTTGTTTTAGTAGCTGTACAACCAGGTCTGCCGGTCTGGAGAAAGAGATTTTTTTCTCTCTCTTTCAATTGTATAACAATAGGAAAATTACTTGTAGTCCTGAAACAATGATTTCGAGATAATAAAAAATAATGATTAAACTTTCTCAACTGTTCAAGAACTTATTAATTTGTGCAAACTAACATCACGCTGAGCCAGAAGGTCTAGCTCCAATGTTTTAGCAGTAGCAACCTGTTCCGCCAGCTCCTTCTTCAGTTGCGACGAGCTCTCCATTTGAGACTTCAGGTGCTTTTTCAACTTCTTCATATTCTTTTTTAACCTAAGAATTTCGGATTTTAATTCCAATTTAATTCGTTCTGAATGAGCTGATAAATCTAAAAACCACAAATCTTCAGTTATAGAAATCGTCAAGTAAGATAATATTTCTACTTGACTGGCGCGGCAGCTGTACGTTTCCTTTTTAAATAAAATATTTTTGAATAGCCTCATAGAAAAATTTACAAAACCAAAAGTCAGCCTGACAAATCTTCATTTTGTCAAGCCTTTACATAAAATGCGATGTTCTTTAATGTCAGATGAACAGCTAAATACAGAAAAAACACCCTGACATTAATCCACAATCTGCTGGAAGTTACAGAAAACACCCTGAAATTAATCCACAATCTGCTGGAAGTTACAGAAAACTCGTCGCCACTAACCCACAATCTCCAAGAAGCCTTAAATATAAGTATATATAATTAACATAATTATATCCTACATAACGGTTATTTACCCAGTAGTGGCCACGTATTCGGACTGCTGCTTTTCTTGAGATGTTTTAGTTAAGTCTTCTATTTGGTTCTGTAAGTTTGCCACCTGTAATAATAGATCCTGGTAAACCAAAGTTTGTATAAGTAGATAATAATAGATCGATTAAAATCGATAAACATGAAAATAAGGTTTCAACAGTCAGGGAAACCCAGATAAAAAATGTAAATATACCTTGGTCTCAGAATCTTTGAGTAACATTTCCTTTTCCATGGCAGCCTCCTTAACCTTGCTTATCTCTCCCAACTTTTCATCATATTTAGATAACACCTGAATCAGGGACTGTTCTTTTATTGGTATTGTGTTTCATTGTAGAAAAGTGCAGCTGAAAACTAATGTTCAAAAGTGCTGAAAAGTGCTGAAAAGTGCTAAACACGTGAGTTTTATAACCAGGATTTAAGGACCTAGGCCGCAGACTCAGAGCTATGGTCATTATGCTTTTATGGTAGAATTATTAAGATAATTGCGAGTGTTTCCGGTGGTATTTTGACGCAGTGTGTTACAGAATTGCATAAAATATCGCAAGTCAAAACTATCGCTGAAATTATCAATGATTAGAAATTTAATTTAATGTTTCCAATACTCAGAATTTGTGACGAATCGCTCGAATTATTGGAAATTTTGCTATAATCTTTTTAATTACATAATAGCACAAATTATCTCATTGAATCGGCGACAAAATTTGAACAATTCAACGCAATATGAAAAAATTAATGGAATCATTTCTCAAAAGCCGTTAGATTATGAAATTTAATAGTCCATTACCTAAGTCGAAAAACGATTAAACGTCCATTTTTTCAGTAATTATATGATCATTGATGACGGGAAATAAGTTAAGCTACTAAACTGGAAACATGCCACAGAATTATGATACATTTGTCAATTATCTGTCATGCAAATTGCGTAGTCCTCTCTGAAATAATGGCTTAAATTGCCCAAATTACAGTTTAAAGTTCTAACCGGTCTCATCTTCTTGACAATAAGTAGGACTATGATGTCGAACAGCTAGGAAGACACTTGTACGCTTTAAAATTTGTTTGTGTCTTGATTTGAAATGAGCAAAGAATCTGACTCAAGCCCAAAAAGCAAGCATAAATTGCAGAAGATAAAAGATTCGTTAAGGTTATCACCTCGATGGAAGAAGAAACTAACTCTGCAGCCAGAAAACAATGGAGAAGCAGCATCTCAATCCGATTCTAACGGCAAACTAACCATGCCCATACCAATCCCACTTGTAATACAAGATGTCAAAGCAGAGCACGATGACACTGTCACCGAGAGAAACGCAACGATGAAGAAGTTCCTGGACTCCACCAACATGTTTCTCCCGGGACCGGTGCCTAAACATCTGAGACGAGAATCAACTGCTGGGTATAAAATGCAGCAGGGTGGAACCAGGCTCTCAACAATGATGGATAAGAGGTTAAATCTGAGACCGGTTGTGTTAACGATAGAACAGATCACGGAGTACGAGGATGCTTATTCTAAGTTTGATATTAATAATGATGGAACCATGTCTGTTGATGAACTGAACGAGTTGCTTAAGAATATTGGACTCAGACCGACAGGTAGGTTATTTAATCACTATAATTATCTGGTGTAACTGTAAGTTTGAAATATTACTTGAAAATATGTGTCACCATTAAAGTAAAGATCTAGAAGTGTAAGTTTGAAATATTACTTGAAAATATGTGTCACCATTCAAGTAAAGATCTAGAAGAATTATTACTTGAAAATTGTCTTAAATTGAACAAATTCTTCAACAGGAAAAATATTTACGGTAGATATATCAATCCACAAATCTAGCTCTTAATACCAAACAATCCCCTAGAGGCAGAAGTACTAGAGATGATTTCAACAGTAGACTCCAACAACGACGGAGTGCTCACTCGCTCGGAGTTCATTAGACTAATGTCCCGCCAGCACAACCCCATGGTTTCCCTCACGGACCAATACGACTCAGTGTTCAGACTCTTTGACTCGGATGGAAACGGTTACATAGACAGAGCTGAGTTTAAAGCCACGTTGTTCAGCATGGACGCTAGGTTTTCAGACCGTGAGGTGGTTGCTCTGATGGACCAGATTGATTCGGACGGGGACGGCATTATCAGTAGGAACGAGTTTGTTTCAGCGTTTGTAAATAAAAAACTAGAATTTTAAGTGCATGGATTTTGTTTCAGCGTTTGTTAATAAGAAACTAGAATTTTAAGTGCATGGATTTGTGTCCGCGTTTGTTAATAAGAAACTAGAATTTTAAGTGCATGGATTTGTGTCCGCGTTTGTTAATAAGAAACTAGAATTTTAAGTGCATGGATTTGTGTCTGCGTTTGTAAATAAGAAACTAAAATTTTAAGTGCATGGATTTGTGTCCGCGTTTGTAAATGAGAAACTAGAATTTTAAGTGCATGGACTTGTGTCCGCGTTTGTTAATAAGAAACTAACATTTTAAGTGCATGGATTTGTGTCCGCGTTTGTTAATAAGAAACTAGAATTTTAAGTGTATGGATTTGTGTCCGCGTTTGTAAATAAGAAACTAGAATTTTGAGTGCATGGATTTGTGTCCGCGTTTGTAAATAAGAAACTAGAATTTTAAGTGCATGGATTTGTGTCCGCGTTTTTAAATAAGAAACTGGAATTTTTGCGTTGATTAGTATATCGTTTGAAATGTGAGCAGTGACATGGTATCTTCATTCTTTATTTTAAAGCGAAAATTAATGGCATCAGGTATCCCAATTCTAAGTTTAAATCCTTCACTTTACTTTACTCAAAATTGTTTTCCAACGCGAACATTCTTTTAATCGAGTAATTGCAGTACGGAAATAACACAAAAAAGTCATCTAAAAATATTTGCACAGTGGGTGTTGTGTGATTTCACCGTTCCGGCGGGGTTTGACTCACCTCTGATTTTTGTTTTATCTCATGATCAAGGTGAGAGGTCTGACTCTTCAACTCCTCCACACTCCTCAAACTAGCACTCTTCTCCTTAAACTCCTGGGAAACAGCCGCCAGGTCACGTGATAGTTCACTCATCCTCTCCTTCGTCACTTGTTCGTCCTGCTTCATCCGCGCTGAGGTTTAGGTTAGTTAAGGTAGCTGGAGTAGGCCTCAGCTAAGATTGTACGTACTTATCTAGTACAGTCAAATACGTCTTTTTGTCGGACAAAATTCGCAACAAAGCGATTTTAACGGGGTATGGTCGGGACAGGTCCCAGGAATCATTACAGAGAGTTCCCAAAATTTTTGACTTCAGGAAAATCCACAATTACCACTTTTTTACCACCTTTTTACCACTTTGGTTTTCCGCAAATAAGTCACGTTCTGGATATCCTAGAAGATTCTAGTTTAAAGCAGTTAATCCGACTGCTTGTATCGTACGTATTTAACCCCCGGTACGATACGTATTTTTCCTCTTAGGGCCTGAGGACTCGGTACAATCAAAACCTGATTCAATGTACCCCGAGTGTTCTAATGCTCCTAATTATACACATACATATGTTCCATTTTTTTGTGTACCTGCGTTTAAAGTAGCTAAACATTAATTTATTAGTAAGATTGGTCGATTAGAGTTGTTTAAATATTGAAATGATGAGGAATTTCTGAGTGAGCTGTTTGGACAATTAACAATGGAGATCTTTCATTTCATTTCAAAAGTATTGTGCCCGGAACAGTATTAACTAACTTTGACAACCACTTAATAAGTTAATACTTATATTCATTGACAAAATTTATTCTACAAATTTTCAATCAAATCTGCGACATGCGACTATACGACTTAATAATAACGAGAATTTTGTCGTCGTTTTGTATTATTTTCCCATGCTTGTCACAATGGTTATAATCAAACTATTGTCCGATGATCAATTGGAAGCACAGTTTGTCACTGTTTTAACTTTTTAATGAGGCATTGTTCACGGACTTTGTATAAACGCACATGGCATTGTATAAACGCACATGGCATCTGGGCATCAAGCCACTATTCCACTATTCCACGTAGCACATGATAATTATTATCTTTAAACTATTATTTTATTAAAGTGCAGAAATATTGTCCAGCGGTAACCTCAATTCTGGGTTTTTGATCCGAGTCCAAAAAATGGTAGTATACATTTCCGGTATGAAAGATAATCCAGCAAAGAACACAGATGAAGATTGAAAACATCACTGGTTCAACGAACCAAGACTAACCTAAGTTTTGAGAATAACTGTCGCATGACGCCTTGGCAGATTTCACCTCTGAATCATATTTCGTTTTCTCTCTCATAAGTTTGTTGTACTTCGCCATCTCTTGCTTGTGCTGCCTCTGGCAGGCAGCCAAATCTTTCCTGTTATCAAGATTTCCACGTGAGATTAAAATGGCGGAACAATTCTCTGGTGAAAATATGAGAAAAGGCTAATAACGCATAATGACTTTGCAACTTGAAACGCTTTCAACTATCACTTAAATGATAACTAATAAGTATATTATATAGCCTCTCCGTGAACACGAAAGCAAAAGTTGGTTCTCAATTTTAAGTAACGATTCAAACGAGTTTTTACATGTAGAGACTAGAGCGGTAAATATACGTTCTCTCTCTCTCTCTCCCTCTCTCTCTCTCACCTTAGATTATCCAGAACGTTTCTTTGACCGTTCACTTCTTCGTTTGTTCTCTGTTTTGACCCCTCAAGGCTGTCAATTTCTCGTTTCAACATCCCCATTTCACTGTCTAAGTCAGATTTCTGCAGTGCTAAACTCGAAATGTTGTTCTGGTTTTCTTCTGGAAGGTTATGAAATGAGAGGCATGTAAAGTGTTGATTACCTAGATGGTATGTTCTACGTTGAGCTGAGCTAGCTTTTGCTTTTGCTTAACACTAATATCTTAATGAGTAGGGCTTCAATAATCAAGTGAAGATGTGCCGGACAGGCGACGCGGCGCACTTTCCTAGAAAATATATTTATAATAACGCCCGCATAATGCATTGTCCAGTACCAGATTCCCTTTAGTTTTACAGCTAGTGTAAATGTGCCTTGACAAGTGGTATTACATGACTGTATCTTGAACTGCTCTGTATATTTGTTTTAGTGCTTTCACTCGATTATGTTTTGAACTGCCCAGTATATTTTTGTAATGCTTTCATTTGTACTGCTTAATACCTTCCCATAGAGTACATGATTGCTGCTCGGTATTCTTACCTAGAGTTGTCTTGGAGCTGGTGAGTTTCTGAGCGTAAGACAGGAGTTTCCTCTCGAGTAAGTGTAGCTTCTCCTGGCGGTCCTGCAGCACGGACTGTATCTGATCCAGCTTGGAGTTGGAGTCTCGGAGCTCGGACCTGATGTACAGATCATGTGAGCCTCGGAGAACGGTCCAGAACATTCCAATACATTTCAAAACTTTCCAGAACAATGGAGAACTACTTCAGGTATTTAGTATCGCGAACGCGAATACTTTAAGTTATTACAGTATTATTATTATTATTCTGTAGAATTCTAAATGTGAATTACTGTATGTGAATAACTGTATTTCAATTGTTTGAATATTCGTGTTGGCATGCTTTAGGATTAAACTTTTCTTTATTAACCGCCAACTTATTCCAATATCTCCGTAATATTTTTCTGGTCATCATTCATTATTTATTTGTAGACTATTCTCCAAAATAAAGGAGCATGTACCTGCTCATTATAGTGACGTCATTATGAAATTCTACGTGTGGTTGAACAGCATGACGGAATTTAGTTTTAATTTTACAGACACAATCGAGGGATGTTAAAGGGCTGATTTAAACAATGCACTCATAATATGAAGCACGTAGACAGTATATGTGACTATGATATAATTAGACAGTAAGTTTAGGAAGTGTTACTCTAGAAGTACATGCTAAGCAAACTCATGGTGATAATTTGGTGCCCAAAAGCCAAAAGCTTACAGTTACATCACTTGCAAACATTTCGCTTCTGCACTCATATTTGCTGGATTATAATGACCTGCAGGATAGATGAAGCTGGTTGCAATCTTCTGCACACAAGATTTGTAAAAAGGTTTACCATAATCAAATCAAGAGAATCTCACTTTTCGTCTCAAGTAATTATGAAAGATGTGCACGTGAACTGATGACTACTAGGGCCTATGTTAATTATGAAGCACTGAAAGGCGGCCTGATAACAGAAGGGGACGCTTCAACACTGGCTACACGACCGTTTTACTTTAGTGAAGCAGCCAATTTTAACCTTACTCACTTAACTTTTCCTTTATCTTTTTTTTGTTCATGGATGTTCTACTGTAGTTTGGTATATTCATCGCTTGTCCAAAGAATCCACGAAAGTAAGTTATTACATCCGGTCAGTAATACAGAGAAAAACCGGTCACCCGGATACTTAGGACTATTTAAAACAGATATAAAATATCTGGTATCCGGGTATAATACCCAACAATCTTAAATATTCTGACTGATAGATTTGTATTGTTAGATCACTTGATTCCAAGAAATACTACATGTTATCACAGAGTTAAAGCAGTCAAACAGGTAATTTTTCAAGAGTAGCTAGCTTGGTTGCTAGCTTGGTTGCTAGCTTGGTTGCTAGCTTGGTTGCTAGCTTCGTTGCTAGTTTGGTTGGTAGTTTGGTTGGTAGTTTGGTTGGTAGTTTGGTTGCTAAATTGGTTGCTAGCTTAGTTGCTAGTTTAGTTGCTAGTTTGGTTGCTAGTTTGGTTGCTAGTTTGGTTGCTAGTTTGGTTACAAGTTTGGTTGCTAGTTTGGTTGCTAGTTTGGTTGCTAGTTATGTTGCTAGTTTGGTTGCTAGTTCGGTTGCTAGTTCGGTTGCTAACTTAATTGCCAGTTTAGTTGTAACTAACCTTTTTCCCTGCAGTTCCTTCTCCACAGTCACGATATTCTTGTGGAGATTGTTCATCTGTAAGACAGTCTGTTCCGCTAAGTTACAGTAGTCTTTATACTGTCTCTCTGCGTTAGCACACGTGGTCTGAAGCTGCTCACACACCGTCTGAAAGAGTTTATTATCATTTCTAACTTTCTAATGAGAGCTCCTTTATTTTGGATTGTTTTAATTAGCAGCTTGTTTTTTATTTCTGGTAAGTAGATGGTTGGTCAGTGAGCTATCAGTCCTGTTGATGAAACACTGGGGAGAGGAAAGAGTTCGATAAAAAGCTTAATTTTATTAAATGCGACAAAAGCCGATAATCATTGTAATGTTGTAATAGTTTCATATAGATATTCGTCTGACAGCCTTATAGAATAGGGAACGAGTTTCCAATTATAAGCCTCCGGAAGAATGAGATGATTTTTAGATTGATCATAGCCTGCCAACTGTCATTAATCACCGTTATTCCGGGGATTGTCAACATGGCTAAATAAAATATACAGATTTTACAGAGAGCAATTAATATTATGATAAAATGTCACACCACCACACCTCCACCAGATGTTCCCGTTGCTTTCGCTTTTGATTTCTCAGATTTGCCGATTTAAATGAGATGTACATCAGATAACAGTGTATAGGAGGAATTTTGGGAGGTGTTTTCTGACGAAATGTTAGTTGCTCATATACAGTGGAACTGCCAGAGGTAATAGTCACTGAGCTGTAATAATGTAGGTCATTCGCCAGTCAGCAGTCAGTAGTCAGCAGTATCATAATCATGTACATTTCGTTTCTTTCTTTGTCTTTTTCTTGTGATTAAAATAATCCGCTGCAATAATTTGCATATGCTGATCCTTTTCTCCATCACATGAACTGGTAGGTGTATCAAGATGTTTAGCGTGGCCGATATTGGCGATATATAGAGCGAAGTGATTGTCCTTTAAGGGGGCCGGGGGGGGGGGGGGGGGGGGGGGGGGCGGCCGGGGGGGGGGGGGGGGGGGGTCTTCATCAAAATTCTCTCGAAATTGACTTTGTAGTTGTTTCTGGTAGAGGGGAGTGATATCTACCAGCTGCTTTCGGTCCCATGGAAAAATATTTTTCCTAGCCGAAATTATCGCCGGTCTAAGGTCAGCGCTTATGTGTAATTGTATTGCGCGAGCGATTTTCAATCGCAAATTCTGAAAATCGAGTCTAAAAATCTATCTTCTCCTACATTTTTTGAGCAATCACCCTGAAACTTTCAGGATATGTTCTAGGGACCATTTAGAAGAGATCGTTCATGCCAAAATTTTGAGATAGGCCTTTAAAAATTTTGTATTCAATTTTGAAAATCTTGGACCTGAAAAAATCGTTAAAAAAACGAGGTTGAACCTCACAATCTCACATCCGCAAAAACGCTTTCAGTAAACGACCGGAGAACTTGCTTCGGTCATTTTACATACCCGTACAAAAAAGTTATAGAAGTCTTATTGTACCTTAAACGTTTACAGTCTGGGTTTAACCAAATGGAACACATGTTAAACGTTTACAGTCTGGGTCTATGCAAGAGGAGTTGTAGGTAACATTTATAATCGAAGTTGTACTAATTAGGGGCCTTTCACAGAGATGATGATGATGATCATGTATTAAATGTTATACAGGCTCTATTATACACTGTTATAAAGCGGACATAATTAACGGCTCTAGCTACTTTTGGTTATGGGTAATAACCAGCTTATATATATATATATGCCCTCGTACGTTAATAATTAAAATATGTTATAATATCATGTATTTATATAATACGTAATATTGACATGTTTACTCAGCTTATATCTTTATGTGTTCCGTTTGACAGTTGTCTATGGCAGGCCGCTATCAAAAGTTTCGCCATCCTTTTCTCGAGATTTGCGAGATAAATGACGAGGATTGAAAATGTTGAATGGAAATGAATCATAATGCCATATTAATCATAATCACAATGCTGGCAAGCATGACCGTGCCTTTTATATTCACAATACTATTTACCCCCTTTACTATTTACCCCCTTTACTATTATACCCCCTTTACTATTATACCCCTTTATTGTTTTTCAGGCATTAAGACTCATCGAAAGTAGTTCAGCAGGTATATTTAAGTTCAAAACATTCTAATTCAATGTCAAAGATGACAGGAATAAGAAATAGTTATGTGGAGGTTTTTTAAGAAATTTGCGCAAAATTCGCGCCAGCATGTTATACGAAATTCGGTAAAAAACCGAAAATTGCCATATTCAGGTGCCTTAAAAACCATGTTAAAATTGAGTTAGAGATTTTAAACTTTGCAGGGCGTCTAGACGTTGACCAAATCGACTACAAAAAATGTTTCAAGTTTCAGGAGCATTGGGAAGTGGGTTTTCTAGAACCCCTGTTTTACGACAGATTGTCGTGATATATACATACATATTCAGGGATAGACGCTTTGACAGTCAAATGTAGTCAATTGTATCCTAAATTTAAGTGTCCACAGATTCAAAAGTATAAAAGATACAGCCATTTCCGACCACAGGTCTTGAAAATAATCGTTTACACTTTAGTTTACATTGTATAAAAAAATTATTTGACGTCATAAACACCCCTTGAGGACGTCATCAAGTTAACCGTTTTTAAAACTTGATTTTCGACAAAGTAATAACTTTTAAAATTGATTTAACACCATTTAAAAGTAATTTTTTTCAACATCTGAGGAAATTTTCATCTTAGATATTTGTTTAAGCATTCTGAAAATCTACCGGAAAGTTTTCTTATCTTACTCCTTCATAAAGATATTTGCCTTTGAAGTTAGTGCTTTTTTGAAAAATTATTTTATAAAAACGTCAATTTTGCGATTTAGTATTCTCTGGTGTTGGGCTATCTCTTGGGTTGTGGAGCTCAGTTCTGCTTCCTATAGGTATAAATTGTGCATTAGGCTAGTTTTAAAGTTGAAAATCAAAAAGTTGCACACGTGGGGACACGCCCAAATTGATTAAAAATTGCTAAAATCACTGAAAATTGGTGTTTTCACGATTTTTATCAACTTTGGAGTCCCGTTGTGATCCAAGTTCTATCTGAAATCTTTTGAAACTTTGCACGCTTATCAAACTATATATAAAATACCGCTATGCAAAAATTTACGGCGATTCAGTATTGGATGCGTACGCAACGTCCGCTCAAAGTTTGCACGTGCGAACGGTGAGAATTTTGCTCATTCATGATTTCGAACAAATTCTGCTTTACCACGACAGTTCAATGTCATTATATATGAATTTAATGGCAACTTGAATGATTATAATGTTTTATGTTCAGTCAGTGATAGACCGATATGCTTACTTAAACACAAGGAAATGTTTTAAAGGAAAAATTTCGAAATCGTTGAAACTTCCTCCTTATTAATGAAGACATCAGTTTATATTTCGACTTTATAAAGTACCCTGACATTATAATCAAAAAGAGATGATATTTTACCAAAACCCATAATCATGGGTAGAGTGGACCGCCGCCAGTGTCTCTCTTTCCCAAACAAAAGGAAATGATATTAATTTGATTGACCGTTCTCAAATGCAAAATGATACCGAGAATGAAATCGGTCGCTCGCTTTTCCCATTAATTTACAATTGTAATAGATTAAGAAGAACTACCCGAAGGCAGCTGTACTCAGCAATAAAGATTCAATAAACTTCAGCTAATTCAATAACTACCAGTACCACCCTTATCCCGAAATACTAGGTATATCGACCCGAACGCAACCCAAAGGAATTTTTACAGCATGTGATTGATTGTAAGCCGTGAATGAATGGGAAAAGCGAGCGACCGATTTCATTCTCGGTATCATTTTGCATTTGAGAACGGTCAATCAAATTAATATCATTTCCTTTTGTTTGGGAAAGAGAGACACTGGCGGCGGTCCACTCTACCCATGATTATGGGTTTTGGTAAAATGTTACATATAGAATGATCTTTGCAGCGCAGTTCTGCTTTTGAGTTAGATTTCGCCCGTGGGGAATTAATCGTACGTGAGTCGCGTTTGGCACTAATGACAAAGGAAATTAAGGATAAACTTGGTTGGATTCCAACTCAGGACACTTTTCTGACACAATTCATTGAGCTACATTCATTCCTCAGATTATTGCTGTTTTCTTTCCGCATTATTCGTAAAAGCATTTATGCTTTTGGACTTTTATAAAAGCCCAATTTTTTGGGAACAAAGATAGAGGATCCACCATCTCGACTTTATCTTAAGCGAAAGCGCTGAACCATATTCCTGAATGCTTTTGAATGAGAAAAATCAAAAAATCGGTTTGTCAAGATTGAATGGCTTAGTACAGTAAAACCCTGATTGACCGCGGAGTTTGGGGAGAGGAAACAACCGCGGTAAATCGGGGTTTGCGGTAAATCGGGGTTTGCGGTAAATTGGGGTTTCGATTGTTCACATTATGCGTGTTACAGCTTAGTATTAGTAATACCTTAGGGCCAATAAATTTGGTTCACAATAAATTTGGTTACCATAATTTTGATTACCGTAATTTTGGTTACCATAATTTTGGTTACCATAATTTTGGTTACCATAATTTTGGTTACCATAATTTTAGTCACAAATTTCGCTAATTTTTAGTCTACAACAATTATTTTAGTCACATTTTTCGACTTTTCGAGACCATTATCCATTCCATTTACCTTAAGAACGACAAATTTAGTTTACCTCGTCTGAGCATTACAGATTAAGCTGCACTGCATTACTCAGGAATTTCAATAACATCAGATCCAGACTTTGTGACTCTGTATCACAAAGTTCTTCAGTATACACTGTTCAGTTTCTTTTTCACCCTTTTTCGACTTTACCATTTTTGTCGGTACGACGTAGTTTATGTCGATATGATCCTTCAGCTGTTACAACAGAGCATGCATTGGGATGGATCGATTAAATATGTAATGTCCAAGAGGAGCTCTAACCCTTTAAGTGCAATATGACTTTGGTGCGGTTTTGTGAACGGTGATGTCATATATTAATTATAAACAATGTAAGTTTAATAATATGTCATATTTGCTCTACTGAAATTTTGGTCTGCTTTAAAATTAGTCACCGAAAAATTTAGTCTCATGAAATGTGGTTTACAACAATTTTAGTCAAAAGTTTGACTAAATTTATGGTAGACTAAATTTGTAGTATCGGTTGTATGACAGACAAGATTAAGTTGAGAATCAATTTTCAATTTCAAGCTTGATATTTTCAATTTTAAGCTAGATATTTGTGACTTCTTGTGACTTGATATGACAGTGAATGACATGATCTACTGCCGATAAAAATTGTAACCCAGCAGTTAAGATCCCAATTTGTGGTTTACAGCTACTGCATACCTAGTTGCTTCAAATTCAATGAATCTAATTTTATTGCAATTTGCAATTCACTAATTTATCGAAAACTAACTAACTATTAGTTATACTTAACTTGATGAGCTTCAAACATGGCTCACCTCAGGAAGGTAAATTAATACCTGTATCACGATGGTAAATTTGTATGATATGAGATCAAATAAAAAAGTAAATGTCATGTATGTAGTGAACCGGAGGCAACGTTAAAAAGGAAATGTTATAACGATATTTCTAATATTGTTCTTGTTGTATGCAAAAACACACTAACAAAAATGTCCCCAAAACATATCCCTAGATGTAGCATATTTTAGGAAATTAATATATTTGAGAAGATCCCCATTCAGACCAATCTTTTGTATATGAAGCAAATGGCTTTTAAATATCTTTTTAAATAGCAGAATTGAATTTGACAGAAAATGATACGGTACATCATGATCATGAATATAATTTAAAATTGTAGATGCACTAAAAACAAAATTATTATTAATGATCTTAGACATTGAGAACTTAGGATATAGAAGTCTACATGATCTACTTGAAATGCTAAACCGGTGATATACATCAACAAGAATTTGTTCTTTAAGTAGCCTCATTGCAATACATCCAGTAAAGTATGTAAATAAGTTAAATAATGTTAATAATTTGAAACGAAAGAACATTGGTTTCGTATGTTGAAACTTATGGTCAATCTTTTGCGTTTTTCTACTCACAATACGAATACATTTTTTCTGCGACGGTTAATGATTATACCATTTTAGCTGAAACAAGGGTTAGAGCGAAGCCACTAGAACCATGGAAACTATTGAAGCCGCAATGGAACCGTTAAATCCAATGAAATTACACAAGCAAATGCCCGAAATGGTAAGTTTTAAATGATGGTTCGAGTAAATTGTTCATCAATTTGAGGGTTCAATGATTAATGATTATGATGATTGGATACTGCACGATTCGAAAATTTTAAAACTGTCAGTGGTGACGTTCAGATTTCAGCCGAACAAAGAAAGAAGAGATTATCATTAACTCTACTGACAATACTCCAAGAAAACGCACGTGCATTATTTTGTGCGCATAGAGGTAGTTTTCGAAATAATTAAAGCAGATTTTAAATTTAGAGTACGGGGAGAGTCATCACCATGTTTGTCATCTCGGTCTACTAGCATCATAGGCGCGGCCGATTTCGCTTTTGTAACAGCAGAGGTTTTATTTTTACTTTTAAAACTAAACAACATAAGAATAACACAGCTGAAATAGCATGGCACGAATGGTATTCCGTTATTTCTTTATCTCTTGCTACTCATAGCTGCTATCAAACCTTCGGACAATTCATAGACATATTATTAAAGTCTAAAAATAGAGAAAAAACGGACTTGAATTATACTCGCCATTGGTTAATATTATCTGTGATTTAAAGGAAAAACAGCAAAATACTGTCACGAGATGTCTGATCTCAAGATAAATCTGGATATTATACAGGGTGTCCCAAAAAGGCAATCAAGTTACTTTTGTTGCATATTATGATGCGCAAGAATCGGTGTTAAAAATGTCAGGGCAAAACTCTACCAATACCAGGAACTTGTTCATTTGCCCAATTCATTTTTTTCAGATAGCTACTGATTGGATTTCGTAAAGAGCCAATGGAGCACATTGTGTTCGGAATATTTAAACCGAATCGACCCCCAAAATGTCAAAGGAGCTCATAAAACTGTACCTGCTATCTGATACTCATTAACCCAATTAGCATCTTCACTTATAATAGTATGAAGTGTACGGATAATCAAACAAAGATCAATTATCCGATTCCAAACATATCAACCATGTATAACAGTTGGGTCAACTTCAGCGCTAATGCTATATAGTAGAGTGATCGCCCATTCCCCAAGTGTTTTAGGCCCGGATTTGTACTGAACAAGATGATGTCAATCCTTCCCAGCAGCCCAGTAGTGCTACGATCTCGTAAGGAGAAGCATTATTTGATGCGCCGCGCAGTAGTCAGTACTAGTACTCTAGTTACAGTGCATCGAGCCACAACTTCAACTATGAAGTCAGCATCTATAAGTCAGATTAGTCCAGAGTCCGGTATTAGCGAACCGAGCGCTTTTACTTAGTCTTTGCCTAGACAAATTTTATGCGTGTGACAGATTCTGTTTAACGATTTCTAGTCACGTATGTTTATCAGGTGATTAGAATTGTCCCGTGAGATTTAGAATCACATGACAATTCTAATCACGCGGTAAACATACTGGCACTGCAGTATATATAGCAGTGGTATCCAAAACTCGAAACTATTTACGTTACTACTTTTGGTTTTGAGCAGCGTGGCACCACGTGGGCTAGTTGTGCTGCTCAGGGTAATTTTCATTACTCTGAGCTTCTTTCGTTGGATTTCTGCGAAAAGTAGTTGGAGTCATTTTGACCACGGGCATCCTTTATCCCAATTAAATATGAAATTAGATCTATTTTGATCAAAAATATGAAAATAATATTTGTAGAATCCTGTTTTTCACACCCCCACCCCGTAGACTCAGAGTCCCGGTTTGTACGGCGGCGCCGAAGAGTCCCGGTCTCGTCGTAATACATATCAGGAATTTTTTTAACTGAAGAAATTCAGGATTTCTGAATTTCTACATTGTTTAAAATTTTGCTCAAATTATAACAAAATGGCCTGACAAAGAATTATCGCGTATATTGAGAACACTTTGTTCTGTACAGTCAACTGCAACGTACTTAATTCTAAAACTTCCAATAAACATGCATTGGCTGGCTGATAAGGTACAAACCTTATCGTTGCGGATTTTGTCTCTGAGTAAGGCGTCCTCATTCCTCATTTTCTGTAACTCTGCTGTAAGCGTCGCTTGTTGGGATTTCAGCTGCTCCTTTTCCCGTTTCAACGCTGAAGAAATATAAATTATTGAAGTGCTTTTTCAAAAACCGATCCTTATTTTAAGATACGAAATATCGATTAATTGACAAATAAGTATCCACTATCCATATTCCATGTCTATATTGAGGATATTTCAGGAATCAAAATTTAATTCGATATCTTTTCTCAAATAAAAAGACTTGCTTAAATTTCTCATGTCAAAATGAACGTTCCCGATATATTATGACGACTGTAGCTTTAATATACATTATACATACGTCAAAGGGCAGTCAACTCCGTTCAGGCCCTTCACACTTTGTTTCTGTCTAGTTCTAATGTACCGTCACAATAGTGACTTTAATATATAGCAGCGAAACCCTCTAAACATTTAACGTTTCTAGTTGAAACTAAACCTGTTATGTCAGTTGAGAGTGCGTATTTCTCCTTTATAGCCGAGTTCAAGTGTTGATCCAGCTCGTTAGTCGCGGACACCTTTGACATCTCCAGTTCAGCTAGTATCGCTTTGTTGCGTTCTTCTTCTTCTGTACGTGGTGTAACGTTCAGTGCGTGATCAGTAATGGTACAGCTTAATAAAATATAATATTGAGCTGATATTATTATGTACGTGGTCTGTATCTGTCATGTACGTGGGGCTCTCTCTCTCTCTCTGTTTCTAGGGAAATGCACGCTCTTATAAATATATTGAAACGTACGAGGTGTTGTTTTAAGTTTTAACTCGAGAATGTTTAGACCGGGATTTAGTGAGATACCACGCTAGTTAAATCGTTGCAACATTTATTTGGCTAAGAAGCGTCAAACTTAAAAGCTCAACCAGTTTTGTTTTCGGGAACAGATGGTAATATTTAATTTCTGACAGTTTATCACGCTCGCCAACTTATCATGTCTCACTCGTTATTAAATACAAAATGTATATGTCAAATGTTTATTATTTTTTTCGTTTCTTCAAGATAATTTATAATATTACGACCCACCATGTGTATGTGTATAGTATAACGAGAAACAAGTTTGTCCTCAACAATGTCCAAGACTACAGTTTTTAACTTTATGCTCCGATATTGGGGGAAACGTTTTTCGAGGAGAGCCGCTCAGACATGGGCACCGTATTGTGTAAATCATTTAGTTACAGTCAGTTCGTTAAAATATACAGACGGTTAACTTTGGCGAATGCCTTAGCGTCTTTAATTTTTACCATTTAAAGGCTTCACAGTCTTTAATTCAGCGCAACCCGTCTTTAAATTTGCTGGTAGAAGTAAGGTCAGTGTTTGAAATGTGCTTTATTACATCCGATCTATTTTGAGACCTGTTGTGGCGTCTTTAATTTTTCAATTTTGAAGCCTTGCCGTCTTGAATGTTTTTTCATTTGAAGGCTTTGTCTTTCAAATGTTGGAGTAGTTCGCTGTTTATTAGTCTCAAGATTGAAATACTGATAGCTGGACAGTAGACAAGGACAAATGAAACAGGAAGTTACGAATGTAGACAAATTTTCGGCGTCAACGCCATCTTCAGGCTCTTTATAAAAACAAACTGAGTGTATATACATTATACACTCAGTGTATATAAAACTGAGTGTATATACATTATACACTCAGTGTTTATTTAAACTGAGTGTATATATACATTATCTTATAAACTGAGTGTATACATTATACACTCAGTTATACATTATCTTTGCCACATAGTAGAGGGGCAGTTAACACTGTTCCGTTGGGAAGGGGGAGGTTTATATATTATGACATCTATAAAATTCAACAAATTTGCTGACCTCCTCCCTTCTTCGTCTCGCCACTCTATCAGTATAACATATTTTATACCCGTTTTAATATCTTAAAGTTGCTGAATATACATTACTAACCAGACAGACGCAACAGATTCTCAGTTTTCAAGGAAATGTCACGATCTAGACTCCCAATCTGAAACACACGTTATTTCAAGAAGAGATTGCTATTTTTATAGATAAGAAAATAAATTTCACATTGCAGAACCATAACTTTTGCCTTCGAAACTTTTGCTTTCGAAACTTTGCCTGTATATGATTAATCACGTCTACCATAATATGACGAAATTATTGTTATGTTGCTTAGGTAACTAAGTGACGTCGTATTATGATGTGGACAGTTTAATCGTTTTATAGGTAATTATAATTTATAATTACCTACATCCTCGTATAAAAGTGGTGGTCCCAAATTTAGTTATTTCGTAAGGTCGAACATTACAGTTGTTTTGGGTGTGTTTCCTTATCTTGATAGGCACTATAGTGATGCATATACAGTTTTTGTGTTTTCTTCAATACTGCTGAACGGTCAAACCTCAATATACCTAATTATTATTCAACCTCAATTTACCTTATTAGCATTAAACCTCAATTTACCTTATTAACATTAAACCTCAATTAAACACTCTTACCTTTTGCTCCAGAGTTTTGAGGTTTTCATCTAGGGCAGCTTGTTCTCCTCTCATAGTCTGAACACAGTCCTTTATCTTCTCCTCTTCTACTGTAAACGAGTCTTGTAGCTGGCCGCGTTTAGACTTTATCACTTCGAAATTATCTGAAACATTCGTTTATTTTACTGTTTTAGTAATAATATTTATTCTTGAGTAATATTTATAACTTGAATATGGGATTAGATCTGTTTTTTTTTCAAGCTTTTTCATAATTTCATTGATCACATAATTTCACCTACTATTAAGCCCATAATAAACATCCCAAATCGTGATACTTATTTTAATGTTCTCGTGATCACAAGTGCCGTTTTTGGGACCCATGACACAAACTGTTTATAAATTTTCCAGCAAATCTGTTATTTCTGTGTTAAAACGCCGAATAAAATAATTTACCTATGATGATCACCGGAGCGATAAAAAAAAGTTAATTATTAACTTCTTACCAACACGGGAAGTTTCACATTTATGTAACAGTTATCAAATGACTGCAACACTATTAATAATATGCAATACTCCTGATAGCAACTGTCAACGACGATAAATGGAACTTTTGCTTTCGCTTGGTGTGGCAGTTGCGCGGCTTCTTTGATTTGCAAGTGTAACAGTATATATAATATACTGAAATACATATTATATATATAATATATTTCTATAGAACTTGTTTTTCTGTCGTTGGATTTTGCTGAAATTGGTATGTCGTTTCTGGTAATGTTTAAGGGTGTTATTAACTTATCAACAAGAGTTAGTCAGGGTAAGGTGGACCATATTGCCGGTCATGCTGTATTATACAGCATGACCGGGTCACCATTTCATACACAGCTATATGAAGTAGTCACCCGGTCGAATAAGCACTTTCGCTTTGTGTTTTATTCGGCCTCGGGTTATCTGAGAACTGGAGGTGGAGGGGAAGTTCAGTTTGTTCAACTCATTGTGTGTACATTGTATAATGGAGCAGGGTATCAACTTGGCAATCTCCCGATCTCCGTTGAGCCAAACAATTTGGAATGTTTGTATTGATTATAATTACATTTTACTCGCGGTATGAAGCAGAAATATAAAATATTGAAAGGGACAATTCAGTAATTGTCAGTTATGTCTGACAATTTGGTCATGCGTGGGTAAATGCATAAGCTTCATTATATTTTAAAGAACGAAATGTTCATATTTTACTCGAAATTGAATACTTATTATTCTTTGGCGAATGGTTATCGGTCAAGAAACTCATCAGCGCTTTAATTATTTCTTAATGATTTACAATAATATACAGGATATCTCAGTAATAATAAACAGGATATCTCAGTAATAATAAACAGGATATCTCAGTAATAATAAACAGGATATCTCAGTAATAATATACAGGACATCTCAGTAATAATATACAGGATATCTCAGGCAATAATATACAGGATATCTCAGGCAATAATAAACAGGATATCTCAGTAATAATATACAGGATATCTCAGCAACAATATACAGGATATCTCAGTAATAATATACAGGATATCTCAGGCAATAATATACAGGATATCTCAGGCAATAACAAACAGGATATCTCAGTAATAATAAACAGGATATCTCAGTAATAATAAACAGGATATCTCAGTAATAATATACAGGACATCTCAGTAATAATATACAGGATATCTCAGGCAATAATATACAGGATATCTCAGGCAATAATAAACAGGATATCTCAGTAATAATATACAGGACATCTCAGTAATAATATACAGGATATCTCAGGCAATAATATACAGGACATCTCAGTAATAATATACAGGATATCTCAGTAATAATATACAGGATATCTCAGGCAATAATATACAGGACATCTCAGGCAATAATATACAGGACATCTCAGGCAAAAATATACAGGACATCTCAGGCAATAATATACAGGACATCTCAGGCAATAATATACAGGACATCTCAGGCAATAATATACAGGACATCTCAGGCAATAATATACAGGACATCTCAGGCAATAATATACAGGACATCTCAGGCAATAATATACAGGACATCTCAGGCAATAATATACAGGACATCTCAGGCAATAATATACAGGATATCTCAGGCAATAATATACAGGATATCTCAGGCAATAATATACAGGATATCTCAGTAATAATATACAGGATATCTCAGTAATAATATACAGGATATCTCAGGCAATAATATACAGGATATCTCAGTAATAATATACAGGATATCTCAGGCAATAATATACAGGATATCTCAGTAATAATATACAGGATATATCTCAGTAATAATAAACAGGATATCTCAGTAATAATAAACAGGATATCTCAGTAATAATATACAGGATATCTCAGGCAATAATATACAGGATATCTCAGGCAATAATATACAGGATATCTCAGTAATAATAAACAGGATATCTCAGGCAATAATATACAGGATATCTCAGGCACTAATATCAGGATATCTCAGGCAATAATATACAGGATATCTCAGGCAATAATATACAGGATATCTCAGGCAATAATATACAGGATATCTCAGGCAATAATATACAGGATATCTCAGGCAATAATATACAGGATATCTCAGGCAATAATATACAGGACATCTCAGGCAATAATATACAGGACATCTCAGGCAAAAATATACAGGACATCTCAGGCAATAATATACAGGACATCTCAGGCAATAATATACAGGACATCTCAGGCAATAATATACAGGACATCTCAGGCAATAATATACAGGACATCTCAGTAATAATATACAGGATATCTCAGGCAATAATATACAGGATATCTCAGGCCGAGATCGTTGCCAGAACCGCGATAAGCTTTATTCGGGCCGGGCCAGGGATACTTGCTATGGAAACGAGTGGGAAATAATTCGACTGGGGCCATACATCTACACTGTTCTGTTAAGCTGCAGTTCTTATCTACTCCTCTTTAATTCCTTGTTTAATTTTTAATTTCGCCAGTAATTAACCAGTCTGCATCTTATCAGGAATTTTGCAGAATTCCTGGTTGTAATTAATACAGGAACGAAATATCTTGAAAGTCGCGAAGTCAAAAATAGGCTTATTTCGCAGTATGAAATTTCGATTACGTATCAAACTATCAAAATTTAAAATCGAATGACCGAGTCCAAATAAAAACAAGAGAACCACACCTGGCCTGAGTGACCTAAACCTCTAAACATAATGCATAAGATCTTAATTTAGACACCTTATCTTATCTAATTCAGAAGGCTCCTATAATTAGTTACTTTGCCATGGGCTACATCACCGGGGGGGCAGGGGGGGCAGCTGCCCCCCCTGGGATTTGGGGGACAAGTTTACAAAAACATGAAAATTTATTCTTCAACATAACATTAAACCAGACGGCTATGGTATACAGTTTTGTTTTCGCACCCACTGCTCTGTAGCCCCACTGCACTGTAGCCCCCCCCCCCCCCTACATTGTGTTATTTTTAAATACCATGCCAGTTACCACGAACGATGGATGAATTCCGTCCAGGGGGTTGAAGAGAGAGGGAGGGAGGGAGGGAGAGTGGGAGCACAGCATGGTTGCTGCTAACGTAAATTCGTGTCCCTCAAGTGCTGGAAAATGCGTCAAAATTGTCTAATTTCCTTAAAAATTTTCCGGGGGGCTTCGCCCCCCTATCCCCCCGACGAGGGGCTCCGCCCCTTGACCCCACTGGGGGCTGCACCCCCAGACCCCTGCTATTGGGGGGGGGGGCTTCGCCCCTCTACCCCCCCACCAGGGGCTTCGCCCCCTTGCCCCCCCTGGGTTGAAGACGTGATGTAGCCCCTGTTTGCTTCTACTTTTGGAATATTGAATGTAATTTGTAATGTTGCACAATGATATTACACAATTATTATGATATTACACAATGCCACAGTTATAATCGAGGCATTGTTGAACTTAACATTCCAACAAAATTCCTTTGGGACAAATTTGAACTGATATAATTTGATAAGGGCGATAAAATTAAAAATTCCTGGCTCAATCCCTTCATGGAACTAAGGAGTAACCCCTAAGTTCCATGCCCGAATTTTCACTCAAATTTTTCACCCAAATGAAATTTGCCCGAATTTTTAACCCACATTTTTCGCTTCAACTGAAATATTCGGGCTAAAAAAATTCGTGAATTTGCGCACGAATTTTTTAAATTTCACTCAAATAATATAGTCGATGCGGTTGTAATCAATACTATAATTGCATTTCGTTGTCCTAAATGTTTCTGGGATTACCTAACGCATATCATCATAACACTAATGATAACAACGCTATTACACTACACATCGATTGCACGATTAGCCATTTTATTGAGGAGCTGCAGTGAGTCATTTTCGGGTTCCCATTTCAAGAACCAATGTTTTATTATCTGATATTTAGGACGACTGAGGAGAAGGAGGAGGAGGATTGAGGAGGACTCAGGAGAACTCAGGAGGAGGAGGACTCAGGAGGAGGACTCAGGAGGAGGAGGACTCAGGAGGAGCAGAAGGAGGAGGACTCAGGAGAAGGAGGACTCAGGAGGAGGAGGACTCAAGAGGAGGACTCAGGAGGAGGAGAAGGACTCAGGAGGACTGAGGAGGAGAAGGACTGAGAAGGAGAAGGACTGAGGAGGAGGAGGACTCAGGAGGAGGAGGACTCAGGAGGAGGAGGATTCAGTAGGAGCAGGAGGAGGAGTCAGAGGGAGGAGGACTCAGGAGGAGGAGGACTCAAGAGGAGGACTCAGGAGGAGGAGAAGGACTCAGGAGGACTCAGGAGGACTGAAGAGGACTGAGGAGAACTGAGGAGGAGAAGGACTGAGAAGGAGAAGGACTGAGGAGGAGGAGGAGGAGGAGGAGGAGGAGGAGGAGGGGGAGGAGGAGTAGGAGGAGGAGGAGGAGGACTCAGGAGGAGGAGGACTCAGGAGGAGGAGGACTCAGGAGGAGGAGGACTCAGGAGGAGGAGGACTCAAGAGGAGGACTCAGGAGGAGGAGAAGGACTCAGGAGGACTCAGGAGGACTGAAGAGGACTGAGGAGGACTCAGGAGGAGAAGGGCTGAGAAGGAGAAGGACTGAGGAGGAGGAGGAGGAGGAGGAGGAGGAAGAGGAGAAGGACTCAGGAGGACTGAAGAGGACTGAAGAGGACTGAGGAGGACTGAGGAGGACTGAAGAGGACTGAGGAGGACTGAGGAGGAGAAGGACTGAGAAGGAGAAGGACTCAGGAGGAGGAGGAGGAGAAGGACTCAGGAGGACTGAAGAGGACTGAGGAGGACTGAGGAGGACTGAAGAGGACTGAAGAGGACTGAGGACGACTGAGGACTGAGGAGGAGAAGGACTGAGAAGGAGAAGGACTGAGAAGGAGAAGGACTGAGGAGGAGGAGGGGGAGGAGGAGGAGGACTGAGGAAGAGGAGAAGGACTCAGGAGGACTCAGGCGGACTGAAGAGGACTGAGGAGGACTGAGGAGGAGAAGGACTGAGAAGGAGAAGGACTGAGGATGAGGAGGAGGAGGAGGAGGAGGAGGAGGAGGAGGAGGAGGAGGAGGAGGAGGAGGAGGAGGAGGAGGACTCAGGAGGACTGAAGAGGACTGAGGAGGACTGAGGAGGAGAAGGACTGAGAAGGAGAAGGACTGAGGAGGAGGAGGAGGAGGAGGAGGAGGGGGAGGAGGAGGAGGAGGAGGAGGAAGCATCTAACTGTTATTTCCACAACATTATTGTCTGTTTTTGTTCCGTCCTTGACCGCCCTACTTTTTGTCCGTTTTGAAAATATAGGGTACCAAACGGACAAAACGGACACAAAACATGATCCCCTCCCCAGTCCTTTTATCTTTATATTAATTTAAGTTGGTCAAACATGTTAATTGCGAAGGAATTATTCTTGACTATGAAAGTTCAAACAACTTAATTTAGATAATATGTCAACCCTATTTTCTTAAATTTACACAAAAAAGTTTATAGAAAATATATGAAGGACACTAATTTTCTTGAACTGCAAATTGGTTGTTACACTAGTTTACGTTATGTTTACGTAATTTTCATCCTAATTTAAACTTGGGTGGTCGCAGTCTCGATCTCACCCGACGCAACCGATACGCTTATCGATTTCCGCACGCAAATTATTTGGGCATGGAACATGTCACCCGAATAAATTTTTTTCACAAATAAAATTTGCCCGAATTATATTACCTACCGTATTATTTGGCCATGGAACTAGAGGGTAAGGCACTGGTATATTCAAGATAAAATTATTAATAGATTACGTCTTATACCGGAAACTCTACTGACAACCAGACGGAAAATATACTGGCCAAAATTATATTCCACTTCAGATAATTTACAAAACTTAACTGTGATGGTGTCATCGCTATAAGAGCACCTGTTGAATCACGATCAAGACGAATAGGACGATCATTTAGCGATCATTAAATCAAGGCTGAAACTTGAAAATGATGATTTGTTCACATGCTACATGCTACATGCTTATATTTATAATTTGACTTACTTTTCAATTCGGTTATGCTATTTATTTCGTTTTGTTTCTGAGCATCTAACGATTTCAGCTCCCTCGAGATATCCTCAACTTGCTCGGAGAACATCTTTTGTTTAGACTCCAGTTCCCTGGTCTCCTTTTCCAACTCGTTCTTCTTTGTGGTGTGACCCACGCTGGCTGACCTTTTCTCGCGGATATTTCGATCAAGAGTTTCGCAATCTTCCTGCAGTTGTTTAAGCTTATCTTTTCTTTGCTGTTTCTTTTCGTTGAGGCCATTTACCTCAGAAGTAAGGGTTTCTAGGGTGTCTTGTTGTCTGCATAACTCACCTGAAAGGAGCAAGATGATCAATCATCAGGATGATTTAGCTTGGATCAGCAAAAATTGGCAAAACTAACATGGCGTTGAAATCAAACATCCATTATATTATGAACAATATAGTATAATATGAGATCAAAGATATGAACAACATGGCAATGTATCGAATTTCAACTATTACTGCTTCATGTCAATACGCACATTCGTTCGTGCGCGTACTATACTGACGGCTGACGGTGGTACAAACATTGGGAAATAATTTCGGCGCCCTACTGTTTTTACTACGGAGTACCGGGTAATCTCACTGTTCCAAAGCCTTGATATGAGAACCGGTCAAAAGAGCGCGAATATTTTGCTTACTGGTCATTTTTCCGCACGGTCTTTTCCTCAAGTTCTCAAGGCCAAAAGAGACGGAACTGTCCAGTACAATAATTAATGATGAAATTAAATTCGTGTACAATGAAGATTGAAGACACGAATTAAATTTTATTGATTAATTCTCCTTTATAAAAGTTGCTATTCTAGTTGCAAAATGGCTCGTTCAGTTAAATGCTGTACAGTTATTACTGTGAACATGTAACAATTCGAATAATAGGCACCATTAGAGCATGACTCTATCTTACTATTTACCAAGGACTAATGGATCAAACTAAGCGCTAAATGTAAGTAACCTATACACACTAAAATAGGTATCTCAGCATGTTCCTACACCTAACATCTGCATAATCTTTAGAGGTCCAGATACTATCATCTTATCACTGATTTAAACAGTAACTCACTCTCTCTCTCTGAGTACAGTAGGTAAAAAGACGGCTGTTCTTACTACTGTATGATTTATATAATATGTAGTTCAGGATTTAAGATTATTATTATTTACTATGTAAATAATAGCGGGTTACGTGAGGGTAGGTGTTGGAATAAAACACAAAGCCATTAGCTACAATTCTGACAAAGTCTCTAAGCCACAATTCTGACTAAGTCTCTAAGTATGTTTAGCTGTTCAATATGCACCATGCGGCAGACTCTGCTTTGTAATGGTAATACAGTCCTCCATTGTGTTCATCTCATCACGGTACATGTGTATTTTGTAAAGGTCAGGAAGCTTATAACTTTATAAAAGAGAACTGTCCGACTATTTCTGACATAAAACTCCCCTTTTTAAGTTTAATACTGAGGTTTTGTAGACCCTTTTAGAGTACTTACTCTTTACAGAATCTTTTTCCCTCACAATTCCGCCCAGCTCGGACGTTAAGCTTGATAGTCTCGTTTCAGTTTCCTTGAATTTCGATGCCACAGACTGCAGCTCTGAGTTCATGGTTTGTTTTTCTCTTTCAAGCTGGCTGAGCGAATCCTGCAGTTGTAATATTTGGAATGTTATCTAGCAGTTGTAATATTTGTACGTTTATTTCAACGTTATTTAGCTATCATTAACTAAACAAGTTTGGATAGTTAACATTTAAATTAGAGTATTTAAATAACATGCTCTAATGACCTGAACATGATAACGTGATCAATAAGTAATCCACACTTAACGGTCCCTTTAGGGCCTAATGTTATCTAGTAAACTAATCTAAACCCTAGCCATAATAATATGTAAACTAGTAAACTAAACCCTAGCCATAATAATGTGTAAACTAGTAAACTACAAACCATGTAAACTAGTAAACTACAAACCTTGTAAGCTAATAAACTAAACAAACCATGTAAACTAGTAAACTACAAACCTTGTAAGCTAATAAACTAAACAAACCTTGTAAACTAGTAAACGACAAACCTTGTAAGCTAATAAACTAAACAAACCTTGTAAGCTAGTAAACTAAACAAACCTTGTAAACTAGTAAGCTACAAACCTTGTAAGCTAGTAAACTAAACAAAACTTGTAAACTAGTAAACTACAAACCTTGTAAACTAGTAAACTACAAACCTTGTAAGCTAGTAAACTAAACAAACCTTGTAAACTAGTAAACTACAAACCTTGTAAACTAGTAAACTACAAACCTTGTAAACTAGTAAACTAAACAAACCTTGTAAACTAGTAAACTAAACAAACCTTGTAAACTAATAAACTAAACAAACCTTGTAAACTAATAAACTAAACAAACCTTGTAAACTAGTAAACTACAAACCTTGTAAACTAGTAAACTACAAACCTTGTAAACTAATAAACTACAAACCTTGTAAACTAGTAAACTACAAACCTTGTAAACTAATAAACTAAACAAACCTTGTAAACTAATAAACTAAACAAACCTTGTAAACTAGTAAACTACAAACCTTGTAAACTAGTAAACTACAAACCTTGTAAGCGCCAATATTTTTCACAACCTCCTTCATATCATACTGAGCTGCTATCTTTTTCTCATTTATCTCCTCTATCTGTGAGCTTAGTTCTCGAACTTTCTCTTCAGTCTTTTGCAGAAGATCGTTCCTGTTGAGGAGGACATATGTTATAGTGGCATGGTAGTTGTATGAATTGATAAAGAGATAATTCATAATGGCCAATTCTGTCTAATTATCATTACATCTCTGTCCAATTATAATTATATTTCTGTCTAATTACATAATATTTCTGTCTAATTATAATTATATTTCTGTCTAATTACAATTATATTTCGGTTCTTTTGCGATAGTCAAAACGCGACAACTAGCGCTGGATGGCGACAACTAGCGCTATCCAGCGCTAGTTGTCGCCATCCAGCGCTAGTTGTCGCTATCCAGCGCTGGATAACGCTGGCCAGCGCAAAATATATTTGTTCGATAATTGTCGCTATCCAGCGCTAGTTGTCGCCATCCAGCGCTAGTTGTCGCCATCCAGCGCTGGTTGTCGCTATCCAGCGCTAGTTGTCGCTGGCTATGCGACACTGTCGCACGCGATAGTTTGCGATGGCCAGCGCAACTGGCCATCGCAGAAAACAGTTCGATAACTAGCGCGCTGGCCAGCGCTGGCTAGCGCTGGATAGCGACAACTAGCGCTGGATGGCGACAACTAGCGCTGGCCAGCGCTTGTTGTCGCTATCCAGCGCTAGCCAGCGCTGGCCAGCGCTGGCCAGCGCTATCCAGCGCTAACCAGCGCAAAGTATCAATTTTTGATTAATTTTCGATAAATTTTCGATAATTTTCGCGACAAATAGCGCTGGATAGCGACAACTAGCGCTGGCCAGCGCTGGCCAGCGCTAAGCGATAGCCAGCGCTGGCCAGCGCTGGCCATCGATAGCCAGCGCAACATTTTTGCGATATTATTCGTCAGCTAGCGCTGGCCAGCGCTATCCAGCGCTATCCAGCGCTAACCAGCGCTGGCCAGCGCTATCCAGCGCTAACCAGCGCTGGCCAGCGCTATCCAGCGCTAGCCAGCGCTGGCCAACGCTAGCCAGCGCTAGCCAGCGCTAGCCAGCGCTAGCCAGCGCTGGCCAGCGCTGGCCAGCGCAATGTATCAAAATCATATACTTGCGATATTACTCGTCAGCCAGCGCTGGCCAGCGCTAACCAGCGCTGGCCAGCGCTATCCAGCGCTAACCAGCGCTAACCAGCGCTGGCCAGCGCTATCCAGCGCTAACCAGCGCTATCCAGCGCTAGCCAGCGCTGGCCAGCGCTAGCCAACGCTAGCCAGCGCTAGCCAGCGCTAGCCAGCGCTAGCCAGCGCTAGCCAGCGCTAGCCAGCGCTGGCCAGCGCAATGTATCAAAATCATATACTTGCGATATTACTCGTCAGCTAGCGCTGGCCAGCGCAATGTATCAAAATCATAAACTTGCGATATTACTCGTCAGCCAGCGCTGGTCAGCACTAACCAGCGCTAGCCAACGCTAGCCAGCACTGGCCAGAAACCCCCTCCCCCTCAGCTGATTACATAATATGTGATCGATCCCCATCCCAAAGTATCGGTTTTAAATATTTGCGATATCACTCGTCGGCGCGCAGTTACTGTTAGCGCTAGCTAGGATCAATTACAAATTAGCTTACCTGGGGACCTCAAAATATTATGTTCATATTAATCATAAACATATCCCGAATAGAGATTAGGAGAAATGACAGCAGACAGGCTGAGCATGGCCCAGTAAAATTAGTATAAAGGGTCGTTCACATATTACGTAATCAGATAGCTGAGGGGGTTTCCAAATGATGACCCTAATCTCTACTATAATTCAGAGAATTATTTCTGATGTAGAATGTCTTTATGTACGACCACCCACGTGCAAAACAAACGAAAAATATGAATTTAGGTAACAACCAAAACGTTCCATAGCAACGGTGTTTTAATGCGCACGTGCACGTGCAAAGATTGTTTTAACGTCATTTTGATCGGTTTTGTTGTTACTATGTTGTGTTTAAAGTGTTTTATATTTAAATCGGCTGTATCTTCGGTTAGGATGGATATTTTTTGATGCGATTAAAACTTTCTTTCAAAGAATACTATTAGCTTCGTCCCTGTAGTAGAGGATCTTACGGGCATTGTCTGCTCGATACGCTAGGGACCCCAGATACACCTTTCTAGACGTATTTTTGACCGTAGAATCGATTAAAAGTGGTTTCGAGATGATTGGACTGAGTTTACGCGGGTAAAATCGCAAAAAAACCGATTTTTGGGCAAAAAATAGGCCAAAAAACCATGTTTTTTGATATTTTGAACAAGTTAATTTTGTTGGCATGTCGGCAAAACTTGCATGGAAATAGCTAAAACACAGCCGCACAAGATGGTTTAAAAATTTTAAAAATCCCTCTGTTTTTACGCGGGTAAAAATCCAAAAAAGTGGTAAAAATTTTGACTTTTTTGCTTGAAGTTTGAATAATTTTTTGCAGTTGTATTAAATCAACCCAAAAATAGTCACATCGTGTTTGCCTAAATTTTTCCTTTCCGAGAAGTACCCACTTCATATACTTTATCGAAGTTTGAATATTGTCACTCCGCAAGCGTTTTTGCCAAATTTTCGACGCGCACTACGCGCAAAAGCATTTAGTTGTTATCAATTGGCACCCGCGCGTTCATCATAAATTTCAAACAGCTATAACTCAACGAGATTATGTCCGTTCTAGCTCATATTTTCACACTAAATAGAAAATAATGTGATCTTATTGCTGACAAAATATGAATATAATTACTCTATTTGCCTTGGAGTAATAGACTGTCAAAGTTTAAAACGCGCATTGGTATAGCACGTGACTAATAAGGCCAAATTTATACTTCTTAAGGCCACAGGGGGGGGTCCGAGGTCGATTTTGAGATTTTTAGATATGTTGTAGAGCTCGATCTAAATTTTCAAATGCTTTTGTCCTTACCGAAAACAAAGTTTCCTATTCGAAGCTATCGCGCGTTGAATTTTGAGGTTTACCTGTAATTCTATTGTAAATGAAAACTTTAAATGAAATCGTGTTCAAAATCTATCTTCTTTTTTAGTTTATAACTTAGAACCTTGTAACTTGGCAACAATGTTCTTCAAGGTATTTTGAGTTTTTGTTATGTAACGATTTATGATATCTTGCTCCAAAGCTGAGATTTGAGGTTAACCATGAGTGCGGGTTACAAAATTTAAAATGGTTAACCTCATAGAAAGAGTTAGGAGCAAAATTACAACAATCGTTACATAACAAACTTTTAAATTTATGTCAGGAACATAAGTTCCAAATTTGAGGTGAAATGGATAAAAACTCTAGGAGAAGATAGATTTTGAAGTCAAAAATTCGAGGTTTTCAGGAGAGGCAAAAAACTGTTTTTATGTTATGTGATTTTTGAGTATTTTGCCTTTATTTGTATATTTTTCAAAGTTTAACTGCTGAAATAACACAAAAACAATAAAAACAAAGCTTATCGTAGTTTTCAGTTGTAATGGCATCAATATTTCTGCCCTCCATTATCGATTTATCAAAAAAATGAGGTTAACTTTAGTCACTAAATACATGGTATGGCTTTTATTTGTAGTTCCATATGTTATATACTGTAGTTTTTGATACACTTAAGGAGATTTAATCCCTGAAACACCATTTCCTGCAAGTACTACATATTAATGATGCAAATTTGAGGTTAACTGATATTCAAATGTGAGGTTAACCGCTATTAAGGTTCCATTAAAGTTGCTGTATTACAAGTTGAAATAAGTTGGTTAACCTCATTTTATCGTATGTTAATGGTCAATATTGCTTGCAAGGAATAGTTGTTTCAAATCATATTTTTCTCGTGATCAATCTTCCCAGCAAATATATAACTTACTAATGTCTTGAGTTCGATTAAAAATTAGACAATTATGTATGTTTTATAGTGGTAACAATTTACCTGGTTAACCTCATTTTTTAGATTTTCTGTAGATTTGAAGTAATACATTAGTACGAGATACGTTTTGAAATTAAAATGCACTGAACTTACTTTATGAATGATGATAACTTTCATCTTAGTCCTTCTCGATATCAATGAAATAAGAGGTTAACCTCGTTTTTACCGACTTTGGGTCCTTCATTTTCAACCAATTGCGAAACAAAATTAGGATTCATTATTTGTTGATCGAAACAACAAAATATCTTGGCATGAAATCAATTCTAGGCATCAATTTCGTTACCCTCAATATTGCATAGTCAATTTCGGAAGAATTGGTTAACCTCATTTATTAAAAAAAGTAAAATAGCTACAGACAAATGAGTGGTGGCAAAGTATCCACCACAAAAATATATATTGATTCAAAGCATAATATTTTTTTGCATTTTTTGAAGCCTCGACCCCCCCCCTGTGGCCTTAACATATTATCGATCCTTAGACATCATACTATTGTGTGCAATTAGCGGTTAGGTTTCTAAACTCGTAGCAGAAAACACGTCTTTTTGCCCGTAAGAGCCTCTACTACTGTTACCAAGGGCTTTCTAGTCTCTACTATAATTCAAAGAATTATTTATGTAGAATGTAAAATGTATGTACGACCGCCCACATGCAAATTAGATGAGAAATAGGAATTTTCATTGTAACCGTAGTGACTGGGGTTGTTTTACGCACGTGCACTTGTAGGTTAACAACCTACCAGGCTGGACGCGCGCCGAGTTGGAACAGATATTTTATTTATTCGGCGTCGCGCGCTTCGCAACGTATGTCAAATATTTTACGAGTATCACCCTTTAAACGTGCACGTGCAATTATTGTTTTAACTTAATTTTAATCGGTTTTGTCAATATTAAGTTGTGTTAAGTGCGAGCAACATTTTCTAAAAAAATCTAAATCTAAATCTAATCGGCTGTATCTTTGGTTGTGACGGATATTTGTGGGATATTTTTTGACGCGATTTAAACTTACTAACAAAAAATACTAACAGCTTCCTCCCTATGACCACGGGTTTTCTAGTAGTTTCCTAGTAGTAATATAATTTGATATTACGGAGTGGCCGTAAAAACGTTCCAAAAAAGATTACTTAACAATAATGTGTGAAGTGAACGAACGACCCCTTACGCTAACTGGCGCAATTATATATATAATTATATCCTGCGCAGCTGTATCGTAGCTTTCGCCACAACACTTGGTGAAACGACAAAAGGGGTCATGACGTGATCAGTGATACAAACCAATTTTATATATGACATTGGTTTTTTACTGTTGTTTCAGGTTTGTATTATTATTACGTTTAATTACGCGACGCACTTATTGCATTTGTTTCATTTTCAAAAAGATAATCGACGGTCGCAAGCTCGACACAGGGGTGCCATAGTTGATAGTGCAAAGAAACTGTTGCTAACTTTGCACTATTATATGGCACCACTGTGTCGATCGATCGTCATCGATCGGCGCTGCCGCTAGCTACTTCAACTTCAAGTTCAAGCGTGATTCGTGAAAAAGCCCTTGCCTGGAAGTAAGTAAAGTGGTTACTGCAGTAATTTTTTTTAAACTGGGCGTTTAACTATAGTGCAAAGAAACTGCTGCTTAGTTAGCAGTTAGCCGAAGTTTATTTGCACTATGATCATTTTGTGCATCCAATAAGGTTTCCTGACCGTACTAGGATTCACGATCGAAAAGAGAGCCGCGCATAATATATATGTAATAGAATTTAGCGCGTTGAGTAAAGTCTGCTAATATAGCTGTGTATTGCATACTGAGCCACATACTGGGGACCGCAGGCTATCATCTTCATAAACACAGAAAATAGGAATGAGGCCAAATGACAAATTGAGCTTTACCTAGGGACCCCAGGCTACTATGTTTATAAACATAGAATAGAGATAAACATAGAATAGAGATCCCGCGGAATGACAGGCTGAGCGCCGCCCAGTAAGTTGAGCTCCGCCCAGCTAGTGAGCCAACGCTAGCTGACGATTGTAAATGTACGTTTATAACCGTTCCTTTACATATAAATGCGCACCGAGTTGGACTTGGATTTGAAAAAATATTTCCAATTTAACGAGTATCACCCGCGTTAAGCTGACAAGAAATATCGCAAATATATTGCGCTGGTCAGTCAGTGTCAGCTGACGATAAATGATATCGCTAATATTTGATTTTGGTATATTGCACTGGCCAGCACTAACCAGCGCTAGCCATCGATTAATATCGCAAATATTTGATTTTTATAACTTGCACTACCTAGCGCTGGTTTGTGGTTGACGAGTAATATTGCAAGTATATGATTTTGATGCATTGCGCTGGCCAGTGATGGCCAGCGCTGGCTAGCGTTGGCTAGCGCTGGCCAGCGCTGGCTAGCGCTGGATAGCGCTGGCTAGCGCTGGCTAGCGCTGGTTAGCGCTGGATAGCGCTGGTTAGCGCTGGCCAGCGCTGGCTGACGAGTAATATCGCAAGTATATGATTTTGATACATTGCGCTGGCCAGCGCTAGCTGACGAGTAATATCGCAAGTATATGATTTTGATACATTGCGCTGGCCAGCGCTGGCCAGCGCTGGCTAGCGCTGGCTAGCGCTGGCTAGCGCTGGCTAGCGCTGGCTAGCGCTGGCTAGCGCTGGCTAGCGCTGGCTAGCGCTGGCTAGCGCTGGCTAGCGTTGGCTAGCGTTGGCCAGCGCTAGCTGACGAATAATATCGCAAAAATGTTGCGCTGGCTATCGATGGCCAGCGCTGGCTATCGCTTAGCGCTGGCCAGCGCTAGTTGTCGCTATCCAGCGCTATTTGTCGCGAAAATTATCGAAAATGTATCGAAAATTAATCAAAAATTGATACTTTGCGCTGGTTAGCGCTGGATAGCGCTGGCCAGCGCTGGCTAGCGCTGGATAGCGACAACAAGCGCTGGCCAGCGCTAGTTGTCGCCATCCAGCGCTAGTTGTCGCTATCCAGCGCTAGCCAGCGCTGGCCAGCGCGCTAGTTATCGAACTGTTTTCTGCGATGGCCAGTTGCGCTGGCCATCGCAAACTATCGCGTGCGACAGTGTCGCATAGCCAGCGACAACTAGCGCTGGATAGCGACAACCAGCGCTGGATGGCGACAACTAGCGCTGGATGGCGACAACTAGCGCTGGATAGCGACAATTATCGAACAAATATATTTTGCGCTGGCCAGCGTTATCCAGCGCTGGATAGCGACAATTAGCGCTGGATGGCGACAACTAGCGCTGGATAGCGCTAGTTGTCGCCATCCAGCGCTAGTTGTCGCGTTTTGACTATCGCAAAAGAACCTATATTTCTTTCTTATCATCATTATATTTCTGTATAATTATAATTATATTTCTGTCTAATTACCATT
The DNA here is from genome assembly GCF_026151205.1 of Bolinopsis microptera. Taxonomy (NCBI): domain Eukaryota; kingdom Metazoa; phylum Ctenophora; class Tentaculata; order Lobata; family Bolinopsidae; genus Bolinopsis; species Bolinopsis microptera. The sequence goes on along the minus strand of NC_087079.1, from coordinate 4,610,772 downwards.
ACATCTCTGTCTAATTATAATTATATTTCTGTCTAATTACAATTATATTTCTGTCTTATCATCATTATATTTGAACTGTATAATTATAATCATATTTCTGTATAATTATAATCATATTTCTGTCTAATTATCAGTATATTTCGGTATAATTATCAGTATATTTCGGTATAATTATCATTATATTTCTGTCTAATTATCAGTATATTTCTGTCTAATTATCAGTATATTTCTGCCTCATTATCAGCATATTATGTCTGTCTAACTGTCAAACTGTATATATCACAAGACGTACATTCCTCACATCGCACTGCTTAATTATGAAGTTGTCTCCTAATCACTTGCCGCTTGATAAACGTCAAAGAATACAGCGTATCTAGGCCTAACTAAGGTTAACAAACACTTCTTACAATTTGCTCTTATATACTGTAAACTACGAGGTAATGGCCGCATTTCGCAACTTTTGGTACGACGTTTTTTATACACCGTGCTTTCTTGGAATAACTTACATAGTTTCACGTGGATCGCCTGCATTGTCTGGTAATGCAAATCAAGAAAAGATGTTGACCTAGGGTGGTAGCAGTGCCAAGGTAGCGGCTTCTAATGAATTAATTGGCAAAGCTATGAATAAAACAATGTACTGAGACTCGTGCCACCTCCGAGATCCGAAAGTCGAAACTAAGTAAGCTATTCCAAGAATCCGCTCGCGCTGTGGATTCATGTACTCTTGTTCGACACGTCGTACTGTAGTTAGACCACTAAATTTCGCCAGAAATCACCCCTGTGAAACTTGGATACGTGTCCAGGTAGTGAACCCTAGTTCAATATGTTCCCTCCATTATCTTCCTGTCATCCAATGTTCTCTGGTCGAACTTAGTTACGTGTCGAACTAAGTTACGTGTCGGACTAGGGTACGTGTCGAACTAGGGTACGTGTCGAACTAGGGTACGTGTCGAACTAGGGTACGTGTCGAACTAGGGTACGTGTCGAACTAGGGTACGTGTCGAACTAGGGTACGTGTCGAACTAGGGTACGTGTCGGACTAGGGTACGTGTCGAACTAGGGTACGTGTCGAACTAGGGTACGTGTCGAACTAGGGCACGTGTCGAACTAGGGTACGTGTCGAACTAGGGTACGTGTCGAACTAGGGTACGTGTCGAACTAGGGTACGTGTCGAACTAGGGTACGTGTCGAACTAGGGTACGTGTCGAACTAGGGTACGTGTCGAACTAGGGTACGTGTCGAACTAGGGTACGTGTCGAACTAGGGTACGTGTCGAACTAGGGTACGTGTCGAACTAGGGTACGTGTCGAACTAGGGTACGTGTCGAACTAGGGTACGTGTCGAACTAGGGTACGTGTCGAACTAGGGTACGTGTCGAACTAGGGTACGTGTCGAACTAGGGTACGTGTCGAACTAGGGTACGTGTCGAACTAGGGTACGTGTCGAACTAGGGTACGTGTCGAACTAGGGTACGTGTCGGACTGGGGCACGTGTCGAACTAGGGTACGTGTCGGACTGAGGCACGTGTACACAGTACATGATCAGTATAGCCAGACTGGTCACTGGTATGCAGCATGAAGCAGGTGACATCTGACAGATACATTCTTTAAACAGCACGTTGTGATGAAGCCTTGTGTTTACTAATCTCTAAGACTTTAGACTGTATGTGAGTGCTATTAGCTTACACAGTGTTATTATAATATAGTGCTATTACTCTATTACAGGCCGATAGACTATAAGCTCAAATGTTAAATATTGCAGTTATAATTTGTTAGCTTTAGCATTCATTTTTTGTGCTTGTATTCACACACACAAATTTTTCGTGGTACACACCAGATGACTCTGAATGGCTATTACATTGTACCATACATACCATATTGTTCCATATTGTACCATATTGTACCATATTGTACCATATTGTACCATAACACCATTGTAGTGTGATATTATTATACCCCTCACCTGTTCTCAATTTGTTTGTCCAACTGCTGCTTGAGCATCTCATTCTGCCGCTCACTCTGGGTCTCCTCCAACTTGAGCTGATGAAGTTGAGTCTGTCTCTCCCGTATCTGTCCGTCCAGCTCGGTCAGCGCTGCTTCCCGCTCCCTTTGGCGTGTTTCTAAACCCGAGATCTCCTGCTCCTTCCGCTGAAACAACAAGATATAATGGTGTGAATGAGAGAGTGAGATGGTCTTCTCAGAACATCGTGTTCTGGGAACCCGGGAGAGATTACATTTATTAGGTCATGGCATCATTATTATGACGTATACAAATTTTATGATGCAAACATGTCTTAATCGGCCGTATTGATAAATTGGCTTCGTTGTAACTTTATCCTTTGAACTCTGTCTCTCTTATTCGATAGGCAGTTGTTAAGATCAGAAATTAGATTACTTTGGGGTGTAGAGAGAATACCTTAGCTATTCATAGAAATGATTCAGAACTGAAATTGTAATTTATAAATAGATCGTTTGGGAGTTAGTGTTGATGCTAGGATGTTCCGTGCTCGTTTGCTAGGTTACAGAATTCAATTTCTCTTGAATATTTCTTTGAACTCTCAATTCCACGTGAGGTAACATGTACAACTTGATTTTTTAATTTCTAGAAATATTCTAATTTTAGGAATGCCTGATCTGTGGTCGCAATAGACCTAGTACGCGACCACAAATCATAGATTGCTAGCACAATGCCACGTTATTATTAGTAATTCCAATCGCTATTTCCTGGAACTCTGCCAGTCACATAGAAATAACGTAATCGCAACTCGTGATAGCAGCTCAAACGGAATAACTTGGCAATGATTCCCGCTTCTCATTCGTTCAAATGTTCTTCTTTGTTAATTGGGTGATTAGATAGACCACTACCAGTTCTGACGAATTTGGCATTGCTCTATTTAGGACGGGTATTAAGTTTCATGGATATTTCGGTACATGGATCCCCTTGACCTTGGCTCTTATCACTAGTTCATACAAATTGCTACATTGAGTACTTTCTCGCTTTACAACTAACGCTTTTGAGTTTTCTGGTATTTGCTTGAACCCTTCAGTCTAAAATTTTCCGTTCAACGTGTCCTTGTTCGGTGACAAACCATTCCTAATAGATTTTACTACATTAGACAATGCCTTTGTCAGCTATGTGATCAGAAGGTGCGATTATACAATGATAGAATGTAGTAGAATGGTAATCGCACTATATACTATATAGTGACAACACTATATAGTGACAAGCACTTTATAATGACAGCTGATATTTGTCACTATATAGCGTGCAAAACGCACTATATAGTGACAGCACCATATAGTGACAGGTTAATCTTATATCGACTTTTCTTTACTTTTCACTCCACTCTACTTTACTTTAATTCTACTTTACTCCACTTTACTAATTCTTTAAATTATGATTCCGTGTACTGTCAGGAGTTGGTTAATCAAGACACTTATTTTACTTCGGTGATCCAAGTACGTACACGTTGGAAGGTGTTCCGAATACAAAGTGCATGATCTTATAGTCACTATTCAGATTATAGTCTCCTCGGATTTCCCAGTCTTTAGTCTTATTTCTGAGAAACTAGTACGGTAAAGTTGATTGATTGTACCGGAAATTTAAGAATCCAGATCAATCTGCCTGGAATACCAGGTTGATGTATGTGACTTCAGCTAATTGGAAAGAAAGCGGTAATATCGCTTATTTCCTGGAATTTACAGAATGTCACTATAAAGTGCTTGTCACTATATAGTGTTTTCACTATATAGTGGGAGAATCTAGTAGAATAATTTCAAATACAGCAAACTTAATTCAGAATATTATAATGGTTTTATCGATAGCTTATAAAGAGATATGTAGCAGTCAGCCGCTAAAGGTAGTTAATATCCTTGTGTTAGTTTGCTATGTAGCAGTCAGCCGCTAAAGGTAGTTAACTTCTTTGTGTTAGCAGTCAGCCGCTAAAGGTAGTTAATATCCTTGTGTTAGTTTATGTAGCAGTCAGCCGCTAAAGGTAGTTAACTTCCTTGTGTTAGCCGCTAAAGGTAGTTAACTTCCTTGTGTTAGTTTCGCTAAAGGTAGTTAACTTCCTTGTGTTAGCCGCTAAAGGTAGTTAACTTCCTTGTGTTAGTTTCGCTAAAGGTAGTTAACTTCCTTGTGTTAGTTTAGCCGCTAAAGGTAGTTAATATCCTTGTGTTAGTTTAGCCGCTAAAGGTAGTTAATATCCTTGTGTTAGTTTAGAGTTAAGAGATATGTAGCAGCCAGCCGCTAAAGGTAGTTAATATCCTTGTGTTAGTTTGCTAATAATATCACACGGATACAGACATAATATCATGATCTCAATTCATTTTATTTCATGTTGAACGATAAAATAAATAAAAGCAATGTGAACCGTGGTTGTTGTAATGCTCGTCTCTTCGAACACTTGTTTCTTCTGCCTCATTTCTTCTTCAAAGGCTCTTCGTTCATGTTTGAGGTTTAGTTGAGTTTGTGCAGCCTGAAATACAAACTATTTAAGGGATTGAATTATGTTAATTTTGGTATTACAGTCATTAGGTAAGAGTGGACAATTTTAAGTTGAACGACTAGATTCGATTTTCAAGAACGAAACATAGATTTATCCCACTAGAAGTTGACTGTTTTAAAAAACTTTAAACGGTGCTGTACGCAAAAATCTTACAAATAATGTTTCCGTGAAATAAGGCGAATATAAATGGACGAAATATTCAGACCAAAGACTGACTTACATTGATAAAGAATATAAGCCATTAACTTTGACCAGTTTAAACAAATCGGAATGCTTTGTTTGAAATACAAGAAGACAACAGCCACTTGTAAAAATCATTTTTTTGTTAGTTTCTAAGCCATGAACAAGTCACATGATACAGAAAAAATGCCATTTTAAATGTTCTTTATCAATCACTGGATCCACCTTCTCATACTAAAATACTTTCAGTGTAGTTCATTATTCGTTAGAACTTGCAACGTCACACGCTACTTCTTTATTCTATTGCGAAAATCTTTCCGCGGAAGATATTTCTTTAAGAAAAACTTTCTTTAGAAGCACGTTTTACACAATTATGACTACAGTCTCCACGTTTAAAGTGTTGATACATTCTTAAGGCCCATACAAAAACTATATTATTAAGGCCCATACACCAAAACAGATGGTTGCAAGATGGTCATTGAACTTCATGTGTAGTCATTTGGGCTGGACAGATTTGGTGTATGGGCCTTTAATACATTTCTGATACAGTGTTGCTACATTCTTTTGTTTCATAATACAGTTTGTATAATTCTTTACTGTAATTTCTTTTTTACAAAGCAAACGCACAGAATAAAAACTCTGAAGCAATCATTCGGCCATCCACGTATAGTTAGGGCAAGAGTTGATTTTTCTGTGAACAAATTCGTAACAAAGGTTTGTCTACTGGAATGTGTTGTCCATAGTCCCAGGAACCACCAAAAAAAAACCGTCCAGCTGAAACTTTTGGGCAAAAATTTTTATAGTCATTTTTCTCCAGGAACCCATACGCCCCACCCCTAATATTGGTTATTCGGCTCCCGAAGGTCTTGAGATCTCCATAGGGGGTGCAAAATGACCGCAATGGCCACATTATGGCAGGCGAATGATAGTTTCAGAACGATTGGAGCTTTATTTTTCGAAATAAATGGAATTTTTCGAAATTTTTCTCAATTTTATTGAAATTTCGAAAAAAATACACCAAATTATTTTTAACGCTTATTTCAAATCTTACTCGGGAAATAACTTCAATTAACAAATATCAAGGTTAACTAACAAACAACAGATTATTGACCAACCCCCAGACAGCTATTCGACGGCACATGCTACTCTGGTTGAATGTCTTAAGTTATCCTACAGTGAGCCGATGATAATCACATTCGATTTGCCAATGTGTGGATTAAGGCCACCCGAATAGTACTGGAAACTGGGATGCCTATTGTGGTCAGGGTTGGGGGCTTCCACACTCTCACGAGTTTTCTTGGCTGCATAGGCTATATAATGGCAGACTCGGGTTTAGAGGAGCTCATCAAACTCGTGTATCCTGGAGACGTCAAGCATATATCGGATGGAGGATCTTACTATAAAGCGTTGAGAGCCCACTTTCTGATCGACGCCGCTCTTTTTTATTTGTTGTTTCATTATAGAGGAAGAAGTTTACGACGAGGAACTAGTAGACTTGAAAGGTTACATCAACAAATGTGTGAACGAAAATATAGGTGTTAACTTTAAGACTAAATTTATTCAGGATCTATCAGAGAAAATAACTCTGCTTCCTGCTTCTAAAGGGGGGGGGGGGGGGGGGGGGGGGGGATCATGTTTTTTGTCCGTTTTTGTCCGTTTGGCAGCCATATTTTCAAAACGGACAAAAAATAAAGCGGAAAAAAACGGACAAAAACGGACAAAAAATAACAAAAATTGAAATAACATTTAGATGCTTCCTCCTCCTGGGTCCTCCTCCTCCTCTTCATCCTCCTCCTCTTCCTCCTCAGTCCTCAGTCCTTCTCCTCAGTCCTCCTCCTCATCCTTCTCGTCAGTCCTCCTCCTCCTCAGTCCTCCCCCAGTCCCCCTCCTCCTCCTATTCAGTCCTCCTCCTCCTCCTCCTCAGTTCTCCTCCTTCTCATTCCTCCTTCTGAGTCCTCCTCATTCCTCCTTCTGAGTCCTCCTCCTCCTCTTTCTCCTGAGTCCTCCTCCTGGGTCCTCTTTCTCCTCCTCCTCCTCAGTCCTCCTCCTCCTCCCTCTCAGTCATCCTCCTCAGTCATCCTCCTCAGCCATCCTCCTCAGCGATCCTCCTCAGCGATCCTCCTCAGTACTCCTCAGTCCTCCTCCTTCTCAGTCCTCCTCAGTCCTCCTCCTCAGTCATCCTCCTCCTCCTCCTGAGTCCTCCTCCTGGGACCTCCTCCTCTTAGGTCCACCTCCTCTTCATCCTCCTCCTCTTCCTCCTCAGTCCTCAGTCCTCCTCCTCAGCTCAGTCCTCCTCCTCATCCTTTTCCTCAGTCCTCCTCCTCCTCAGTCCTGCCCAGTCCCCCTCCTCCTCCTATTCACTCCTCCTCCTCCTCCTCCTCCTCCTCCTCCTCCTCAGTCCTCCTCCTTCTCAGTCCTCCTCCTCCTCCTCAGTCCTCCTCCTCCTCAGTCATCCTCCTCAGTCCTCCTCCTCCTCATCCTGGGTCCTCCTCCTGGGTCCTCCTCCTCCTGGGTCTTCCTGATCCTCATCAGTCCTCTTCCTCCTCCCCTCCTCAGTCCTTCTTTCACTCCTCCTCGTCCTCAACAGTCCTCCTTCTCCCCAGTCCTCCTCCTCCTCCTCCTGGGGCCTTTTCCTGGGTCCTCCTCCTGGGTCCTCATCCTCCTGGGTCCTCCTCCTCCTGCTTCTCCTCCTCAGTCCTTCTCCTCCTCAGTCCTTCTCCTCTTCCTCCTCCTCCTCAGTCTTCCTCATATTCCTCAGTCCTCCCCCAGTCACCCTCCTCCTCAGTCCTCCCCCAGTCACCCTCCTCCTCATCCTCATCCTCCTCATCAGTCCTCCTCCGCCTTCTCAGTCCTCCTCTTCAGTCCTCCTCCTCCTCCTTTTCCTGGTTCCTCCTCCTCAGTCCGCATTCTCCTCCTCAGTCCTTCTCAGTCCTTCTCCCAGTCACCCTCTTCCTCATCCTCCTCATCAGTCCTCCTTCTCCTTAGTCCTCCTCCTCAGTCCTCCTCCTCCTCCTCCTGGGTTCTCCTCCTGGATCCCTCTTCTCCTCCTCAGTCCTTCTCCTCCTCCTCAGTTATCCTCCTCATATGAACCTTATATGTTGTAACTGTTCTGTCGATGTGGAACAGGCCTGTTTGACTTTCAGATGTTCATGTAGGAAATATGGCTTCAATTGTTTGCCAGCTTGTGGACGATGCCATGGTATGAACTGCACAAACATTAGACATGATGAACCTGAAGAACAAGCGAATTTTGATTAATATTAACTGTGTATTAATAATTGTCATGGTACTTACTGAGAATACACATTTTAGATTAACTGTATTTGTTATTTGTAGATAAGTTTTTAAATAGATTTGAAATAAGCGTTAAAAATAATTTGGTGTTTTTTTTTCGAAATTTCAATAAAATTGAGAAAAAATTCGAAAAATTCCATTTATTTCGAAAAATAAAGCTCCAATCGTTCTGAAACTATCATTCGCCTGCCATAATGTGGCCATTGCGGTCATTTTGCACCCCCTATGGAGATCTCAAGACCTTCGGGAGCCGAATAACCAATATTAGGGGTGGGGCGTATGGGTTCCTGGAGAAAAATGACTATAAAAATTTTTGCCCAAAAGTTTCAGCTGGACGGTTTTTTTTTGGTGGTTCCTGGGACTATGGACAACACATTCCTGTAGACAAACCTTTGTTACGAATTTGTTCACAGATTGACCCATAAACAGCAATTCTTGCCCTAACTAGTACATTATTTCACTACGACAAAATCTGCGGTGGATAATAAGATTTAGTAGTTCTACATACCTCATGTATCATCTGCTCCCGCTGCAGGTTCAGGTCTGATATAGTTTTTCTCAGCTCCTCACTTTCTTGCCTCAACGTTTCTACTGCTCTTTTTTCTGTTGCTTTGTTCTCCGCCATGGACCTGTGGAGCGAAAGATTTGTTTAAGAAACTAGCAGTGATTTTTTGAGCCATACATATGCAAGAAAGCCATATAAAATATATATAATATGCAAGCCATATAAAGTTAAATAATGCAAGAAAGTTGAAATTCGTTTAGATCAACAAAACTATTTTCTTGACCGCTCCCCTGAACAGAGACACAAGCAGATAGATTTGGTCAATAATCTAAAAGTCTAAAGAGTCGCAAAACCAAAATGGTGCCATTTGTTGTGTTGATAAAATTGTTGTATGAGTTAACTTGCGTTCTTAGTGCTTAGACAGTCACCATATTAATTGAGTTTTGTCAACATCTGAATATACGGTAGTCCAGTTAGTGTATAAGTATCTTAGTTTCTTTTGTTTTGTATACATGACCAGTTAGTCTTCACATGCATTAGTGCTAAGCTTTTGCCAATTTTTAAGATACCATGCATATATCGATAAGTGGACATGCCATTGTGTAGTGCCTTTTTATTATCTTTTCTTATTAGGTAGACTTTCAAATATCTTAACCATTAATATTATTATTGTACATTACATTTCTTTCTCGTAAATATTGTCTCATCCTTCAGTCCCAATCAATCAACCGTGGAACATTCACTGAATAAACGGGCGAATCATCGATGATAAATAATAAATCTTGGTTTCAATCTTTCATTTTAAATGTTTCTGCTGACGTTACATTTAAAGATTTCAGTCGTTTCCGCTTTTAGATAACAGCTCTAACTTGCTATTTAAGATAACACGTCAGCGCAGCAACATCATCATCTTATTTCTGGTTTTAAAATAGATCCACATCTGATCATTGACGACTATTAGAAATAGTCGTCAGTGCAGTATTTAGCTATTTAGGTATTTTAGACGTTAGTATTACTTCACTGCTACTGTGTTATTATATAACTAGAAAACATATACTACATAATCCTGACGTGACTGGGACACAGAATAGACGAGTCACGAAATGAACATGTGTTTTGAGTAGCATAGCATTAGTAATAGACTATTGCTAATAGTCGTCTAAATCTACCGTGAAAGTAAGAGTAGGAACCACGCCTTTCTGAAAAATTACGACATTGTTGCAGATTTATAGAATTTTCCGAGATTCTGGAAACTCAGTACGGTTGGAGCGTTATTACCTATGTCACCATTTTTGGTTTCTTGATTGTTGTAAATCTTCTCTTTATCTCCTCATGATGTTTTGCGTTTAAATTAGTTTACACATCCAACAAGAATTTTCGCCGCGGTTAAATAAAACCACGCACGATCAATTTTCCCTACGATGTACTTGTATCTTGTACCATTAATTCTTTCGAGTGAAAAGTGTGACTGGAAAAAATAATAAATGAGTGGGATTCGCGCATGGTAAAAATTGACGATTTATTTGACCGATGTAGCGCCGCGCGCATCAACAATAAATGAATCCAGAAAATTGCGGAAAATAACTTTGCGAAGGAGGAACTTCACTGTAATTAATTAACACATGGCTAGGGTCGCGCGCAGCATAACAGACGCTTCCAATACACATAATTATAGGGGAGTGGTCTATATTACGAAGGAGCAGACTTTTGTCGACACCGTAGGACTGTCGGGCCACCTCATATATCCAAACCCGATTACTTATTCCCTACGATCTTTTTGCCTTCGGCAAGAGTAGGGAAAAAAATTCTAAATGGTTTTCTTGCTTGCTGAATCTGAGGTTAACTTGTTCAATGCTCCACAGTTCCGCTTTCCAGATTCTTTTTAAATGACAAGGAAAGTTTTCTGTAAGAATTTGGCATTTGTTACATTTTTAGACGTGCTCCATTGGTATATTCCGATATTTGTTTATTATATAACATACTATAATTTATAACTTGGGTCGTTTATAACTACAAATAGTGTAATTATAAGATCCGACAACATCTGATGTCTGGAATGAGGCGGCCAATATCATCACTTCCATGCTAAAGGATTAGTAAACAGGCTCAGACGTGAAGTACAGAGAAGTCTGAAATTTAATTTCACGCGTATTTATAATGACAGCACCGAGTTGAGATGTTTTACAGCGAGTGTAGATGTTGAGTACCGAATTTAGATGTTTTTAGCAGCGGCCCATTTCAAAAGTTTTTAATGAATCGAGCGAATCTACTACTGAACTACTAATCTACATACATTTTAGTTCCTCCAACTTAGTTACCATAGTTACACTACTAGTTATCATAGTTACAACTGTGAGTCTGCAAAGATTACTTAAACGCATATTCCAGAAACTTCTCATATCATTCCAGAAAATAGCTCTGGAACTTTCCAGAAGTTTCCATCAAATCATTCAATACTGGCCAGTGATTTCATATCATATCTTTTCATAAAAGCCTACAGCACTACAGCAGCTGTACAATTTGCGAATATCTTATTTTCGTGTTGTGCACTTTCGTTGTCAAATGTCAGGGTGACGTATTTTAGAGTTTCGAGATGAACACTTTTGAAGTTTTGATTTTATTAACACAAAAGATGATACTTGTGGAGTTTTCAGTTGATGTTAGTTGATGTAAATTGGTTTTGTAAATTGGTTTTGTTACATTAGCTTGACATCAGCTTTGTATAATTTTAGTTTTGGGTCTGCATTAATCCATTGATTGTTTATCAATTTAAAACTCACAATTTGCACTCTAGAGTACTTGACGTTCACAATTAAATAGCTTATTGTATGCTCAGAATAATTGGTTGATGCTTGCTATTTGATAGATTGTACCGATATATCCGCTCTGAACTTTCGCCTATTACTTTTACGAGTATTAACTCCTAAAATGAGTTCCTAATCCAAGAGAGAGTATTGACTGGAACTCAATTTAATGAGATGTACTACCTCGTACATAATATCATTATGATAATGAAGTGATTGTACTATGCTGATGTATACAATACATCCTATGTGACCCACTCCCATAACGAACTCATTGCTATTAACTTTATGTAGTGATGTTCATTTTCAAAGTTACAAAGTTACAACTGGTTTGTTTTCGATGAATATTTAATTGCAATATTCATATCATTATTATATTTAGAGAGGATAATTGAGACACTTTTGTCTGATTTCGATCAGTTATAACTTAACAAGGACACGTCATTTCATTGTTATTCATTCACGTAAGATCCAGTATGCTGTACAGGACAAATAAGGATACGAAGATATGATTGCACCGTACCACAATCTCAAAACAATTCCAAGAATTCGTATTACTACTCAACAGTGCACTATTGCAGACTATATAATATACTATATAATACCGGCATTCCAATATTTACCCTCCACTAAATAAAGTCACTTAATAACGTCACTAAATTACGTTACTTTTGCTTAATATGATATGATGACCTCAAAGAGGAAGTCGTCACCCCCCTAATATAGCACGGTCACAAACTTAATACAACAAAATGGATAATTCTGAAAAATGACGTACTTCAAACGGCCTGTTATCGAGCCTTGTGACGTCATGGAACGTCACGTATATAAAGTACATCATAAAATAAAGGTGTCATATAACAATCTTCATTTCCTTGATGGCCCACTTCTCGACCACACCAGCTGAGCAGTTCCTGCTCTCATTCTAATGTATTAGCTCTTTGTTTGACCTGCCTTCTCTGAACATGCATAACTAATTGGCACACACCCATCATCCTTAACTGGATACTGCTTGTAGTGTTATAAGAATATTATGCAGCATATTATTCAGAGTTATAAATCTAATGATGTTGGCCAGGATGTGTAACGCGATACGCTATTTCTTAATATAGCCCTGTCCCTTTCCTCCAACCCCCTCATACGGCAAATTTTTAAATCATTATTAAGTGACAAACTTCCAAGTTTTATTTTTGTAATACCTGAGCTTTTTGTTACGAGTTAAACACGGTTACATTACGTTTACTTTTACATTCGCGTTCATTGTGCTAGGTGTATAGGCAGTACATGATACCGCCGCGCCTAGTGCAGCTTAATGTAATTAGTTTGCTGCGTGCAGCGCAATATTCTTTCCGTACTTTTGTTTCTGTCTTGCAAGTGGGGGGTAGTTTAGAGTTAGGGGAAAGCAAAACTAACATATTTTAGCTGTTATCATATGATTTATCATGTAGACTGTGCGGGCGAATCCAAAAGTGTTCTACTTTTGGTAATGTGATCAGCCGTTATATATAACAGAGAGCAGCTGGATGTAGTTTATTTCCTATCTTGCATTATACGTTGCGTTTCTCTTTGAGTTACTTTGTTAACATTATGCGTTTCTTAGCCAATAAATCTGACCTGAGTTCAGCGCATTATTGCCCTGTTAAAGGCCAGAAGAGACCAAGAAGTAAAGAACTGCCACAAGCTAAAGACGGAATCGAGCTTCATCACTGGAACCTGTTGTCCGCTTTTAGCACCACCGAACTTGAAAATATTCTCGCTAATTTGAAAGAAATGTATTTGAATTGTCCGTGTTGGGCACCAAGCAGCAATGCCAGGTAGTTACTAGTTACTAGTTACTAGTACAGCTTCTTTAAGTTTATTTGCAGTATTTTAAATGTACACATCTGCTTCTCTGGGATTGTCTTCATTTGCTACTTTGAACGTGCACGAGTAGTTGAACTGATTTTATTTGAATTTACTCAAATTAGATCATAACTTATGGACTATCCAACTAATTTATATTTAATGAACGCAGTTTTTTTATTGATGATTTTAATTGATTAAGTTAATTAAACTCCGATTCTTTTTCAGGTGTTGTAAACGAGAGAACGAGGACGCCATGGCCACAGATCTAAAACCCCTCATTTCCAACACACCACCCGCCAGCCCTCCCAACCGCAAACGACGCAAAACCCCAACTGGCTCCCCTAAAACCGTGTCTGTGTCCTACGAAAAACAAAGGCCGAGCAGAATAACCTTAAAAAAACCCTCGATACTCAGATGTAGTGGGGACCCCACAACCCAACTCTCACCCGGAGTACGTGACCGCAATATCCACCAGTGGCTCCAAACTAACCCTGACCCCCTCACCCTCTCACATCCTGATCCACACTTGAACAATCAGAAGAGAAGTGAAATCATCACAGTTCCTGAGTCCGAGCTGAAGAAGTTTGTCATGATCCAGGTGTTTGAGCGAGATACGCTGCTAAAGAACGAGCTGATACCGCTGAGCGAGGTTGATAATACGGAGATATGTATCAGTTACAGCAGACACGAGAGTGACCACCCGGAAACTACTGAATTTAGGTGAGCTCTCACACTTTTTACTGATTTGTGTTCACCTTCATAGGAACGGTAGTTTATTATAGATAACTTACGCAGAGCTTATTATTTTCACATTGCTTATTACAAATGTAATTATACTTGATGACCTATTGATTACGTATTGATGACGTACTTGATGAAGTGGCTAATTCTGAATCGTTTCAGGGCCTTCCAGATAACGTCCCCCGAATCAACCAATTTTGTTGAATTTAAGAGGCAGTTTGGAAAAGGAATAAGATTGTTCTGTCGACGTGGCGAGGTACGTAACACATTTCCCTTTCCTGGTTTAATTTTCTATTCTTTTTTTCCTTCTTTTTTTTCCTTTTTTTCATATGCGACCTGCCAAAAACAAGGCAATTTTAACTTTTGGAAATTAGATTTATTCAAATGCAAATTAGAAGTTGTTCATACCGCTATTTTTGTCAGTCAAAAGCAAATATGTCTCTAAATTTCGACTTTCGGCTAAATTGTTCACCATTTCAGACGGTTCAACTCAAAAAAAGCACTCAACTAATGACATTCTACGGTACCAAAGCTACATCAGACTGGCAGGAGATAAAACATCAGAACAGATGGGAAAACGTTTTCGATTTCCAAATGTTAAAACCACATCGAAAAGACTTTGATTTTGAAACATACAACAAAACGACAGCGTGCGTAGACAATGCAGTGAGAGTGACTGTAGGGTGTCAGCCTGATGGGAAACATATTTATGAAACTGAGTTTCATATCAAAATTAGTTTTATTGTTCATTGAATAACATGGGGAGGAATTTAGTTGGAAAGGTTATTTTGATGGCCCAGATTTTATGAATAAGATTAAGCTTGAGATAGCAAATCAAGAATAGGCGATTTGAACTTTGAAGTTTTGCGCTGTGAATTTATATTTGCAGCTAAATCTCAATCCTTTATTTGGGAAACAAAATACTGTTTGATTAATATTTGAAATTTGATTGCCCAATTTTATATTATATGATAACATGATTAAAATTTTAATTTTAAAGACGATACTGATCATGGTCATAGATAATCATTGATAGATTAGGTCAGATTACAGATAACTTATAGATATGGCTAAGGAACTTGCAATGAGCTCTGTAATGCTCTGATGAAACATTTATATTCTGAACCCATATATACATGTAAGATAGGTTGATTGTGTTTAGGTTAAATTTTTGAACTTTTAAAACAGTGACACCTTGTAAATAAATAACCTATATTGTAATTTAAATTATCTAATCCATTTTGAAAGATTCGTATATTTTCTCGACCCTGAACAACAGTCCAGATGTTTTATTTCTTTAAGTGCGATATTTTCGTGCAATTCTAAACATGTCCGAGAATAAATGCAGTAATAACTCGTAAAATTTAAAATTTAAATTTTAGAGCAATGCATGAATGCATGATAAATTGAGGGTCTAAAATTAGATCTTGAATCGTGTGATCTACCTCAACATTTAAACAGAGGTCGTATGAACAGTGTAAGTTAAATATCATATATTATCGCTGCATAAAGGCTGATGTTATACCATTCAGCAACCATAACAACCAGTATGCAGAGTACTGAGTAAACAGGTTCATATTCCCGCGTTATATGGCACTCGGTGACTAACATTAAACATAGTAACATAATATTACCATAGTATGATTAATTTCACTGATAGAGACTGTAACACCCAGTCATTGATCATGACTACATAAATATTTCCGTACGTGATCCCATTCGAGACTTTATATAGTTATATGTGGCCCCTCTGTAGTCTGTATGTAAATATGTATGTGGCCCCTCGGCCTTTATCTTTATAAATAGGACCTCCGTAATCGGTAATTTGCTTTAGGAGCAGCTTTCTGTAAGAAGGGTAACATTTAGAAGAAATTTCCAGAACATGAACATAATGAGTCAATATGACGATCTGGACTAATGTATATTCGGTATTCGATTAGATTCTGCTCGACCGAATTCCGTTCATACTGAATACCGATCTTCGAACCCAAGCTATCGCTATAGGTACTTCTCAGACTCAGCTATTCTGTCGTTCATCTTACCTCTCAGACTCAGCTATTCTGTCGTTTATCTTACCTCTCAGACTCAGCTACTCTGTCGTTTATCTTACCTCTCAGACTCAGCTATTCTGTCGTTTATCTTACCTCTCAGACTCAGCTATTCTGTCGTTTATCTTACTTCTCAGACTCAGCTATTCTGTCGTTTATCTTACCTCTCAGACTCAGCTATTCTGTCGGTTATCTTACCTCTCAGACTCAGCTATTCTGTCGTTTATATTACTTCTCAGATTCAGCTATTCTGTCGTTTATCTTACCTCTCAGACTCAGCTACTCTGTCGTTTATCTTACCTCTCAGATTCAGCTATTCTGTCGTTTATCTTACCTCTCAGACTCAGCTATTCTGTCGTTTATCTCCAATAGCTCGTGATACCGGGCTCGTTTATCTTGTTCTATCTCCGACAATTGAGTCTTGTACTGAGCCAGAACCTAGAAATTGGGTGATGTAAGTAAGTGTGAGTAAATAGTTGTAAACACTGAAAACTGAATATAGTATATAACTATATAATGCAGTACTTCCACGAACCCTTTAAAATATAGAGGAAAGGCTTCTGTCGCCAGATCGTTTTTCAAAACCTCGATTTGTGAATTTGTTCGGAAGTTGGGGCCGGATTGCACGACTAGGTATACTAATGATAATGAATTATCTCAATTTAGCGAAGAATAATTTTCCTGCTGAACATTTTAAATATTTAAACGAAAACGGTTCCTACTTCATTGAGATGGTTGCGCTCCGCGCGCATGCGTTCCATATCAATAGACAGTGTAGTATGATCACTGCGCAACTTCTCCAAGCTCCCTTTCTCCATCTTCACGTTCATTGTCTCGGCTAACTCTAACTTTACTTTCCGCAGTTCTTTCTCCTGAAACGCAATAATAACTGAACAATTATTTGCTTAGATCACATTCTGTACTATTTATGTCACGATCCACGTTTTTTTGCTGTGAAATAGTGTAGTTAAGCCGGTTACTAATATTATGAAGATTTAACAACTTGATGGATATATAATAACGTTTGTTCTTTTGTTGGTAACAAGGGCTGTGATTGAGGAGTTCACTGTTCAGTAACAACAATCTAATGTGTTCGTGTACACTGTACTACTACTAGAACTCTGATAAGAGGAGAACTATAAGAGTTTCAAGTTAACCAGCTACACTTGTGCACCACTGCTAAAATAAGTAGGACTGTCTGTCTGACCAGCTCACGCCTCACAGCTGCACTGCTGCACCACTGCTAGAATAAGTAGGACTGTCTGTCTGACCAGCTCACGCCTCACAACTGCACTGCTGCATCACTGCTAGAATAAGTAGGACTGTCTGTCTGACCAGCTCACGCCTCACAGCTGCACTGCTGCACCACTGCTACAATAAGTAGGACTGTCTGTCTGACCAGCTCACGCCTCACAGCTGCACTGCTGCATCACTGCTAGAATAAGTAGGACTGTCTGTCTGACCAGCTCACGCCTCACAGCTGCACTGCTGCACCACTGCTACAAAAAGTAGGACTGTCTGTCTGACCAGCTCACGCCTCACAGCTGCACTGCTGCACCACTGCTAAAATAAGTAGGACTGTCTGTCTGACCAGCTCACGCCTCACAGCTGCACTGCTGCATTACCGCTACAATAAGTAGGACTGTCTGTCTGACCAGCTCACGCCTCACAGCTGCACTGCTGCACCACTGCTACAATAAGTAGGACTGTCTGTCTGACCAGCTCACGCCTCACAACTGCACTGCTGCATTACTGCTACAATAAGTAGGACTGTCTGTCTGACCAGCTCACGCCTCACAGCTGCACTGCTGCACCACTGCTACAATAAGTAGGACTGTCTGTCTGACCAGCTCACGCCTCACAGCTGCACTGCTGCACCACTGCTACAATAAGTAGGACTGTCTGTCTGACCAGCTCACGCCTCACAGCTGCACTGCTGCACCACTGCTACAATAAGTAGGACTGTCTGTCTGAACAGCTGCACTGCTGCACCACTGCTACAATAAGTAAGACTGTCTGTCTGACCAGCTCACGCCTCACAACTGCACTGCTGCACCACTGCTACAAAAAGTAGGACTGTCTGTCTGACCAGCTCACGCCTCACAACTGCACTGCTGCATTACTGCTACAATAAGTAGGACTGTCTGTCTGACCAGCTCACGCCTCACAGCTGCACTGCTGCATCACTGCTAGAATAAGTAGGACTGTCTGTCTGACCAGCTCACGCCTCACAGCTGCACTGCTGCACCACTGCTACAATAAGTAAGACTGTCTGTCTGACCAGCTCACGCCTCACAGCTGCACTGCTGCACCACTGCTACAATAAGTAGGACTGTCTGTCTAACCAGCTCACGCCTCACAGCTGCACTGCTGCACCACTGCTACAATAAGTAAGACTGTCTGTCTGACCAGCTCACGCCTCACAGCTGCACTGCTGCACCACTGCTACAATAAGTAGGACTGTCTGTCTGACCAGCTCACGCCTCACAGCTGCACTGCTGCACCACTGCTAAAATAAGTAGGACTGTCTGTCTGACCAGCTCACGCCTCACAGCTGCACTGCTGCACCACTGCTAGAATAAGTAGGACTGTCTGTCTGACCAGCTCACGCCTCACAGCTGCACTGCTGCACCACTGCTAGAATAAGTAGGACTGTCTGTCTGACCAGCTCACGCCTCACAGCTGCACTGCTGCACCACTGCTAGAATAAGTAGGACTGTCTGTCTGACCAGCTCACACCTCACAGCTGCACTGTTGCATTACTGCTACAATAAGTAGGACTGTCTGTCTGACCAGCTCACGCCTCACAGCTGCACTGCTGCACCACTGCTAGAATAAGTAGGACTGTCTGTCTGACCAGCTCACGCCTCACAGCTGCACTGCTGCACCACTGCTAAAATAAGTAGGACTGTCTGTCTGACCAGCTCACGCCTCACAGCTGCACTGCTGCACCACTGCTAAAATAAGTAGGACTGTCTGTCTGACCAGCTCACGCCTCACAGCTGCACTGCTGCACCACTGCTAGAATAAGTAGGACTGTCTGTCTGACCAGCTCACGCCTCACAGCTGCACTGCTGCACCACTGCTACAATAAGTAGGACTGTCTGTCTGACCAGCTCACGCCTCACAGCTGCACTGCTGCACCACTGCTACAATAAGTAGGACTGTCTGTCTGACCAGCTCACGCCTCACAGCTGCACTGCTGCACCACTGCTACAATAAGTAGGACTGTCTGTCTGACCAGCTCACGCCTCACAGCTGCACTGCTGCACCACTGCTACAATAAGTAGGACTGTCTGTCTGACCAGCTCACGCCTCACAGCTGCACTGCTGCACCACTGCTACAATAAGTAAGACTGTCTGTCTGACCAGCTCACGCCTCACAGCTGCACTGCTGCACCACTGCTAGAATAAGTAGGACTGTCTGTCTGACCAGCTCACGCCTCACAGCTGCACTGCTGCACCACTGCTACAATAAGTAGGACTGTCTGTCTGACCAGCTCACGCCTCACAGCTGCACTGCTGCACCACTGCTACAATAAGTAGGACTGTCTGTCTGACCAGCTCACGCCTCACAGCTGCACTGCTGCACCACTGCTACAATAAGTAGGACTGTCTGTCTGACCAGCTCACGCCTCACAGCTGCACTGCTGCACCACTGCTACAATAAGTAGGACTGTCTGTCTGACCAGCTCACGCCTCACAGCTGCACTGCTGCACCACTGCTAGAATAAGTAGGACTGTCTGTCTGACCAGCTCACGCCTCACAACTGCACTGCTGCACCACTGCTAGAATAAGTAGGACTGTCTGTCTGACCAGCTCACGCCTCACAGCTGCACTGCTGCACCACTGCTACAATAAGTAGGACTGTCTGTCTGAACAGCTGCACTGCTGTACCACTGCTACAATAAGTAGGACTGTCTGTCTGACCAGCTCACGCCTCACAGCTGCACTGCTGCACCACTGCTAGAATAAGTAGGACTGTCTGTCTGACCAGCTCACGCCTCACAGCTGCACTGCTGCACCACTGCTTGAATAAGTAGGACTGTCTGTCTGACCAGCTCACGCCTCACAGCTGCACTGCTGCACCACTGCTACAATAAGTAGGACTGTCTGTCTGACCAGCTCACGCCACACAGCTGCACTGCTGCACCACTGCTACAATAAGTAGGACTGTCTGTCTGACCAGCTCACGCCTCACAGCTGCACTGCTGCACCACTGCTACAATAAGTAGGACTGTCTGTCTGACCAGCTCACGCCTCACAGCTGCACTGCTGCACCACTGCTACAATAAGTAAGACTGTCTGTCTGACCAGCTCACGCCTCACAACTGCACTGCTGCACCACTGCTAGAATAAGTAGGACTGTCTGTCTGACCAGCTCACGCCTCACAGCTGCACTGCTGCACCACTGCTACAATAAGTAGGACTGTCTGTCTGAACAGCTGCACTGCTGTACCACTGCTACAATAAGTAGGACTGTCTGTCTGACCAGCTCACGCCTCAGAGCTGCACTGCTGCACCACTGCTACAATAAGTAGGACTGTCTGTCTGACCAGCTCACGCCTCACAACTGCACTGCTGCACCACTGCTACAATAAGTAGGACTGTCTGTCTGACCAGCTCACGCCTCACAGCTGCACTGCTGCACCACTGCTAGAATAAGTAGGACTGTCTGTCTGACCAGCTCACGCCTCACAACTGCACTGCTGCACCACTGCTAGAATAAGTAAGACTGTCTGTCTGACCAGCTCACGCCTCACAGCTGCACTGCTGCACCACTGCTACAATAAGTAGGACTGTCTGTCTGACCAGCTCACGCCTCACAACTGCACTGCTGCACCACTGCTAGAATAAGTAGGACTGTCTGTCTGACCAGCTCACGCCTCACAGCTGCACTGCTGCACCACTGCTACAATAAGTAGGACTGTCTGTCTGAACAGCTGCACTGCTGTACCACTGCTACAATAAGTAGGACTGTCTGTCTGACCAGCTCACGCCTCACAGCTGCACTGCTGCACCACTGCTACAATAAGTAGGACTGTCTGTCTGACCAGCTCACGCCTCACAACTGCACTGCTGCACCACTGCTACAATAAGTAGGACTGTCTGTCTGACCAGCTCACGCATCACAGCTGCACTGCTGCATCACTGCTACAATAAGTAGGACTGTCTGTCTGACCAGCTCACGCCTCACAACTGCACTGCTGCACCACTGCTACAATAAGTAGGACTGTCTGTCTGACCAGCTCACGCCTCACAGCTGCACTGCTGCACCACTGCTAGAATAAGTAGGACTGTCTGTCTGACCAGCTCACGCCTCACAGCTGCACTGCTGCACCACTGCTACAATAAGTAGGACTGTCTGTCTGACCAGCTCACGCCTCACAGCTGCACTGCTGCACCACTGCTACAATAAGTAGGACTGTCTGTCTGACCAGCCCACGCCTCACAACTGCACTGCTGCACCACTGCTAGAATAAGTAGGACTGTCTGTCTGACCAGCTCACGCCTCACAGCTGCACTGCTGCACCACTGCTACAATAAGTAGGACTGTCTGTCTGAACAGCTGCACTGCTGTACCACTGCTACAATAAGTAGGACTGTCTGTCTGACCAGCTCACGCCTCACAGCTGCACTGCTGCACCACTGCTACAATAAGTAGGACTGTCTGTCTGACCAGCTCACGCCTCACAACTGCACTGCTGCACCACTGCTACAATAAGTAGGACTGTCTGTCTGACCAGCTCACGCCTCACAGCTGCACTGCTGCACCACTGCTAGAATAAGTAGGACTGTCTGTCTGACCAGCTCACGCCTCACAACTGCACTGCTGCACCACTGCTAGAATAAGTAGACTGTCTGTCTGACCAGCTCACGCCTCACAGCTGCACTGCTGCACCACTGCTACAATAAGTAGGACTGTCTGTCTGACCAGCTCACGCCTCACAACTGCACTGCTGCACCACTGCTAGAATAAGTAGGACTGTCTGTCTGACCAGCTCACGCCTCACAGCTGCACTGCTGCACCACTGCTACAATAAGTAGGACTGTCTGTCTGAACAGCTGCACTGCTGTACCACTGCTACAATAAGTAGGACTGTCTGTCTGACCAGCTCACGCCTCACAGCTGCACTGCTGCACCACTGCTACAATAAGTAGGACTGTCTGTCTGACCAGCTCACGCCTCACAACTGCACTGCTGCACCACTGCTACAATAAGTAGGACTGTCTGTCTGACCAGCTCACGCATCACAGCTGCACTGCTGCATCACTGCTACAATAAGTAGGACTGTCTGTCTGACCAGCTCACGCCTCACAACTGCACTGCTGCACCACTGCTACAATAAGTAGGACTGTCTGTCTGACCAGCTCACGCCTCACAGCTGCACTGCTGCACCACTGCTAGAATAAGTAGGACTGTCTGTCTGACCAGCTCACGCCTCACAGCTGCACTGCTGCACCACTGCTACAATAAGTAGGACTGTCTGTCTGACCAGCTCACGCCTCAAAGCTGCACTGCTGCACCACTGCTAGAATAAGTAGGACTGTCTGTCTGACCAGCTCACGCCTCACAGCTGCACTGCTGCACCACTGCTAGAATAAGTAGGACTGTCTGTCTGACCAGCTCACGCCTCACAGCTGCACTGCTGCACCACTGCTACAATAAGTAGGACTGTCTGTCTGACCAGCTCACGCCTCACAGCTGCACTGCTGCACCACTGCTACAATAAGTAGGACTGTCTGTCTGACCAGCTCACGCCTCACAGCTGCACTGCTGCACCACTGCTACAATAAGTAGGACTGTCTGTCTGACCAGCCCACGCCTCACAACTGCACTGCTGCACCACTGCTAGAATAAGTAGGACTGTCTGTCTGACCAGCTCACGCCTCACAGCTGCACTGCTGCACCACTGCTACAATAAGTAGGACTGTCTGTCTGACCAGCTCACGCCTCACAGCTGCACTGCTGCACCACTGCTAAAATAAGTAGGACTGTCTGTCTGACCAGCTCACGCCTCACAGCTGCACTGCTGCATCACTGCTAGAATAAGTAGGACAGTCTGTCTGACCAGCTCACGCCTCACAACTGCACTGCTGCACCACTGCTAGAATAAGTAGGACTGTCTGTCTGACCAGCTCACGCCTCACAGCTGCACTGCTGCACCACTGCTACAATAAGTAGGACTGTCTGTCTGACCAGCTCACGCCTCACAGCTGCACTGCTGCACCACTGCTAGAATAAGTAGGACTGTCTGTCTGACCAGCTCACGCCTCACAGCTGCACTGCTGCACCACTGCTAGAATAAGTAGGACTGTCTGTCTGACCAGCTCACGCCTCACAGCTGCACTGCTGCACCACTGCTACAATAAGTAGGACTGTCTGTCTGACCAGCTCACGCCTCACAGCTGCACTGCTGCACCACTGCTACAATAAGTAGGACTGTCTGTCTGACCAGCTCACGCCTCACAGCTGCACTGCTGCACCACTGCTACAATAAGTAGGACTGTCTGTCTGACCAGCTCACGCCTCACAGCTGCACTGCTGTACCACTGCTACAATAAGTAGGACTGTCTGTCTGACCAGCTCACGCCTCACAGCTGCACTGCTGCACCACTGCTACAATAAGTAGGACTGTCTGTCTGACCAGCTCACGCCTCACAGCTGCACTGCTGCATCAATGCTACAATAAGTAGGACTGTCTGTCTGACCAGCTCACGCCTCACAGCTGCACTGCTGCATCACTGCTACAATAAGTAGGACTGTCTGTCTGACCAGCTCACGCCTCACAGCTGCACTGCTGCACCACTGCTAGAATAAGTAGGACTGTCTGTCTGACCAGCTCACGCCTCACAACTGCACTGCTGCACCACTGCTAGAATAAGTAAGACTGTCTGTCTGACCAGCTCACGCCTCACAGCTGCACTGCTGCACCACTGCTAGAATAAGTAGGACTGTCTGTCTGACCAGCTCACGCCTCACAGCTGCACTGCTGCACCACTGCTAGAATAAGTAGGACTGTCTGTCTGACCAGCTCACGCCTCACAGCTGCACTGCTGCACCACTGCTAGAATAAGTAAGACTGTCTGTCTGACCAGCTCACGCCTCACAGCTGCACTGCTGCATTACTGCTACAATAAGTAGGACTGTCTGTCTGACCAGCTCACGCCTCACAGCTGCACTGCTGCATTACTGCTACAATAAGTAAGACTGTCTGTCTGACCAGCTCACGCCTCACAGCTGCACTGCTGCATCACTGCTTGAATAAGTAGGACTGTCTGTCTGACCAGCTCACGCCTCACAGCTGCACTGCTGCACCACTGCTTGAATAAGTAGGACTGTCTGTCTGACCAGCTCACGCCTCACAGCTGCACTGCTGCACCACTGCTACAATAAGTAGGACTGTCTGTCTGACCAGCTGCAATATAATTGTCCACTTTCTGGTAGAAACTCTGCAAACGAGCAGTCAAGCACACGATTGGGGGCAGTAATTACGTAATTTAGGGGCTGTTGATGCGTATTTAGGGTAGTTGCTGCATGGTTGGGCATGAGCATGTGCTAGCTAGCAACGGAAATCTATTGTCAGTGCCAGCTAATGATCAGTTCAGAGTTCATGATGGCTATAGAGGACAGCTAGTCATAGTTAGTAAGTCAGTACAGCTAACTATAGAGGACAGCTAGTCATAGTTAGTAAGTCAGTACAGCTAACTATAGAGGACAGCTAGTGGTAACTGGTCATAGTTAGTAAGTCAGTACAGCTAACTATAGAGGACAGCTAGTGGTAGCTAGTGATAGTTAATAAGTCAGTACAGCTAACTAAAGAGGACAGCTAGTGGTAGCTAGTGATAGTTAGTAAGTCAGTACAGCTAGTAGTACAGTACAGCTAACTATAGAGGACAGCTAGTGGTAGCTAGTGATAGTTAATAAGTCAGTACAGCTAACTATAGAGGACAGCTAATGGTAGCTAGTCATAGTTAGTAAGTTAGTACAGCTAACTATAGAGGACAGCTAGTGGTAGCTAGTCATAGTTAGTAAGTCAGTACAACTAACTATAGAGGACAGCTAGTGGTAGCTAGTCATAGTTAGTAAGTCAGTACAGCTAACTATAGAGGACAGCTAGTGGTAACTGGTCATAGTTAGTAAGTCAGTACAGCTAACTATAGAGGACAGCTAGTGGTAACTGGTTATAGTTAGTAAGTCAGTACAGCTAACTATAGAGGACAGCTAGTGGTAGCTAGTCATAGTTAGTAAGTCAGTACAGCTAACCATAGAGGACAGCTAGTGGTAGCTAGTCATAGTTAGTAAGTCAGTACAGCTAACTGTAGAGGACAGCTAGTGGTAGCTAGTCATAGTTAGTAAGTCAGTACAGCTAACTGTAGAGGACAGCTAGTGGTAGCTAGTCATAGTTAGTAAGTCAGTACAGCTAACTGTAGAGGACAGCTAGTGGTAGCTAGTCATAGTTAGTAAGTCAGTACAGCTAACTGTAGAGGACAGCTAGTGGTAGCTAGTCATAGTTAGTAAGTCAGTACAGCTAACTGTAGAGGACAGCTAGTGGTAGCTAGTCATAGTTAGTAAGTCAGTACAGCTAACTGTAGAGGACAGCTAGTGGTAGCTAGTCATAGTTAGTAAGTTAGTACAGCTAACTGTAGAGGACAGTCCGGCAGTTTTCATTTTCAAGAGCTGAAATTCAAAAGTGAAGCTAAAAGTGAAATGTTTTCACCATTATACTATTTTTAGGCATATGCTATGCATATTATAGAACAAATGTATATAATATTCTGTAATCGTTTAGGGTTGGTGTGTTTCTTAATAACCAGACTTGAGACCTTTTTATATTATGTTAACATAATATAGTATTAAAGTCACTAATCATGTTGAAATCACGATGTTGTCGGACCCAGCTCAATAGAACATAAAAGGTGGAGCTCTCTGTTTATTTCATGGGACATGTTCCCAATTGCCAAAGAGCCCATTATTACTTTATTATAACGAAGAGTTTATTGCGACATCCATCAGTCAGGGACGTGAGGTAAGCATGAAATATCAATTAGTTTACATTATCTTCACCGTGCACGCGTCACATCACGAATACTCCAGATTCAATGGTGGCCTGTGGTTACTGGTTCTGTGCATTATTGTAAAATCTAAGGTTTGTGACTCAATGTTAAATGTAGTTAATAAATTATGTTAAAGAATGTTAAAGAATGTTAAAGAATGTTAAATGTAGTTAATAAATTATGTTAAAGAATGTTAAAAAATTTGTTTGGTATTTCCGATCAGGTAAATGATTGCCATTAATTGATAAAATCAAGTTAAATTCCTTGTTCTCAGTAGGTATGCGTTAGAACGTCTCATGCTCAACAAATAAAGATATATTTATAAAATTATATATTTCTAATTTATCAAATTAGTAATTAATTAATTAATTAAAACCAACCAACTTACCAGATCAATATCACGATCGTTTCTTTTGCAGTTTGTACAATGTAAGCAATTAGCGTTATGCTGTATTTCTGGCTCTCTTACTCTGAGGAAATATTTCTCGGTAATAGTAATTTTATTTTAAATCATGCTTCAATGGATAGTACTAAGAAATTAGCATATTCGCCATTAACGATATCATAAAGTATAAATGTGTTCAAGATGAATTTCATGTCACTTATTCTTGATTTATGAACATGTTGCCAACAATTCTAGTAAATTAGTACAGTGAACAGTCTCGTGAAGCATTTGTCAAGCTGATAGATTAAAAAGTGCATGTCAACCAAACAAATACTGTGCTAGCTTTAACACGGATCTACTCGACATAGTTTAAACTTTCACCTCCAACTCTAGTAGCTGTAATACTTTTTATTTTGAGTTCTTTCTCTTTTTTATAAACAGGGATGTACCACCGATTCCATTCCCAAAAGAAAGATTCATACAACTTTTGAGCTTTTGCTTCTATTCTAGTATCATAGAATCAGTTGTGGATAGCATGATGGTAAGCTCATGTCTGTATTCAGAATAACAAAAGCAGACACAGATGCACATTGCACGTGAATGCTTTTGTTAAAACGCCACAATATCATGACACATAAAATCACCAGTAATATCAACAAAAGAATATATCTAAATATGGCAGCTGCCCCTTTGTTAAACTATTAACTGTGGTTTATTTTAGATTTTCACATGTTAAAGAACAGAACTCTGGACGACAAGTACGCCAGTCATATTATGAAAGTTTAAAGCTATTGCAGAGTTTTTCTATGATTATTCAATAATTGAATGGGCGAGTTTATGTAATAATGTTGTTCGATTAAAATAGAAATTACAAAACACAAAACTCACCTTTCAGGTTTTTCTTTCACTTGATTCTCAGCAACATGTTTTAAGGAGTACTGAAAATTAATAACGGTTAAACTTTCACAAGTACTGCTCTCTAAATATACAATAAATAACACTTGAACTGTAGGTGGTTCCGTACAATATACTCGTGTGAAGATGATTACCGTGGTCAGCTGCTGGTAGTGAAGTGGAGTGGAATGTGGAAGAGTGGTACGGAGTGATAGTGTGATATGTGAGCTAACCTGGAGCTCAAGCAAGGTTTTCTGAATATCCCTTATCTCGGAGTTAGTCGTGCTATCAGTCTCACGCGGCTGAATGATGACGTCACGTGGCCTATCACGTGATGCGTCCCTCTCACGTGACGTGATCGCCTCACGCAGTACCTCCTGTAGATTGTGGAGACTGCGGTTGTGGTCTCGGATAGTGTCTCCTAGACCGTCTATCTCTGGAGAAGGAGTGTCATTAAAAAGGAGAAGCAAGGAAAATAGCGGCCAAATTATCTCCAAGAGAAAAGTCGCCAACAGAATCGTACTCTACACTACTAATACACTCTCTAAATCTGGGCCTGAGACGACCCTGAGTTTATCCCATATTCTGAGTACTTTCACAACATCATCGGTAATATTATGGGGGGTCACAACATCAAAGTTTTCTTGGAAAGAGCCAATTATTCGCTAGCATTTTTCTATTAAGCTTAGGTCAAAGTCCCCATGATATTTACCTCACATACATTAAGTATAATATTACCTCATTATGAAGTAATACCATTAAGGCCCCCCCCCCCCCCCCCCCCCCCATGATATTTACCTCACATACATTAAGTATAATATTACCTCATTATGAAGTAATA
This sequence comes from Bolinopsis microptera, assembly GCF_026151205.1. Taxonomy (NCBI): domain Eukaryota; kingdom Metazoa; phylum Ctenophora; class Tentaculata; order Lobata; family Bolinopsidae; genus Bolinopsis; species Bolinopsis microptera. Next base: position 4,582,668 of record NC_087079.1, on the reverse strand, counting down.
CCATTAAGGCCCCCCCCCCCCCCCCCCCCCCCCCCCCCTTAACCATCCAGAGCATTAATGTGGGGAAAAAGGATGTAATGGCTTGCTGAGTACAATTCTCTGGAGACTTACTCGTTCTTATGACATGCTGGCCCTTTTGCCGAGCAGCAGCCATCTTTCTCAGTTGACAACTAACAAAATTCCTATCGCTGCAAACAAACTTTTAGATATACACATTCAAACGAATAAAAGCATTATCTTTGAAACAAGCTTTTGAGAGATCAAACAAACAATGCGCAGAACAGAAAGTTAGAGAGTCAGAAAATCTCACAACGGTCATTAGCCATGTATTGCTTGTCAATAAGAACTCTGATAAGGGCCACAAATATAAGAGCACCAGATGGATTAATGAAATGGAAACTTAGTATAAACTCCAATATATTGCTATCTAGCAACCTAACCAACACGTCTTGTATTTCACTAGATCTAAGGGTGATAATCATGCACTAGGTTCTACACAATACAAGAGCAAGAAGAAGGGAGAGCTGATGCGCATAATGTACCACAGCCCGGTAACAAGCACACATTACAACAACAGCTCCTCTAGTACATTACACCTCATCCTACTAATCAACAGAATAAGAACACATTACAGGTCTCTACACAACATATTATTATTATGTCGCACTCTCTACACAACACAGTATTATGTAGCACTCTCTCTCTCTCTCTCTCTCTCTCTCTCTCTCTCTCTCTCTCTCTCTCTCTCTCTCTCTCTCTCTCTCTCTCTCTCTCTCTCTCGAAGAGTCTCTACACAAAATACATTGCACCTTAATGGATCAGCACGCCACCAGCTAATCATTCGCCAATTAGGTCGCATCTTTGCAACATATACAAGCAGGCAAAGTGCCGACAAAGAGCAGCTTATCTTGGGAGAAATAAAAGAGGTAGTAATACGGGTATCGACAGAGTTGCACAACTTATTGCTAAACAGATCCCGCCCAGTATTTGAACAGAATTACTGGATGAAAACCAAGGGATCGAGTTGCAAAGCATGACGTGAATCAAATCAACCAACGGACAATGCATCATGTATCAGAGATGGGGTAATAATGCTGGGGATGAAATTAAAACGTGAGACAACATGTCAGAGTTCACAGTTTCCATGGCAACGGGCTCCATTAATGGGGCATGTGAGGTCAGGCGCGTTACAAACAGTACTGTGTATAATTTGTACTGGAGTATCACCTTACTATTACACTATTATATACAAAATATACTGATGGCTTGCTAAATGTCACTCTGCAAATGGCTTGAAGTAATGGAGTTGGATACTTTTCTGTAAGAGAATAATATCATAACCAGTTTCTAAATAGTTTTAATATAATATAGAATTTTATTACAGCAAAGATAGCACCTGGTACGCAGAAATACAAAGCAAAATACAATCTATTCAGAAAACATCAGACTAAAGTTAACACCCAACCATCGAATTCAAGGCTCTCCAGTCTCCATAACTGATTAAAACCAGAACATAGCGCGTTACTACAGCAACGATCTAATTTACGATTTTAAATCAAATGTAGATTAAATCCTTTCATAGAAAGGTAAAGTGGCTAAAAACGGAAGGTATTCGGGGAATTTGGTATGACGAGACAGTGGCTAATTGACCAAACTGTTAAATAACAGAGTCACAGTCACCATCAGGTGTTTAGTATTTGCAGAATATATTGGGAGCTTGCAAATCCAGCAGGTATTATACAGAATAGTCCAAAATTTAGATGAATGTCAACAAATCTTTGAGATTCAGGTCTATAACCGAAAATGTCCATAGTGGACTCTGAATGTTCCAAAATTGTAACAAATGACGACAACTATTGAGCAGATCGATACTACTACTACTGTACTACTACTGTTCTACTAACTGTACTACTACTGTACTACTACTGTACTACTACTGTACTACTACTGCAGTACTACTACTGTACTACTACTGTACTACTACTACTAACTGTACTACTACTGCAGTACTACTACTGTACTACTACTGTACTACTACTACTAACTGTACTACTAACTGTACTACTACTGTACTACTAATACTGACTGTATTCAGTGAGAGCGTTTTCCTGGTCGAGGTCTCTGTCTCGGATCACATCACGCAGCATGTCAATCTCACGCTCAGCAGCGGTGACACCTGATCTCAGGTGAGCTATCAGGTCCTCGTGACCACATGACGCCTGAACATAGAATATTGAACTTTATAGAACTTTATAGAACTTTATAGAACTTTATAGAACTTTATAGATCTTTATAGAACTTTATAGAACTTTATAGAACTTTATAGAACTTTATAGAACTTTATAGAACTTTATAGAACTTTATAGAACTTTATAGAACTTTATAGAACTTTATAGAACTTTATAGAACTTTATAGAACTTTATAGAACTTTATAGAACTTTATAGAACTTTATAGAACTTTATAGAACTTTATAGAACTTTATAGAACTTTATAGAACTTTATAGAACTTTATAGAACTTTATAGAACTTTATAGAACTTTATAGAACTTTATAGAACTTTATAGAACTTTATAGAACTTTATAGAACTTTATAGAACTTTATAGAACTTTATAGAACTTTATAGAACTTTATAGAACTTTATAGAACTTTATAGAACTTTATAGAACTTTATAGATCTTTATAGAACTTTATAGAACTTTATAGAACTTTATAGAACTTTATAGAACTTTATAGAACTTTATAGAACTTTATAGAACTTTATAGAACTTTATAGAACTTTATAGAACTTTATAGAACTTTATAGAACTTTATAGAACTTTATAGAATTTTATAGAACTGTTTAGAACTTAATAGAACTTTATAGATATTTATAGAACTTTATCAACGAAAAACAGTACAAAAAAGAGAGAATGTAGTTCAGGGAAACGGGAAAGGTCACAGTCAGTGACCCATAATAATACGACACTCTTGCATCACTTGCGTCACTCTTACGTCACTCTTACGTCACTGTCACACACAGAACACGCATCTTACCAAGCTATTAGTTCGAGTGAGAGCCTCATCCAGTTTCCTCTGAACAGAGTCCAGCACCACATCGGTAGTCTGGGTAGCTGCTTCTCTTATACCCTGTCTTATTGACGCCACTTCGTCTGCAACAGTTCATGTTCAGTAACTTCCTTTTTATAGTATAAGTACCGGAGTTTGAGCTAAAAATAATGCCATTTTCAACTTTGAAATGCGAATGTATGTGAGGGTTTTAACCAAGGATATTATATAAGTTTGACAGCTCTTCAACATTAGAAGTTATACTGATCGTGACACACAACTGGTCGCACCAGTTAAGTGGTGACCAAAAGCGTTTATTTATATCATTGCTGCATCCCAACGTCATTCCTTTAATCATCGTATAATTGTCTCTAGATTTTCAAATATTCACCAAGGTATAGGTTCATTATATTATGTAAAAATACAAATGTACAGAACAATGCAAATCTGACAGTAACTCAGAAGAGGCAGCAAATACGCTTAGAAATTGCATTGTAAATAGTAGTGTGGTAGCGTGCACTGTGGTATTTACCGATAAGTCTGTCTATTTTCACCTTCTCCTTCTCCGTTTCTCTTCTTCTCTTTCCCTATCGTCCCTCATTTGGGTGGACTTTTCTGAAACAATTCTGTAAGAACATTCGATCGAAAACAAAGCCAAGGTGCGGCTCAAATTGTTAGAAATTCTCTTTATTTATTTACCACATTTATTTTACTTTAGCGATACGAAAAAAAGAAGGTATAATTAAGATGGAATTCTCACAGGGCGGACTGGTATCATGATCTACAAACTTCAACGAAATTCTCAAATCGTCATATTTTGTGGGTGTGTGCTCTTTTGTGCTTTTTTTTGCTCTTTTGTGTTCCTTTGTGAGTTGATTAGCCGGTGTCTGCGCTAGCCGGTTACAAAGATCTGGTATTTTGTATATTCATACTATCGGTTAAGCACGTAAGGCATCTTAGGATTGCAACGCAAATTATTTACTGACTTACTGACTTGCTTTAATTTTAAAGTCGGTTGGTTTATTGCTTATGAGATTTTCGAAGCTGCTTTATTTCGGACAGAGATCAGTATTGAATATCGATGTTCCGTGAGATCTTTTTATTTGCTCTATTGTTGGGTTCCAGTGCACTTGGGAAAGGTAATTTATCCTGTCTAGTTTACCTAGGTTACCTAGACAATCGATATCAACCTGAACTGAAGGTTATACAGGACTGAATACGGTCCACATTTTCATCTTAATCAGCTGGTGTCGATAATTTACTACATCGTTTAGGACGAGCTGGTCATAGATTTATAATTTGCAGGTAGAAACAAACCTGGAGATCTATTAACGCATTACGCTGAAGGGGTCCTTAAAACACGTAGCACTAAAGTGATAAAATTACAAGGTAAGAAAAATATGCAACTGATGAATTTTCAGGATTTATTGTTGTTCTTGATCAGATAATCTATGATCATAATGTCATAATGTGTATTCCATGTAGCACAATTTTTGTTGAAAAACTATTCCTTGAGTCGAATGTTTTGATTGAAGTACTGTCATTGCAGCGAAAGCCGGTTCATGTGAGTATAAAGTACGGCGAGGCTTCATAAAAGAAGTCTGCATTGAGCGGCAACACGAACTAGAAATCAACAAATGCCCAAACTCCCACCAATACTACTTCCCAAACAGGAGACTAGTCGAACTAACCGCACCCCCGGACTCAATCTACTTTGATGCTGCCTGTAAGAAGGACCCCAGGTTCTACCAGGCCTGCGGAGCGGGACAGGACACCGAGGTCATCACCAACAACCAGCATGTTCTCTGTGGGTACTTTGTGTGCAGGGTAAAGACCAAGACACAGGCTCTCAGTATTCTTAGTAAACCGCTCGGGAAGATGGGATGGTTCTGTAATGGTAGACAGGATTGCACCAACACGGACCTGGATGAGTATCTGGGTTGTGGAGAGGTTGTAACGTTACCCAGTGATAGAGTACGGGGGTTACCCACTGGGAATGATGCTTCGTGTGGGGACTCATGTGTTGAGGTGACAAGGCACTGCACTGTACACAAACACAAGGTGTGTGACGGTGTGGGGGACTGCGCGGATGAGGGGGACGAGATGGTACCTCTTTGTAGGAGGATGACCCAGAGAACTACTTGCATCCGTAGAGAATCAGCAGGGGGCCCCATAGCAGGGGGCCCCGCAGCACCCTTCCCAATGTCCTGGATTATGGATGGGGTTCAGGACTGTGCTGATGGTGTTGATGAGGATGTTGATATGTGGACAGTTTGCGGAACTGGAGTCTTGATGAGATATGTAGAAAGAGGGGATGTTTGTGAGAATGGTATGATTTGTCCACGTCAGTATCCAGGGTATATCTCGTATGGAAATATTTGTACTGATGACATGGCTTGTGGAAATGAACTGGAAGTCTGTCGAGTCTCTCGAACTATCCCGACATTGTCTAATTTGGTAATTCCGGTTTCCAAAATAATATATCAGAAATCAAGTGAAAAGATATTATTGATGTCGTATTGCACAAAAGGGCTTGAGAACATACAGAACCATCGTCCATCCTGTAAGAAGGATAAATTCATCTTCCCGGCTCACAATTACTACGGGGTAACCCCAGGAACAAACATCTTTCTACCATCAGGAACAATGAACTGTGATGGTTCCTTCGGTGAGCAGTACCTGTACAGAAGTTGTCTAGGAAGATGTCCCAACTCTCCCTGTCCTCTCCAAACTGCCCCGAGGTATGAGCACTGTCCAATTCAGTTCGCAGATAGAGTGGGGACTCTTGCTAATAATGATTATCTCACCTTCTTTGTGAAATCTTATTCGGGAGAATTTGAGAATAACTTTTTTGTTTGTAAAGACGGCCGAAGGTGTGTTGAACACTCCAGGGTGTGCGATTTACAGGAGGATTGTGAGGATGGTTCTGACGAGGAAATGTGTACCAATAACTTTAAATGCTCATCAGGACAGTCACCAAAATACATTCCTATCTCCGGAAAATGTGACAGTCATATTGACTGCTCGGACCATTCTGATGAGTGTAATGCTGATTGCACGAAGAGGATTATAGAAAACCCGAACCAACAAAAACTGTTATGGACTCTCGGTATACTTGCAGTAGCAGCAAATCTTATGGTCATAACGAAAATTACAATATCTTTACGAAGGTGTAAAGCAGCTGCAAAGTGTTCGAAAAAAATATTAATTGCTTTGATAAGCATAGGAAATTTACTAATAGGTATTTATCTCATCTTGATCTCAATGGTAAACACTGTTTGGTACGGAGACGACTACTGTCCCCAACAAACAAAATGGCTGACCAGTAGGTTGTGCTTAACACTTGGTGTTTTGAGCACCTTCGGGTTTCAAGTCTCTCTGTTTGCCATGACATGGCTCAGTTTATTGCAAGTTAAGGGAGTTTCTAGAATGCTGAGAATGCACGGAGAGGTCACGAGAAGGAGTGTTTTATTCACGGTTGCGATGGTCTGGTTTATTGTGTTAAGCGCGATACTTGTTGCCATGACTCCGATTCTGGGATCATTTGAAGATTATTTTGTTCTGGCATTGAAATATGCACCACAAATAAAACTTTTTGTCGGTTTCACAGACAAGCCAAAACATGTGAAAGTAGTGAACGCTTACTATGGGAGAATACGGGGGAGTAAGGACAACCAGTTTAGTTGGAGGACTATCAATAACCTGGTTCATGGTATGTTCACCCATGACATTAACAGTGCAGATTATGTTAGAGACAAAGCTCAGAGACATTTCTATGGCACCAATGAAATTTGTTTGTTTAAATACATGATTGCTGCCAATGATCCTCACAGATTTTTCATTTGGTCCGTTCTGAGCTTAAACCTCTTTTGTGTATTGGTTATATTACTCTCCTTCTTGGTTATCACATGTGTTGCAAGACAGTCATCTAATAGGTTGAGAAAAAATGCGGTCAGCTGTGGAAAAGAAAACCCAGAAATTCAGCAAAGGAGCTACAAGACGCATAAAATAATAGCCATCATAATCATAACGGATCTTTTTTGCTGGGTGCCATTTATTCTTGCCGCTGCTCTTCACTCGATGGGATTTATGGTCGTCCAGACATTTTATTTATCATTTTCAATTATTGTCTTGTCCATCAATTCGTTGATAAATCCCATGGTCTATGGCGAAGTGCTCTCAAAACCTCTATCGATAATCTCTGAGCGTTTAACAAAAGTAAAAACAGCGCTGATGAAAAGGCTGCCCTTTTTCAAGAAATCCAGGAAAACGACATCATCTTCAGATTCATCAGAATCGGAAGAAGAGTCTGAAACCGAATCAGGTCTTCCAATGAACACTCTGTCAATATCAGATAACGTATTCGATTCAACGCTTGAAGATAACGGCATCATCAACACTGATAATTACTTTGAAAATGGTATAATATCTCCCATTAGGACTGATAACGATGTTATTGACTCGGATACCGGCATTATTCACACTAACAATGTGATATGGTATAAAAATGGTGTAAGAATGGTTTAATGTTTTATTTTGTTCATAATATTATCATGTGCGAGGATTGGCAATGAAATGAGTTAATTACAGTTTGCACCACGTTACCATGGTTACTTTGCAGCTTTATCTCAAGATAAGATCCGTGCTTTCAGTTTAAAGTTTAAAAATTACGAGTCGATGTAATTAATTATTAATTAATCAATTAATTGTAATCGCGCTAGATCTGTTATCCAATACCTCTAAAACGTCCGACCAACATGATCAAACTCACCAAATCACCTCCGACCAACATGATCAAACTCACCAAATTTGTTAAGCATCTCCTCAGCAAGAACATGAACGTTAGTATTGGTAGCTTTGTCCCTTCGCTTGTCCAGCACAAGAACATCAGGAACATCATCCACACTACTCTCCGACTGTGGTTCAAATTAGTTGATAGATCATAAATTACTTTGTTATTGCGAACAATTTGGAGTTTTGTGATGATTTTAGTGAAAATTGATTTCTCAAGATTCAAAAGTTCGAAGATGGGGCCCTATTCAGTATTTATGTTATTTACATTATGTTATTTTATTATGTAAAATATTTGAATACATTCAAATATTTTAATTTGTTTACGTACATCATTAGTTATGACAACTCGCTTCCGCTTATTTTTCTTTTCTTTGATATTAATATTTATTGTCTCATTTTGTCCATCTGTTTGTCTGTCCGTCTGAGCGCGACGGGAGATGAGATGAATAACTTCTGGATCGTACTCCACTTCTTCTCGAATGTACCTGCAATTGTTTTAGAGTTAAGTGAACTGACAGATACCCCAGAAGACACGAGTTATGGGTCAGGATTCATGAGTCACGTGTCACGAGTTACTTGTCACGTGTTACTTGTCACGTGTTACTTGTCAAGTGTTACTTGTCACGAGTAACTTGTCACGTGTTACTTGTCACCTGTTACCTGTCACGTGTTGAATGGTCACGTGTTAGGAGTGACAAGGCACGTGTCATGTGTTTACTTACACTTTAGTGGGACCAGGAGTGGAGGCTCTCAGAGGACTGCTGGCTCTCAGGTACCTCTCACTTAGTATTGTGTCGTCAGCACTTCGCCTCGGTGAACTCTGCAATATCAGGTTGGTAGTTGTGAGTTCTGTACTAGGGTACTAGGTTCAAGTGAACTGTCAGATATCCCAGAAGCCACGTGTTACGACACGTGTTAAGTTCTGTACTAGGGTACTAGGTTCAAGCGGTGCAACTTGTGCGAACACCTACCATTGCATGTTATGCTTGTTTTGCGGAGCGTAACTGTGGCATTATGAGCCGCGCACAAACAAAGGTTTAGAATTCAGAACCTGCACCTCTAATTGAATACGACTTCAGATGAGAGCAAAGCCAGTCAGAAACGTATTCAGACTTCAGGTTCAAGAGGCTCAAGGAAGCAAAAACGTTGCAAGGCTCAAGGACGCAAAAACGTTGCAAGGCTCAAGGACGCAAAAACGTTGCGGCTCCGGAGTTCCAGAGATATTTGGAAACGGTAATGTTTTTATGTGTGTTTGTGTTTATTGCATTATAACGATTTAGGTAGAATAGTGGGATTCGGGATTGGTTGGTGGAATAATGTGACTTAAACTGAAATGTTAAATTTATTGAATGTTTGTGGTCAGCTTTTGTTTAAATTAACAGACAATTTTGTTTCTCTTATACTGTGGCCTTTCCATTCTCTGTCAAGTGAATAAAATCTTAGTGTATGGCAAAAGTCTCAGCCAGCCAGTTTTATGTCAGCATATTTCATGACATGAGCTATTTACCATTTTCACTTTTGAAACATTTTCGTACAATCATTGTATCACTCCATGTTTCCCCAGATCGTGATTACTATATATATTATTAGCTGCCATTCATTTTTGGTATTGATATTACACTTTTGATGGTATCAATTAATTCTTAGTTTTTGGAAGAGAAGGAGACGATGAATACATCATGATCAGATGCTAATTATAAGATTCTAATCATTTATAGACAATATTATATTAAATTTATCATTTTAGTTATTTTGTGTAAAATTCTGAAAATTATTTTTTAAATTTAAAGAAAGGGAAACTGAATTTTCCTTTCATAATCAATCAAAAATAATCATCTCCAAAATCATACTCATTCAACTTCAACATACTATATGAATTTATATATCGCCTTATTCTATTATGTAAATGAAGTCCACTGAACACAAATTCAGTATATCAGCCAAGGTTAATTTCAAGTCCACTCATATATATTATATATCAACAGTTCAGTTCCTTAAGCACCCAGGGATTCGCATTCTTCATTCCTCTCCCCATACACGTTCGTCTGGTCTTTACAGAAGCCATCAAGGTCCATCATGGCCAGGTACTTGTTGACCGCGCTGTTCAAGTTTGGAACTTTTTCCTCCGAGAAAAGACCCCACATGTTCCTGAAAAGCTTCTGGTAGTTCTTCCTCATAGGCTTGGACAGTGTCACCTCTATGGAATGTTTAACACAACACGAGTAGAAACTATCCATCACTTCGGCAGCACAGCTCGGATCACACAGAGATTTCCTTTGCATGTCGCTGTACACATCCATGAATTGGTTTGCCACCGACTTGACTGTGTCCGTGGTCATGTTGAAGGAAAAAGCAGTTTCCATGTACACAGTAAACTCCTCTTCAAGTCTGATCAAGGACTGACAGCTGTCTTCTCCTTTAAAGGTGTTGTCCAACCAACGGCCAGAAATAGAGAACATATCGGAGAGCTCTGCAACGCAGTCTTTTCCGTTCTTCTCGCCACAACCTCCCTTAACCCAGCCGTGAAGTATCGTTTTCAATGCCTTCCAGTCAATTTCTTCAACCACACTGTCGAATTGAGCTCTATCCATTCGTGTAAACGTGAACAATGTGCCATCGTAGTTCCTCGCGCAGTTTGTTGAAGCTCCGATCATACCCGGACATTCACAGAGAGCACGGGAGATAGGATCAAACACGTACTTCATGATAATCTGGTACCTTTCTTCATAAGACTCAGAGTTGAGGAAGCTGTTGAGGGCAGCAGGTCCGCTCTCCCGATAGTGCCTGAAGAGTTGACACGGCTTTGCTTTGCAATCTCCGAGTGCTCGGAACTCCTTCACACATTTGCATCCAAAAAGCCAATTCTCACCGGACGAACACTGGTTTGATTGCACGGGGCAGATCTGAGGTTCCACCATGACCAGCATGCCGTTTACCATCGGGTTGAAAGAGGTACCGTCCTCACTCAACACATTTTCTTTTATAAAGGATGTTACCCATTCCATACCCATGGCCATAGACTGCTCCAACACTTCAAATGCATTGCCTTCGAGGTCCCCATACTGGGCCAGAGAGAGGGCAAAGCATGAGACAAGAAGAAAAAGAACTTTCATCCTGCGCAATAAATTGTATATTTAAACAGCAGCAATTCGTTGATAAAAAAGTCTACAATATAGAGATATAAAAAGATGGCCATGAGTAAGGTAATGATTAAGATCTAACACAGAGCTTCAAGGGAATTTCTGGTGGCATGAGTAAGGTAATGATTAAGATCTAACACAGAGCTTCAGGTGAATATCTGGTGGCATGAGTTACAGTAGGTAATGATTAAGATCTAACACAGAGCTTCAAGGGAATATCTGGTGGCATGAGTAAGGTAATGATTAAGATCTAAGGTAATGATTAAGATCTAACACAGAGCTTCAAGGGGATATCTGGTGGCATGAGTAAGGTAATGATTAAGATCTAACACAGAGCTTCAAGGGGAATATCTGGTGGCATGAAAGTTAGTATAAAAGTGAGTTACTAAAAGTACAGAAGGTCGAGAAGGAGACTCGTATGCTAGGAAACAGCAGGACTGAATGCTATTCAACACATAGGTAGCCTCTTTAAAGGTGGAGATCCAATTAATTACATAGAATCCACCAAACATCCGGACAGAAAATTTGAAGATAAGAAATTTCAGCTGATTAAATTTATATATTAGTTAAAACTGAATCTGGACGAATTTGGCCAGGTCCAATTTCAGCAGACAAGATAAAGAAGGTCAAACGGCTTGAAATTTAATGCTTAACACGAATTTGTGCGATTTAGCCAACACCTAGTAACACCTTGTACCAACACCCTAAAACTGTAACAGGGACAGAACCTTGCCAAGGAGAGCAGGAGCTAGCTAACCACTTACAGCCTTATCTCAAATCGTACTCCAAATTACAACCGAGACGGTCAAACCTAATGAAATAATATATTCCGAGTAAAAATATGGAACCTATGAAGTAATAAGAAAGTGGTGCATGATTCCTGCAAAGGATAAATTAAACTGTGGAGAAGTGATGCAAGTAGTTGTTCTGCAGCGTTATGAACTTGACATACGCTAACACTCAGAATTACCATACCTATTATCAGTAAATTATTGCAAGGTGTAACATACGTTATCTACTGTCAAACATACGTTACCATTTCATAAAGCTCATTAATTACATAATTAATTACATAAAGCTAATTAATTTAGATATTTTTACCTGTTCAGGCACGTTAACGTTGATGATGGGCAGTTGCTGAGGTTGGGGAGACTGTCTGGTCCTGTCCTTGATCAGGTCCTCTAACAGTCTGATAAGGTCCTGAGAATACTGGGAGATAAGACAGTTAGTTTATAGGTAGAAACTTGGTCGCTTTACCTAATACCGTATCGAGACTTCGTCTTATAATAAGTCTGTAGCATGACACTTGACAGTTATTTCACTAGCTTCTCACCCACACTAACTTTCTACCTAATTTATGCCGGATTATTCTGATCGGACCTTTAATGCGAGAAACAGACCGTATGATTTAGCACAATCTATAACCAGTATATTGATAAGGAAAGTAGGGGGTTAACCTGTGGGTTCTGATTGTTGATTACCGGCTCCCTCCTCTTATCTCTTTCCTCTAACAACAACTGCAGGATAACGTATTATATTATATTAGCGCTGCTCTAGAAAGCTATAACTGATGTTCTATCGTATTAGGCCGCGGACGCAAGATGAAGTTTTAAGATTACTACATAATAGCCGGATTGGGCATGATGCCAAGTTTACTGGGCAGTAAGGGAGCCCAGTATGTGACCAGTACAAATATGTGACCAGTACAAATATGTGACCAGTACAAATATGTGACCAGTAGACCGGTTCATAAAACAAAAATGTTCTTGAATAATTACCAATATGTTCTTATCTGTTGATCCCTAGGTTCAAATACCACCAAAAAAAAGTTCCAACTCTTCCATCTTAGTCCCGCTCCGGCCACGCCCATATTTTATTGGTTTCTTATACAGGTAAAATATCTAGAATCGGCTTTTTTAGTATGAAGGAGTAATGTTGGCTGTTTAAGATTCGTTATTCAAATATAAATGTCATAAAGGCATTTCGTTTAATGTGGGTTTTAAGTTCTGATGCTCGTTGTGGAATCACATTGCCGAAAGTATTCCTTGAAGACTAAAGAAGATCTGAAGAAGCTGTATTAAACAGTGATATATGTTGTGTGATATATGTTGTGTGATATATGTTGTTTGCTATTATATAATTTTGATTCTTTTCAAAAAATCAGTATCTTTCATTCATAGAGGGTTATACATCAAAACCATTAAATAAAACTAAAAAAATACGGTTTTCCGAAATTTGTATGACTTATTTTTCTAAAATGGGCGTGGTCACCAAAGGGCGTGGTTCCCATCATCACCAGAACTTAAAACCCACATTAAACGAAATGCCTTTATGACATTTATATTTGAATAACGAATCTTAAACAGCCAACATTACTCCTTCATACTAAAAAAGCCGATTCTAGATATTTTACCTGTATAAGAAACCAATAAAATATGGAAGAGTTGGAACTTGAAATTTTTTTTGGTGGTATTTGAACCTAGGGATCAACAGATAAGAACATATTGGTAATTATTCAAGAACATTTTTGTTTTATGAACCGGTCTAGTGACCAGTACACATATGGGACCAGTACAAATATGTGACCAATATAAATATGTGACCAGTACAAATATGTGACCAGTACAAATATGCCAGGCTGTTAAATTCGCCAAATTTTCGTCAAAAAGTAAGGCGTTCTCAAAAAGTACGCGAATAATTCGCCAATTTACAACTTCAAGTTTTAATTTTTAGGGCTGTTGAATTCGCCAAAAAATGCGCGAAAAATTCGGTAAAAATGCGGCTGTGGGAACTCGCAGCATTCTCGAGACTATTATCTAGTTGAATTATATGTGAATTCTGACGTTATACTTCACATCTCAAACTTACAAATCTCGAAAAATAGACTTGACTGTGGAGGAAATTAAGTAATTTCAAGTTTATTTTAGGAGAAGTTAGTTTACTCCATTGCATAACGTCTTCGGGTATGACCTAAATTTAACCCCTTGCGATCTTGGTCAGTACCCACGCTAGTCACTAACCAGTAAGCACGCACGTGTTGCGGGAAGCATATGTTTTGGCAATATTCCACCATACAAAGCCAACTTTCGTGAACATTTTGATGCGGGCACGTGATTTCTTGTTTCCGTATTTGGTATATTTTTTTAAATGCGGCAATTTTCAGAAAAAAAATCGTACGCGAATTTAATTCGAATAATACGTTTAGTGCGAATTTAACAGCATTGCAAATATGCACATAATATTATTTTGAAGGTGGCAGCTCTGTCATGTAATTGTCTCATTTAACCAGTTTTACAGAGCAACATTATTCTGTCTAATTTTAGCTAATCTCTCCCGAACGTTGCTTGCTAGCTTGAACATGATAATATGGAATCCAGTTTAACATGACAGATATCCTCAATTACAACTGACAATTTAAACCAATCAGATATCAACTGTGGAGTGCAGTGTACGTTACCAAGGTAACGGTGATTGAAATATTATCTTTAACACCTGCTGCCACTGCTAGGTACTAGTCCGTCTACTAAATAACTCAGGCTTATAGTGGGGACATTTGAAGATCATCAGTTTATAGCCTGGATAACAATAGATTCTATGCTTAAGGTGATAAATGATAATTAGTCAGAGAAAATCAGCAGTATCTGAAGCTAACATCGAGTTTAATCAATTAAAAATACTCTTTTCCGACTAACTTTGATGATAGGAAGAAGATCTAGACTCTCTTTGACAGGTTGAGAATCAGTATATTTAGGAAGTCTACCCTCTAGGAATCCTAGCACTCTGCGGGCCAGATCCTCTGGATCCAGTGTGTTCCCGTGTGTTCCCCTCAATATGTCACGTAATTCTGCATTCTCGTCCTGCCATTAGAGTTAATGGTAAATCCAAATCACTTATTTCAATTTGAAATCCGAATATAATATGAGTCCACTTAGATTCGAACTTCAATAAGTTAACATAAATTCGAATCAAATATGAGCAGATCACACCTTTATTTAATTGTGATGTGCTCATATGAACTTCAATAAGGCAAGACAAATTCACCAAGTTCTACAAGAATCACACTGAGAATGTACCTCGAGATCTGCAACCCTGTCTCTGCTGAGTCTGAGAGCTTCTCGAGCCAGGTTTGGGGAGGATCCTCTGCGCTCTCTCATGAGTCGTGCATTCTCTGCCTGAGCTTTCTCAAGCTCATCAAGAGTGCGGTGTAATATCTCGTTTTCTGGGCGAAGACTTTCGGATAGTGCCTGTATCGCTTGATCCTGTTGAATTGTGGTTGTTCAGAAAATTAAATGAAAGGAAACGATTCAGTCCTCTATAAGGCTGTAGTGGAAAAGGGCAGGACACTTATCATGAAAAGTCTAAAGTTTAAATTCTAACTTTGAGTTCTCTATTTTCGTCCTGGAGAGCGTTGACAACATCCCTAGTCCTGTCCAGCTCTCCTACCAGCACCTCAGTCTCCGTCTCTTTGTCCTCAAACATCTGTGATATCATAGTTAGCACAATTCTCCTACCCCACAACGGTACACAAGGTGAACAGAGGGTACGAAAGCTAAACGTAGCAAAACACGGTAAACTCTGTACTGTAGGATCTACAATCTATAATATCTTAATAATAATTAAGTTTTGCGAGCCTCTCTGGAGATTTCGCCCGCCCGAGAGATTGCATGTTAAGTTCTACTAAGCCTTGATATCAATACTAATTTCAATAAAGAGACGTAAGAATTTGTCTACCTTATGAACGAAGCTAGCATCCCGTCTCAACTTGTTCTGATCCCTCTTCACCCTGTCCAGCTCCCCCTCCAAGTCGGCCCGCTCCTCGTCCCCTTCACGGAGCTGTCCCTGCAGATCATCCAACTTGTCGAGCAGAGCATCCCGTTCTGCTCGTAACATGTCCGCTTCACTGGCAGATCTATGGGGGTGGTGTTAGTGGGGTATTTAGTGGGGTAATTAGTGGGGTAATTAGTGGGGTAATTAGTGGGGTAATTCCAACTTATGGTGGGTACTGAAAACTGCGTTGAAATAAGCAGACTGACATTCGCTCAAATGATTGTCAGCTATTTTAGCAAAAAGCCCAAATAACGTCCTTCGTTCTGTCATATTATTACTCATTACTACACACTTGCTCAGTTGGGACGCTCTGCGCTGTAGTTCGCGCTGTTTCTCTTGGAACCCTCGCCGTGCCTCTTCGTGAGCTGCTCTCTCCTTCTCCAACTCTTCTTCCTTCTTCTTCAGACGTGCTTTCATATGCTCCTAAAGAGAAATAGGATTAAATTTGTCATATGAACATCTGGGACAGTTCGGACTTGAAATAACGGTCGAAAGATCCACAAAAATACAGATTCGTCGTAAGGTAATTAACAACTTCAGTAGCAAAATGTGGAGTGTTTCAACACATACCAGCTCCATGCCAGTAGCGTTGGTCATCGTCAGAGCGTTTCTGAGATCCTTGACGTCTCTAGCTTTACTATTCAATGAGGCGTGCAAATCATCCACCTGATAATTACAACTCTTAGACTCATGACTCCTACATAGACAACACCAAGTTATGCAATTTATGAATCATAATTATTTATGCATGTAGTTTAGCTATGCTATGATGGCAGATGGATATTTCGACTTTACGTTATCTGTAAGTCAATAACGAAAGAATTTGTAAAATGGCTTACTAGTTTTTATCAAAAATAACAAACACAATTTAAGCTAAGTAGTACTATTACAATGTAATTACAATGTACTGTACTATATAAAGACTGACCTCTGCCTCTGCATCCTTGAGTCGTTTCTCAACATCTCTCAAGTGCTCCAACTCCTCGTTCTTTAGTTCCATTTCTATATCCATCTCGTCTCTCAATTTCTTTTCTTCAGCCAGCTGCAAATGGGATATTACATTCATAACATTTTCCGATCATACTGCACCTTTTTTTGATGGATTAATTAAGATAGAAGTATTGAGAAAATATTAAAACCAATAGTTCGAAAGCCCACCTGTTTCTCAATTTCATCTAAACGTTTCTGTGTTTCATCAAGACTCTGCTGCTTGTCTTGCAGCTCTTTTTCCAATTCTGCTAACCTCTTCTCCACTGAAATGGAACGGAATATTTTTATGTTTGAATTTAGACCTTAATATTTCATCCAAGTTTATGACAAAACACTAAACCATAGGAATTGTAACAAATGTTAACAAATTCTAACGAATCCTAACAAAATCTAGCAAATTCTAGCAAATTCTAACAAATTCTAACAAATTCTAACAAATTCTAACAAATTCTAACAAATTCTAACAAATTCTAACAAATTCTAACAAATTCTAACGAATTGTAAAAAATGTTAACAAATTCTAACGAATCCAAACAAAATCTAGCAAATTCTAGCAAATTCTAACAAATTCTAA
Source organism: Bolinopsis microptera (assembly GCF_026151205.1). NCBI lineage: Eukaryota > Metazoa > Ctenophora > Tentaculata > Lobata > Bolinopsidae > Bolinopsis > Bolinopsis microptera. The sequence goes on along the minus strand of NC_087079.1, from coordinate 4,565,295 downwards.
CAAATTCTAGCAAATTCTAACAAATTCTAACAAATTCTAACAAGTTCTAACAAATTCTAACAAATTCTAACAAATTCTAACAAATTCTAACAAACTAACATTTGCGTTTATCCCGCTCTTTATCTCTAATCTGCTGTTCCAGCAAGTCTGTCCTCCCATCATCAGGTATTGGTTCTGTGTAGTCATTATCCTTGTAATGCTCTATATTCTCGCTGTGTCCTGACAAAAGGGTTATAATTAACAAATACACAAATACACGAACATTAACAAGAAAACTGATAAAGATTTCAGATGGAAACACGGAGTTTTCCCCCGGAAATCAGGAAAGAATAACAGTGAAAGTGGAAGTGAAAGTAAAAGTGAAAGTGTGAATGAAAGTGAAAGTGAAAGTGAAAGTGTGAATGAAAGTGAACGTACCCGGTATCCTCATGTCGTATTGCACAGGATAAAGAGGAGCTTTACTGACGTAGCCACTTTCCTCTACGTACTCATTCAGTGCCTGCCACATGGTTTATATTCAACACTCTACATAGCTTAATTATATTCACATAACGCTTTTGGAAACGAAGGGAAAAACATACGTAAGACTAAAGCTTGAAATCTTCGTAAAACTACATCATTAGAGCCTCACATTATTTGTTATATAGTAGTGTTGAAAGTATTAAAATAGTTTATATTCAACACCCTACCTAGCTTAAAAACGTAGACTCAGGTCACCGTTAAATTGTTACCACCATCTCATCAACAAACAGCAATAGCAAACGAGACAACGAGAAAATATGGAATTCTGAATATCATTAACATAGAAATAAGCCATAAGGTGAGTGGTGGCCACCACTGTTAAAGCTGGATGACAGGTGTTCTGAGCTCTCAATGTTTTAGGGTACTAATATTCAGCCTTCTGTACAGGGATAACAGACCATGTAATAAGGGAAAAGGTGCAACTTTCATGATCAGCTGCCTAATCTCCTTGTCATTAGTAACCAAGAACGTAATTATCACATGAATATTGAATATCGACACAGCTGCATCCCCTTTTGTCAAGTATTGCTATTCAAGGTATCTTTCTGTTGAACCCAGAAAATCACCATCCACTAAAAGACTCATTTAACTTACAATACAATGTTGATCAGACAATAATTTGTCTGGAACTTTTGTAAAAAACATATTATATAATAAGTACATTATAATAATATATAATAAGTACAACATCCAGTATCATTTCCAGGAGATAACTCACAGTATCCATAACATCTGGGGGAAGACCAATATCTCTGAACCTAGCGTCCACCTTGTACATGGACAGTTCCTGTTCCAGTGCGTAGTGCTTGAAGCAAGCTGCTGTTAGCTCGTTAGTGCGCTGTTCCAGCTGGTAGCGAGATTAGACTGGGGTTAACTTAAATAAGGTTTTTGTATCTTTTGCTTCATGCTCAGTGTTATTAATTATTATGTATCACGTTATTACTTATTAAGCTGGAAACTTTGGCTTAGTGTTACTGGATAGTGATAAATCGAAGTCTAAAGCAAACATTGATTCCCGATAAAAACTATTATGAAGAGAGTTCCGAACTTGAAAATATACGATTTACTTGAAATTACATTAACATACTCACGATCTTCTTGGTGTTTGACAGTTCTTCCTCCAACCCTGAGATCCTAAGCATGCTGGTGTTGCCAGATCTTCTCAGCTTCTGTTCGATACTATTCTTTTCTTCCAAAGCTTTCACCACTTCTTCTCGTTCTTTCGAGACGGCATCAATCATTCTTGTTTTGCCCAGTATTACGTCTTGAAGTGCATTGACTTCATCTGAAAAACATTAGAGATCAGATTTGAAATCCTACTTTCTTGCTTAGTAATAACGACTCGATTTCATACATTACAGAAGGATAACATCTCTTGAATTCTAATCACGACATCACAAGTAATTCTACAGTACACAACAACACACGCAGTGCCACTAACCCTGTTGATAGCGGTTATCTGCAGCTGCTCGCATGTCGGCTGTAACCGGGGACCCGTTCAACAGCTGGAGATGGCGCAGATAAAAAACCGCTGTGTCCATTGCGTGCGGATTTTCTGTTAGAACGGGGTTGTCGTTAAAGCTGAAGTCCTGCAGGTTTCCAAGCAGCCTCAGGTCTCGAATCTGCTTGATCTGGGTTGAAAACTACTACGCTTTAGAAGGCGATAGCTGCATGCACTGTATTATTTACATTATATAAATAATTATTTTCATAACTGTGCTGCACAAGTTCTGGTGCTTCAAAAGTTGTCGTTGAATGTACTTTTGCTGAATTCTGCTGGCAAATGAGTTGCTTTTCGTGGTAGCATTCAAAGAGGGCATCTATTTGATCATGCTTAAACCATGGCGTGTATTAAAGCTTTTCAGTAAATATCGTGAAAAATAATTAGCATGATTCAAGAACAGCAACAAACCCCAAATCTTTCTTTATTGTAAACTTAAAGGAGATGGTGTAAACTGTAAAGGTTAGCTGTGACAAACAATACACTTACCACGCGGTATCAACTACATTGTATAACTGAATTGGAGAGCATGGAATGATTCAATGATTCTATAACAATTAGATCCGTCAAGTGGTATTCATTTTGCTACACCTCGTGAGTGCATATTTAATTGGTGTCAAAGTTCATTCAGCAACAGGTGTAACACAGTTGCAACAAAGGCTCAACCTGGATGATTTTGTTGATGCAGGTCTATTGATCTGCATATCTTTCAAGCTCAATATTGTAAGGATAAAAAAGTATGTTACTCTTAACTTCACGGTCACAAGCGGCTTAGTGCTTACCTCAGCGATGTCATTGTGAGAAACATCTAGCTTCTTGATACGCTGGAGTTGTTTGAAGAGTCTGTACGGCAGTTGGGAGATGTTGTTGTGACTCAGGTTCAGGGTTTCTAGGTTCTACAAACAATTATGGTTAGCTTCAAGAGTAGTCAATAACTATGGTATCAATACCGTAATAATAAATCAGAGAATGTTTTGTCGTCCAAGCAATCTAAGAGTATTTCCAATGTGGAAACTGTAATTGCATAGGGTAAAGATACAGTTAAACTGCGAAGGCACAACACCAAACCAACCCTACTCTATCTCCCAAAAACAACTTTCTCCTGGTCGGCCATGTCCCTCATCCTGCACTTGACCCCCACAGAGGTCACAAGCCCATCGGAGCACAAATGAGCGAGAAACGGGGAAGCCTTAGCTACCGGGCCAAGGACTGCATCACTAGCAGCGAAATACGGATATACCCTCCCTTTTACATGCGTTCAACCGGCACCCGAACCACACGCTGTTTCTTAGACATAACTTCCCACTTACATCAGTGTCTTCTCGCATCAACTGGCATCGGCAAGTGGCGACACTGTGTAGACTCAACCCTGAGCTTGATCAGAATCTTCAGTCACAAACCTGACACCGTTTCGGGGCTTTCATTGCGATACGGTTTTCTGTCAGGTGCCCCAGCAGTCTCTCTTGGACCACCATCTGATCTGACAATCACCCGAGGATACCTGCTAGAGCTCGCGATTTACGACGAGTTAGCTTATGGCACCTCTGGCTGTTAGGTGAAGTCATAAAGCTCAAACAGCTCTCATCTCCCACTCTCTTTTCCTAGACAGCAGATAAATCCATCTTGAACAATGGGCTGCATCCTTCCCACAATCTCTGACCAACTTCTTGAGGGCTCTCCCAGTCAGACCAATCTTCCTTGATGCACACTCCAAACTTGCTGCGACCACACCTCTAGCACCAACCTCAACAGCAAAGCTGAAACATGACCACCCATTAGCTTGTATTTCCGCTTGTAGACTGTTATACCGATCAAGCTTCAGCTCATGGGATGCAGCTATTCTCTCTTTCGACGGTACTGTAAGCTCCCACCAGATTACTCTCTTGGAAGCTTTCGAGAAAAGAACCAAATCTGGTCTTAATCTGGTCGTTGCTATATCCGACGGAAATTTCAGCTGCTTATCCAAGTCTGCTAATACTATCCAATCAGTGGCCCCACTCAGAATCCCAAACTCACTGACTTTCGACCTCTTCACCTCCTTAAACCTCCCTCCTGCTGGAACAAACTCAATGGCTTTCCGAGTGACAGAAGAACTCTTCCTCTTGTTGACTCTCCGCTCACAATGGAATTTAACTTGGTCTGCTATTTGTTTAAGCACCTTATCGTGGCGCCATCGGTATCTCCCTTGACTTAGTGCCACAGGACAACCAGCCAGGATATGCGGCACAGTTCCCAACTTGTCACCACACAGCTTGCACATCCCATCCTCATCCTCGCTCCACTTGGATGCTAAAGCTGGTGTAACAAGCGTGCCATACACAGCACTAAGCAGAAAACCGATTAATGAGTCCCCATACTTGAAGAGCGTGTGCCAGCTCATGTCAGTCCTTGTCACAAGCTCTCTCCAATTACCCCACCTGGACTGCATCTCCAACGTACCCAACTGCACCTCTCTTTCCTTCCTGATGTTCTCCTTAACCCTATCCAACACCTCCCTCTGCTGCTCCTTTTCTGACATCTTCTCCCAGGGCTTTTTCCAATCACCGAAACCAATTCCCGCTCTACTAAGAGGTTGCACCATACCTCGCACTGACTCACACACCAAGTCTCTTTCAGCTTCGTGGTGTGTTATAATTTGCTCAATCTTACCGTGAGAGATGATATGCTTTCGATCTTCTGAATCGAGTTGTAACTCAGATTGAGAACACGAAGACATTTTAGGTGACTGACATTCTCAATCTTCTCAATGACATTGTGACTTAGAGACAGCTGTTCAAGTTGCACCAGTCCGTCAAGGTTCTCGATGCGCTGAAATATTACATTTTATTATCATCATAACGTTATGCTAATTATTATAAGTATATAATTATTATGCTCATTATTCATAGTCAACATGGTACCCATTATCTTATCATTTGTGTCATATCAAGGGCCTCAGTTGACCGACGCTTTTGCCTCATACAAATTTCACCTTAAGATGTGGTACCTGTACCTAACATAATGATTTTGCACTTGACTACTCCAGTACTCCTGCCACATTTTTTTTCAATGAAACTAATAAATCAAGTACACACGATACAGTATTCCCACTATGTAATGTGGTCCTGTACAATGTAGTCCCCCTGTGCAACACAGTCATTCAGGGCAAACTTTTCATCTCGTTCATTTAGGGTTAGGTGAACATTTTCATTCTTCTTCTCATGCTTATCAGTCGGAAAATGAAATAAAAAATTTTGTTCAATTGGTGCTCTCAGCTTCAAGATCACCTAATGGCTAATTTGTTTGCAATTTCTCTATCATTTCTGAGATGCATAATAGCTTCCACGTGTATGTTTGGCTCACATCAAATTGATAAATTTCAGCAGACAACAAATTAATAACACAAACCCCCTGTATACCGCAGTTTTTTAAAAATCTTTCATCCCAAAAACCATGTTCACGTTATAGAGAAGTAAAACTGTACTATTGCCTATAAATTCTTCTGCTCAGTTATGTCAATAATTCATCTTACCGAAAAAGAAATACTTTCAACATGACCAATCTTCACTTCATGCTAAGATCCAAAAGCAGTTCATGACGATCAAAAACAGTGTAAAGCTGCGATACAAATATTTAAAAACCTTTATTTTTTTGATGTAACTTCCTTTTTCACTCAAAGTTAGATCCAACTTTTTTATCATCCATAAGTTATCTTGGCGAGTTATCTTCTTGATAAGACGCTCTGTTATGTATTGGTGTGTCATTGATGAATTAAGGTTGTCTCCATTGTGACTTTCTCCATCATTTGAAGCTGAAATAAAAGTAAAATCATTTGGGAAAAAGTTATTTGCTTTGGCTTTTCCAATTTTCAATTCTTAAGACATAGCAAGTTTTATTAAATGTTTAATCTTTTCATAAAATTGTAATCTTTACCGATGGTGCTATTCAGTAGAGGGGTAGATAAAAAGCTGAGATCTTTGTTCTCTTCCAACTCATCAGACATTCTTTCTAGGAAGTATTGGAATGAAGGTCAAAATAAAAACAGTTGGCTTGGATCATTTGTTTGAAAAATAAATATGCACCAATCTCATTTGAAGAGTAGGTACCAGTGGCGTAACTTTGCCTTTTGGCGCCCCCCCGCTCAGTGACGAAAAGCGCCCCCCTTAAATTTTTTGTGTCCCTAAAAAAATTTAAAAAAAAAAAAAAAAAGGTCGGGTACTTTTTTTCTCGCCCCCTACAGCTTTTTGCGCCCCCTGAAGCTAAAAAGGGTACCCCAAATATTTTTTTCGCAACGACCAAACGCTAAATTGGGCAGGGAAATACACAAACAAGGCGTTTTTTCAGTGAAAGGGCCTAAAATTCAGGAAAATTGCGCCCCCCTTATACGGCGCCCCCCCACACAGCGGGGTCTGCGGGGCCCTAAGTTACGCCACTGGTAGGTACCTCATCCAAGTTTGAACAATCTTTATATCAACAATAGTTCATACAAACTGTCACTTACAAATTAAATAAAACTAGATAATAATTTCGGACAAAGCAAATGTATGCTTTTCTCGGGAAGTGTACTTGCTCTTAATATTTACATAACTAAATTATTTAACTAAATTATTGGGACTCCCTGTAATAAGTGGGAGCATTGGAAATTTCAACATTCAAACGACGATTTGGCGCCCCCCTAAGACGGCGACCCCTGCACAGCTGGGTCAGCAGGGCCTTTCGTTACGCCACTGAGTAACATAGATAAGTAGCTTTGTCTTGGACGGCCTTGCTGTGCTCTACCATGCATAGGTTCCCATAAGACTAAATATTTTTGTATATTCGAATTTCGATACACTTAACATGTAACAGTTTGTGAAAACTGGCCACGGGCCTAAATATTACATATCAATCAATTACAATTCATTAATATTACCAATATTAAAAACTATCGAAAATATTCAAGAAAGTATTCTCTAGCCAAAGGGCTCAATATTTAAATCTAAATCTTCAATATTGTCTGGTTTATATCGCTTGTAACAGTTTTGAATTTTTTTAATTTAATTTGAGAATGAAGTATAAAGAAATTTTTAATTAGCACTGTATAGTTTAAGATATTTATAGCTTATTATAACCATTGATACAAAGGCCATAATCTTTCGCCAGCTCTCCAATATCCACCTTGCAGCTGCATTCTATATCCTTGAACTACAAAATATAAACTAAAGCATGTTTTAGTGTGGACTTTTTGTCACAACAAGACTGCAACCTATAGTAACAACTATAAACACACCCCCTAATGTCGGCTAACAATTTTTCTTCTAGTCCTAATGTGAGCCTTGTCTCGAAAACTTAACAGAACTAGCGTTTCGGTGTGTGCAAAAGGTTCCAGGCACCCACATTCCTTGCCCCGTTAGTTACCTGTCCTTCCAAAACCAAACTAGCAGTCGCCAGTCAAGGACAAAAAGTCATACACCAAATGAGCATTATAATTTATAAATTGTTTTATATCTTTTTATTCTGTAAAATGTGCTAAAATTAAATTTCTTGTTTCGTTGGTTTCTTATTTCATTAAGTAAATTCTAAATGTTCATGTTTTATTAAAGATCAGCGAGATGCGAAGGATTGACATCGTGAATCAAAGCAGTGAGCAGCAGTGAGTAGCAGTGAGCAGCAGTAAGCTTGATTGACGATGTCAATCCGTCAAGATCGTTGCTCTGCGAAGCAGAGCGAAGCAAGAATGCTAGTTTGCGCGGCGCATCGAAGCGGCGAAGTCCTCCAACAGTGCGCAGCAGTTTCTTTGACGGATGTTACTCGTCTAAATTTTTTCGAAGTAGTAGCGCGAGCGCGCGCTGCTTTCTTCTCGAAATGGCAAGTGCTACGAAGTAGCGCGCTCCGGGCCAAATCATTAACAATGGTCAACAGTTTCTTTACACTATAGTCCTCCTGTGATATATGCAAATCTGCAACGCAACCACGTATGCAGATCGGCGAAATGCGAATAGAAAGATTGACATTGTGAATCAATTTTAGAACAATATCGTTGACCATTGTTAATTGTTTATGGTCTGGCCCGGCGCGCGCTACTTTGTAGCACTTGCCATCTTACTGGGCCGCGCTCAGCCTGTCATTCCGCCAAATCTTTATTCGGGCTGAGTGATTTACGACCTCCATCGCCTCAGAAAAAATGGCAGTACGCTCATTGGAAGTTGATGTGCGCGTGACCAGCATTCACGTGATCATTTAGAACCAATTGGGGCCTCCGAAAAGACACGTGCACGCAAACTGCCAATTGGAGAAAAGTAACGTATTAGCTAGAGGAGCCGCGCGCTGAGTTAGATTGTAAAATTTGATTATTGGATTGTAAAATCGAGCGATATGAGTGTCATCAGTGATGTGCTGCTCACTGCACCTCGTGTTATTACACTGCACAGTAACATCGGTACCTCCTTCATGTTTATGTTGTTCCTGTAGTTAAGATATATTCTGATGACCTTTTCGATTGCTCGTACGACATTTTTTAAAATCGTCCAGTTGTCTACACTTGTTTATATTTAGCTGCCCGACATTTACTTCGTTTAAAGACCCTAGCGAAAGATGTCAGCTTTACTTAATATCAAAGTAACATTGTCCTGTCATGACTACCACTCTGATGAGGGATGGTTTAGTTTGTCAATCAGTTTGCAGTTATCTGAAGATTTTCTTTTATATACTCATGCTATGCATTTGAATTAAATTTCCGAACTAAGATCGTGTTACTTAAATCCAAATCAAGAGGTTCAGGGTACTAGAAGAACAAAATATGTCAGATTGATGTTGACCATTATACTGTCTGTTTGTAGTTTTTATTTCTTTCGGACTGCCTGTTCGGGCCCGGCTACTTTTTGTCGTTTTCAAAGAAGGCCTGTGATCGAAAGAAATCTCTTAGATGTGATCTATAGATTTATAGTTCTGCCCTGCACCTTTTTCCTTTACAGTTAGTGTCAAAATTCTGAATTGGATCGTAGAAAAACACTTTAATGGTCTGATATTCATACTGTACAATCTTTGATGATGGATTAAGATATTTAATCCTAGTTATTACTTATTTAATAGATTGCATTGTGATGGAAATCGTGTGTTCTCGTACTCTATATTAGTCACTTTGTCCTTAATCCTAGATGTTGTAAAATATTTAGTTTGTTTTAACATTTTTGCAAGAATAGATTAGTCTCCCTGAATTGAAATCGGGAGTTAATCTATATAAATTATCCTTTATTGTGAAATGCTTTGAGAGCGTCATAATTTGCTGTGTCTGATCTTACATATCAGTAGTGTGGATCGAACCAAACGTTTGATTTGTTTCTGTTAGTATCTGTGCTTTGTTTAACCACAGGATACTTTTTTTCCCAAATTTTACAGTCATCCTCCCAGACAATTATATTCTATATTATGTTATCTTTTACAGAGTATTGTATAGCTCATCTAAATGGGCCAAGTTGTGTAAAAATCTCAAATTTAATAAATAACATATTTTTCTAATTGATGTATAGCCAAGACGAGTTCGTTAGTGTTCTCCTTGGTAATTTCATGTTTAATTCCTGTTTAATTCCTCTTTAATTCCTCTTTAATTCCTCTTTAATTCCTCTTTAATTCCGTGTGTTATTGTCTGTCTCTCTTGACCCCACCTTAAAGAAACACCGGTTACTGCTAGTGTCAGTAATTTCACACAATGGGAGTCAAGAGGCTTATTTCATCAACCATCTAGTCTGTTAGCACTTGTTTTGGTCAACGGAACAACACAAGTGAAATATGATTCTTTGTTTCTGTTATCAGTGCTTGCTTTTACCTGAGGACCCCAGGCTATTATGTTCATTAATAGAGATTAGGCGGAATGACAGGCTGAGCGCGGCCCAGTTAGTGCGATTCTTTCAATTTTGCCTAGCTGTCTAACTTCCATATCAGTTCATATCGCCTTTGTGTGTTGTGCACTTGTGCCGTTCTTTTATGATATTCAACGAGCATTCTGTGGTCTATAGTTCATAATTCGTTCTTTATCTATCCGCGTCTGCCAATCAAATATTTTTGTAGTTTGTACAGTGTTGGTGGACAAGTTTTTAGCGTAGGTGTAAAATGATTTGAACGTTTAATATATCTGTTATTGCATCCGGATCACGTATACTTTCAACTTTTACTTTTATGACGAAGCCTCTTGTAGTGAAGGTTTGATCTCAGAGTCAACTAATAACCATAAACAGTCTTCTAAGAATAATTAGTTAAAATATAGCTTCACTTATTTGTACTGGTTCCGGCTATCTCGTGTGTTTTAAGTTTCAAATCCCCGTGTTCTGTTCTCAGGAAGCTGCCGTTAAATATTTTGTCTCGGAATTTAATAAACTTCATCTTTCAGTCGTACAATCCACAATATATTTCGATAGTGATACTGACTCTGAGATATATGCTGAGAGCTCGCATTATTTCTTACTATCTAGTACCTGATTATATATTGATATTTACCTGGGATAGGACTGAGGACAGGCTTATGTGATCACTGACACAATTTATATCGTGTAATATCATAACTTTAGAAATCCTTGTATATCCCCTTGCCTGTTCTTTGTCACAAATTTTAGGCAAACAACTGTTTAATCCAAATTTATTGTTTCGAATTCGAATTTGCCACTCTTGCAACTCCTGTAACTCATAAATTTAATGAGGGACACCTGCCAATTTATCAATATCGATAAAAAAATATAACATTTGTTTGCTCGCATTATTTCTTAAGTTCTTTATCTTACTATCTCATGCCTGATTATAGACTTTGCCACCTAATAGTCCTGTTTTTTACACCTGTTGTTTTTGTACGGCGCCACCGTAAAGTTTTCCACCGTAGAGTCTTACGCCATAGATTCCCAGACCCACTTACATTCACCGTGTAGATCTCCTGTAAGACTAAGACTAAGAGTAAGACCATTTTAAACTCTGTTACCATTGAGACAGTTTCAAGTAGAACGAGTCACCGTGTAAAATAAACCGTACTATTATAGCTGATCATTGGCTGTTTATGACATAGAATACTATTCACCGACGTTTTTAGCAAACTTCGGTAAAATCATTAACCATTGCAAAACCCACCCTAACCGCTGCCGCTCTTCTTCCCTCGTTGCTATGGCAACAGACCCCTGACCCAGGGAGAAGGTGAGGGATATCGTTTACTGGCGTGCACATTACTTCAGTTATTTAGTGGTTCTTCGTTGTTCTTTGTTAACAGTAACTATTAGTCGAAAACCGCTATAGAGAATCAAGAGACGCCAGATCTCATTGCCCTCTGGTTTATAAGAATACCTGATACAGATAATAATAATATATTTTCCAAATATCTGCACAGTGTTTGGTGATCAAACACCTCTTTCGAGGATTTGCCATCACTTTTAGTTTTCGACTTATGGTACGGTAACTTTGTTCAAATCACTCACTTCCCCGCCTGTTTACGAAGGGCCGTTTTTTTGCTTTGTTTAATCAAAAAATGGTTTAATTTGTATCATTATGGTCACGAAATCCTCTCCGAACCTCCACGTGGTGTGGCCTGGTTGGCACTAACGGGTGGTGTGCTCTCTTGTTGAGTACAAAGGTTGGGACTTGCCAACTCAAAGTTCCCATAGGAACCAGGAAGTCAACACTAACAGCTACCAAGCACCAGGAAATTTCTCTTTCAGATATCAGGTTACAAGATAGTACACACACAAACGACGATACGTTAGACACAGATACGTAGCTCTAAGAGCTATTAAATCACCAGGAAATTCTCTTTCAGCTTTCAGGTCCCATCGAAGTCACCCACCACAGAGCTAGGGATCCCAATTCGCTCATCCTGACTACAAGGACACACTGATAATGAGTAGTCTTGGCACTTCTCCTTCCAGTAACCACTTTTCAGGTCTTTTCAGTTAAGACAGCTAATGCGTTAGGGCTGACACACGCTAGACACAGGCTCGTGATAAGACAGTGTTAGGGATGTCAACTCTGACTAGAGGACACACTAATAGCGAGAATTCCTGGCACTTCTTCCTCCAGTAACCACTTTTCAGGGGACCGGGTTAGCTTTGCCACACTCTTTATTGAAGTGTGACTGGACGCTCTACAATCATCTAGTAGCCAGCAGTGTTTGACTGACACCCCTACTGCAACTGGTTCTATTCAGTTCTACAGCGGAAGTTCTCAACACTCGAACACAGTTCATCTCGGACATCCTGCAGAGATGCTTTTTCACAGCCTGCCCCATTACACGGGGAACCCTTAGATCTACAGTACCCTGGTGGACAGCATAGCTCACTAAAGCATAGTGGACTTCTTTAGTTCTGTGACGCAAAGCTAACCGGACCAGGAATAAACATCATTGCAATGCTTAGGGGATGCAAATAGGCATACAACGTTTAACGATTTACTCGAACTTTTGATTCATTTTTTAGCTCGACGATACATGGTATCATTTCAGGACAGATATTCCTTCTTCAGGTTCATTGAGGAAATTGTACCCGCTATTTGCGTTATACATGGCAAGTATCTGGACTAATGATAACTTAGGATCTCAGATTCCCAGGCTGCATTTAAAGCGCTTAACAGCACCAGTTTTAACTCCAGGTTTGTTCTGAACATCTCAGACCAACTCAACTGACTAGGTATTCTCATCGAGTAGAACTCCAGGACATGAAGGAGTATACGGTAAAGAACTAGCGGACGAATTCGCAAGGGACGATCAATCCAACAACATCCTCAGTGACAAAGGAACATTCCACTTGAGATGTTCCTCCACAAATATAAATACAGGAACTTTAATTTTTCTGGAACTCACATCAGATGGCTTACATGGTCGCTTTCAGGATAGGTCACAGCCCACTAGTTTATTTTCAGAACGTGGCAAACAACGTCAACTTCGAGACGCAAGATTGTGAACACTTTTCAGGAGAAGCAGAAACATCCCAGCACCTCCTCTGCAAGTGCATCCAGATCATGACGTTCAGAATGAGGATAATTGGTAAACTCTACCTTAAAAACAGTAAACTACAATCATATCTTCAAATTTGTGGAACAGTCGACAAGACTGGATAGGGAAAACCCTTTTGGGTAACCTCCTAGGATTCTTCGCCAGGAACTTTCGCTAAATCCCATACTAGGAACTCAACCTAGGCCCATCTCTGCATAGAGACATATCTCCCAGGCTTTGACCTTGCTCGGAAGTCCCTTGTCTGCCCGCAGAAGTACTACAACGGAAGTGGGTTTGCTCTGAGACAGGTAGTGACAGCTTCAAGACTCCAGGGGTCTGTTGCATTGATATTTATTATTTTATGATTTCGTATATACTTTGGGAGTCCTGGCGTGCAGCTAGCAGGAGTTGCATTCTGTGGGCACGGTGAGAAGGCCTCCATCTTTTAGTAAGAGGCCAGAAACCGTTGACCAGAACAGAGAGAGAGAGAGATCATTATGATCTCTTACACCCTATAACTACTGATGAATGTTTATTATTATTGACAATATATGTAGGGTGAATGGTTGCCGAGCGTGCTAAATCACTCTACAGTCGACCTTCAAGATTTTTCTAAAAAGCCCCCCCGACAGTTGGAACGCTGATTCCGAATCCCCCCTCATGACATTAAAATGCTCCCCTGGCGAGATATTGGCGAATAGCTGTCTTGATCACGTGATATGTCCATTATATAAGGGAATTGGTCAAATATCTCGTTCTAAAGGGTTAGGGTTTTGGCATATGCTTTTGTTAGAGATTGGGTTGGATTAGGGTTGGAATCAGATTATAGGGTTATTCATGGCCACCTATAGAGAACAGGTTTAAAAAGTCACGTGACAGTCGAGTGTAGAGTGATTAATCATCATCCAATGATTTCAGCCATCTACATATTATTTGGAGATCCCCAGGGTGCCTGTATCCATCTAAACGATGGTACCGGTTACCGGTACTCTTATAAGGTGTGAGACTCAACGACGTAAGACTCTACGGCGGCGCAGTAGAAACTAGGACTATACGGCGGGAAATATTTGTTTAATATTTTCGATCAAAATAGATAGAATTCCATATCAAATTAGGGTGCCCATGGTTACAGGAAATGTTCTTCGAAAGTAAGCTTTTATCACATCAAGAAATATTTATCTTGACCTATGATACAGCCGATGAAATGAAACACTGATTTGAACACATAGCGGGTTGAACTTATCTGAAAACGATAGTTATACTGTACTATACATTATAGATATTCCCGGGTCGTTATATATTAATATCCTATGTTAAGATCCCATAATACTGCACTAAGTCACTGGCAAGTAGCTCAGGATGTTTAATGCAGTGTCCCGCCATTTCTAATCTCCTGCTTCGTTACTTGTTTGACAGGCTTGGTAGGCTACCGTACCTTAAGTTATATTGCTGACCTTGTATTGCCCTTCCAAAAGATACACAGCACCATCGGCCAGCCAGTCGCCAAATACTGTAATATTAATAAAACGGAATAATGGCATATTATCTTCTTAGATGTCACCTACAGCTCCTCCGTACACACGGCTACACTCAGTTCTGTACACACCGCTCCCATTTGACATTACACATTCCACTGTAATTAGTGTCATTGTAAGAATAAGTTTCAAATGTGTGGTAGCTGGCATGTGCGCGCGGCTCATCATTAACCATTGCAAAACCCACCCTAACCGCTGCCGCTCTTCTTCCCTCGTTGCTATGGCAACAGACCCCTGACCCAGGAAGAAGGTGAGGGATATCGTTTACTGGCGTGCACATTACTTCAGTTATTTAGTGGTTCTTCGTTGTTCTTTGTTAACAGTAACTATTAGTCGAAAACCGCTATAGAGAATCAAGAGACGCCAGATCTCATTGCCCTCTGGTTTATAAGAATACCTGATACAGATAATAATAATATATTTTCCAAATATCTGCACAGTGTTTGGTGATCAAACACCTCTTTCGAGGATTTGCCATCACTTTTAGTTTTCGACTTATGGTACGGTAACTTTGTTCAAATCACCCACTTCCCCGCCTGTTTACGAAGGGCCGTTTTTTTGCTTTGTTTAATCAAAAAATGGTTTAATTTGTATCATTATGATCTCTTACACCCTATAACTACTGATGAATGTTTATTATTATTGACAATATATGTAGGGTGAATGGTTGCCGAGCGTGCTAAATCACTCTACAGTCGACCTTCAAGATTTTTCTAAAAAGCCCCCCCGACAGTTGGAACGCTGATTCCGAATCACCCCTCATGACATTAAAATGCTCCCCTGGCGAGATATTGGCGAATAGCTGTCTTGATCACGTGATATGTCCATTATATAAGGAAATTGGTCAAATATCTCGTTCTAAAGGGTTAGGGTTTTGGCATATGCTTTTGTTAGAGATTGGGTTGGATTAGGGTTGGAATCAGATTATAGGGTTATTCATGGCCACCTAGAGAACAGGTTTAAAAAGTCACGTGACAGTCGAGTGTAGAGTTATTAATCATCATCCAATGATTTCAGCCATCTACATATTATTTGGAGATCCCCAGGGTGCCTGTATCCATCTAAACGATGGTACCGGTTACCGGTACTCTTATAGGGTGTGAGACTCAACGACGTAAGACTCTACGGCGGCGCAGTAGAAACTAGGACTCTACGGCGGGAAATATTTGTTTAATATTTTCGATCAAAATAGATAGAATTCCATATCAAATTAGGGTGCACATGGTTACAGGAAATGTTCTTCGAAAGTAAGCTTTTATCTCATCAAGAAATATTTATCTTGACCTATGATACAGCCGATGAAATATAACACTGATTTGAACACATAGCGGGTTGAACTTATCTGAAAACGATAGTCATACTGTACTATACATTATAGATATTCCTGGGTCGTTAATATCATGCAAACTTTCAAATGTAAACAGCGAGTGCATTTAAGAGAGTCTCAAGCCGTAGAGTCCGGACGCCGAAGTGAATTGTTTTGAATAAGTTCAAGCAAATTCAGCCAAAATCTGTGTTGTTATTTCTTTGACTCCAGAAACTTCCTAAAAGTAAACCCATGAGTATATTTATTTGACCTTTTAAAAGCAACTTATGGTCTAAACAGAGCTAAAGGGTACCTTAGAAACGCCACAGCAACACCATTGTAACGCCCTAGTGGTCCCCTAGCAACATCGTAGCAATTCGTAGAAAATAAAGCTAAAAGACAGGAAGCTGCTGTAATATACCTGACAATGATAATTTCTATTTGTAGCACACCTTGACACAACGTTGCTGCACTTCTAAAAATTGTCTGCATGAGTTCTTAAAAATTCTTATTAGTTCTTCCTAATGAGACAGACTTCCTATCGTATCTATACAAAGCTGTGTTTAGCCGGACAAGTATAAACGTCATATGCTAAAGTAAATCAATGCTGACAGATCCAGACGCGATGATACATACAAAACTACTTAGAATTGCTTAAAGATGACTCGTTTCCATGCATACGGGCAATGTAATTTGAGGTCTGTGGCTGAACCCATTCACTCTACCTATATTTTCAATAGTAATCTATGTTACTAGTAACAATAGGGTGGATGGGATTAAAATCATGCAAATTAAGCCATTTTTTAGTAAAAAGCAGTGAAAGTGAAATATCATGGCAGTTTTCAGTAATTGTTCCTCACCGGCAAGTGTGGATCCGACCAGCTCCTTGACAGAGGTCCGGATTTACGTACAACCAACGAAAGGTTGTTTTTAAAACTTTGTTTTGATTCTTCGCATCATCCCATGGAAGCAATTGATCTAGATTGGGCGGAACTGTCGGGCAGAACTGTCAGTAGTTACATATAATAAGATTTTAGTGACGATGTTGTTTATTATACGATCGTCACTAAAATCTATCTTTGGATTGACCGCTGATTTTGGCAGCCAGCTGAATTGCAAAACCTTTTACTCTTTAACATATCATAACCTCAACTAAAATACTTACTTGTCTGTCTTTTCGGCTATATTTATGAAATTATATCAATATTTATCGTAACTGTGTTACTTCAACTTGCGCGTAACCATGGCAATTGGTTACGTGGTGTGTTACTCTGATTATGGCTCATCATGTTTGTTATTAATGCTGCTTGTTTCGTTTTTAATGTTTTCAAAACTTTGTTTAACCCTTTCCCTATCATTTTAGCTAAGTTCTATCTCTCCCAGCTCCCTCGTCGAGATACTTCTTTTTGTCAACTGTGACGGGCCCGCTCAAGGTAAAATATTCACTATCACAATATTAAGTTTGCTATAAAATTTGCAGATCAGCTTGCGAGAGCCACAAACAGTGTTTTTAATGAAATATGTCTATAACTTGGGAGTAAAAGGCCACTGAAATTTCGTATCGTCTAACCTGAACAAGCGATCAGTTTGGAAAGAAAAACCGTTTGATTCATTCTGATTGGCTGAAAACTGTATACTACATTTTTTATCTTTTTACAACCCCCCATTTACAGATGGCCGCTGAGAGAGCAGTAAAGACAGAAGCTGAAGAGGACGATATAGAAGCAGGAGGGTCATTACGTATGGAATAAGTGAATCTGACGATGAGAAAAAAAGCTGCTGAAGTTTTTGGTGAGATAAACGAGAAACCTGTCGTACGTGCGATTACTCGATAGTCGATAAGTTACCAAACTTTTCTAGCTTGATTAGACGATATTTTCTGACTATCTTGGATATTATTACAGCCTAGCTGTTATACTTTTAGTTTAATACCATCCTCTAACCCCTCCGGCCTCCATACTCGATATTATGTTATTATTTGTAAAATTAGTGATATCCCAGGTTTAAAGCTAATGGTACTGGTAGTTTTGCTTTTGGTATTTGAGACGGACTTTGGGAACTAAAACGTTCTTTGAAAACCCCTCTAAACAGGTAAAACTGCATAGTTAGTGTGTCACTCAAATATGGGGGGGGGGGGGGGGGGGGGGGGGGGGGGGGGGGGGGGGGGGGGGGGGCAACCATATTAAAGTATATTAAAATATAGGATTTTTTCCGATTTTGACCCATATCTCCTTGGAGGCCTACATCAACAATTTTTGCCGGCACAATAAGCTTGAAATGCAATTCTTAATCGATTCCAAAAAGTTCTTGCAAAAATATTGAAAACTGATAGAGTTATTTCAATTTTAATAAAGTCATAGTTTTGGCTAGTATTCCGAACCGAGATATTATGTGCAATTTTCCCAATTTTTTTTATAGAGGTCTTTTTACTTAGTATTCACTACCTGAATGTTGACATCAGTGGTTACCAGGCGCGAGTTTGAGTATAGTAAAATCAACATTGACATGACCGCTGCGTTTAATACTATCCGCAGACAGACCATCATCAACCTCCTCATTGATGCAGGATGCTCTAGAGACGACATTCGCCTAGTTCAGTACCTCCTCTCAAATACAAAGCTCAAGGTGACGGTCAACAGATCTGAGTCTGGTGAATTTGTGATTAATATTGGCGCTTACCAGGGAGACAGTCTGGCAGGTAAAGTGTTTACATTGACCCTTGCCGGTGCCCTGAATCACATCAGAGCCGTGATCAGTGTCACGATTCCTAGACCGAACCCCCCAGTCTCTGATAGAGGCCTCCCGTTAGAGTCCGCCTATGCTGACGATGCTGAGCTTCTGAGTGAAGATGGTCAGAGCCTGGTGAAGATACTAGAGATTGCCAGTGATATACTAAAGGATTGGAGTCTCTTTGTTAACGAATCAAAGACGGTGTTTACAAGAGTGTATTTGGCAGATACAGATGCTTTAGATGCCCATGGCAATAAAATTAGAGGAGATGAAGAGTGGCGAGAGTCAGTGCTATTAGGATCAAAGCTCTGTTCAGAAAGAGATATTGTCAACAGACGCAACAAAGCCAATGTTGCCTTCTACACCTACAAGAAAGTCTGGTTGAATAGCTCTGTTCAGATCAGTGAGAGTAGAAAGCTGAAGCTGTACGAAGCTCTTGTCACTTCAGTGTTGTTGTATAACTGTAGCAGCTGGGCTGCTCCTGAAACCGTAATGGCATCTGTCGACGTTCTTCAAAGGAAGCATCTGAGACAGATAATCAACACCTATTGGCCTACGGTTATCAGCAACGAGAATTTATATAAGAGATGTAATGTCAGACCCCTTACTGAAAGGATCAAGAAAGCAAGATGGAAGATGCTTGGGCACGTTCTCAGAAGCGGTGATGACACTCCCGCCTTCTTATCTTTCAGATTTGCATGTTTAGGATGTTTTGACTACAAAGGAAGGAGGGGCAGACCTCGTTCAAATTTATTTGATTTATTATTAAAAGACATTATGACAAAACAAATTATTGTGATTGTAAATAAAAGATTTAGTTTAAGTAATTTTAATGATTTAGTGTACAAAGCTCATGATAGACGCCTTTGGAGAAGTTATGGGTGAGTCGAGACTACTCGGCCACTCGATTTTATGATTTAATTTATATTATCTTGTGTTTGCTGTATATAGTTGATTAATAATTCACTACCTTACTCGGGAATATTATAGCGGGTTAATTTATGACTGGGAAAATTAATGACCGGGAAAAATATGGCGGAATTTTCCAAAACCCACCAAGCATCAAAATGTATTACTATTAGTTTACCTTACTCAGGAACATTATAGCGGGTTAATTTATGACTGGGAAAATTAATGACCGGGAAAAATATGGCGGAATTTCCCAAAACCCACCACTTTATTCCAGTCATAATATTCCCGAGTAAGGTATATTCAACAAACACTGAGGTATATCTTTCACATAGAGTTAGTCTCATTAAAAAATATTGAAGTTTGATCGAATTTAGGCAAAAGCAAATTTGGGCAAAATCGTATGCCCAGATGTGGGCATATTTTTTAAAGCTCATAACTCAGCCAATTTTTGACCAATTTGGATGTAAATCCATGTACTAGTCCTAAAACAGGCTTATCTTGCGAATCTAAGCGAAAAATATAGTTCATCATGTAAATCTTAACGAAGAATATAAATATTCTAATTGTAGGTATACGGGTAAACCGCCCCTAAAATGTCACCCACCCCTAAAACGCCACTCTTATTTGATTGGATCCCATCTTCTTAAAAAGTATCTTACCTAATCATTTGTAACTCCTAAACATAAAAAAATATCATTCAGACCCTGCCACATCCTGAAATTGAATCTAAATGATGCCATAAGGGCATTTTTTTCACTTTGTACGAATTTTTTACTTTTGAAAAAAAGCGCACAATTTTATAACTCTGGAATTCATTAATATTAACTCGGTTTTGGTCTAGGATAGTGATATTTACATATTTTAGCAACTTTGTACATATGACTGGAGATATGGAAAGTTATACATTACTCAATATTACTACCCTCCCCTAAAATGTCACCTGGCCGCCCCCTAAAATGTCATTTTATCAGATTCTGGCTTTGAGAGTACAAGCACCATAAAATGGAGGTACCAGCCTATTAAACATCATATTTAGCATCTAATGGTAATATTGGAAAGCTTTGGCAGCTCAAGGAATTAGTTTTATTTTATTAATTGGGCCAGTTGGTAGATCACCGACCGGCTATAAGCCGGCTACTAACCGGCTATAAGCCGGCTTATAGCCGGCTACAATTTTTATAGCCGGCTATAAGCCGGCTTATAGCCGGTTAGTAGCCGCTTACATTTGTTGTTGAGCGACGGCTATTAGCCGGTTATAAGCCTGCTATTAGCCGTTTTGGTATTAAAAGTGGTTATAAGCCGGCTATAAGCCGGTTATAAGATATTAACTCAACTACATCGTACTGAACGATAGTCAGGAGCCGGCTATAAGAAATTCAGTGAAAACGGCTATTAGCCGGTTATAAGCCGGCTATTAGCCGTTTAGGTATCGAAAGTGGTTATAAGCCGGCTATAAGCCGGTTATAAGATATTAGCTCAGTTCAGTACGATGAAGTTAAGTTAATATCTTATAGCCGGCTTATAGCCGGCTTATAACCACTTTCGATACCTAAACGGCTAATAGCCGGCTTATAACCGGCTAATAGCCGTTTTCGCTGAATTTCTTATAGCCGGCTCCTGACTATCGTTCAGTACGATGAAGTTGAGTTAATATCTTATAACCGGCTTATAGCCGGCTTATAACCACTTTCGATACCTAAACGGCTAATAGCCGGCTTATAACCGGCTAATAGCCGTTTTCACTGAATTTCTTATAGCCGATACCTAAACGGCTAATAGCCGGCTTATGAGTACTGCTGAAAGCACAGTGTAAGGCCTACACGGACCGCCTCTAACTAGCCAATCCCTGTTTACATGCCGTGTAGCAGGGGACTAGAAAGAGCTAAACTAGTAAGCGGGGCATAGCCAATACACTATACTCCCATCATTGAGTATATTACCAACCAGAAGGAAAATTTCCTTGTGTTTGGAATCTACCAAGACGAAAGTTGTACAATCCAGCGAAATTCCGAAGAATCATTCCAGTAGACCGGCTTATAACCGGCTAATAGCCGTCGCTCAACAACAAATGTAAGCGGCTACTAACCGGCTATAAGCCGGCTTATAGCCGGCTATAAAAATTGTAGCCGGCTATAAGCCGGTTTATAGCCGGCTTATAACCGGCTTATAGCCGGTCGGTGATCTACCAATTTCCCATTAATTGCAATAAACATCCCCTAAAATGTCTAATTATCCCCCCTAAAATGTCATTTTAACCTGATCAAATTACTCAGGCTTTTCCTAAGATGCAATGCATACTCACATTTCGTTAATAGTTGATGTTAATAATTAACAAGTGCCAAAACAAGAGCTATTATCGCACACCATGCGAACAAAATAAAAATTTGACATTTTAGGGGAGAAAAAAAATGACATTTTAGGGGGCATATCATAGGTTTACCATAAACTAGTAAGTACCAAAAACCGTAGTTTTTGACATTCAATTTTGCTAAAAGCAGTCAAATCTAGTCTATAGAGAAGGTCAGATCGATTAATGGGTTGGCTTAGTTAACTACAGGTCACTAAAATTGCCAAAATGCAGGATGATGTTAAAAATCCCAAAAAATGCAATCAAAACATGCAATTTGCACAAGGTTAAAATCACATTGAATCCATTTCTTCTGTGCCAATTGTTAGTTTATAACTAGATAATCTAACTACAGGTGTAAATTTTGTTGACTGAGTTACTGTTTTGCCGTAAGTTCTGGGTATTCAAAAAAAAGTCCCCAAAATGTCGCAAAAAGTAAATTGACTAAATTCCACCATTTTTTTTCAACAGAGAGAGAAATTCTGGTCGACACCTCTCAGAAATAGGTTATATTTTTCCCAGAAGTGGTTAAAATTAATAATTGAGCAACATTCTGAGTGCTACACAACCTGTTTTAGCTGACGTTTTAGGGGTGGTGCACGTGACATTTTAAGGGATGATTACGGTTTTGAGGTACTTCCTTTAGTGAGTGAATGTTTTCAAGTAGCTTAATGTTTTAATAAGACAAAACAATTAATACTAGTGACAAAAGATAAATCAGGCCTTCTGTATATTTTGTAATTATCACACATATAGAGTTGACATTTTAGGGGTGGTGTTTTAAAAGTGACTCCATTTCAACGTCAAAAAAATTGTACCTGATTTTATTTTCAAATTTCTAAATCTTCCTGGCAGGCTAGAAAAAGGTTTAAATATTATTCCTAGACACTTCAGAACCCTGTAAATTTAGCCCTAACTCGGCAATCTGGGCCCAAAAAACAGGTGACGTTTTAGGGGCGGTTTACCCGTATTAAAGTATATTAAAATATAGGATTTTTTCCGATTTTGACCCGGGGATATACTTTATATTGCTGACCTTGTATTGCCCTTCCAAAAGATACACAGCACCATCGGCCAGCCAGTCGCCAAATACTGTAATATTAATAAAACGGAATAATGGCATATTATCTTCTTAGATGTCACCTACAGCTCCTCCGTACACACGGCTACACTCAGTTCTGTACACACCGCTCCCATTTGACATTACACATTCCACTGTAATTAGTGTTATTGTAAGAATAAGTTTCAAATGTGTGGTAGCTGGCACGTGCGCGCGGCTCTAGTCATGCCATAATTTTATAGTCACGCACAAATTCATTCATCAAATGTATCCGAAAGTTTTATATAAACCACACTCACTTCAGCATATATTTCTATATTTTACCGCGCTCCCGGGCGTGCCGATCAGCCGATGGGGCAGGGCGGGGGTTTCAAATCATCAAATGATTTAGATTACGCTAGTGTTATTATGACACAATAGCTATACTATCTGTAAAATTGATAACGTAGTGGGGGTGGGGAGGTGTTAGAATTGGCCAATAGTGATAACCTAATTACGTAATATGTGAACTGTCCCTAAATCATTCGACACAATACCGTGTCAATAACTATTATTTAAGTACGTTACGTGAATTGTCGCGTACAGACGGTAAAGTGATCGACCCTTTAGACTTAGTTACGCTACCACCTCTATCACCCCTTCAATCGCTCACCCCTACTAAGAGAAAGAAAACTTCGCCGGTTGAAGACGGTAGTTGATATTTGGGTTACAATGTTTTATTTTTTCTTCACTTACTGGTAATTTCCGTCAAAAATTTAAAAAGAATGTTCACTGTTAAGGACACAGTTTATTTTACATCCCAAACGTGCTGGGAATTTTCAAGATACTGACTTACTGACTTAAGGCGGGTAGTATTCCCGAGATCCATTGACAACAGTTCTCCACAGCTTTCTGTCCTCCATCAGTCTAGCTATCTCATCTACTGATTTCAGCCCAGTATCTGCTTTTAGGTTATCTAGTAGTGTTAAGTAAGGTCGCCCCCTGTTAGTATGCCCATGACTCGGCTTCCAGAGGATCAGTTTGTTCAGTGTCAGCTCCGGATGTCGGTGAGCATGACCTGCAAGTCTGAGCCTTCGTTGGGTTATCTTGGAGCTGACTTTAGGAAGATCACCGTACAGACTGTGGTTGCTGACATGGTCTCGATATTGATTGATGTTAAGGGCCATTCTTAACATTCGTGTATAGCAACCATCTTCTCCAGCCTTTTCGTCATAGTCCAAGTCTCAGAACCGTATAGAAGCACCGACTCGACTAGTGCTGTGAACACTCTGGTCTTGATAGACTTTCTAAGGTTAGATTTCCAAAGTTTTTTGAGAGTGTGGCATGCTCCCCATGCTCTTCCTTTCCTAACCCTGATATCACTCTCACTGTCTCTGATTCTAGAACCACATTCCATATGACACGTAACATGGATCATTCAACGTCAATTAATACAGCCACGCACTTATCCCATGAATTTGTGTTTATGTTTGTTTGTATATTACAAAACCACTTTATATTACGTAATCAATCACTTTTCCGACAATTTGTACCCATGCAACTCATCCCACGTAACTGGAATATTATAAGACTTAGCTTATAAATTCTAAATAGATTTCTAAACGCACACCTATTTTTCAGGAGGTGATCTACAATAATGAAAGATGATCTATTTCTGGCCAGAAATTTGCGGAGTTCAATCGTCTTGATATCAGTCTTGGCTGCAGTTGTATCTCTAAAATTCAGGTATACATTATTTTAAAATAAAACTATCCTTCCTGGCTTAAACACTGGTTGTTAAAACTAAAAGCCGCCTTGCATATTCATCTTTGATTAAAAATGAATCAGATTTGTTAATTTGGTAATTTCATGATAGAAGTTGAACATTTTCCCCTCATTTTCACACGTAGTAGCTTATTTTCTTTCCCTCAGTGACGGTTTGAGGAGACACTGCATCTCACTGCTCAGTGGAGACACGGGGATATGAAGCAGTTTTCCCTCTCAAAGTCCACTGCACGTTGTCACAGTCCGATCAGAGTAAGCAGCAAAGATAAAAAGAGACTTTACCTCTGATGTCAGACAGATAAATTTTGACGAAAACAGACCTCGGAGGGTTTAGTTAAGTAAACAGACTGGCTATGGTCCTAGTACAAGAGGAGGAGAACAAGATACTCGCAATCTGTACGACTAGTTACTCTTCAGTCTAAAAGGACTAGGACGAAGCAGACAAAGTGAAGAAGATTCTCGACGACCGGACCTAGCAGATAAAATAATAGCCGTTGGATTTGATACGACATCATCCAATACTGGAGTTCACAAAAGAGCATGTACTTCTCTTCAGCAGGTCCTCAATCGACAGATCCTCTGGATGGCCTGCAGACATCACGTCCTGGAGGCGGAGCTTGTAAGAGGATCTGCCTCCAAGCAACTGTTCGGTGACACAATATCACTCGAAGTAACCCTTTTCAAGATCATGAAGACCTCCTGGGTAGATCTCGATCTGCAGAACATCGTCCTTCCCGATATCCCTACGCGCTAAAGGAACGACGTAGGAGATATTCTATCCTTTATTAATCACATCCGTCAACTCAACAACCAGCCCAGAACATTACAAGGAATTCCTAGAGCTTGCTAAACTAATCCATAGAGAAAGCATAGATATGAAGAAAGGATACGTCTTCCAGATACAAAGACCTGGAGCTGACCACCATGCCAGATGGATGGCTAAGTCCATCTACATTCTAGATGGCTTTTCTTAACTAGATACCAATTCACTGTACGAAGAAGAGAAACGTGCAGAAGATGGCTCACTTTGTTGTCTTCGTTTATTTGAGAGCTTGGTTCAGCGCTCCTTTCCTTGAATCTACAGCCTCCGCCGACACCCGTTTGTTACAGAGTCTTCAAAGGTACAAGAGTGTGGACATAGTATCAGCCATCACTACGGCAGTCCTGAAGAGGCAAACATGGACCTGACTGAAAAGCTCGTCCCAGTCCCACTATCCTTGTTTGATAAAGACCTACCTCTAGAGCGAAGAGCTCTCCTTGCAGCAAGAATAGGCCAACAAACTCTTTGAGCCTTATGAACGTAAAATTATCTTAATTGATAAAAAATTATTTGGATATGTTTTCCTTTTATGAACCTCTTTATAATGACCAGATAGTATGACCAAATAAGGATGTTGGTATAATTTGTTGTAGTCGTACGGGTAAGGGTTTTCAACATACGTTCTACACTCTAATTTGGGTTTAGATTTTTAATAGTCTGTAAGGACTACTTGAAGTAGTACGTGTTAAAGTATGCTACGTGCAGTTGGTCGAGTACTGAGTGATCAATCATCTTCACATGTTTAATGTTTCAGTTTATTGTAGACCTTGTTGTGAAACTCAGTACGGTGCTCCGCAGTTAATGTCATTCTGTATCATACGAAAATGCATACCTAGCATGAGGTATGATAATCCCTCGTATCGGAATCTTTTACATATCTAATCGATTGAGTACCTGGGGACCCCGTTTTAGGTTTTCATACACGTATCAGTCATGAATCAAGCATATTTACTAAAATCTAATATTAATATAACTACTGTGTTTGAGAACACAAAGCCCGGGGTCCCCGGGTAAGTTTAAAGCTGAAAATATTATGAGTGATTTGTGTATTTGGTAATGGTACTGGCTGTAGCACTGACAACTGAGCACTCTCGTGAATAGCTATTTGTCAATAGTTTACGAATGACTCCATTATTAACCGTTCTCTTTAAATTATGTAATAAAATTATTAGAATATGATCTTTAAATTATGTAATAAAATGATTAAAATATGAAAGTTGACATAAATTCTGTGATATGTCTACCACCTTTTTCCACTTGATTGTATTTACCTTTAGACCTCCGGCTTTTGTGTTCTTTAACACGATTGATATATAATATGGTGGAATGACATTGGTCGCGTTTTTGGTGTGGAATGCTAGGCGAGGCGAGTTGTCGTGTGATCATTAACAATTAAGTAATAGTAACCATCATGAAACCTTTGATCCGTCTAAGTTCGGGATTGCAATTGCAATTGCAAATTGACCAAAACAAATGAGAAACTTCATAAAGTATCACGCTACCGCACTTGTAACTTACAACATGTCGCTTGTCGGCTTGTTGCCACTCTGTCACATACTGCTTTTAAAAGGTCTACCGATATGCGATTATCATTACAAAACATATATTTTGCGCGCTCAGCATTCCACGCGCAAAAACGCGCCCGTCAGAGAGACTTGCGCGTATTAGAGGGTTCAGTCTCACCAGGCTATGTTAATGAACATAATAGCCTGGGGTCCTCAGGTAATTGCCATCGAGAAGAAAGCGGACGCGCTACTTCGAAGAAATTTAAACGAGTAACATCCGTCAACACATTTCGCCGATCTAGCGAGAAGCATAATTGAGTGTGCTGCGCGGCACAGTAACGCATCGCGCTACAACAGTGTTGCAAAGTAAAAATGGTGCATTTTTTGTACTTTTTTGAGTGTAAATTAATTTATTAATTTATCACTTTTACACATCACACATATCACAAATTATTTTGTTACAATAAAACTACTTCTGTGTTCTGTGAATGGTTATTTTAACTTTAAATATTTGTGATACTAAATATGAATTGATTGTGGGTATAAAATACAATTTTGTTATACTAAAAAAAATTTTGTTTTACTTAAACTAGATTTTTTGAAAAAGTAACAAATTTTAAAATTGATTCTACACCATCAGGCGTTATTTTATTGTCACTGTTGGACTGGGCTTGAGTGTCAACTAAAACAGTCTACAGGTACAACCATACAATTATAAGTTTAATCATGGCATTATTTTATTGTCACTGTTGGACTGGGCTTGAGTGTCAACTAAAACAGTCTACAGGTACAACCATACAATTATAAGTTTAATCATGGCATGATACGGACACTTTATTACACTAAATGGGACCTTTAAAGATGAGCGCCATATGCTTTCAGCAATCCCGATTTTCGGGAAATTTCTGGCTTTCAATAGTACCTTTGAAAGTACAGAAAAGTGGTGGATTTCGGGGTCCATGATCCTTCCTCTATAAGGTGATATCATTTCCCTGAGATGTGTGCAGAGTCTTGATATTTTGATATTTTTATACGCTTTAGAAATACTGTTTCTGACATCCCCAAAGTTGTGATCCGAGGTTGATAGCTAAATGATATTATATGAGACCTTTGAACTATTATTCGTTTCTAATCTATTTAATTGGCTAGATGATAGAGAAATTCATTTTGTCCCCAAAGAAATTCAACTCTCCCAATAAATGATTTTTGCGTGCTGCTTTTTGCTGGAATCAAAACTTCTTGTAGATAAGAGTATGGGTCAGCTCCATTCAGTTCTTGTTTCAGTTAAGGGGGGGGGGGGGGGGGGGGCCAATGGATATTTTTTTGTGAAACTTGATTTCGAGATAGCAGTTGACCAACAAACTAAGACCAGTGACCGAACTTTTGAGGGGGTTCCGGACCCCAACCGCCAAACGGTGCGCGCAGGGCAGCCACGCCCATATTTGGTCCAAATTAGGCCCAATTTAGCCAAATACCCTTAACATGCCCAAAACCCAGGTTTATGGTGCTCTACTTGTAGCTAGTGGTATCCTGAACTCGTATATGAAATTTCATCAAGATTGGACAAAAAATGACTGAGTTATGAGCCAAAAACCATATGCCCATATTTGGGCATACGCACCAAATTTGGTAGATTTCGTCCCATAAATTGGTCAAATATCAATATTTTTGAATGAAACTTACTTTATATGAAAGGTAAGCCTAAACTACATATTATCTGTAAGTTATAGCTTTATATCTGTTTAAATGTGGATACTAAGGCAAAAAAACCACAAAAAATGTACTAAATTGCCCATATCTCGGTTCGCGATATTCGCGGAATTGATCTCATTAAAATTGTAACAACTCAATCAGTTTTCAAAATTTTTGCATGAAATTTTCGGAATCGACTCGAAATCGCATTTCCACCTTATTTTAAATACGGATTTTTGATTTAGGCCTCCAAAAAAATTTGGCGGCCAAATTCCAAAATTATCTCACAAAAATTCAGAATTTGGCCGCCAAATTTTTTTGGAGGCCTAAATCAAAAATCCGTATTTAAAATAAGGTGGAAATGCGATTTCGAGTCGATTCCGAAAATTTCATGCAAAAATTTTGAAAACTGATTGAGTTGTTACAATTTTAATGAGATCAATTCCGCGAATATCGCGAACCGAGATATGGGCAATTTAGTACATTTTTTGTGGTTTTTTTGCCTTAGTATCCACATTTAAACAGATATAAAGCTATAACTTACAGATAATATGTAGTTTAGGCTTACCTTTCATATAAAGTAAGTTTCATTCAAAAATATTGATATTTGACCAATTTATGGGACGAAATCTACCAAATTTGGTGCATATGCCCAAATATGGGCATATGGTTTTTGGCTCATAACTCAGTCATTTTTTGTCCAATCTTGATGAAATTTCATATACGAGTTCAGGATACCACTAGCTACAAGTAGAGCACCATAAACCTGGGTTTTGGGCATGTTAAGGGTATTTGGCTAAATTGGGCCTAATTTGGACCAAATATGGGCGTGGCTGCCCTGCGCGCACCGTTTGGCGGTTGGGGTCCGGGACCCCCTCAAAAGTTCGGTCACTGGTCTTAGTTTGTTGGTCAACTGCTATCTCGAAATCAAGTTTCACAAAAAATATCCATTGGCCCCCCCCCCTTAATAATAATAATAATAAATTGATGTTATTTTTATACAGCACCAAAAGGTTAAATAATTTAAATTTAACGCTCATGCTCAGCTGTAAATGATACCTAAATGACAGTCGAGATCGTGCATCTCGCCTTGGACAGGAGTAAAAACGGAAGTTTATAGCTGCAAGTGAAATCCTGACTAAATAAGGCAGATACACCTAACAAGAAGATATCCAAGAAAGGTTAGGTTCTAACAAAACATAGATGATGACCTCAAGAAATCTATGTATGAGACTCATCAGACTAACAAAATGATATACAAGATAATAAAGATGAAAAATCATAAAATATTAAAATTTCTTTAAGAATATACGTATAGAACGTATAGAACTCCAAATATACAAACAATCTGAATACTTCAATATTCAATACAAAATTATTAAAAAAGCTTACTGCAGAACAGTAACTGACGTTACAGAAAATCCAATACAGTCATGTCAAATTATCTGGGCAACATATAAGTCTAGAGACAGTGAAATAAACAGAGTGGAAGAAGATGCTAAAATACTTGAGACAAAATACAAAGAATAAGGCAGTAAGTAAGTAAGTAAGTAAAGATTATGACATAACATCATCACAAGTGTCTACAAAATATCATTGCACTAAATAAAAAAATAATTTAAATAAATATATTTTTCCATCAACATTAATAATTTATCAAATTCAATTTTATTAATTAATAAAATCTAATACATTATCTATAAATAATTCATTAATATTTCCCAGTGGAATAAAGATTTATAAAACGCTTCTTTGCCACAAAAGGATGAAACCAAAGATATTCATTATGTGTCTCCTTATTGCTTAAAGGCAGCTTTCTCCTGGGTGCCAACCCAAAAAATGTTGGTGTCCCGGGATAGAGCCTCCTTTTCTGACCTACACTACAATTTTATTGGCCGACACAGTGAAACACGGAAAAGAATAATATCTTGAATGTTGCCCGAAAATCCTAAAAAAATTAGAAGCCTAGAATAATTTAATTTAAAGCGTAAAATTGACCTGCTGTAGGATGAAGATTTTAAAATCTTCTGATAATGTATTATATACTCAGTACATATCAAAGGACTTTCTAAACAGATGAGCTTTTAGTTTTCCCTTAAAGTCATTGATGTTTACACATTTCCTGATTTCTTGAGGAAGGTTGTTCCATAATCTTGGAGCAGATGAAGAGAATGCTCTTGGTGGACTGTTTATAGGGCAATGAAGAGACACATCTCTGCCACCACTGGGATTGTACTTGACAAGGTATGAAGGTGCTAGTCCATGGAGCAGTTTGAAAGTTAGCAGGAGTATTTTAAATTCAATATGTTCTTGTACCTTAAGCCAATGAAGTTCTTTTATGTAGGGCTCAACTTCTTCTCTCCTCTTTAGACCTTTAACTAAGCGACATGCTCTGTTTTGCAGAGATTGTAGCTGTTTCAAAACAGAATGATTAGTACCATAGTAAAGTGCATTGCAGTAGTCAAGGGAACTAATAACAAGAGATTGTACGATGATTTGCATTTGATCTTCAGAGAGGAATGGTTTCATCTTTGCAATATTCCGCATCTTGTGGCAGTTTGCAGCTTTAAGCTTCTTTATTTGAGGATTAAGAGTCAGAGAGGAATCCAATGTAAAGCCAATGTTTTTAGTAACGTTAACAAGTCTTATACAGACAGAAGATTTAAGGAAGACACCACCAATTTCTAATTCTGACAATAAACGTTTTGAACCAAAAATTATAATTTCAGTTTTAGTTGGATTCAGAAGAAGGAAGTGGTTCGTCATCCAGGTCTCGATTTCTCTAAAACAGGAGGGCAGGTCTTCGCTGAGGACTTGATATTCTGTAGCAGATGAAAATGACTTGTAGATCTGGTGATCATCAGCATAGCCATGGATCAGAAATTGCTTCGATTTTACAGAAGAGTAAATTGAGCATATGTAGATATTAAACAACACAGGGCCAAGGACAGAGCCCTGTGGGGCACCAAACTTTATTACAATTTCTTCAGATTCTAGGTCACCTATCTTGACTTTTTGACAACGACCACGGATGAAGCTGGCGAACCATTTCAAGGCTGTTCCCGCAATCCCAATCTCACACGTCAATATATTGATCAATTTGATATAATGGTCAACTGTGTCGAATGCAGCACTCAGGTCTAAAAGCATTACAACTGTTGCTGTGTTTTCATTAGTGGCTATGAGGAGGTCATTGACTATGGTAATGAGGAGTGTTTCTGTGCTGTGATGCTTTTTGTAACCAGACTGGTGGTCAATGTTGAGATTATTCTTGGCTAGATGTTCATTGAGGCATTTTAATACAAAGCGCTCAATGAGTTTACCGATGAATGTAAGATTAGAGATGGGTCTATAATTCTTTAAGTTCTCAGTGTCTAGGGAATCTCCTTTGATCAGGGGAGTGAGATGTGCTAACTTGATTCCCTCCATACTTCCGGTTGAAAGAGAAACGTTGATAATATCACAAAGGGTAGGGAGGATTAGCTCAAGGTGCTCTGACAAGAGTTCTTTAGGTAGTGGATCAATCGATGAGGTTTTGATGCCAGATTCTTTGATCAATTCTCTGACTTCAAAAAGGTGACTGACTACAAGACATGGTAGAAGCTGGTGTTCAGGAATATCATCAAAGTTATTACAAAACGACAGGTTATTAAATACGACAGGTTTCGAACTTGAGACAAAAGCTTAGCAGGTCTTAGTAAGTAGAACCATTTGCATTGACACTAAATAGAGTACAGAAAAAATAAAAACCAAGCTGTCTCATTAAAATGAGAACATATTATGAAAGAAAAACATCATAACTGATTAAAATATTCACGACATGTTTATTTTCTATTTGTTGCATAAATGCAAGATTTATTGAATCTGTATTACATACTAATATTTCAGCACAATGTTCTTACGAAAATCACCATTCACTGGTGCAAAATGGTTTGCCCAGTCAATCAGCAGAAAACGATTCCTTTCCTCTTCGCCATCTGATAATGTCCGTATTGGATGCTTTTCTGGATTTTGGGGTGACTCCTGTACTTTTGCTTCTCAACAGTTAGTAAATAAAGGGAGCATTGATTTTCTTGTTGGTGATTACCTTGCAGAAGTCACTATGTCTATTCTTGCTGCAATGAAGAAAAAGAAGCCTGAGCTAGGCTTTTGTCCAGATTTCTTTGAGCATTTAGCTCCTAATGGGCCAAAAATTGTTGAAAAAAAGATAAAGGTGGTGGTGAATGCTGGTGGACTTAACCCTGATGCCTGTGCTAAAAGGTTGGGCGGACTTTTGCAACAGTTTGGGTTGAATTTAAAAGTTGCTTCAGTTGTTGGAGATGACTTGATCAATCAAGGGATCAAACTTCCTGAGATTGAAGGTATTCCTTACAATACTATGAATTGTTATTTAGGTGCAGAGCCCATTGCCAAAGCTCTGGATAATGGTGCTGATATCGTAATTACCGGTAGATGTGTAGATTCTGCTCTTGTTTTAGGGCCCCTGATTCATAGGTTTGGTTGGAACATGAATGAATTTGACAAACTGGCCCAAGGTTCCCTTGCTGGTCACATTGTTGAATGTGGTGCTCAGTCTACTGGAGGAAATTTCACTGATTGGCACCAGGTACCAGATTATAGTAATGTTGGATTTCCTATTGTTGATGTACAGCCAGATGGTGTGTTTAAAGTGACTAAACCTGTGAAAACCGGCGGTCTTGTCTCATTTGGAACAGTTGCTGAACAAATGCTTTATGAAATAGGAGACTCTCAGTGCTATGCATTACCTGATGTAAATTGTGACTTTGCAAATGTTTCAATAAAGGAAGTGGCAAAGAATGAAGTAGAAGTCTCTGGTGCAGTGGGTAAACCTCCATCTTCGACTTACAAAGTTAGTGCAACATACATAGATGGATACAAAGCTACATCAATGGCCCCAATGATTGGACCAAATGCTGCCCAAAAGGGGCACCTAAATTCAATGAGTACCATCGAGAGATGTGAGAAAATCTTTTCTAAAATGGGCATGGGCAGTTTTGAGGAAGTAAATGTTGAATGTCTTGGAAGTGGTTCAAACTACGGAAAAGATATCAAGTCAAGTAGTGCTAAAGAAGTTGTTGTTTGGACTAGCGTAAGGCATAAAAACAAGGCAGCACTAGAAATGTGGGCTAAAGAAATTGCAGGAGCAAGTACAGGCATGGCACCAGGTTTCACTACTCTTGTTGGAGGAAGACCTAAACCCACTCCTATCCTCAGGTACAAGCCATTTTTTTATCCCAAGGACTTGGTGAACATAACTGTAGATAATGCTGAATTCACAAATTCCAACACAGAATTCAGTCCCGTTCAACCTCAGTCCCAGCCTGAGACAATAATTGATGTAGTCAATGAGGGGGAATGTTCATTCCGACTGGAAGAGTTGGCTTTCCTGAGAAGTGGTGACAAAGGTAACTCCGCAAATCTTGGGATCATCTGCA
Organism: Bolinopsis microptera; assembly: GCF_026151205.1. Classification (NCBI taxonomy): domain Eukaryota; kingdom Metazoa; phylum Ctenophora; class Tentaculata; order Lobata; family Bolinopsidae; genus Bolinopsis; species Bolinopsis microptera. The sequence continues at coordinate 4,531,227 of NC_087079.1, read as the reverse complement.
GAAACAAATCATTATACAAAGCATTAGATTCCAGGTTAACTTCAGCTGCTGTTAAAGAGTATCTCAGTTTTCTGGGAGAAGATCTGGTTGTGACAAAGTACAACTTACCTGGTACCGGAGCGTTCAACTTTGTCCTAGACAATGCTCTTGGTGGCGGCGGTGTGGCCTCATTAAAAACAGATCCCCAAGGAAAAGCTATCGGGCAAATTTTTTCGGACTTTGTTATTGAGGGGTTGAAAGAAAAGAGCTGTTATTTGTCGTAATTGTTGTACACTGCAGTCATCCACATGATTTCTATTGATTATTTATGGTAATAATTTAATTTCTAATATTAATTTATTGTTTTGAACCCTTTAATTTAAGAAGATGGAACATTCATTCCTATTTCCTTAAATACTGATGACATATTAAAGTCACTGGTTACCTAATTTTTACAGATTATGCAAATGTTTTGTGTTTACAGATTTTATACAGATTATAAATCATGGTTTATTGATTTGAAATTGTAACTTTCTGAGATGTTTTCCTTTCTTAAATTTCCTTTGTTAAAATCATCTTAATCCTCATTGATACATACTAATATTATATAAATAGCTGTTTTGTAATAAATATTGCTGAGTCGATGATTGTTCCCATTTTGTTCTCATAACAAACCTGTTCTTCTAGCAACTCAGCCCCATAAGATCAAGATGCATATCAGATGTGCCACCACCTCAGACCTTATGAACATGCAACATTGCAACCTTCTCTGTTTGCCAGAAAACTATCAGATGAAGTAAGGCATTAATTTGAAACAATCTAATTTAATTAATCACATTTGTTCACATCACTCACAGTCAGCCGATCTAACAAGTGACATTGTTAACGATCTTCCATGAATTGTGTTGATTGGTTAATCATAGGAGCAGGATATAAATACCTCATTTCATTTCATATTTACAAAATCATCGTTCGTTGTTCAACATCGTGATCATTTAAATGTTTATAAACATTTAAATGTCCTAAAAATAATTAATCATTAAATGTTCCGGATAGGAACATTTTTCTTTTTGATAATATTGTGCGAACTGCAATAGCGTAGAGTGCAGTTGGGTTTCAAGTTTTGTCGAGATGGCCATGTGGCCATAATCCTATTATTATTATTATTATTAAATGATCACGATGTTTAACAACGAACAATGATTTTGTAAATATGAAATGAAATGAGGTATTTATGTATATATACATTATAAACCCATCAGTTAATTCCATGAAAGGTATTTAACCCTTAAAAATAGTTGTTATGACTAAACCTGTATTAAAGATTTATTCGGTCTACACCGGGCCATATGATTGCAACGATACATTGCCTACATGATTGCTATGTATGGAAGGGTCGAGTACTCCAATCCAGTTGGGAAATTGTTCTCCTCTATCTTCAAATTATATACTAATATCTTTCAGTGTACTTCCATCTCATTGCAATTGTGTTGACTTATGCTCCAGTCCCGCCATGGTTCATTAATAATGATGCATTATGAAATACATAAAATATATTATGTAAAATATGTAAAATTTGTAAAATGTTTTATAACCTATTAACTTCAGGTATTACTTTTACCACGGACTGAGCTGGCCTCAGTTGAGTTACGTGGCAGTGGATGAAAGTGGTAAAATATGCGGTTACGTGCTCGCCAAAATGGAAGAAGAGCCAGATGATGTAAGAAAAGTGTTAATTTATTAAATCTACTGTAGATATCTTGGAATGATCGTTTTCCTGTAATACTTAATAATAAGTTAATAACTCAAATTATGGAAATATGTTGAGTGAACCTATATTGTGTCTATATTGTGTGTATATTGTACCTTGTATTATATTGTACCCTGTATATTGTACCTTGTACCTTGTATATTGTACCTTGTATATTGTACCTTGTATATTGTACCTTGTATATTGTACCTTGTATATTGTACCTTGTATATTGTACCTTGTATATTGTACCTTGTATATTGTACCTTGTATATTGTATATTGTACCTTGTATATTGTACCTTGTATATTGTACCTTGTATATTGTACCTTGTACCTTGTATATTGTACCTTGTATATTGTACCTTGTATATTGTACCTTGTATATTGTACCTTGTATATTGTACCTTGTATATTGTACCTTGTATATTGTACCTTGTATATTGTACCTTGTACCTTGTATATTGTACCTTGTATATTGTACCTTGTATATTGTACCATATGTATTGTACCATGTGTATTGTACCTTGTATATTGTACCTTGTATATTGTACCTCGTATATTGTACCTTGTATATTGTACCTCGTATATTGTACCTTGTATATTGTACCTTGTATATTGTACCTTGTATATTGTACCTTGTATATTGTACCTTGTATATTGTACCTTGTATATTGTAGCTTGTATATTGTACCTTGTATATTGTACCTTGTATATTGTACCTTGTATATTGTACCTTGTATATTGTACCTTGTATATTGTACCTTGTATATTGTACCTTGTATATTGTACCTTGTATATTGTACCTTGTATATTGTACCTTGTATATTGTAGCTTGTATATTGTACCTTGTATATTGTACCTTGTATATTGTACCTTGTATATTGTACCATGTGTATTGTAGCTTGCAGTATATCTTAATAAATAGATAAACGGTTACCTCCAGATCCCCCACGGTCACATAACCTCACTGGCAGTGAAGCGCTCTAACCGGAGACTGGGTCTAGCTAAAAAGCTGATGGACCAAGCATCTCGGGCTATGGTGGAGAACTTTGGGGCCAAATATGTGTCTCTCCATGTGAGAAAAAGTAACAGAGCTGCTCTGGCTTTGTACAAAACTGTGTTGAAGTTTGCGGTGGACGACATTGAGCCTAAGGTATGTGGTATTTTAGTAGCTGCAAATAATTGCCACGATATATTACCTGGTTCAATGGGAGTGCCTTATGCGTACTGATTGTATAGCTTTGATAATACACAAATATTACTTGCTCGAGTCACGTGACACGTCCTCAATTATCACACTTTGTTATCTTGTCCACTCTGTATTAAATTATTTCAGAATAAACCGTGGCAATTTTAACAGTCGATATTTGACAGAACTTGTTTCCAATTTCAGTACTATGCAGACGGTGAAGATGCCTACGCTATGAAGAAAGATCTAGGCAACCTCCTAGAACAGGTTGAAACAACGAGAGAACATCTGCGGTGCCTGGGAAAGCGCTCACACAAGAACGCGCTCGAACAAAGAACCCCAATCAAAGAAAACGGCAAGCTTCACATCGACACCAGTAAAGAGGAGGAAGAGTTTGAAAAGAAAATCGGAGAACTGAACTTATCGAACGTTGATCCCAACATCTGTGACAATCTTTGTCCGGGAAAATAGCTTCAAAGTTTATCTTAATATATGTGATGCACATGATATGTTGGAGTGAGCTCATGGTAGCATATTTGAGAGGAGTAAGAAATGCCATGGTTACACGCACATTTTAACACAAGGAAGTTCAGTTATTTAAAATAATTTTTGGTATTGGTAGTTTGAAAGTAAAGAGACCCATGTTTGAGATCAGTTGATTTAGAGTTCAATTCGCCCCGAGATAAAAGATGATGTTTTGTAGTTTTCATATAATATTTTCTACTAAAAGAATGTAAGTCGAATACCTTACCCTAATATTGGAAGAAATTGACTCTAGGACGTAGATCTTCACTATCGTTTATAAAATATTTGTTTTCCTGGTTACATCATAAATTGGATTATACTCAAGTTGGGAAGCAAAATCCCAATAAAATAACTTATGAACGTTTTGCTTTCCAAAAAATTCCATATCGTACTCTTAATTTACGATTTACATCAATTTCCTTTTTATTTAAGTATGTTTCTTTCTAAAATTCCACAAAATTTACATGTATTTAATGTTTCTCCTGAGCAGGTCATGACATTTCAAGTAGATCGGACCTCAGCGAACCCGATAGAACACGCAGCATGGTCCCCAACCATGGATCTCCTGGCTCTCTCGTACGATAACGGCGAGTTCTCTGTGGTCCGCACGTGCATGTCTTGGCAGGTGGTGTGGACAGTGAAGGAGGACACTGAAGGACTGGTCCAGGGTCTCGTTTGGAGGGGTGACGGTAAAGTACTGGCTGTTAGCTTTAAAGATGTTGTTAATATGTACAGTGTAGAGGGTGGTGCTTTGCTCCATTCCTCCTCCACGCAGGACGGTGTGGTGGCATGGTCCTCTGTAGCTGTAACCTCCAACGTTAACTTTCTCCGACCTGTTGAACCCTATCTGCCTGCTCTTGAAGACGTTAAAACAGACATAATGTCCATCAGAGATCTGCTGGAGAGTAAAACAGATCTGAATGTGATGTTGCTTTGTGATAAGCAGAAGCAGTGTGTGAGACTAGCCGCGCAGGGCATGATGCACGTGGGCGTTGTATCTGCTGCGGGTGTTGAGTCTGTTGGGATTACGCAGGATGGGAAGAGCCTGTGTGTTATTACTGATGAGACTTCTCCCAAATGTACCGTGTATAACACGGAGATACTTGCTGGACACACAACTAACATTAATGATGTGACTATGATTTACAGCAAAGTTGTGACCTTGTCGGAGTATCTTTTGTCCACTTTCAAAGCGATGACAGATTGTTGGGATGATGTTTTGTCTGAGTTCAATAAAAAGTTGTTTGCGTTTCACATGTCCCTGCATCCTAGTAATTTATCTGAACAGTTCCTTCATCTGTTGGTTACTGGGGCTGCGTCCATGGACCTCGAGAACTTTCTCGTGCACACCCTGAAAGAGAAGGAAATATCAAAATTATTGCAATCTACAATGCAATCGTATGAGGGGATTGAGAAACTTATAACTCAGAACTTCATGTGTTGTTGTTATGCGCTGGCTACACATCTGCAGTTCCTTCTCGGAATGTCACGTTGGTATGATAGGTATGGAGAGCTGGGTTTAAAAGAGATTGCAGTGCAAGATTCCATCAACAAACTATCGGGTCTCATGATCAAAGCTCAGGAAATGCTACAATGTATCTCCCATTCAAAAGCTAAACTGAGTTCATTTTTAAAATGGTTGCTGAAAGCCACCATCTCACTGAGTGACGGCAACAGTACCACAGTGAAGATATCTGAAGATGAACTGAACCTTGTGGTGAAGTTCCTCAAGACAGGGAACTTATTCGCTACTCGTGCGGACACCTACCACTTCAACATCGACACAGTCTGGCAGTACTTTTCTGAGGAGAACATTCTGGTGCCACCTGAGTACTACAACAACAAAATACTGGATACTGTACTGACTCTGTTGAAAGATAAGAAACCATATCTAACGGTTCAGCCATCACTTTCTCTGGTACAATCCCACATACTTCTCACTGAGTCCCTCCTCAAATGTTTTGAACTTAGTCTGCCCGATTTAAACGTCCCAGTGCATTCTGTTGATATTACTGATCAGTACACGCTATCCAGCGATTCAAAACTCCTAAGGTATGTCAATGATACTAATATAATAACCATGATATCTATATCTGATGAAGGTCTCCAGCTCAGTAACCAGAACAGACACACCATAACCGAGAGAATAACTAAAATATTCGGGTATGACCGGGACTTTATACTTGTCACCAACTCAGCTAACAATACACAGACTGTGTGTATTTGTTTTGAGGATGACATAGTTAAAACGGAATTGCCGCAGGATACTCAGAAGATATTTATATCGGAGAACAGACGCTTAGGAGCTATTTTATCCGCCCAGGGCCGTAGGATACAGATATTAGATTTAGATGAAGATAACGGGGAGGATTAGGATATCAGTTTTCAGTTTTGTGGGAAGTCCAGAGAAATTTATGATTCTTGGAAAATTCTGAATTACGGCTCTGTTTATAATTTGATCAGACGTAAGTTACCAAGTGTTGACTATTGATGATATTTCGTATTAATATAATTGACAATTTATTACAGAGTTACAGCATTAGGCTTTGTCATTGATGTTATTAATATTTAATTTATATAATCCATGATTTGCTAGAGATACCAGTGACCAGTCTAAATACAATTTAATTAACGCAAATTTCTATTTGCCCTTGGTAATATGTCCTTTATTCATGCTGTGCATCGAATTCCGGGTCGGGTAATTCTAGGACAGCTAAATTTCGAACTTTTAAAACCTGACCATGTAAAAATATTGAGTTTATAACTTCCCTCTGACAAAATTTTGATCTGTATGAAGTTTACCTGGTTTATAGTTAGCAATATACAGATAACAAACAATGTATTTCAGCATCCTATGCTAGATAATTGGGAAGGATGGCAAATTCTTGTCATTTTCCTCCTACCCCTCATCTTTCTCTTCCGACGATCAATAAAGATACTATACTTTGATACTTATCAGTTAATTCTAAAACAAAGAGTGGAATTCAAAGACAGATACGATGGTGATATCAAGTATGTAGGTGGCATTGACATCTCCTTCATCAAGAACGACAATATCAACGCGTGCATCTCTCTAGCCGTCCTCGATTTGGATACCCTAGAAACAGTTTTCAGTCGCAACGAAATGATAAAAATGACATGTGACTACATTCCGGGGTACCTCGCATTCCGTGAAACGCCCCACATAGCCCAAATCCTCAAAACAGTGAAAACCCAATTCCCGGGATTCTACCCAGATGTGCTGATAGTGGACGGTAACGGCCGGTTGCACAAGAAAGAGTTTGGGTTGGCATGCCAAACGGGGGTCACGTGTGATATACCATGTATTGGGGTCGCTAAAAACTTGTACCAAATGGAGGGGTGCCTCAGAGATGATGACCACAAGAGTTCTATCGACAAACTTAACTCCCCCGGGGAGAGATTCGAGATAAGGAATGTGAAGAATGTGGTGATAGGGTGTGCTGTTAGAACAACAGCTGGCTCAACTAAACCTGTGTACGTGTCACAGGGACACAGAGTGTCACTGGAAACTGCATGTCATGTTGTGATGAAGTGCTCCAGGTACAGGGTTCCTGAGCCGGTCAGGCTAGCGGATATCATGTCTAGAGATGTTCTGAGGCAGTTGCAAGTTAATGGTTGAGGTTTTAGGCGTTGTTTGATGACGTCGTCATTATATATCTTGTTGCCATAACTTGTTGTTTGCGTTTCTTTTCTATTGTTTTAGTTTTGTATTTTTTTTCTCTTTTGAATTAGTTTTTTTACGTTTTTTTTGGTTGTTTAGTTAGTTGTTATATTTTTGTACTTTGTATTTTTTGAGTAATTAAGTCATGTTTATACACATTTACTACAATAGAATATACAATGTAAATTCTTGCACTTCCAAGTTAAATGTCACCCATTGACCATACAAAAATTATTTATATCACACAAATTGGAAACAAATTCAGATGATAAAACTAATTATTTCACCAGATAAGAATTATTTTGCTTATTAAAACACTTTACTTGTTTATTATAGGCTACAACACTAAATGCTATAATAATAATTTAGACAATGTCAGAAGTTTGGTAGATCGGCCTAGCAGATACTGAAGTCGCACAAGTAATGGTGGTAAGTTACATTCCTTGAATTTTGTTATCTATAATTATGACTATTTGAAATGACCATGTTGGCTCTTACCACGTGAAAGCAGAAACAGTATAAGCCTTAAGCTTTGGTACATAATACACTGTAATATGCCACGAGAAAAAAGTGTTAATTGCAATGGCTACTGCTGAATATTAAAACACAGAACTGTGAAATATCATCGACCAATTCGTCTGTATAAATTACAAATTACAAATTGCAAAATCATCACAGAGCTGGTTGGGATACGGTAACTCAGCGACAGTCTCAATAGTTCTAGAAGACGAGGAAACAAGAACTAAAGTTCCAGTTTTAATCGAGGACGATGGTAAGGAGTACCAACATCTCTTCTACGATGGAGATAACGTTTCGGGAAAAGTAACCATCAAACTCAAACAGGAGGGCAAGAAACTGGAACATCAGGGCATCAAGATAGAGTTCCTAGGACAGATAGGTAAACATAGAGCTAATCAAGATAGAGTTACTAGGACAGATAGGTAAATACAGAGCTAATCTAGATAGAGTTCCTAGGACAGATAGGTAAACATAGAGCTAATCAAGATAGAGTTCCTAGGACAGATAGGTAAACATAGAGCTAATCTAGATAGAGTTCCTAGGACAGATAGGTAAACATAGAGCTAATCTAGATAGAGTTCCTAGGACAGATAGGTAAACATAGAGCTAATCTAGATAGAGTTCCTAGGACAGATAGGTAAACATAGAGCTAATCTAGATAGAGTTCCTAGGACAGATAGGTAAACATAGAGCTAATCTAGATAGAGTTCCTAGGATTGTTAGGTAAACATAGAGCTAATCTAGATAGAGTTCCTAGGATTGTTAGGTAAACATAGAACTAATCTAGATATAGTTCCTAGGATTGTTAGGTAAACATAGAACTAATCTAGATAGAGTTCCTAGGATTGTTAGGTAAATATAGAGCTAATCGAGATAGAGTTCCTAGGATTGTTAGGGAAACATAGAGCTAATCTAGATAGAATTCCTAGGACAGATAGGTAAACATAGAGCTAATCAAGATAGAGTTCCTAGGACAGATAGGTAAACATAGAGCTAATCTAGATAGAGTTCCTAGGACAGATAGGTAAACATAGAGCTAATCTAGATAGAGTTCCTAGGACAGATAGGTAAACATAGAGCTAATCTAGATAGAGTTCCTAGGACAGATAGGTAAACATAGAGCTAATCTAGATAGAGTTCCTAGGACAGATTATAGGTAAACATAGAGCTAATCTAGATAGAGTTCCTAGGACAGATAGGTAAACATAGAGCTAATCTAGATAGAGTTCCTAGGACAGATAGGTAAACATAGAGCTAATCTAGATAGAGTTCCTAGGACAGATTATAGGTAAACATAGAGCTAATCTAGATAGAGTTCCTAGGATTGTTAGGTAAACATAGAGCTAATCTAGATAGAGTTCCTAGGATTGTTAGGTAAACATAGAACTAATCTAGATATAGTTCCTAGGATTGTTAGGGAAACATAGAACTAATCTAGATAGAGTTCCTAGGATTGTTAGGTAAATATAGAGCTAATCGAGATAGAGTTCCTAGGATTGTTAGGGAAACATAGAGCTAATCTAGATAGAATTCCTAGGACAGATAGGTAAACATAGAGCTAATCTAGATAGAGTTCCTAGGATTGTTAGGTAAACATAAAGCTAATCTAGATAGAGTTCCTAGGATTGTTAGGTAAACATAGAGCTAATCTAGATAGAGTTCCTAGGATTGTTAGGGAAATATAATAGGGGCTAAGACTTCCATTTACACGATGACAGTTTAAAGCGACAGCTGAACTTATGGAACAATATAGAATTGAAGAGCAATATCCAATAGCTATAACAGTATAATTGTAGACTATTACTACAGTGTACAGGGTGTAAACACCAATCATGACATGTCACTATGATCACCCTTATACATTTAATCGGTTAGTGATCGGTAATGTAGTTTGCAGCTGACGTCATTGGTCAAGAAACCGCGGTACTTTGGCGCAGTTCCAAGTAGTTACCATTTGTAGGAATTACAAGTGCTGGTGAAGCTTCAAGTGTTTCTTATTTTCTTACTTGAAGTTCTTGTTTCAGCCTTAAAATGCGTAGTTAAATTCCTGATAGGGGAGATAAGAGAAGTATGAGATAACACGTTATCTCCCCAGAGATCTACTACGACCGGGGTAACCACTACGAGTTCGTGAAGTTGGACAAGGACTTGGCCAGACCGGGGGATTTAACAGAGTCCTGTTCGTTTCCTTTCGAGTTCCTTAAAGTGGTGAAACAGTACGAGTCCTACACTGGGCGCAATGTTAGACTCAGGTTACTGTTACTCCTTTTATGTTTTATACCTTAGGAGATATATATTCATGTTGCACATCATTCTGAAATATGGGGATGTTTTTGAAAAATCCCCAAATTTCGTACCACATAAACAATATCCTAAAGTAGTCTCAGTAAAGTTATAGCTCAATCTCTTAGTGTCTCTTATGTATTGATATTGCTTTAGATCGCAGACCACTATTTTGCGGATAGAGCCTGAGCAAACCTATTCTACGAACTTATCAACATTAACATACTGCGTCATCCATTTGCCTCTGTGACCATGTTTGGCTGTAGAAAATATAAATAGATACCACCAAGGACTTCATTGTCCCTGATTTTACTCAAAGCAACATTCATTACCCTCAAAGTACATCTCCTCTCTGTACTACAGGATGGAAATGATTTGAAGGATGTATCTACATATTTTTACTTTGGATTAGAAGAAGATAACATCAGTGGCTTTTCAAATCCTACTCTTATCTACTCTATCTACTCTTATCTGCTCTTATCTACTCTTATCTGCTCTTATCTACTCTTATCTAACACTCTACTTTAAGTAGTTTGCTGGTTTACACGATAACATAAACATATAAATACTTACTTTATATATATAAAGTATATATATATACTAGCGTAAATTACACACGCACACACAGACAGACACATATTCTGAGATTATCATTAAAGATAATATTCAATACATTTGTTAAGGTGCTTGATGATGCTTTTTAACAGTGAAGTGAGTGATGTAACATTTTTGTGTAATTCTAGCCTAACTGACTTTGTAGTGTCCGATTTCACTTTTCTGGTTTTAAGCAAGTGAGATAACGAAATAGAGTTTTCATACGTCTTTAATGTTTCCCAACGCAACGGTCACGATAAACTGAAGTATATTAGAGTTTATAAACTCTATAAATATAACTTGAATATAACTGTTACGTGTTTATACTATTATATAAACAATTTGAAGTAATATAACTTAATGACTGTCACAATGCTCCACGAGGTTAATCGTTCAGACGTTAATTAATAATTAGCAGTGAAACTGTCGCACTATTGCGTGCAGTGGTCCTAATAAAAAAATTGAAATCTTTTAAATCAATCGAAAAATTACACAATGGATTAAACTACAAAATATACCTGAGAAAGTTTGGATCTGCAAGCTAGTTTACTATGCAAAATACTTAAAATGTATATAGTCAAATGGCTTGTGGGTCACCAAAACACAGATATCGAGTGCAGATGCAACTCCTGTACAAGCAAGGGCCCACCCAAAATCAGAATATACCCCACAATTAATTACTAATCAAGGTTAACTGCCAATCAAATAAATTACCAATCCAGCCAATTACCAATCAAATCATATTAAATATTTATGAATTATGAAAATAATGGAATGAAATGCAGCTAAAATGCGGCTAAAATGACCTATTTGTCGCGAATAAATGAATATGAGAAAACAAATATTGCCATATTGTGTGGAAGTAAAGTAACTAACACCTGATTATGTTAATAGAGAATTAGTAGGTTTCATTGCGAAAAGTATACAGAAACAATCCAGGTATTTTCTGCGTGTAACCTAGAAACAATCCAGGTATTTTCTGCGTGTAACCTAGAAACAATCCAGGTATTTTCTGCGTGTAACCTAGAAACAATCCAGGTATTTCTGAGTGTAACCTAGAAACAATCCAGGTATTTTTTGCGTGTAACCTAGAAACAATCCAGGTATTTTCTGCGTGTAACCTAGAAACAATCCAGGTATTTTCTGCATGTAACTTAGAAACAATCCAGGTATTTTCTGCGTGTAACTTAGAAACAATCCAGGTATTTTCTGCGTGTAACCTAGAAACAATTCAGGTATTTTCTGCGTGTAACTTAGAAACAATCCAGGTATTTTCTGCGTGTAACCTAGAAACAATCCAGGTATTTTCTGCGTGTAACAATCTCGCGACGTCTGGTTGACATTATACATGAGAAGGAGCTGATGGTACACCAACTGTCTAGTTACCCAGAAACCAACTCTTCCCTCAAAATGGAAGTCGGTATTGAGGATTGCTTGCATATAGAGTTCGAATACAATCGGAGCAAGTAAGTTGGAAACATTACTGAGTAGAAAATTAGTGCATTATTGTAACATTTCTTCTAGAATGTAGCGAGTGATACTATCTAATGTGCACTAATCGTTGTGCAGTGATATCATTGTTCACTGAGAGATGTACAACATTTTGTATAACTTATTTCATAGCATACAGTAATTGTTGTGGTATTTATTTAGTGTGGTAACAATTTCAGGTATCATTTGAACGATGTGATCGTCGGTAAAATCTACTTTATTTTGGTGCGAATAAAGATAAAACACATGGAATTATCGATAATAAAAAGGGAAACCACGGGATCAGGTGTGTGATGCGATCAGCTAACTTTTTAAAAAATATTTAAGATAAAACATGTTTTTAAGATAAAACTGCAACTGTTTGAAATTGTTCCTTGTTTCAATAAGTAACCAAGATGCATTACCTATAATATCTGATCACTTATTAATACGTTTTTTTAAACTAACAACTAGGTCCAAACACGTATAACGAAAATGAGCAGATAAACAGATATGAGATCATGGACGGTGCCCCAGTCAGAGGTGAAGAGTTTTATCATAAGATAAGATAAAAAAGTATATAATGATATCAGTTCTAATCATTTATTTGCAGTAATTAAGGCAAATAATTTTAATGATGGATCTTGTGGTATTTGGCGGAGTATTAGATAGATTACGATCGACGTAAAGGGAAAATAACGGTATGTCCCCAATCAGGTGAATCGATACCCATCCGACTGTTTTTGTCTGCGTACGATCTCACGCCAACAATGAAAGATGTAAACAAGAAATTCTCTGTCAGATATTACCTCAATTTAGTCCTAGTGGACGAAGAAGATCGAAGATATTTCAAACAACAGGTAGCTGGAAGTTCATGATTTAAAATTCTTGTAATCGATTAACGTGCCGCTGTGAAAGTTATTGAACATTTAATGTGACCGCTGATTCAGTTGCGATTTTAATATAATTCAACACCACTGACCACAACTTTAAAGTAGATTCAGGATCAAGGTTCCGGTCGTGGGACAATCAGTCACAGTATGATATCGAATAAGACGTTGAGCGCTAAAACATTTAAACGTAAAAGGTTGATTTATTTTGGCGCATAGACTGGCGCGTGATCTGACTACATGATGTTCAAACGCGCGCACCTCGCTAGACGCGACAGACGTAAATTTTGTATTTTGAGAGGATGTTCAAGCTGATACCTATGATACCTACTAAGTACTACCTAGCCAGACGAATTCGACTGTGGACTGGCGTCGAGGGATACATCATACATAGATACCCCTGTTAGTTTCTTTCGCAACCCCATGCCTATTAATTTACCAAATTTTGGTCAATTGGTATAAATTGACCAAATTGGAATTGGTATAAAAACAGCTAAAACTTGTTATGCCCAACACGTTCTACTGTAAGCAACACGTTCTACTGGTAGCAACACGTTCTACTGTTTTCTGACAACTGTGCGTAAAGGCCATTTCTGAAATATTTGATCTAGTTATCCAATTTTATTTTTTGGGTCAATCAGTGTCCCTGATCTGAAAACAATCAGAACCAATCACCGGTCCCCAGAAACCTCCTTTTGCCACCCTTAACTCTAAGATGGCGAAATTGGTCAAAAAAGTGACAAAAGTACTTAAAAATCTCGAAATTTTGAGTGGTTTTCAAGCACTTTCATCAGAAAACGGTAGAGCTGTACGGGCGTGCTAAATCCCTCTACAGTCGATCTTCGAGATTTTTGAAGTGCCCCTGACAGTTGAAATCTACCTGATTCGATGTATTTTCGAACGCTGATTCCGAATCACCCCACATGACATAGGTTTAAAATGCTCCCCTAGCGAGATATCGGCGACAAACTGTATCGATCACGATATATGACCATATAAGGAAGTTGGTCTAATTTCTCGTTAGGGTTAGGGTTTCAGCATTGAGCATATGCTTCAGTTAGGGATTGGGTTAGGGTTGGGATCAGATTAGAAGGTTAGGGTTTCCAATAGTCATTCAGAGCCACCTAGAGGAAGTGTTAAAAAAGACACGTGACAGTTTAGTGTAGAGTGATTAATCATCATCAAGAGCTGTATATGTGATGTGGGAAGCATTTTGACCCTATGCCATGTCGGGCGGCCGCGGTTGGGAATCACGGTTAAAAATTATGTCGATACGTACGTTGGTGTTAAGTGCTGGAGAGTGGAGACTGATTGAGCCCGCGGAAGAAAACAGCAAAAAATAATTGTGCGAAATGTCCGGGTTTCGGAAAGGGGAAAATGGTTTGTCCAGTAAATATATTCTGATAATAAATAATGTGAGCTTGATTGGAAAGTTTCGTTAAATAGAAGTGAAATTAACATCATAAACAATGAAGATAAATCGTTGCACTCCAATACGGGAGGTGGGTCAACCATGAAAATTGACAAAATATGTTAATTTTGCCTTTGATTTGGGGGCCAGTCCTTCCGTTTAGATTTTGCGGCCCAATAAAGTGTTTCTGATCTCTGGCTTTCAAACTCAAACTGTAGCCTAATGCACCATCCTCAAATGGTTAAATCATGTTTAGAAACAAATGTCAATCTTTGTTTTAATCTACCCACTGAAGATATCGGGGTCCCGGCCTTAAAACAAACACTTTGCATGATCACACATATATCTGTACCATTGTTTCACAGACAAAAACATACACCGCAAAATAATAAGTTATAATCATTAACATTAGGTTGCTGCGGTTCAGTGTTGATTGTCAGCAACATTTTAACTGATATTTTAAGGGGGAGTGTAAGTAAGCATGCAAGTGCCCCCCCCCCCCCCCCCCCCATGCAAGTGAATAGTTTATAAAAGCCCTTAGATTTTCTTAATCTCCGCACAAATGTCTCAATTTTCAAGATCTATAGCTTGTTAGTTGAGATAATTGAGGACTGATCAAGATATCACCCTAAATTGAGGTCTGTGGTCGTGTGGGGAGTGCAAGTTACAGTAATCAGTTGGCCGCAATGGTGTGTCCATGTACACAACTCTTCTAATCGATAGTTGAAGACAAAAGTGAAAACATCATTAAATCGAGTCATCGCACAATAAATGCAAAGGTGGAAAAAAATTGTAGCGAAATGATTGAAGAACGTAGAGCTCTTTGTCAGATTCTTTAGTGCAAGCTCACCAATCTGAGCGGGCGTATATTATGAAAATTTAACTAGAAATAACGTACTAAGGGGCGTTTACATATAATACGTTATTAATTTTTTTAATAATTTGTACCCCCGCTCCGTTATCAGTTTTACCAATACAATATTACACTAGCATAATGATTTGGGAACCCCCCTAATTACGTAATATATGTGAACGACCCCTAATTTTATGTTTACAGTTACAAAATGGGTATATTCAATAACATGAAAAAGTTAATCAAAATAAATATTTGCATTATCTTCTGCCCACAATCCATAAACGTTCCGGAACTATCCTTAACCTCTTCCTCACCCTCAGGAAATCACGCTGTGGAGAAAATCACCGTTGTCTCTGAAACCTGAAAACAGGGGCGTAGTGGCTTTAGAAAGCATACAACAGAACCAAGTCAGCTAACTTTCCTTCTTACTCCTACTGTAACGTCACATAGCTTACCTGAATGTTCGGGCAGGACAATACGGGACGCGGCGAACGTTTTAACAAATTGAACTGTAGTTGTTGTTGTTGAAGAAGTGGTGACATGTTCAAATGACCTTCGAGCAATTTGGAGTTAAATTGAAGTTTTTAAGCATGATCTTTTATTTACTAAGCTAGTAGCTATGGTAACTAGTAGTGTAACTATGGTAACACACTAGTTCTAGTAATTGTCGGGTTAGATTTGAATTGCGCTTTTGAATTGAAAAATTTGTTGAAAGGTTTGGTAGCGTTGTTTGTATACTGAGGTTAAGATTCCACGTTTCCAATTTTCTTTGAGTTTTTCTTGAACAAAGTTTTATTTTTTTCTATCATTTTTGTCACGAAACGTTTGTTGTACTGTTTTCATTCCTCATCAATCATGAAGTCCACTTCTACTAAAAATCTTTGATATTACAACAATGCATCTGTAAATGTAAATTTACCTAAAGGTTCCAGTTTTCTTAACAAATAATGACACTTTTCGCACAGTCAACTGCTTTTTGCGTTTAAATTTAAGTACTTTCTAGATCGGGTTAAAAATAAAATGTAAAGTTTGTGAAGGAAACATATTATAATATCTGGTGTTACAGATATTTAGCAGGACTAATTATTTCTGTGACCGGTTGATTTTCTTAAGATTTGTTTTTTGATTGCCCTCTGTAGTATGAACAATGAATTTTGTTGTGTTTTGATTTATAATTGGAGCATTTTATTTTGTGAATTTTTCTGTCTGCCACATATTTGGTAGGCAGTACTGGGTAAATTAGAACAATATCGAGTGAAAGAGTGAACCTGGAATCCTCCAAATCGTGGCAATTACTAATTTCAAGATTAAATCGTCCCCAAAAATCGCATTTTTGCCCATTCTCCCATCTCTTCAAGTTCATCAAGCACGGTATTCCGTGTAATACTGTAACAGGATTTATAATTGATTGTGGAAGATCGGAAACGCTTATTGTAGGATTCCGATGTAAACTGTTTCAAACAACCGTAATTTGATGATGGAAACCGCTTTACTCGGCCCATCATTGCATTAAGCAATTAGCGAGTTGCTTTGACCTCGGATCTCTCCAGCCAGGCCCGTGTTCAATTCCTATTTTATGGTATGACTCCCAATTCGGAAATTAATTAAAAACAAAGCAGGGCTCAGGCTAATAGAAATATTTTCATTTTAAAAGCGGGCCGTGTTCCGGTTATCTTTGTAACAATTGAAACAGATTTAAGGGTCATTACAATTAAAGTAAATCACGTGAGTAATTTTAAGTATGTTACTGGTAGCGCGTGTCAGGTGGGCGCCCCACGTGACAGATTATCTGGGTCACGTGACTTGACGACGCGCGTGACGTCACGTCACCCCGCTGTAAGGAAGGGAACTGCGCGCGTACCAACAGAAATTGCTGAACGTTTTGTAGTTAACGATTGTCCGACAGCCTGACCTTAATCATTGATTCTCACCATGGTAACCGCGAGACGCTCGTTCAACATATCTGATATCTTAGAGCCGGAGAAGGATCTAGTGGCCCAACTTCAGAGGACCCACAATCTCTCGGTCTCACCCGACAAGTCTATATCACTATCTCAGAACTCGCCAAGTTTTCCAGTGAACATATCTGTCGGTTAGTTTTTTCGGTGTTATTTGTACTTATTATTAGGCATTATATTTCCAGTCCCTTATTTCTGTGAAGAAGGTAGAACTAAGAGTATTTTTACTATAAAAAACTAAGTCACTTGTACTTACTGCTATCAATTAAAATCGTTCAGTTTCGTCACCAGTATATTTGTCTTAGTATTGATGAAATGGAAATAGGCGAAAAAGAGACGCACAGATTTATCCAAAGTAATTTGTTCAGGTCTAAGTACACCGCCCCTCTGGACAGCCAGTCTGCCAAGATACGTGGACTCTATAGCCCCGGGCTTCTCCTCCAGGTTATCAAGTTTCCTCCCCACCCAGACTCTCCCTCCCGCCCAGGCTGCAGGTTAGCCTTGTTCACTCTTTGATCTTTATTTCTTTTGTTATGATAAGTTTCTGTTGCCAATTTCCTAAAATCACAGCTACGTATTCACGAGGACTAAGAGTAAGACCACCGAGATATTTCGCGATGTAACTATAATTACTTACCATGTTTATTCATGTTTGATTAATAATCAAGTTGAGCTTGCATAAAGTGATGTCAGATCTAATATTGAATGAAACTGAATACAATATACTTAACCTGAATGGGCACTGGAAACGTATACAAATACAATATACATATTATGGTAATTGAAACGATAAAAATTGAAATATTCTATTGAAGTGTTTGAAAATCATGTAATAGGACTCTAAATCTATTAATTGTGATACGTGAAAATGAAATAATCAACAAAAATCAACTTCTGATTCTATTAGAGTTGAACTTCTGCCAGATTTCAAATATCTTCGCAACTGGCTTATGATTTGTCGAAGCCAAATTCCAAGTTCAAGTCAAAAGCTATGGTATTTAAGGAGGTAAAAAATCAGATTGCTAATCGCTTCTTTTGTACCAGCATTCGTTGTGCAGATGTTGTTCTGATAAAGGCCAACAATGAACAATAAAATATTGACTAGTGATCAGTGTGCAACATATCACGTCATATAATGGATAGTGTAATATTGAACATCCCATAAGGGAGCGGGAATTTTCTTGTCTTTTTAAAGTTCATTTAAGAAGTTTGTGTCATCGAAACTTAAAACGAGCTATGGTGAGCAAAGAAAGAGAGGTTACCATGGTAACTGCAAACCGATGGACGAGAAAAGATGGAAGAGAAGAAACAGTAAACCTTCGAACTCCAGATTCCGGATCAGTTTTCCACTCACCAACAAATTTGTGTATAATAAGTAAAAAGTAACTAAATAAAGAAAATGTTGAGTAACGTTTAATAACATTTCAGCTCTGGGAAGTCTCTACACACTCGGACTGTCTCCCTATGCTCAGTTGCAATCACATTTCGGAAAATATGCTGAAAGTAAGTGTAAGTCGTCTCATTTCACAGTTCTAATTAGTAATTGTTACCTATTGAAATTCTTTCATTTGATAGTTAAATTGTTACTGAAATTCTTTCATTTGATAGTTGAATTGTTACTGACATTTTTTCATTTTATTGTTCAAATTGTTACTGATTGTACTCTAGACTCTAGTTCAAATGCCCAATATCAACCCAATGTACTTGCAGTAGGTGGGAATCCTACCTACCTACTTACAGTACATACAAAAATAATTACCCACATGACCAGGTTTTGGCCCATAACTCCGCCATTTGTGTCCAATTTCAAATTAAAAATATCTTCGAAATATGTCCATACTTGTATGTACAGGAGTTTCCTTTTGTTTCTTTGAAGATTATGAGCTGTCCTTTATTATCCAACAAAATTTTAAGTATTCAAATGTTCCATTCAATCAGACTTGATTTACAAGCCTCTGTGCAACAAAACAGTTTCCAGACCAGCCAACTGTTTCCCATTCCCATTCCCAAATTATAATGAAACCAACATCACCACTCTGAACCAGTCCATCGACCAAAAGTTCAATATAACGAACGTACCCACTCAAACGAGACGTAACAATTTGAGTAGCCAATTCTCTAGTTTCCTCGGTAGTAACAGTGATTCCGATACAAGAGCCCGGATCCAGTTCTGCTTGTCTCACCCCCAGACCGCTTATGACTATAGAAATGTGTCGGTAGCCCAGCCGCTCATCATGTCTCATTTCAAAGTCTTCCAATTTTCGTTTGTCAAGTCGTCACTAAAGATAAGCAGATCCTTGGATGAGTCTTTCCTGCAACTGGGGTCTCGTCGATTTGATGATCGGGACAATGTCTCCACTATTACTACCCGATCGAAACGGGTTGGCGGGTCTAATTCAATTTTTAAATCATCGTCCTCCCTTAACCATTCCAATTGCTTCTTTAAGTGATGACCGCTCCTCCATTTTCTAATATCACAACAACACAATGAATTCTCCGATGGTCAGGCCATTAACTTTCCTATAACAGGGGGATCACCCACTCATCATATCATCGATATTCGATTGTATGCACACCGATTCTTAGCTTCCTCCCAAACAAAACCAACCAATGGGAAACTCAGTGAGAACTGTTCGGCCAATCTGAGCGAGATTATAAGACACGTGACGTGATGTTTTATGGTGGGGGATATAAGCAAGGTGAACAAAAACGTGGGACTGTTATGTGATTTCGGTCAATTAGCGACCTTGCCCCGGATGTGTTCTCATTGTCGAGCAACTCGTTAGAAGCGTTGGGCCAGCAAATAACAAGTTGAGGAAGCCAGTCTGAGATTAGTTGAGAAGCGAGCGATGTGCGACTTAGAATTGTATTCAGAATAGAGAATTGTATTCAGAATAGAGAATTGTATTCAGAATAGAGCTTAGGTACTTCGAATGGAGAAAATATAACTTGTTATCTAGGTCAGACTAAAGAATTATCGTGGGTTTAGTTTGAGTATAAACCCAATATAAAACCTAGATTTTGAACATTTTAGCCATATTGAGAATTGGAATACTAAAATAACCTAAAATAAATAAAAATGGCATATTTTAAACGTGGGCATATCCTGTCCAAACCCAGGATGCACTACATGAAGAATTCGTTGTACTTGTAACTTTGTTTAAAAAGCATTAATATGGATACAAAATTATTGAGCATGAGATCATCCTAAAATTCATCATAGTTCAAAAAGGTTTCTGATTGATGAAATCTATCTGTACATGCTTTAACAAGTTACCAAGTGTAATTAATTTTAGGGACACCGAAACATCAGATGACAGATCACGAGTGAACTGTCAAATAAAATTTACTTTGAATATTTAAGATGTTAATTGTTTATCCAATGATTTTTATAATTCATTTCATCTTTTATAAAAACTTCTTGCCTCAGGGTACCAAGAACTCCTGACACCCTACACGACAAAAAACGGGACCTCCCAACGACGAGTGCGAACAATCTTCACAAAACTCCAACTGATGGCATTAGAATCCTTGTTCCAGCAACAGCACTATCTTTCACCCCACAAACGACGGGAGACAGCTTTCCTCCTCAATCTTAACGAAACACAAGGTAATTTTTCTTACCATCATTCATAAAACCCAAGGTGAAACCTTCGAACTTTCTGAAAGCTTTTTACATACATTTCCTGCTAGAGCCGACAGTTACAACCCTTCAAGCGATCTTCTAATATTAGATAAGTCTAAGTTTGAGATCAGAGTTAGTCACACCAATCACAGTCATTAAACCTGACCCATTACCTCCTTATCTAATAACCCCATTACCCCATTACATAATCGACAAAACGAGTTAACTGATTCCCCAGGCCATACCTTCGATTGGCTACGCTTGCCACGGCCAGTCTTGACCGCTTGATTGCTTTTTAAAATTGCCTTGACAGGATTTAAAATTGATTTAAAGAAGTGAAATAGGGCCCACGTGACCGAGCACAGGTACCCTGATTGGACAGATGCAGCAAACTGACTGCTGGTAGCCCTTCCTAAACGCTGACTTCCATTTTATTAGCCGTGCTAGACCGGCTCTATATGCGGTCTAATGCATTAAACTATTAAATTATTAACCACTGTCTCAATCGCCTCACTTGTGAAGATTGACGGGCAACGAAAAAGTAATGGGATAATCACAGACTAAGTTAAATACCGATACTCCAACTCGATTAACGAGTCACCTGCTGAAGATGCTTGTCTCTGATTGGCTGCCCGCCCGAGAACTGGGAACCGATTGGCGTGCTGAATTGGCGTGCCAGTAGCTAGGAGCAGTCGATTATAAGCACTTTAATAAGGTAATCGCTTTGGCGTTAGTCACGTTGAGATAATAGCACTGTCTGACATTATTTTAACTTTAATGCTAATTTCCTAGCAATACAAAATAATTGGCATTTATCTCAACACAGGGGTAGAGCTAGGGAGAAAGTGGAGTTTCCCTAAATTCCACCCGCAGTGCCATATCTCTTGCCCTAATAATCGGAGACAAATACGCCACGCAGGCAATCATAATTCCAAGCCAAAATAACCAGCTGCCACGTAGGTGGTTCTTTGGAGAGAGTTCATTTCTTCTTCGGGAATAATCGGAAAGATCCATTTTTACCGGTTCAAGGTAACTACTTGGAATCCATTAAATGTGACCACTTGATGAACGGGATAATGGATTTGGTACACGTACATGTTTTGAGACTTCAATCAGCCGCAAACTTTCAATAAAGCGGGACCTTTCTTTCCCATGTCGTGCAAACTTTATAAAGTAAGTTAAAGTTTACAGATTGAATATTTATACGCCTATTTTGTTTGAAACGATTGAGTTAAATGCCCCAAAGTAATAGACCATTAAAATTCTCCCGTCCAATAAGCGACGTAGTAAAACACTCCTTGCAATTTCCCAGTCTTGAGTAAACAAAGTTACGGGTCATTAAATGGTCCTTTTTAGTTCTCAAAACATCATCATTTGCACAGATTTAACAGACAGGAATAGCAAAGTGATAGTAGCAGCTTGCCTTGACCACCACCTCTTTATATTGAGTGATCAATTAAGAATACGTTTGGTTGTAACCCCGGGCAGATTAGAGTGGAGCATGGGAAATTTCAAAATTACCGCGAGATAAATCATTGTTAAATTGATTTAAAATTGAGTTGAGCTGGGGGGTGCTGAGCCGTGAAACAATTAAAGAGGAAATTTCCCGTCCTTTGAAACTGTGGTGATCACGTCAATTTAATGTGTTTTTATTCTATCCCTCATGTTTTGAACACATTGCCGTTCAACTTCCGTGCTTTTAAAATATCAAATTTCATAAATTAGGGTTCGTGTAGCTATCGATGAGCAAAGTGATACTTGTATGGCACCAAATCATAAAACTAGGAATATACCGAAATCATTGCCCGAGCGGAGAGGCTTGGCTTGTGACCTGGAGTTTGTTTGACGGGTAACAATCACTTACCGATTATCATGTCCCTTCATTGACTTAAACGATACTTTAACACATACTTCATGCTATCAAAGAAAATGCCGGGTGGGACTAAATATGTCGGTAGCTGTTCTATTTTATATGTTTTTTGTCCAGTAATTGAAATCTGAGCACGAAGTCACGTATAATGAATCGTTGAACCAACACCTTCTAAGTCACTGCAGTTGAGTCGACAAACACAACACTGTCTAATTGCAGAGATATCTAAATTCGTACTTTATGAGTGGAGCCTATTGTTTATCGTTGCCATGGTCACGCCTTTCCATCCCACCACCCACAGTCAAAAAAAATAAGCTCCTCATTTTTCACCGCAATCCTCCAGTCGGAGAATAAAAACTCATCAAGTTGACCAAAGCCGGACAAAATCCGGACTCCGGAGACATTTTGACCAAATCTAGACATATCTCAACCATTTCCCGCCAAAGGTTCAGCCACATTTTCCTATTAATTCAGCCATTTAACTTTACGTTACGATAAGCTCAGTCACTACTATAAATCTTCAAAAAATATCCATCAAAATGTTAACGAAATGCTATTGTAGTGTTTAGTAGGGACTAGGGACCATCACGGCTCTCGGCTTACAAAGTTCAATTATTTGCCCTGTTCCACAAAGTTGAGTCTTGATGCTCCCCATTAAACATCGCAATGTTGAAAGATCTATGAAATAAGATGCTAACAAAATGCTAACAAAATGTTAACAAGATGCTAACAAAATGTTAACAAGATGCTAACAAAATGTTATCAAGATGCTAACAAAATGTTAACAAGATGCTAACAAAATGTTAACAAGATGCTAACAAAATGTTAACAAGATGCTAACAAAATGTTAACAAGATGCTAACAAGATGCTAACAAAATGTTAACAAGATGCTAACAAAATGTTAACAAGATGTTAACAAAATGTTAACAAGATGTTAACAAGATGCTAACAAAATGCTAATATACCATATATTTCAGTTCAGACCTGGTTCCAGAACAGACGTGCGAAGTGCAAGAGGAAGATCGACCCGGTTGACCTCATGGACAAGAACTCTAATTCTCAGTCAGCTCTCCAGGAGCAAAACTCTATGCAGTCTGCAGACCTTGAAACATCGGAAGTTTGAGGAGGACAATCCTCGTCAAAACTACAGGGGATTGCTGCCTCTGAGAAAGCCTCTCTAAAACTACAGATCCTGCTTCTTTTAAGAATTGAGGACAACTTCTTGCCAAAACAAAAGAGCTTAAAGTGCAGACCTCTGAGATTCTCGCCAAGATTACAGAGCTTGCATCCTCTTAAAATTTGAGGAGAAACTTTTTTTCAAAACTTAAGGGGGCAGGGGGGGGTCTTTATGAAATTTCTCTCGAAATTGATTTTATAGTTGTTTCTAATAGAGGGGAGTGATATCTATCTGCTACTTTTGGTCCCATGGAAAAATATCGTTCCTAGACGAAATTATTGCCAGTCAAAGGTCAGCGCTCATGTATAATTGTATTGCGCGAGCGATTTTCAATCGCGCGCCCTGAAAATCGAGTCTAAAAATCTATCTCCTCCTACAGTTTTCGAGCAATCACCTTGAAACGTTCAGGATATGTTCTAAGGACCATTTAAAAACTTTTGCTCGTTTTAGAATTTCGAGATAGGCCTTTAAACATTTTTTATTCCATTTTGAAAATCTTGGACCTGGAAAAATCGTCAAAAAAAGAGGTCCAAGATTTTCAAAATCTAATACAAAATTTTTAAAGGCCTATCTCGAAATTCTAAAACGAGCAAAAGTTTCTAAATGGTCCGTAGAATATATCCTGAAAGTTTCAAGGCGATTGCTCAAAAAATGTATGAGGAGATAGATTTTTAGACTCGATTTTCAGGGCGCGCGATTGAAAATCGCTCGCGCAATACAATTACACATGAGCGCTGACCTTTGACTGGCAATAAATTCGTCTAGGAACAATATTTTTCCATGGGACCAAAATTAGCAGTTAGATATCACTTCCCTCTATTAGAAACAACTATAAAATCAATTTCGAGAGAAATTTCATAAAGACCCCCCCCCTGCCCCCTTAAGAGCTTCTGAACTCTGAAATTTAAAGAGAATCTGCTCAATATTCTCTCCAAAACTACAGAGTCTGTGGCCTCTAGTATAGCTCTGCGATGTGAGTAAAAACTTCTTATCAAAACTAGAGCCTATGACTTCGGAGATTTGAGAAGAAACATTTTGCTAAAACAACAGAGCTTGCTACCTCTGATATTTAAAGAGTATCTTTTTGCAAACACTGCTCTTATATTTGAGAAGAAACTTCTAGCGCAGATTACAAAGCTTGCTTTATCTGAGATTTAAGAAGAAACTTCTCGTCGAAACTACAAAGTTTTGACTTTTGAGCTGTTGCCTCTCAAAATTGAGAAGAAACTTTTCCGTAAAGTTACAGAGCTTGCTGCTTCTGAGATTTACAGAAAACACCTGTAACCTGAATCGTAAATTGAACGAAGGACCATATAATTTGGCCGTGTGGTTCGGATAGATTGACACTTAAAGTGATAGTGGAAAGAGACTTATAAATGAGTATAGGGACTTGTAACAGGTATTTGACGTATCCTAATATGATATGTGGACTAGAAAGAAGGTTTTATATTTACTAAGACAGGCTCTTGCAGCCAAGACTGAACTTACTACTATAGCTATGAAAGGGTAATCCTATACTTTATTAATTCACACATGTAAACAAAGACAAACGAACTGTTTTTAAATGTATTCCTTATGTTTTACAAGATTTCAAATGGGACGACGTTTTTTTATCTTAACTGGTTTTTTTCGACTTTTTTTTGAGTTATTCTTTGCATTTTGGTGCGATTTTTATATATTTGTCTATATTGTTGTGAATTTTCTGCTTTGTTTAATAACATTAAATCGGAAATAGCTCTTTTATTACAGGAATCGAAGCAACATTGTATTTGTTCGACAACTTGACCAGTTTGGATTATTGTTGCACAAAAGTGTGCCAAACATACATTCAGCTAGCCGCTAGGTCATGGTTGTTTATTTCGGTCGGTGTTTGGCACTTAGAATCGAGAATCGACGTTTAAAATTTGAAACACTCAAAATTCAGAACTCTGAAGTAAATGGATGTCTTACCTGAAGTTGATTTAGTCTGTAGCTGTGTCTTTCTTGCGAAGTACGCCAGTAAACAGTAGTAGGATTGTAATAAAGGAGGCCCCCAGTGGGCCACACCAATATATCTGAAGATAAAGACAGTAGTAGGATTGTAATAAAGGAGGCCCCCAGTGGGCCACACCAATATGTCTGAAGATAAAGACAGTAGTATGATTGTAATAAAGGAGGCCAACAGTGGGCCACACCAATATATCTAGATCTGAAGATAAAGATAGTGGTAGGATTGTAATAAAGGAGGCCCCCAGTGGGTCACACCAATATATCTGAAGATGAAGACCACGCTGGTAAAATAATTCGGAGTGATAAAATGGAAGAAAAAAAAGCTTAAAGCCACAGGAGGGGGGGCCATTTGACAGACTACTTGACGCTCGCGCACCACCCCTAGCCCCCCAGAGCGCCTAGTTTGTCGTAAAATTGAGGTCAACTATTGCCTATTTAATCAGTTAACCTCGCAAATAATCGGTTCTGTTCAAAATCAATCTTTTGGCTCTCCTGAAACCAACTTTAAAATGTTCCTTCTCCTAGAGCTTTCATCCGTTTTATCTCAAATTTGGAACATATGTTCCTAAGATAGCCACAATTAGTTACGATGCAGCGATTTTTAAAATTTTGCTCCTTACTCTTTTTATGAGGTTAACTGTTATGTTGACAATTTTGCGACACACACTCATGGTTAACCTAATATCTCAGCTTTGGAGCAAAAAATCAAAAATCGCTACATTAGGCTATTGGACAAGACCTTGAAAAACATTGTTTCCAAGTTACAAGGTCCCATGTCGTAAACTGTAAAAGAAGATAGATTTTAAACAAAATTGCATTTGAAGTTTTCATTTACAATAGAATTACAGGTAAACCTCAAAATTTGACGGGCGATATCTACAGATGAGAAGCTTTGTTTTCGGTGGGAACAAAAGCATTCGAAAATTTAGATCGAGATCTACAACAAATCTCAAAATCTCAAAATTGAGCTCGGCCCCCCCCCCCCCCCCCTGTGGCCTTAAAGGTGTTAAATAAATGATTTAAACTTAAAGAATATAAATCATCATACACATCCTCCCGATTAAATGGCTACAGATGCAATATAAAAAGTGTGAATATAGTTTAAGTTACCCAATAATAATCAGGGACTTCCTGGAGGGTGAACAGACTAGCTCCGATAGCACGAGCTGGGTTTATAGCTCCTCCACTGTACGGTATCTGCGGTTTAAGGAGGTTGACATTGAGTGCACAAATCTAATATTGTGCCAGAATGAACAATTTTGTGCGCACAGTGTTTCACTTTCATTATGCACGCACCTTGTCCCACTTCCATTTTGCAGGCACTGTTTTCCACTTCCATTATGCACGCACTGTGTTCAACTTTAATTCTGCATGTTACACAGTTTTCCACTTTAAGATGACCCATTTATTCTCAAGGGAATTTTATTCTTCTGTGGGTTAGGGTAGAGCATAAACTATTCTGTCAAAAATAACAAAAATTGCGCCGGTTAGCGGACGCTAGATTTCCATCAACCGTAGGCATTGCCTTTTAAAATTTAAAATTACAATTAACGATCGTTAGAGCATAAACTATTCTGTCAAAAATAAAAATAAAGCACAGTTATGCAGTTTATACTTTACTTACTTTTAAACTCGCTTTTACTTTGTAGGCATTTAGAGAGGTTCATTTAGTCATTTACCCAAAAACTAATAAAAAGCACCAACTTGTCGCTCGTTTAACAAGGTAACCTACAGTTCCTAAAATTAAGGAACCTGCTTTTAATTGACTTTGAGCACTGGCTTGATTTGCAGTTTTGCCAAAAAACGTAGTACATGCTGTTCAAATAAAAACTAACCATTCAAATAAAAATAAAATGCTTGCCGCGTTTAATTCGTGACCAAGTAGTGACCAAGTAGTGACCAAATAGTTAGAAGTGTTTAAATCATAGATTTACAATACATTTATGGAACGTAGAACGGAGTATGATGCTGAATTTGTTAGTTATCTTACATCATTCAACTTCAATAAGCTAAGACAATTCAATAGACGTTTCGTTCAATAGGAGTATAATGATAGCCTAAAATGTAAATATAGAACATAATTTAATGGAAAAAACGTCTGATTTTTTTTTTCAGGACAGAATCAGTAGTACTAATAACGATGTTTATAACGAAGGGAAGTAAATGTTACGATATAGAACATATATTTATACTCTGAAACTGGGTGAACATAATTCAAACTATCAAGATTCGCATAAAAAAGAAATTTAGACTTCCTGAATACAAATTTTAAAATATTTGTATGAATACGACTTATTGACTCTGGTAAACTCCAATAACAAAATTAAACGGTCAAATGGAACTTACGAAAACAGTAATGGAGAGCACCATAGAGAGAGAAGTGTAGTAGTTATCGAGATTAGCCTTGTCAGTTGTTACCAATCTGGAGCTTATCACTAGAAGTGAGCCAGAAAATTCTGCGACTAACATTGCCATGGTCGATATTCCTGGAGAGCGGGTTTAGTTTAGTAATTAAAAACAACCTAACCCAATCGGGTCAGAATTAACTTTGTACATATTTAGGAATATTCGAGTACGATTAAAATTGTTTCCAGTATCTAGGAGAAGGCGAGTTTTCACTACCCCTGACTACAAGCTAATTGTTTCCAATATCTAGGACAAGGCAAGTTTTCACTACCCCTGACTACAAGCTAATTGTTTCCAGTGTCTAGGACAAGGCAAGTTTTCTCTACCCCTGACTACAAGCTAATTGTTTCCAGTATCTAGGACAAGGCGAGTTTTCACTACCCCTGACTACAAGCTATCTAGTTTCCAGTATCTAGGACAAGGCGAGTTTTCACTACCCCTGACTACAAGCTAATCGATTCCAGTATCTAGGACAAGGCGAGTTTTCACGACCCCTGACTACAAGCTATCTAGTTTCCAGTATCTAGGACAAGGCGAGTTTTCACTACCCCTGACTACAAGCTATCTAGTTTCCAGTATCTAGGAGAATGCGAGTATTCTCTACCCCTGACTACAAGCTATCTAGTTTCCAGTATCTAGGAGAAGGCAAGTTTTCACTACCCCTGACTACAAGCTATCTAGTTTCCAGTATCTAGGACAAGGCGAGTTTTCACTACCCCTGACTACAAGCTAATTGTTTCCAGTATCTAGGACAAGGCGAGTTTTCACTACCCCTGACTACAAGCTAATTGTTTCCAGTATCTAGGAGAAGGCGAGTTTTCACTACCCCTGACTACAAGCTATCTAGTTTCCAGTATCTAGGACAAGGCGAGTTTTCACTACCCCTGACTACAAGCTATCTAGTTTCCAGTATCTAGGACAAGGCGAGTTTTCACTACCCCTGACTCAATCTAATTGTTTCCAGTATCTAGGACAAAGCGAGTTTTCACTACCTCTGACTACAAGCTAATTGTTTCCAGTATCTAGGACAAGGCGAGTTTTCACTACCCCTGACTACAAGCTATCTAGTTTCCAGTATCTAGGACAAGGCGAGTTTTCACTACCTCTGACTACAAGCTATCTAGTTTCCAGTATCTAGGACAAGGCGAGTTTTCACTACCCCTGACTCAATCTAATTGTTTCCAGTATCTAGGACAAAGCGAGTTTTCACTACCTCTGACTACAAGCTAATTGTTTCCAGTATCTAGGACAAGGCGAGTTTTCACTACCCCTGACTACAAGCTAATTGTTTCCAGTATCTAGGACAAGGCAAGTTTTCTCTACCCCTGACTACAAGCTAATTGTTTCCAGTATCTAGGACAAGGCGAGTTTTCACTACCCCTGACTACAAGCTAATTGTTTCCAGTATCTAGGACAAGGCGAGTTTTCACTACCCCTGACTACAAGCTAATTGTTTCCAGTATCTAGGACAAGGCGAGTTTTCACTACCCCTGACTACAAGCTAATTGTTTCCAGTATCTAGGACAAGGCAAGTTTTCTCTACCCCTGACTGCAAGCTAATTGTTTCCAGTATCTAGGACAAGGCGAGTTTTCACTACCCCTGACTACAAGCTAATTGTTTCCAGTATCTAGGACAAGGCGAGTTTTCACTACCCCTAACTACAAGCTAATTGTTTCCAGTATCTAGGACAAGGCGAGTTTTCACTACCCCTAACTACAAGCTAATTGTTTCCAGTATCTAGGACAAGGCAAGTTTTCACTACCCCTGACTACAAGCTATCTAGTTTCCAGTATCTAGGACAAGGTGAGTTTTCACTACCCCTGACTACAAGCTAATTGTTTCCAGTATCTAGGACAAGGCGAGTTTTCACTACCCCTAACTACAAGCTAATTGTTTCCAGTATCTAGGACAAGGCAAGTTTTCACGACCCCTAACTACAAGCTAATTGTTTCCAGTATCTAGGACAAGGCAAGTTTTCACGACCCCTAACTACAAGCTAATTGTTTCCAGTATCTAGGACAAGGCAAGTTTTCACGACCCCTGACTACAAGCTATCTAGTCTCCAGTATCTAGGACAAGGTGAGTTTTCACTACCCCTGACTACAAGCTAATTGTTTCCAATATCTAGGAGAAGGCGAGTTTTCACTACCCCTGACTACAAGCTATCTAGTTTCCAGTATCTAGGACAAGGCGAGTTTTCACTACCCCTGACTCAAGCTAATTGTTTCCAATATCTAGGACAAGGCAAGTTTTCTCTACCCCTGACTACAAGCTAATTGTTTCCAGTATCTAGGACAAGGCAAGTTTTCTCTACCCCTGACTACAAGCTATCTAGTTTCCAGTATCTAGGACAAGGCGAGTTTTCACTACCCCTGACTCGAGCTAATTGTTTCCAATATCTAGGACAAGGCAAGTTTTCTCTACCCCTGACTACAAGCTAATTTCGGTCCAAAGTTGCAACTGTAATAAAAGCAAATTTCCAAATTCAACCAACCTTCTGGCTTAAAGACAGTTGCGTAGAGTATGTCGTACTCCCTATGAAGAGAAGTAAGGACGGAGGTAGCGAGGCTGACTGCTGCAATCTGAGCCAGGAAAGAGAGGAAGCAGTAGAGGATGGACAGGTTACCAAAGAAGAGTGAACACAGCGACAACATTGGGTTGAAATGACAGCTCCCTATCTTCCGGAATATCTGCGGAATAACATTAAAATGCTTAATTTACATAGTTTAGTGGAATGATATGATGTTCGGGTGATCATATTTTTCTTTGACAGATTACAGATATTATCACATTTAACGAATTTCCCCCATGTCACAAGTGAAGTGGTCCATTTAAACATTAAAGATTCAATTTAATTGATAAACAACACGTTCGTGGCTTCTATATTCAACTTAAAATTAGATTTTAAACTTTAGCTATTTAAGCTAAATTTAATCGAATCTTAAGAGACTTAACACTGCTTCATTGAGAATATCCGGCGACTCCCAACCAAATTTAGTGGGCTAACGTCATTAACAGGAAGAATATACATTTCCAACATGTTGCAGCTTAATATATTATTCATAATTTGCTTTTAAAAGTGTTGAAATTCAATATGACCAGTGTAGCGGTCCGAGTAACCGTAGAAACCACAAACCTAAGTTACGAATAATCAAAGTTACAATAAATTCAGTTACCAAAATTGACCAAAAGTCAGAAATTTTGAAATTAGTTGTATTTCAAGTCCTGAGTCAGGATTCCCATTTTCATTTTTGAAGATATCTGAACACACATTTGACAGATTGGATGAAATTTTTTCCCAGAAACCAATTAGTCAGTTAATTGACGATGGTATGAAACCAAATTGGGGTAGTGGAAGTCAAAATCTCAAAGAAAATTGGAAAATCAAATTGTCCCATACTCTGTCCCATTTTCAGTTTTTGAAGATGAAATTTACAGGACCAACATTTTACAGTTTTGACCGAATTTATGGCCTGCAACCAATTAGTCAGTCAACTATAGGTGGCATATGACACGATTGAGGTGCTGGAAGTTTGATTTCGATCGGAGGAAGCCCAGAGCAGAAAGTTTAACAAAACAAAAAGTTGTATTTTCAAAAGTCTGTCCCATTTTCAAATATGAAATTTTCTGAACACAAATTTGACAGATTGGATGAAACGTTTGCCCAAAAACCAATTATTCAGTTAATTGATGATGGTATGAAACCAAATTGGGGTAGTGGAAGTCAAAATCTCCAAGAAAATTGGAAAATCATATTGTCCCATACTCTGTCCCATTTTCAGTTTTTGAAGATGAAATTTCCAGGACCAGAATTTTACAGTTTTGACCGAATTTCTGGCCTGCAACCAATTAGTCAGTCAACTATAGGTGGCATGTGACACGATTGAGGTGCTGGAAGTTTGATTTTGATCAGAGGAAGCCCACAGCAGAAAGTTTAACAAAACGAAAAGTTGTATTTTCAAAAGTCTGTCCCATTTTCAAATATGAAATTTTCTGAACACAAATTTGACAGATTGGATGAAATGTTTGCCCAAAAACCAATTAGTCAGTTAATTGACGATGGTATGAAACCAAATTGGGGTAGTGGAAGTCAAAATCTCCAAGAAAATTGGAAAATCATATTGTCCCATACTCTGTCCCATTTTCAGTTTTTGAAGATGAAATTTCCAGGACCAACATTTTACAGTTTTGACCAAATTTATGGACTGCAACCAATTAGTCAGCCAACTATAGGTGGCATATGACAAGATTGAGGTGCTGGAAGTTTGATTTTGATCGGAGGAAGCCCACAGCAGAAAGTTTAACAAAACGAAAAGTTGTATTTTCAAAAGTCTGTCCCATTTTCAAATATGAAATTTTCTGAACACAAATTTGACAGATTGGATGAAATGTTTGCCCAAAAACCAATTAGTCAGTTAATTTACGATGGTATGAAACCAAATTGGGGTAGTGGAAGTCAAAATCTCCAAGAAAATTGGAAAATCATATTGTCCCGATCCCATACTCTGTCCCATTTTCAGTTTTTGAAGATGAAATTTCCAGGACCAACATTTTACAGTTTTGACCGAATTCATGGACTGCAACCAATTAGTCAGTCAACTATAGGTGGCATATGACACGATTGAGGTGCTGGAAATTTGATTTCGATCGGAGGAAGCCCACAGCAGAAAGTTTAACAAAACGAAAAGTTGTATTTTCAAAAGTCTGTCCCATTTTCAAATATGAAATTTTCTGAGCACAAATTTGACAGATTGGATGAAATGTTTGCCCAAAAACCAATTAGTCAGTTTATTGATGATGGTAAGAAACCAAATTGGGGTAGTGGAAGTCAAAATCTCCAAGAAAATTGGAAAATCATATTGTCCCATACTCTGTCCCATTTTCAGTTTTTGAAGATGAAATTTCCAGGACCAGAATTTTACAGTTTTGACCGAATTTCTGGCCTGCAACCACTTAGTCAGCCAACTATAGGTGGGATATGACACGATTGAGGTGCTGGAAGTTTGATTTCGATCGGAGGAAGCCCACAGCAGAAAGTTTAACAAAACGAAAAGTTGTATTTTCAAAAGTCTGTCCCATTTTCAAATATGAAATTTTCTGAACACAAATTTGACAGATTGGATGAAATGTTTGCCCAAAAACCAATTAGTCAGTTAATTGATGATGGTATGAAACCAAATTGGGGTAGTGGAAGTTAAAATCTCCAAGAAAATTGGAAAATCATATTGTCCCATACTCTGTCCCATTTTCAGTTTTTGAAGATGAAATTTCCACGACCAACATTTTACAGTTTTGACCGAATTTATGGACTGCAACCAATTAGTCAGCCAACTATAGGTGGCATATGACTCGATTGAGGTGCTGGAAGTTTGATTTCGATCGGAGGAAGCCCACAGCAGAAAGTTTAACAAAACGAAAAGTTGTATTTTCAAAAGTCTGTCCCATTTTCAAATATGAAATTTTCTGTACACAAATTTGACAGATTGGATGAAATGTTTGCCCAAAAACCAATTAGTCAGTTAATTGATGATGGTATGAAACCAAATTGGGGTAGTGGAAGTCAAAATCTCCAAGAAAATTGGAAAATCATATTGTCCCGATCCCATACTCTGTCCCATTTTCAGTTTTTGAAGATGAAATTTCCAGGACCAACATTTTACAGTTTTGACCGAATTTATGGACTGCAATCAATTAGTCAGTCAACTATAGGTGGCATATGACACGATTGAGGTGCTGGAAATTTGATTTCGATCGGAGGAAGCCCACAGCAGAAAGTTTAACAAATCGAAAAGTTGTATTTTCAAAAGTCTGTCCCATTTTCAAATATGAAATTTTCTGAACACAAATTTGACAGATTGGATGAAATGTTTGCCCAAAAACCAATTAGTCAGTTAATTTACGATGGTATGAAACCAAATTGGGGTAGTGGAAGTCAAAATCTCCAAGAAAAATGGAAAATCATATTGTCCCATACTCTGTCCCATTTTCAGTTTTTGAAGATGAAATTTCCAGGACCAGAATTTTACAGTTTTGACCGAATTTCTGGCCTGCAACCAATTAGTCAGTTAACTATAGGTGGCATATGACACGATTGAGGTGCTGGAAGTTTGATTTCGATCGGAGGAAGCCCACAGCAGAAAGTTTAACAAAACGAAAAGTTGTATTTTCAAAAGTCTGTCCCATTTTCAAATATGAAATTTTCTGAACAAAAATTTGACAGATTGGATGAAATGTTTGCCCAAAAACCAATTAGTCAGTTAATTTACGATGGTATGAAACCAAATTGGGGTAGTGGAAGTCAAAATCTCCAAGAAAATTGGAAAATCATACTGTCCCATACTCTGTCCCATTTTCAGTTTTTGAAGATGAAATTTCCAAGGCCAAAATTTCACAGTTTTGACCGAATTTCTGGCCTGCTACCAATTAGTCAGTCAACTAGAGGTGGCATATGACACGTTTGAGGTGCTGGAAATTTGATTTCGATCGGAGGAAGCCCACAGCAGAAAGTTTAACAAAACGAAAAGTTGTATTTTCAAAAGTCTGTCCCATTTTCAAATATGAAATTTTCTGAACACAAATTTGACAGATTGGATGAAATGTTTGCCCAAAAACCAATTAGTCAGTTAATTGATGATGGTATGAAACCAAATTGGGGTAGTGGAAGTTAAAATCTCCAAGAAAATTGGAAAATCATATTGTCCCATACTCTGTCCCATTTTCAGTTTTTGAAGATGAAATTTCCACAACCAACATTTTACAGTTTTGACCGAATTTATGGACTGCAACCAATTAGTCAGTCAACTATAGGTGGCATATGACTCGATTGAGGTGCTGGAAGTTTGATTTCGATCGGAGGAAGCCCACAGCAGAAAGTTTAACAAAACGAAAAGTTGTATTTTCAAAAGTCTGTCCCATTTTCAAATATGAAATTTTCTGAACACAAATTTGACAGATTGGATGAAATGTTTGCCCAAAAACCAATTAGTCAGTTAATTGATGATGGTATGAAACCAAATTGGGGTAGTGGAAGTCAAAATCTCCAAGAAAATTGGAAAATCATATTGTCCCATACTCTGTCCCATTTTCAGTTTTTGAAGATGAAATTTCCACAAGCCAACATTTTACAGTTTTGACCGAATTTATGGACTGCAACCAATTAGTCAGCCAACTATAGGTGGCATATGACACGATTGAGGTGCTGGAAGTTTGATTTCGATCGGAGGAAGCCCACAGCAGAAAGTTTAACAAAACGAAAAGTTGTATTTTCAAAAGTCTGTCCCATTTTCAAATATGAAATTTTCTGAACACAAATTTGACAGATTGGATGAAACGTTTGCCCAAAAACCAATTAGTCAGTTAATTGATGATGGTATGAAACCAAATTGGGGTAGTGGAAGTCGAAATCTCCAAGAAAATTGGAAAATCATATTGTCCCATACTCTGTCCCATTTTCAGTTTTTGAAGATGAAATTTCCAAGGCCAAAATTTTACAGTTTTGACCGAATTTCTGGCCTGCAACCAATTAGTCAGTCAACTATAGGTGGCATATGACACGATTGAGGTGCTGGAAGTTTGATTTCGATCGGAGGAAGCCCACAGCAGAAAGTTTAACAAAACGAAAAGTTGTATTTTCAAAAGTCTGTCCCATTTTCAAATATGAAATTTTCTGAACACAAATTTGACAGATTGGATGAAATGTTTGCCCAAAAACCAATTAGTCAGTTAATTGATGATGGTATGAAACCAAATTGGGGTAGTGGAAGTCGAAATCTCCAAGAAAATTGGAAAATCATAGTGTCCCATACTCTGTCCCATTTTCAGTTTTTGAAGATGAAATTTCCAATTGAAGATTCCAGGACCAATATTTTACAGTTTTGACTGAATTTCTCATCCGCAACCAATTAGTCAGTCAACTATAGATATTAGATAGCATTTGATACAATCGAGGTGATGGAAATTTGATTACGGTCGGACATGTGATTTTGAGCATAATTGAGTGGATTAAGAGGAAGAAAGATACTTTGAGCAGATGCGAAGTAATCAATAGATTATTATATGTCAATAGATTATTATATGTCAATAGATTATTATATGTCAAAGTTTTAAGTATTTATGCTCTACCAAAATCTCAGTTAATTTAATGGTATTAATTTAGCCGCATTGAATTTGGTTCGCAACAATTTTAGTCAAAAATGTGAGTACATTTTTATGGTAGACTAAGTATTTGGTCACTAAAGCATTACTTTTTAATCTTCTGAGTTACTCTTTTGTCAACTGATAACAGACTATTAGCTATTGAGGCCGTAAATTTGAAATAAATAGGATGACGAAATCATGATCAAATTGGGGTAAATAATTAATCCTGGATACCTACTTTTGATACAAAGAGGTACGATCCACCGAAAGCGCAACCAACAACTAAAGCATTGACATCAAGTTGGTCGGTGGCATGGAGCAGACATGCTAGTAATCCAACATAATTGATGATGAACGTTCCTGAAATTAGGATCACTTTTATGGGTTCAAACTGAAACAAAAAGCTTGTCAAATCACTTATTTGTTTCCAGAACCCTCCTCCACTCTCAAGCATTATGACAGAGTCAATAGAGTTTTGACAGACTTTGCCTAACGGCCGAATATGGGACACAAGGTGTTTAACAGATAAGAGACCAATCCAGAATTGAAAGACACTGTTCACTGATTATAGTGGCGAAACGTTACATGTTACACCGCTGACTGACAGTGTTTTAAATAAAGTTTCTTATCTTAGGAAAGGTGAGCGGCAAATTCGGAGGTGAACAACTCTATGCATCACTCACCGATAAACTCAGTGAAGATTCCCAAGGCAAATCTGGCGCTAAATATCGAACTTTGACCGTAGTACTTTTCGTAGTTCAGTCCAAATTCATCCCCGTCATTGGAATCCATCGCTCATAGCTTAATTCAACCGTAAATTGTTAATTAGGTGTTATTTGATAAGAAATAATTGAAGCCAGGTGAACGTATAGAAAGTGTAATTAATGTTACGGTAGCTGCTGAAATAGAAAAAGATATGCTTTCATCAGAATTTTATTAACGCGCGTTCCAAAATATAACGCGATTTCTTGGTACCGCGCCTATTGAGCACGAGCAACCTAAGGAGATTCGTAACCCTGTGTAAATTGTATTGTGTATTCAATAAAAAGAAATACATATTAACAACTCAAATTAAGTTTCAAAATAAAATGTTATCTGATTTACCCAGCAGATTTGCATAATTACAGAAATCGAGCCGGCAGAGATGCAGTACAAGAAGCCTGTAAAAACAAATTCTGCTACAATCAATCATCCTGATGATCGTTCACTATCATAATCTTAAATGAGCTGCCATCTCCGTATTCAATAGTCATTCATGCTGAGCAACGCAAATACTGAAATTAGCCGAAATTGTAATGAAATACATCATTCGTTAATTCTGGTGCAATCCTGTATTTATTTAGCGAATACACGAATATGAAATACTCATTTAAGTACTTTTATTTTCTGGATCTTATCTCATATCATTATCTTATGAATATGATACGAAGCAGGTTTAGAGGAAAAATAAAAATACCTAATAGTTTCTGAATTTCTTCTCCCTCTTGCAGATTTAGTGAAATCTTCTCCATCACGATGTAGTACCTGGCACAGTTTTATCACGTGATAAATATACTGACAGTAATTTAAGTTGACAGTGGTGAAGGTTTCCCTTGTTCCCTCAAAATGACGTTAAATTATTGCCGCATAACATTGGGCACACATAGTTCAACACTAAATGTGAAAAATAAATCGAAAGTAACCTATAAAGAAGTTCTTTAGGCCACGCGACCTCCGGGAGTTTGCTGGGGTCGTCCAAAGCTTCCATGTTAGCTTTCAACATCCTCTCCCACTCCACCTCACTCTCTGTACGACCCATAGCTCCTCCGTCACACCTGAAACTTGTAAATCAACAACAAGATACAAGATATAAGATGTATTGTATTGTGTTGTAAATCACCCTTCAATATATTCTTCAAGGTCAGGTGGGCTGGAATTAACTTGATGACTAAGCAAAAAATGAAAAAGAGAATTTGATCTTGTTAGGCGAGTGTAGTTCATATGGGTAAATTTAGACTTTTGTTTGTTTTATATTCTCTTTGATTGCTAATTGCTATATATTATACGTGATATCTATATATATACGTGATATCTATGATAATTATAATCAACGATCATTTTATTCCGGTTATTTCACTAACGATGTTTCACTGTGGACGGTAGACATTGTCTCATCGTCCTCACCAGTCCCCTCCATCTCCGCCTGGTTGAGCTCCTCCAACAGTTCCAGCCGTGCTAACTCCTTCGCCTCCTCTGCCAGTGCCTGGTCCTGCTCTGATGTTATCTCCCTCGAAATGTCTTGGAAGTTGTTCACTGAAGTAGTGTTTTTATTTGGACTGGTATTGTTGAGGATTCATTACCGAGGGATCAAGCTAGTCGTGAGAAAGAAAATGGACATCTTAAACTTGTTATGCGAACGATTTTTACCAACCCATGATACCAACGAAAATGTTTTTGAAGATGAACGCTCCGAAAAGGACCCAGAGTATGATGTAGAGTGTTGACTCGAACTTGCTGTTGTCTATCCAGAGGTATTTCAACAGTGCATACCACTGATCCATGGTAAATAGTTGGAATAGCGTGATCATCGCTCGGTACAGATTGCTGAAGAGAAAGAGAAATGTTGAAAAAGGCTGAAGTTTTACGAAATAGTGCCAATTTGTAATGTGGTGGACTATGTGTATTAGGTTCACAAGTTACGTACGTTTTGGTACGTTTTGGTGAGTTTGGCAGGGCGTGCTCAGGACAACTGCATCGAGTGCGTCCTCCTCCAGCTCAGCATTGAGTTATCGTTTGTCGGAGTGTATCCCGGAACCGGTGGTGTGTCTGGGTACTGTTCCATAAATCTGCCTAGACCAACTTTGAAACTGTCTAGCAATGTGATACTCCGGAGCTCCGATGGGAGCACGTTGAAGAGCTGAGCTGCTCTAACTCTAAAGCTGTTGTCGTAATCTGTTCTTACCGACAACTGTGCGTTTTTGTTCATGGCTGGGATCTCTGCCTTAATACCATGCCTTTGATGAGACTTGAACTCGAAGCCCGTATCGTTTGGAGCATGTTCATTAAGAATTTTCCATACATGAATAATAGAATAACGCTCTCTCCGCCTCTGAAGGGACATCAACTTAAGCTTCTTCAGCCTGTCCCAGTACTGGAGATCACGGCAGCCAGATATCTTTCTAGTAAAGGATCTCTGTACAGTCTCCAGCTTTTGTATCTCTGTGACTTTTGTAGGGTTCCAGACTGGACAGCAGTACTCTAGCTTGGAGCGAACCATGCTTTTGTATAAAGTCAGCATGACTACTTGTGACCGGTCTCTAAAGGCACTCAATGTCCAAGCCGCCATTTTTCTAGCTCCTTGAACTGTCTTCTCAATGTGAGGACCCCATGACCTACTGCTGCTAACATACACTCCAAGGTCTCTGACAGTTTCCTGTGGTGATATTGCGTGTCCTTTTGGTGTAGTGTATTCAACAGTCTCTGGGTAGAACGGGAGCTCTCTTAGAGCTTTTGATCCATTCAGGGGGTAGTTTACAACCTCAAACTTCTTTTCGTGTAGCTCCATGTTGTTAACACGTGACCACTCGATGACTATGTTGAGATCATCTTGCAGTAACTCCACACTACTCATTCCTCGGATAGCCCCAATCAGCTTTGTGTCGTCTGCAAAGCTGAATCCGTTACTATAGCTAATGCTGTTCAACAGATCGTTGATGTACAGGATAAATAGGATCGGTCCTAGGACTGTCCCTTGTGGCACCCCACTTGCCACTGGCTGGAAGGATGATTTGTGACCTTCAACAACGACTGTTTGTTTTCTGTTTAGCAAAAACTCTTTGATCCACCTTAAAGCCTGACCACCAATTCCGTATCGACCAAGCTTGGCTAGCAGCACTGCATGGTCGACCTTGTCAAAAGCTTTGGCAAAGTCGAGGTAAATCACATCAACTTCTTCATCATTGTTGAGTGATTTGTAGATCTGTTCGATGTGACTGAGAAGCTGCGTCATGCAACTCCTCTTTTTTCTGAACCCATGCTGGTTCGTATTGATCATCATGTTCTCTTCCAGATGACGAACCAGGTTTTTTCTGATTACACGCTCAAATGTCTTTATGATGTGCGAGGTTAAAGACACTGGTCTATAGTTTGCTGGGTCCGTTCTGTCCCCCTTCTTATAGATAGGGGTGATATATTGGGTCTTTAATTCCGCTGGTATATACCCACTGCTGAACGATTCCTGCCAGAGGAGTGTTAGCGGGTCTGCAAGTTGTTCTTTGCAGGCTGTGAGTATCCTAGCAGGAATCTCTCCGTCAGGTGCG
Organism: Bolinopsis microptera; assembly: GCF_026151205.1. NCBI lineage: Eukaryota > Metazoa > Ctenophora > Tentaculata > Lobata > Bolinopsidae > Bolinopsis > Bolinopsis microptera. The sequence continues at coordinate 4,490,616 of NC_087079.1, read as the reverse complement.
GCTGAATAGGGATCCAGTTCTCCTAATGCTTCAATGATATCTTTTCTTGTGAAGCTTAGCTCGTTGAATCCGGAATCCAGTCCCTGAGGTAATCCTTGGCTCTTCATACATTCATCAATATCGGCACTCATAGGGTTACTAAATACCTTCTGGTACTGCTTCTGAAGTAACTCTGCCTTGATACTGGGGTCGTCCACTAATGCCCCAGTCTCATCTCTCAACACCGGGATCGTAGATCTGGTCTTCTGGAGACGCTTGGCATACGAAAAGAAGTATTTGGGGTTCTTCTTTATTGCATCGACTGCCCGGAGTTCTTTTTTGTTCAGTTTCTCAAGGGTCCCTTCCTGTATGGAGTAACACAGCAGTGAAACCTCCGTTTTCAGTTTAGGGATTAAACTCGAGCTAGGATTCATTTCCTGTAATGCACGTATCCTAGCATTCATCTTCCTTCGTCTTCTTTTCATGACATAAACGTGCTTATTCCCTCTTCTCTTTCTTGAGGTAATCTCCGCTGCACTCTCTTTCTTTGGGGAGAACTCCAAGGTAATCTGGAGCACTGTTAGCTTGAACAATTCCAGAAAAGCGTTCAAGTCCTCGTCACAGAGTTCCCAGAGCTTCAGCCAGTCGACTTTCTGAAGGCAATCACTGATTGCCACAAAATCGGCTTTGTGATAGTCAACTGCCCTGAAAGAGTTTGGGTCGATCTTGCTGGTTTCGTTCTTCTTTCTTCCAGTCATATTAAAACCAAGCTGAATTTCGACCAAGCTGTGGTCTGATAAAGATGTGGGGTTCACCTTTACTTCTGCGACATACCTAGGAACATTTGTAAGTACAAGATCTAGGGTGCTACCTTCTCTTGTTGACTGGTTTACGACCTGTGTTAGAAAGTTACGGTCTATAAACTCTATAAAGTCATGACACCTGGCTTCACTTCTTAAGCCTCCATGTTCCCAGTCTATCTCTGGATAGTTGAAATCTCCAACAACGTATATGTCTGGCACCGTTGTATTTTCTGAGATCGCGTCTATTTTGGCTTGCAGTCTGTCTAGTAAGTTCTTCCAGCCCGAAGTATCTGCTCCAGGGGGCCTGTAGACAGTAGCAAAAAGGGTGTTGCATGACTTAACATAACACATGACCATGTTATTGCTTCTATCCTCGTAGTGATCGGTTTCTGTTACCACTAGCTGGTCATGAACATAGAGGAGGCAACCTCCTCCTACTCTCTCTGGTCTATCAGATCTGAACGATTGATAGTCTTTTATCTGCACCTGAGCGTCAGAGATGTAACTCTTTAGCCATGACTCGGTTATGGCTATGAATGGTGGGGGGCAGCTACTTCCTTCGATGATGGTTTCCTGGATGTAGGGTAGTTTCCATCTAGAGCTGCTAGTAGCTGCCGGAGATACGCTCTGTCCATTTAAGAGGACAATGGTGGAAAGTTCTGGCTGAACCACTGTGGTGCCATCATGTACGGGTATGGGATGGGCGGGTGCAGTCCCGGAACAGCTCGAGTTGCGGGGTGGCATGGTAGCTCCGTGGGGTTCAGTTGCTGGGGAATCGGTTGGCGTTGGACCTCTTTCCCCCTCCCGATGATAATCTCGTTTCTCAGGCCATCGATTTGTTCCTGAAAACCAGCCTTCATGTTCTCTATGAGCTTCAATAAAAAAGACTCATCTTGGGCAGTCTTATTCTCTTGGTTTTCTACTCGTGGCTTGTTGATGGTTGGGGGATACGTAGTGTATCCTGACGAAGCAATGCTGAATTTGGGAAGCGCATTTCGTCTGTAGGGCTCAGTAGTATTTTCTACTCGTCTGTAAGTCTCTCGTTCTTCTTCACGACAAGTTCACGACAAAGTATCAAAACTGGTAACAAATAACGGGGCAGCCGCCCGCCCGCCGTTTAAATCTATCCATTTTTAGGGCAAAAAGCATAGTGAAAGCTATTACAGGTAACTTACTCAAAAGCTCCCTGGAATTCGTTGAGTTCAGGATTATCAGTATTGAAGAAGACGACAGCCATGATAGCAAAAATGTAAGCTATAGAGAGAAGCAGAACTAGAATGAACACCATGGACTGGAACGCTTGAAGGATGGTCATTACTATTATCTTCAAACTTCCAAATCTTGCTATCTGTAAAGCAAACTTAGTTTACACAGGCACTGTTCGCGTAACTAATGATCGTGGGTCCTTCGAGTAATATCTTATCCTTTTTCGTGGCGTCAAAGTAGTCTAGAGACTAGAAATAAAAGTTTCACAGTATCGAAACATAGTCTATAGAAACATACCATCTTCAGTGAGCGCAGTATTTTGAATGTCCTGATGTATGCAGCGATTTGAGAGACGACATCGTTATTATCCCCATTATTAGCTTGAGTCATAAACAGTCTTAAAACTTCCGGTATAGCTGACTGAAAATATAGTTCAAAGTGTATATTTATACTAACTTTGCAAATACAATATCAGTTAATTAAAGTTTGGTGAGCTATAATAGCTTGTTTTTCAGATTTTCGGCATTTTCTCGGATATAAAAAATTGTAGACAAGATTATAATCTACTTATTTTAAATTTACCACCGCGCTGTCTGACTCATCTTGAATTATTATTATTTGTAAATTTGGTTTGAGTTATAAACCCATTGCAATGGGAGAAAAGGAATGAATTGTTTTGTTGCTTTGTTGAACACAAATCTTAATAGATTGAACTACACAATTTATGATTATGTGGCGACTTGTTAAAGATTTGATTTTGGTCCTATGAATTATAAACAATAGCAAGTTTTTCAATTCTTATTAATTTTGAACACATTGTGTATTAAAACAACAGGCATCAATCTTTAATTCCATTAATAACGACGCTAAATAATACATATTCTACATCCAAAAAGTAACTATCCTTAAACAATTTACAATACTCTAGCACAGTGTTCTTACACTCCGAATATGTTCTAGCGGTACCGCGACAATTGACCCCCCGACAATTGACCCCCCGACAATTGACCCCCCGACAATTGACCCCCCGACAATTGACCCCTATGTAATTACACTGGGGTCAATTGTCGCGAAATCTAGGGTTTAGTACGACAATTGACCCCCCGACAATTGACCCCCCATGTAATTACACTGGGGTCAATTGATCGGGTTAGGGTCAGGGTCCTGGATCGGCATCCTGGGTCAGGGTCCTGGGTCAGGGTTAGGGTTAGGGTTAGGGTTAGGGTTAGGGTCAGTGTCCTGGGTCAGGGTTAGGGTTAGGGTTAGGGTTAGGGTTAGGGTTAGGGTTAGGGTTAGGGTTAGGGTTAGGGTTAGGGTTAGGGTTAGGGTTAGGGTCCTGGGTCAGGGTCAGGGTCAGGGTTAGGGTTAGGGTTAGGGTTAGGGTCAGGTCAGGGTCAGGGTCAGGGTCAGGGTCAGGGTCAGGGTCAGGGTCAGGGTCAGGGTCAGGGTCCTGGGTCCTGGGTCCTGGGTCCTGGGTCCTGGGTCTTGGGTCCTGGGTCCTGGGTCTTGGGTCCTGGGTCCTGGGTCCTGGGTCCCGGGTCCTGGGTCAGGGTCAAGGTCAGCCGGAGGGTCAATTGTCGGGGGGTAAATTGTCGGGGGTCAATTGTCGGGGGGTTAATTGTCGGGGGGTCAATTGTCGGGGGGTCAATTGTCGGGGGGTCAATTGTCGGGGGGTCAATTGTCGCCCACCCGTTCTAGCACAAGACAGGGTCAGTACAAGGTTCTAGCACATGTGTTCGTGTCTACACATTTCATCCCCGCACCTGACAGTCCCACACGGACACCCCGGATCAGTCACAACACAAGGCTCCTCTCCCTCCTCCGCTTTATACGCCTCATCCCCATCCTCCTCTCCTGTCACCTTCATCTCCACAGTGCTAGTATAACTGTACAGGTTGCACCCCTCATGGCCTCGTGCCCAGTTGAAGTACCCTTTCTCTCCCCAGTGTACACCCCAGCTATTCTTCACAATGACAGCTCTAGGGGTGTACCCCACTATGGTAACAGCGTGGTAGCCCCTGAAGTCAGAGTAACACGTGTCGTCAGCTATGATGCCAGAACTGTACCTAAAGAATGAGTTAGAGACTCTGAACCCTGCTGCTAGAACCCCACCGGAGAGACCGGAGATAACCTTGTGTTCACCTGATCCGAGGAATGTGTAACCGGTTAGTTTAGCAGCTATTAGACCGTTGTGGGTGGAACTTACATCACACTTTCTATCAGTACCAAGGTAAGGAAGAGCACTCTGTGTAGCTAACCGACCTGACTTCACAGCGTAGTTCCAGGGTGTTGTGACCCAGCCGCCCCGACATGAGTCGTACGACTCCGCGTAGGCACAGTCCACAAACTCCTGCTCTGAGAACTGCTTTAACTTACCTGTGACTTGGGCGTAGACAGTCTCCATGGGTCCAACAGCAGCATAGCTCCAGCAACTCCCGCATTTACCCTGGTGTTTGACTCCTGTCACCAGGTCCCCACTTCTCCAGTCCTTCATTTCAGCTCCGTCTTCAGAAAGTTGGAGCTGGTTTGTGTTCTCCGTGGTAGAAAGAGAATGCAGCAGAACAGAAGATATGTTCATACCCAAATATTGTGATTTCTCCTCTGAAGTCAGCACAGAGAACTGATTTAAATCAGCCCCCCATCGGTTCAACTTGTTGTCACGTGATATATCCTGCAGTTCCCTCCGGAACAGTCTGACTCTCAATCCTAGCTCGCTGGTAGGAAACTGGTTTAGGTTAAAGTGTGTGGAGTAGTCTTTAAACAGATACTGAAGTTTAGTGGAGCTGTTCAGGACGCCACTGTAGTCGATATGGCCTGCTGTTACGCAGCAAAGCAGCTGTAAAACCAACAGGTACATTTTAGAGTTTGAGAAATATGATGGTTGAAGAAATCGTAAGACTGCGCTTTTAAATTAAATGTAGAAAACAATTGAAAAACATTGTAGCAGATCTTTAGGAAATTAGAGTAAGATTTTGTATAAAGAATCGCACCTGAGGTGTCAAATCATGTCGGTTAAAATTTGATTATATTTAACCGCCCTACCATCTGCCGACTTGATAAATTAATCAACTTGACGAACAATCTTACCATTTCAGCGTTGCGATGTGTTTTTATTGGGGACAACTACTGCTACATTACATAAAACGCCGAAGTAATATTTCAACTATAATGCCTTTTACGGTTTTGGATTTTTATGATTTTGTCTCTACTAAAATACAGTATTACTGGTACTTCACCCATACTAAAATACTAAAGTACTACAGTACTACTACAGTACTACTACAGTACTACTACAGTACTACCACAGTACTACTACAGTACTACTACAGTACTACTACAGTACTACTACAGTACTACTACAGTACTACTACAGTACTACTACAGTATAGTACTACTACAGTACTACCACAGTACTACCACAGTACTACCACAGTACTACCACAGTACTACTACAGTACTATGTGTACAGTACTACTACAGTACTACTACAGTACTACTACAGTACTACTACAGTACTACTACAGTACTACTACAGTACTACTACAGTAATATATAATTTAAATTAAGGAAACCGAAATGGAGCTACATGAAATAAAGGTTTTCTTTTCAAACCCTGACTTTATAAAACTTATGTAATTATTAAGGTTCTTTCTGGGGCTATAACATTAGTTATATATGCAGATCTATACATTCCTGTAGTAAAGTACATTATAATTATAAAATATACATTCCTGTACAGCAATAGCAGCAAATCTGGGGAAACTTGGTGGACATTGACTTTTTTCACACAATTTGAGTATGTTGACTTCAACATTATGTTGCAGCTCATTGTGGTTAATCTCAATGTTGGAGTGATGTTTTTCTGGTGCACAAAACACTGCAGTACGGTTATGTTGAATAATTGTGGTTAATGGGTCATCTATGTGGCCACTATGGTGGTTAAAATACCAGTTTTAGGGTTAACCACCATTTTGAGATATGATATTATGAACTGAATAGTCATTATATTGAGATCATATCATGGTGCAACTATTACAAAAGTTTTCAAACCTCATGGGGGGCATTTTGTGGTCCTAATGGTGGTTAAATTGAAGATGAACGGTGAGCTATAAATATTGCTCTGATTATAGATGTATAGTGTTGGTTGTTCATTTGTGCATGGATGATAATTTTTTATCACAAATGTGCAATTTAATAGTATGGTTGATTTGAGGTGGTTAATATTCGTAAAAAGTGCTAAAAAGATGGTTAAAATGTCAAAATTTGTTGTTAACCACCAATAAAAACATTATTAATGATTTTAGTCAACATTTTATGGTCAACAAAGGACATTTGAAGGGTCTTGATAAAAGTTATCAAGAAATGTTGTCATAAAAGTGGTTAAAAGGGCTATATTACTTGCTAGGCTGTTGAACAAGGCATCTATTAAAGTGAAAATTAACCACAATATGAACTTCAGATAATGCTTTGCTATCCAAATGAGTGTATATTTGTTCGCAAATGCACAATTGACCCCAAGTTCATGCATTCCGATCAATGTGCAGCTAAGGTGGTTAAAATGTCTCGAAAATACCCTATATTTGCACTAATTAACCATTTTTAGAGCACATATTAGCTTTGTAAAGCTATAGCTGGCCATGCTACATTATCTAGATATAACTACCTGCTCATTTATATGACCAGAAACATTGCTGAGTCCTATGTTGCGTCCATCATGGTTAATAAAGGTCTAAAATTGACCAAAATCAGTGTTTTTGGTCGTTTTAACCGCCATACGGCCACACATTTTGTTGCATTATCTTTAAAATCACTTATTATCCTTCAGCTATCTCTCATAATCAAATATCAAAACAAAATAAGGCACCAAAAGGTCAGATTGTGCTGAATAATGGTTAATTTGTGATGGCTTCTGTTGACCGAAGGTCCAAAATCAACATGTTTTAACCACATTATGGCCACATCTAAGGTTTTATGGTATTGGGACCATAGCCAAAAGTTTTGGGCACCTGGATGGTGTACTCTGCTTTTGGAATTACGGTGATATCTCAATGCTGTGCCATTCCAGGTGGTTAAGTACGCGCGCGCGCGCACGCGTACACTTTTGGGGTTTTTTTGATATACCACAGTTGGTGGTTAACCGTTTTACATTACACCTTCACTAAAAGTATTGGGCACTCTAGTGGTGACAAAATATATAAAGAAATTAAGCATAAACTAAATATGTTGGCCTACAGATGGTTAAGTACGCGCGCGCGCGCGCACGCGTACACTGTAACATAAACACATATAAACCACTCCACAGACCACATTTATTACCCTTTTTAATTTCTTTCTTCAACTATGTGTCAATGAACCGTTTCTGTTCAATAATGACCATCAATTTTAACTGTAACACTCATATCTTCAGTGTAGTAAGGGTTTGAGTGTTAGAAGTACAAACAAATGTCCACTAACAAATCAGTCATATTTCGACTACTTAACCACCTAACTCAGCACCAAAATGTTCTGGGATTTATTTCGTTGCACTATCATGAAGCTATGACATTTTTGGACCTATGTAAATATTCAGATTACTAGAATTCATAATTTGTGATTTTTAAGGGGTGGTCAAATGCTTCAAAGTGGTGTATTTCAAAGTTTCCCCAGATTTGCTGCTATTGCTGTTTAGTAAATTACATTATAAACTATACATTCAATTCCTGTAGTAAATTACATTATAAACTATACATTCCTGTAGTAAAGTACATTATAAACTATACATTCATGTAGTAAAGTACATTATAAACTATACATTCCTGTAGTAAAGTACATAAACAGTAAACACCTAATAAGTGATTAGTAAGTACATAATTTACGAGTAACAGATAATGATCACCTGACAAGCTTACACTCGCTCCGAATGATTGTAAAATGTTACATGTAACAGTACTACCTGTTACTACATGTTACAGTACTACTGAGATGGGACCCGCGAGGGTTACTACCACTAGTACCAGGGTTCAGGATAATCCGGTTACAGATCGGTAGACTGATCCAATGGTCACGTGAGTTTTATTTCCATTAAACGGTGTACCACATACCAGACACTGAGATACAAGATAGGAAATTGTGTTAAAATTTAGATACAGGTTGTTATATTGTGGTCCCTACTGCAAAAAAACAAAATTTTAGATGAGAATCTGGAAAGATGTGTGATGTTTTGTATCCCTGTTACGTATGTTAAGTAATCATCAAGGGACCTTTGAGATATAATATTAATTAAGCCAGTCTTGGTATTATATGGAGGATGAAGGAGGTTTGGAATAGCTCATGTAATGTCCGCATAATCTCATAATACCTCTGCGCCAGCGCGAAGTGGGCTAACGGAGGGGAAGGGGCGTCTAAAATGACGTAATCTTATGTAAATGATCCCCAGAAATATTTTCTGCCGTCTTTATTGTGGCTCCAAAAAAGCTAGCATATGACCAAGGGATTAAGCCGCATCAATGACCAAAAATGATCGCTTTATTCCACGACTAATGGTGCAGCACGAGTCAGTTTATCTCTTTTTATCCTATACCTAAAAATAGCCCTGCTTCTCTGCTTGAATAAACCGGTCAGATTTTAGATCATTTTCCTTTTCTTGCCGCGCGCCAATAGCAGCCTCTCAACAAAAAATATCTGAGCAAAAAACTACATTATATTTATTATCTATATATTTATCTATATATTATAAATATATTTATTATATTATCTATATATTTATCTGTATATTATGAATATATTTATTATATTATCTATATATTTATTTATCGCAGCTGCCCTCAGAAGCACCCGGATTAACTTGAATAACCCTGGATTAGTCTCGACGATGAGCGTTCCTTCTCCGGACAAAAGACTTGGTGTATTTTGAATTTGAATTTAAATATGCGTATCTAGAGTGAGGGGCCTTGTTGCGGTTCGGTCTAGTAAGCTGGCATCATGAATAACAGCTGTGATCATTAAAAATGACTGCCACCAGCAATAATGACGACAACTCTTTAGCTTAGAATAATATTTTTATTTTGCAGTAGTCTAACTTCAACTCTTCAAGAGTTTTATAAAAACCGAGAAGAGGTACCATTTCTAAAAAGGGACCGTTCGTTTCGTTTGTCCAGCAAATTGGTCCGGATTCTCTCTCTCTCTCTCCTGTAAAGAGAGTTAGACCGATGTGACAGTATTTCTTGTGACAGCTGGCTTCATCCTCTGGTTTAAAGTAAATCCAGACATATCCCAGATAGTTTAAAGGGTTAACCTTCATCTTCCTTTACACCAGTGGGCAGTGGGCCCCATTAGACGTCCATATAATGACGTATCCTCGATGTAGATTGTAGAAATAGAGTAGGTTCCATGACACAAAAATGAAAAAAAGCTTATCTGCCCCAAGATTTTCATTTTCTCTTGCATGGAAATTGATAGGGCTTAGATAAACTGCAGCTAGTAGTTATTCGGACAAGAAATCTGAGGTTTGTGATTGGCTGAGCTACTACTGAGAGCGGAGAGGTGTATTTATATTAGATTTACATTTAGTAATTTTAAAGGTCACCACGACCGTTATTTCTACAGAATGAAAACCGCTCGTATAAAACTTGGTTTCCATGAGTCTATATAATACGTCTTGGACGAAGGGACACTCAGGGCGCTATAAATGTAGACTGAGGTCACTTGTCAGATACCTCTTTGACGAGAACAAGTCTTTAAACCAAGCTGTTGCTAATGTTACAGTTAAGCAGGAAAAACCGGCCTAAAGATTACTCAGCTGACTGTTAATATTATAAAGTGTGTGAGATCATCATATTTTGGAAATGACATTAGGCAACCCTTGCTTTAACAGAATAATGATCCTTGCTTTTATGTCTACGTAGAATCTGTTTCTCTTATCGGAGCGTTAGCTCACGCGACAGCTCACGCGACTAATCTCGCAGCTCACATTTAAAAGGACTTGCATACAGAAACCATTAACTATTCTGTCAAGATGCTTGCGGGCAGCTTAGACGAGCCAAATAAATCATGTGTTATTCGGACCGAGCTTGTTTTTAAGTTTAGCTCAATTTTGCTAATTCCAACTGAGCGAGTTGTTTGTTAAAATTATGTTTAGATTTTTAAATAGTATAATTGGTGTCCGCCCTATTAGTTTTAGGAAAACTCCCTGTAATGTCTTATGACTTATACCCACGCTTATTTTTTGTCACAAACGCTTATTCTTTGTCACTCACTAACTGGGTTTAATGAGCGCAGAAAAACCCTCATAAAGTTTAAGATTTTACCAAAAGTGCCGCACAACCAAAACGATGTCTAGCAACCAGCATTCAGATTTCAAAACCACCTCCAAACTTCAAATCACCACTTAGTACATTATACATTGTACAACACATATCACATCAAATTCCGAAAACAAGGTCATTATATTCCTTATCTTGGCTGTATAATTATGAGCGTTACGTCGAATTTGGTTAAATAAAAGCTGAAATGTCGGCATCGCTAACAGATAACTAACACGTTGATTATTCTTAACTTAGCTTAAACATATCAGTAATTTTTGCTGGCTTGTTTTTCACCATCTCTAGCTAAGCCTACTTGACAGAAATGATGTCAGTTAACTATAATTTGTGATTTCTCCTTCTAAGAGTACAATTAGGGAACTTATGTCTAGTTATTGTAGAAATGTAGGTTACAAGATCCGATGGTATTGACGTTGATCAAACTGACGATCAGTTTGGGGATAATTCTCCAGCTTTCCTTCGCTGATTTTCTCGGTAAGAGAATCTAAAATTAGATGTTTTATAAACTTATAATCAGAGGTAATACCAGGCTAGGCCCTCCAAATATTATTAGAAATGCTTTATTAATTATATAGCTATAGGAAATTCTTATCAATGATGAAAGGGTCTTTCGAAAAAATAAGAAAAAGGATAACACGGGACCCGATTGATAAATCATGATCATAAATTCCAATACCGTTTTTCAACTCAGAGTGGAAGGTTCCCAAGACGAAATTTTCTTATGACCAGCACTTAAAAGATTTGGACCAAACCACACTTGCCTCAACAGACTTGGTACCTATCAATAAAAAGTCTATTCTACTGATGAAACTAGAACAAACAGGTCCCTACGATCCAAACGGCGGCAATCTAAATATATGTTTCACGTTATACAATCCAGATGGGAAATATCTTGCCTTCGGCAGAATTTACTACAGGTAAGAAAAACGAGCTATGTTGTGGGCTATTGGAATTATTTGTTTATAGAGGAAAACTTCATTCTGATGCATAATGCTTATGTTAAAAATAAGAACTTTTAAAATTTCGTTAACTAGTGTACTACACAGTTTTTATGAGTACGACTACGGCAACCTACATGGTGGAATAAGAATTGGGATTGCAAAACGAGATTTCAGAGCTTATAGTGTATTTTACAAATACATGGACAACATGGTCGCCTGGAACTTTTCTGCAGAGTCATATTGGAATAATGTTATTGTAAATGGAAATATGGAAGTATTTACTCAAACGAATTCTGGAAGTTTCGACCGAGGAGAGTGGATTGCAGCGGTTAAAGAAGCTACCCAAGTCATTACATCAATAGAGAAAGGGCTGAGTTATGTAAAGACTCAATACAAACGCGTAACGCAAGGTTTTACAATAACTTAAATTGTATCATTTTGTCGCTTCGACATCTAGACTTAAACTGCAGTCATTTCAAATCAAATAAATCACTTTTTATTACCACGATAATAATGATGATAAGGATAACACTAACTCCCTTATCCACTAGGAGAGGAGGACTGTGTTAGTTACCCTGACAACTGCATAGCAGCACTGCTAGGTACAGAGAATAATATCATGCAGTCGCTGTAAGATACAAAGGAAAATATTAAAGTTTAAAAAAGGCTAATTTATGTTGGGGTAGTAGTAGTAGTAGTACAGGTGGTACAGGGGTACCGGTGTCCGGTGTATTGGCGAGGTTAACGGCAGGGCAGGGAAATTATTTTCAACCCACGCGCACGGAACAAAAAAATTAGAAAAAAAAATAGAACGTAAGGAAAAACAGCTGATTAACTAAGATATCGTCAATATATCATTAGAAACTCTAATCTCAGGATTAACTCTACCTTTCAGGATAAAACATCTCAATCTGTTCTGAGTCGAAATTTTGGATTATTCGAAGAAAGGTAATTACATAAACGATTATGTTTGTTTGCTTATAATTGATACCCTAATTTATCCTTTTATCATATTATCGTTAAAATGTTGATCGTTACTAGGTGTTGTAGTTGCTGTGGTGGTAATTTGTTTTTGTGAAAGTTGTATTTACCACGACAACTCATGACATTAAACTCAGGTATAGTACGATGATAAGTGAATATCTGCAGCGAAATACACTGGTTACGACGGTGAACACCTGGTGACGGGAGACTCTGACAGTTTGGTAATCTCATCAGACGACCTTATTGTCAGCCAGATTAATGCGCCGAAATGACATTTGTTCAATCTTTATGTGATTGAGATCTTCACAATATCTTCACTCTTTGAAATTAGTTGGTTAACTTTGAATCGGAGTTTGGGATCTAGATAAATAACCTTGTTAAATTTTTACTTTTTCTACCATTTATTTTATTGAACTTTGTTAATTTATCGAACCAACTGATTCTATTAAAATGTAATCAATTAAACTTTCCGAATTTGGTATTGTATTGAGCATTGAATTGATTTATACAAACATATTTATTTAATGACGTTATCACGAAATTATTACGCCTTTTAATTTTATAATCATAATTTTAGGGGAGGACTGTTTAGTGTTACTGCTTCTCTTCCAACCGGATAATATCCAGATATCAGCTTATCAAAACGTTCAGAAGAGAACATAACTTTGAATTTCGTCAGGAATCAAATTATAAAATTACGTACTATAATAATTTACTATTTAATTAATTTTATATAATTACATAATATATCAACAGTAATTTAACGTACCACAACTGTGACAAGAAAGTCGAAAATGTTCCACCCACTGGACCAGAAATCAACGAAGTTATCAGCCCACTTGAGCAGGATTTCAAGTACAAACATGTAGAGTGAAAAGAGATCAAACATCTCTAGAATGGACTGGATGTGTGCGTAAACCTCTGGAGTGCTGGGTAACTCTGTGTGATGCGTGTGAGTGTGTGTGATTAGTTGAAATAAAGATTGTGGTGTGTTAAAATGTGCGATCTTTGAGATAAAAAGTGTGATTTACTGATTTAGTACCAGAATGTGTGATTTAGTGCCAGAATGTGTGATTTAGTTCCAGAATGTGTGATTTAGATAATGTGAATTGCTTCTTACCTGACTGAAGGCCCATGACAACAGAGTTACCGATAATTAACCATAACATGAAGTACTGGAACATGTCATCTGCAAATTATAGTAAAAAATTAGTTGTATAAAATTACCCGAGTTGAGGTACCAAGTTTGTCATAGGATGAAAGTACTATAATGGTTCTATCGTACGAAAATTCTATGAAAATGAAAACGAAATTTAGATGGAAGATAATTACTTTCGACAATCCATCTACACCACACAGCCAGAGGAAGTCTATTTCTGTTCTGAACGTAAAGCAATCTTCTGTCGATCATATTAGACTCGGCACGTTCCGACGTCTTGTAGATCACAAAACTTACCGGCTGCGCCGGGTTCTCTATCATAACCCTGTTTCTGATACCGTTATCTGACGAAGTATGTAATTATGTAAAGTATGTAAAGTATGTAAAGTATGTAAAGTATGTAAAGTATGTAAAGTATGTAAAGTATGTAAAGTATGTAAAGTATGTAAAGTATGTAAAGTATGTAAAGTATGTAAAGTATGTAAAGTATGTAAAGTATGTAAAGTATGTAAAGTATGTAAAGTATGTAAAGTATGTAAAGTATGTAAAGTATGTAAAGTATGTAAAGTATGTAAAGTATGTAAAGTATGTAAAGTATGTAAAGTATGTAAAGTATGTAAAGTATGTAAAGTATGTAAAGTATGTAAAGTATGTAAAGTATGTAAAGTATGCATATGTAAAGTATGTAAAGTATGTAAAGTATGTAAAGTATGTAAAGTATGTAAAGTATGTAAAGTATGTAAAGTATGTAAAGTATGTAAAGTATGTAAAGTATGTAAAGTATGTAAAGTATGTAAAGTATGTAAAGTATGCAAAGTATGTAAAGTATGTAAAGTATGTAAAGTATGTAAAGTATGTAAAGTATGTAAAGTATGTAAAGTATGTAAAGTATGTAAAGTATGTAAATTATGTAAAGTATGTAAAGTATGGTAAAGATTAGAACACTAGTCACTACACTAGTGTGTCACTAGTAACACTAGTAACTACACTAGTGTATGGTAAAGATTAGAATCATGACGGCGCAATAAAGTAGAGCAGTGTCACTGTTCATGTCAGAATGTAGTGCAGTTCTAGCTCATTATTGTTGGTACTTGGTATGAAGTTGGTCTCTGAGAATAGAAGTGAGATTGTGCAGCAGGATATTTTATTTTAATTGAATTATTCTTAAAAAGGTGTTGCCATTTTAAGTGAGCTCCTAAGTGAGCTCCCAATCTTCTTCTAACCCATAATGTCGTTGGAGTTGTGGACGGGAGCCCGAACTCTGCCACCGGTTAAAGTGTCATTCAATCGAAACTCGTCAATTATAGCCGACCTGATATCAGGAAATGGTGTCGTCATATATACAAGGTGTTTCAAATTAAATTGCCTTTTGTACAATACTTGATTTGAGAAACTCATGATCATGCGAATAAAATCAAAATAAAAAAGAGCTTCTTTTGTGTGTTTCCCTTCGTATCCAAATACAATATATATTAAGTCAATATATATTGAGTCAACAATCACATATAAATTATAATTCTCAGTGTTTTGCACGGGTTTGTGATGCGAACACAGTTTAAAAAATACCATCAGCCCGCAACTATTATTGGCAACAATCTTCCGTTAAATTACTGACCTGAAGAATATGGCATTTTTGGGAAGCTCTTCGAAATTGTCAAAGTAGAGTAACTTCTTAAACTTTGCGGCATCTGCAGAGGGTTGCTGAGTTGCTGAACTTGTCATGGCTTGAACACAGAGACATGTTGTGATAAAATGAGATTTTATTTTGAGGGAGGCGATGCACAATAAGCACATATAATATGCTTTAACACGTGACTCTCACCTGCGCATTTTAAGCACAAAGCACACCTAGTCAAAACTCTTATAATTTGTTTCAAATAAGGTTCTCCAATTCTGATTATGATTTCAGTGACAATGCTGAATCCTGCCCAATTTAAACTGGATAATGGAATATGGATATTGATAATATTTCCGAAGAACAATTTCCCACTGTGCTGACATGATCAAATGGAGAATACTAATGCTACTAATTAAAACCCAAAGAGTACGATTCAAATATTATCAATTAATGCCATAATCAAGATCAAATATAACTAGTGCAATTACAAAACATTATTAGTATAACAAATTAAAAACAAAACAAATTAAAGCTAACATTCTCAATGACAATATGATATAAATATTGAGCAAAAAGTAAATTCAATATCGTAATTATGATTGAATCTGAAAACCTTCTCTACTGATCCAATTATTACCTTCAATATTATCCAGTAAGTTCCTGTATGTTTCGATTCCGATATTTCATCCATTTTTGTAAGGCGAACAGCTCCTTTTTAAACATCTTACTCACCTCACTTTTCCTCAACTCGTAACAAGAGTTAGCGTGAACTAAAGCTCTAGTATTTTCCATGCCAATGTGGTCGTAAAACTTTGTTTTCTGTTTAGTTTTTTCAATGTCACAAGTCTCCATGAACAGTTGGTAAAGTTTTCGTGGATTTTCATCAGGCATGTGATCCTGTAGGCACTGGTGGTGCTCTATTCCTTTAAACTGAGCTCGGGTGATCCTTTTCACCTTGGATGGGTGGATTGTTACATCAGCAAGACTGTACATTGAAGTTTTGTATTTCTCAATTACAAACAGTGATTCATCATGTAACTCCTCGATAAATTTAAAAGCATCAGCACGCAGAGCTGTCCACTGTTCAGAGCAACTATCATTGAGCTGATCAGCTGAGTTTTGCAGCTCGACTACTTCACAGTGGTAATTGGGGTGGGACATGCAAGGTCGTAGTCGAGCGAGCAGAGCCGTTTGTTTTTCTCCATTTTGCGATTTTATATTTTGAAATTTCCATTCTAGATTGATGATGAAAGCTTTGTCGCAAGAATCGAGGTAGCAACTTGCTGATGCAAAAACTGATGAGATAAACTGTTCTTGATAAGAAATCAGCTCGAAGGCGACTTTTTTCATTTTATTAATTCCCTCAACACAGAATTTGTCAACCTTACTAAGGTAAAGCTGCAAGCTATTTTCCATATCTTTGCAAGCACTGTCAATATCCTTTGGAATGCATTTTTTTGTGATCAGAATGTTCTTTTGCCTGTAGAAAACTTCGGCAGAAAGTACAAACTGCTCAAAAGCATGTCGCAAGAAAAATTTGGTTTTTTCTTTAATACTTATAATCTTTTGTGATATGACGTCAACATCTAGGCATCGACTTTTAAAGCCAAAGAAATTTGCTGGTTTGAAAATCATTTCTTTCATTGTCTCATCAGAAGTTGTTGTGAAATCAAAAAATCTTTCCATTCTACCGTCAGCACTACTTCCTACGCTGCTGCCCACGCTACTCTGAGGAGACCGTTTAGGGCCCATGAAGAATTCGATAGTTCTCGACAATCTTACAGCCCCATCCATATCAATTTGTTCAGACGAATTACCCTTATTGATGACAGGAGCAGTCTGTACTATTTGTTTTCGAAGAATAGGGGGGAAAGGACTGGTGGATTTGCTGCCGTCTTTTATGATGGCGTTTCTATCTTTCAAAAGGGGTAAACTTGCTTGAAAACTCTGTCTGTTCATTGTCGAGTTTCGTCTATCTCGTAGCTTAGCACAAGCTTTTGCAACAATTGAATCGTGCTCATCTTTACTTTTACATGCATCCTTTTTACCCAATAAATGCGAAGCCCAGTAATTGTCTGACCCACTTGCTTCTAGTAATCCAAAATTTTTTAGTGCTGCTGCTTTACTTCGAGTTATGTTGTGATCAGATATAAACAAAGAATCGGGTTTCACCCCAACTCCGTATTTTACTGATTTCAGGGACCTTCCAATAAGCTCACGGAAAACTTTCACTCTTTGTATTCTCCAACTAAATTCCTCCCGAGTTGGTCCTTTAATCTCACCTCCTCCAGTTTTTTCACTGGGAGTGCTTAAAATCTCTTTCAGAATCGCACTGTCCATAGATCGGCTTGTCCCTTCACCAAACTTCTTGTACCTTCTTTCCAGCTTCTCCATTGAAACACATTGTGCAAGGTTTTCGCCTATTCCAGAACTGTAGTCTATCATGTTGACGATGCTCTTGCATAATGCGTACAGACCTTCGAATTCCTTTATCACTTTTTCATTTTCATCGAAAGATGAGCAGATCTTCTCAGATTCAAATGATTTTTTGTCATTCTCGAATTTAACAACCTCTTTGCTGCAACTCACTGATGCTGTTTTTATTCGAATTCGACATTCTTTTAATATTTCCTTCTTTTTCTCTAAAAAGAATACACAGAAAAGTGTATGCTTATAATGAGACATTGCTTTATCCTCTGCTTCTTGAATATAGACCACCTTCTGTCGTTCTGATTCTGATTTCACCTTCATGTCTTCAGTAAGCTCTGAAAATTCTTCGTACTCATTTTTAATTTTTCCTTCATCACTCATTTTAAGGGATCTAGTCTCTGATATTGACAGAAGATTTTTGTGCTTTTTAAATACATATTCTATGTGGACTCCGATTTCTCTCTGGAATTCGTCAACAAGAGTGTTCAATTCATCTATATAACTTTTTGCTGTCTTGTTAATCAATGGTTGTAATTGCATTAACTTTGCACTGGTTTCTTTTTCTGTCATGTGTATCTTGAGCCCCGCCACATAATCTGTACACTTCTTTATCACAGCATCAGTATCGGAACCAAGTTTTCGATAAAGATTGGTATATTTCTGCTCTTGACGAGTTATTTCATCCCAAAATAGATTACAGGAATTTCCGAACTCATTTAATTCTTCAACTCTCACTTCATAAAGCTCCTTCTTTAAAACTGATAATCTTGGTAGATGAAGGCCTTTACGCATTTGCACCTCATTTTGAGCTTGTTTTATGAGTCTTGTAAGTTTTGTTTGAAGATTTTGAAGGCTCAACTCTTTTTGTACAGAAACTTTAGCAAGAAAAGATTCACTGCATTTGAGTTTGAATTTCAAAGAATAAGGAGAACCTTTGCCTTGGAACACAAAAGTGTTCCCCTCAAACTCAAATGACCCATCTGTAACAGTTTGTTCTGGATCAATCTTCAGTTTCAATGCAGTTAATAAATCTCCGGCTAAGTTTATCTCAGTAGTTACCCATTCTTCCACATAAGATTTTACACTGTTTTCAAGACTACCCTCATATCTACTATACTCAAAAAATATTCTGTCCAACCTTTCTTTAACTTCGTCAAATCGTTTTTTTAATTGTTTCAGGGTTCGACTTTCCACGAGTAAGCCACAAGATTTATTGAGACTTCTTTCAAGCCATGTTACATTGTTATTGGAACTTTTTAATCCACGGTCATATTGGTGGACAAAATCATTGTATGCAAATTCATACCCTTTTAAATATAAACCCCATGCATTGCACCCACGAAAGGTGTATCCTTTGATTTCTTCACAGATTTCCTTCTTCGATTGGCATTTGGAGTAAATCTCCTCCATGTACATTTGTTGGGTATCTGTTATACGCTTCTCAAATTCTTCACATATTTTGTGAACCGAATACTCAAACAATTCCAAAGAGTTGTTCTCTTCAAAAACAGAGTTACTAATCAAGTAGCCTCTCATTTTGTCAATATGCTCAGTAAGCTTGTAGTACTTTTCATCAAAAATCATAGTTGTATGACTGTCAAATTTTGAAATGGCCTCTTGGCATTGGGAAAATATGTTTCCAATGCTATCAAACGTTTGAACTCCCAATTCTAATGAAACAGGCATTGTTTTTGCTAACTCATCAAAATATTCATCTATTGATGATTCAGCATGCTCCATGGTTAATAAACAAGAATTCCTTGTTATCTCTAATTCTTCTGGTTCGAGAAACTCTTTGTCTTTAGACAGCTCTTCAATTTTGTGAATGTTCTCTTTAATCATATGGTCTCGCCAGGAGAATAAGAGCATCTCCCAAGTGTTGTGCCATGAGTGAAACTGTAAGACTAGTTGCTCCTTAAGTCGTGCAATGGTAACTGTGTATGACTGGTAGTTTGCAAGAGCGTCCGAATTGAACTCTGATATTTCCTTTTCAAAAAATTGCTTCAACTTTTCTTTGTCCGAGAAACAATGGTCAAGAACATCTATATAATATTCCTGTATGTGACTTTTTATTTTCTTCAGCCTTTCTTGCTCATTGGAGATAAGTGATTCTCCAAATCTGTTTATTTTCACAAACATGGTTGTCACATGTTTAGTAATAAATTCCCATGCATCAAGAAAAAAATCAGCAGAAGCACATTCAATTAAGTCACAAAGATGTTGCTCGATTATTAAATTGTCTTTACACATCTGGTCTTTATGAATTTTACAAAGGCCCAATAACTTTTCGTTCACCCCAGAAACGATTGATTTATAGCCAACATCATATTCAGCACGTTTAACAGCATACTTTTGATGCAGAAGGTCATTTTGTTTTTCAACAACTATGGACTTCACAATAAGGGAATTCGAAGAAATCACATCTGGGAGAAGTCTTACACTTAAAGCAGGATCGTTAATATCGCCAAATATTTTGGACAACTTCTTGCATTGGACAACTTCTTGCATTCCTCATCAAACTAAAGCAGATGAATGTTATTAACAATCAATGTTTCAAGCATACATAATTAGAATAAGTGTATTATCAAGCAAAATATATTCTTCCTCCAGGAATAAAGGGGGATGATGATTAATCACTATTCACTCTACACTCGACTTTAACACGTTCTCTAGGTGGCCCTGAATGACTATTCGAGACCCTAACCCTCTAATCTGATCCCAACCCTAACCTTAACCCAATCCCTAACTAAAGCATATACTGAAACCTTGACCCAAACGATTTATACCAACTTCCTTATATGGTCATATCACGTGATCTAGACAGTTTTTCTTCCAGGGCAGAGGCGGCTATTGAGGGCGTCCAGGCGTCCGTGGACGCCCTAAAATTATTATCTGGTGGCTGGTGCTTGGAAATAGAAATAGTGATTAGTAATTATGGTATTCGGAAATATCTAACCACAATATAAAGCTCTCTATTCATTCAAAGGTTCGAATGTAAGCGCACGCATGATCTTTGTGAAAATTTTGTGTTGTAGGGTGTCCAATCCTCGTTTGGACAACTTAGACGCGCAGTTTTAACACATCGTTAATTGTAAACGGTACAAAGCACATCAAGCGCATCCACTACAGGTAATCTATATGATTTGGTTGTCCAGGACACCTTGCAATCTGAACTGTAATGATACTGCGCGGCTGAGATCGTACACGTGTGTGTCCTGTTTCACTCATAAGTTTTTGTTTTTGTTTATTTGCTGTCGCCTGTGACACATTACATACATGAGGCACTGTGGCGTGTGTGTAACTGTAATGTACGTTGGAATAATTTAATTAATTAATTAACTCTCTGCTATGGTAATGGTATTGTATGCAGTTATCGGTGAATAGACATCGGCAGTTTGGGGGGGGGGGAGCTTGGGGCGGCCCCCAAGCCCCCCTCCCCCAGTCGGTCGGACGCCCAACAAAACTGCCAGCCAGCACCCACGAGCCGCCTCTGCACCAGGGGAGCATTGGGAATCAGCAACCAAAAATACATTGATTCAGGTTGGTTTCAACTGTCAGGGTTTTAGAAAAATCTCAAAGAACGAGTGTAGAGTGATTTAGCATGTTCGATAAAGGGGGTTTCGAGTGCTGGAAAGGATTACACAATTTAAAGGATTGATATCGTATCTACCAGATGACTTTTTAATAATGATTATTTTTACCTTAGTTTTCCGCCCTCTCCTAACTATGTAAACACAGAGAAAGCTTTTAGTCACTGTGCAGTTAAAGTATTTAATTCCTTGCCATACGACATAAGATCAGCTGAGTCAGTTACATCTTTCAAGACCAAACTTAAAACATACTTCTTTTCTCTAGCATTTGATTGATTTTGCATTTACATAGGTAAAATGAACTTGTCATGTCTAATTTTCAATTAAACTAAGCTCAGTTAATGTAAGAGCCGCTTTAGAAAGCACTGGAGTTTATCTCCAGGATTAAATTATATCGAGTTATATGATTTAGCTATAAGGCGGTTTATAAATGTTGTATTTATTATTATTATTATTATTATTTTTCGATGAATCAATGAACAAAAAATTTTATCAAAATTTTTGATAATTACGGAGCTGGTTTGTTCAATATGAGCAGATCTGGTCTTAATGTGGTATCAAACAGTAGATGCAGTAAAAGTAGCAGTAAAATGAAGAAAGTCCACAGTTCTTTTCTTCCGAAGAGGGTGAGACCATATTGGAACAAACTCCCCTCGGATGTCAAGAATTGTGGGACTGTGTTAAGTTTTAAAATAATATTAGAGGCTTTCAAAAAAGAGACTATTTTAAACGGATCTGTAAATGATAGTCATTTTTGGTATGTTTCGGACGAAGTATTAGGAAAGATTGAGGGATTAAATTATGCTACTAATAAAGAGAAGCACAATGAATATCTTGTGTGTAATCCTCATGTTGCTAAAAAACGCTTTATCAACTTATATAGTAGTGGAAAGTATGTAAATTAGATTCATTTTAACTTGGTTGTTTAAGCCAATAGATTTAAGATAATTTTTAAACTTTAGTAGATATATTTTTGATGATGTGTGATGAATGATGATGTTTGTGTCATTATATTTTGATTTGATTTGATTTGATCAAACAGAATGTAGAGGGCGAAAAATACGTCAATAAAATACAAAGTTTTAAAAATAGTGATAACTTTATGCATAAATCTGATTCCTCCTGTATTGGGTCTTTGAACCTAAAATTTTATTTATATTTTTGTAAAAATATTTATGGTGACATTTGACGGATGTTACTCGTCTAAATTTCTTCGAAGTAGCGCGCGCCGCTTTCTTCTCGAAATAGTAGCGCCGGGCCAGATCATTAACAATGGTCAATGGTGACATGTGATAATGTTTGTGTCATTATAATTCGATATGATTCGATTTGTCTGCCTGTTACCATTTTATCGGCTCAATCTCATCGGCTTTGCAACACGTTTTATACCTCTAGCTCTCGTTGTAAATTTCGTCAGCTCAATCCCTGGGCTGTACTGGAATCTTTCAAAGCTCTTTTACAATACAAATTTTCCTATAAAAACTTTGTCATACGTTTTGTAGCGCGATGCGTTACTGTGCCGCGCCGCGCACTTAATAAGGCTAGATCGGCGAGATGCGCTACTGTGCCGCGCCGAGCTGCCATGAATTGACATCGTCAATTAATCATACGTTGTATGACCCGCCCACAGGCCAGGAGCAAAGTGCAAAGAAACTGCCACAAACTGCTACTAACTGCTACAAACTGGCACTAACTGCCACAAACTGCTACTAACTGCTACAAACTGGCATTTACTGGGCGGCGCTCAGCCTGTCATTCCGCCAAATCTTTATTCGGGCTGAGTGAATTACGATTTCCATCGCCCTGAAAAAAATTGCGAATGCTCATTGGATGTTGACTCGCATTCACGTGATCAATCAGAACCAATTACAGCCGCGCAAAAGATCACGTACGTACACGCTAACTACCAATAAAAAAGAAGTGACGTATGCGCGCTACAAGAGCCGCGCGTTGAGTTAGATTGTAAATCTGATTATTTGACTGTAAAATCGCATAAACTTAACGGGTGATACTCGCGTAAAATATAATTGTTCCATATATTGGACCGTCGACGAGTCCAACTCGACGCGCGTCCTGGTAGGTTGTAAACCTACAACTCAGATGCCAATTTAAATATTTTTGTGAAAAAGCCCTGAGCGAGGTTATTACTATTATGTAATACTAGTATGATGATTAATTCATAGTTTGATGGCTCTATACTATACTTACCTGGGGACCTCAGGCTATCATGTTTATAAACGTAAAGATTAAGCGGAATGATAGGCTGAGCGCGGCCCAGTAACTGACTTTATACTAATTCGCTCGCCTAAAAATGTCACCTGACTTTGATTTAATGGTTTTGCAGCCGTAAAAAACGGTTTTACATAAACCCTTATCCCAAACCTAACCGCCCTATAACCATTACGCCCGAAGCTATCCATAACCATAACCACAACCCTAACCCTAACCCGAGCCCTAAACAATCGAATTCATGTTTTACTAGCCTAGCCTGTCACGTGACCAAAACGGTTTTTTGCCCATAACTCTTCAGGGAAGCATTTTTACCCTACGTCATCAATTTCATACCCATAGGGCCTTTTCACTAGAATGTAGAATTTTCTTAAAATTTTGGCGAGCGATTTAGTAGGAGCGTAGTTTAATAGGTTTTTTTTTCTGATACTGATAGGTAGTTTGATTTTGTGTATTTTGAACGCTGATTGCAAATCACCCCCACGTAGGTCGTAGGATAAAATGCTTCCCTTGTCCCTGGAGAGTTATGGAAAACATATTTTGGTCACGTGATAGGCTAATAAAACACAAATTGGATTGTTCATGTTTAATTGTTTAGGGCTCGGGTTAGGGTTAAGATTGTGATTATATTTAAATTCATTTAAAGCCAAACAATCATCCGTGCAATTGACCAAGCTGTAAGTGTAACGATTGTGCTGAAACCCAGATATCATGATGAAGTAACTGAACGTACATATTTATATTGTAGCGCGATGCACTACTGGGTCGCGCGCGCATCAAATAATGCTTCTCGCAACCACTTCGGTAGATCGGCGAGATGCACCACTGTGCCTCACCGAGCTGCGAAGGATTGACATCGTGAATCAAATATTTATATTATTAGGTATGAACCTCTCACCTATCACCGTAGTATTAGTATTAGTAATATATAACTAATACTATAAGTATAAGTACATAGTAGCTAAGTACATAGTAGCAAACTATTAGTATTAGTACTACTACTAGTAGTATATCACTAGAAGTAGTACATACTAGTACGAGTAGTAATCACCAAGTACTCATCCAGTACTCGTCCAGTAACAACAGCAGATATCGAATAGTAACCACCTAAATTCTACCTAGCTACCGCCCAACTTTTAGTGCCACCAACCTACTTTGACCTGCTTCGCTCAGTCCTTACGTTGTAAATTTGGTAGCCAGGAGCTGCGAGGAATCACGTGAACGGTCCTCTTCCTCCCATTGGCTGAACCAAAATGTTCTGACATCTCATTGGTCAACACAAAGCAGGGAGCCCAGGCATATTATAGTTGTAATTAACTGCCAGCTTCCTTGTGCCCGGCCAATTGTACTCCCACAGTTCTAATAAATGTCACGTGGCTGAACTGTTGCCAATGGCAACGAGTCTGTGCACCACGTGACAATTTCTATGTATTGTGTAATTGGGCACGACTCTCAGCCTGGCAAAGCTTGGTAATTACGCTGTATTACTGCTCAGTTAGAAGCACTTCTTTTTATCCTCCAATTTACCCGCACCAACGGCGAATTCCTGGCACGTTCACCAGTGGTACTGCTATTGTGCTTTCTGACTTGGTTGTTGTAACTTACAATGTAAGTTTCAACCGCTGTATTGCCCGTTTAACATTACTTAGTTCGATGTCAAAGACTCCAAGCATTTTATTGCCGGGAGATATAACTTTCTGAAATGTATACTGGTGAATAAAATTCGGCAATCTACAATCTATGACATCTCATAACAATTAATAAAAAGAGTTCGAACTTTTATCCAGTAAAAAAACCGTACGTGTTTCTGATTGATCGCATATAAGATGTTTCAATCAGATCGTATGCGAAACAAAATTTTGTTCGTCGGGTTGCAGTCGGTCCTGAAACACCCTGTCTGGAGTTCAACATAGCGTCTCAGCCGTCCAATGAAAAAGCTTGTTTCAGAGCACGTGACTTCCGCCCACCAATGAGACGGTCGTACCCGAAAGCTGTTGACAAGGTATTCCTTCTAGTTGTAGCGCTCTCCACATTGTATCTTTGTTGTGTTGGCTTTGTTACTCCGCCTCATCTTGTTACTACTTTCTAACTGTCGTCAGATCATTCCTCAAAGTCAAGTCGGGAAACTTGATGCCTGAGTCAGTAAACCAGAAGCAAGGTTATCATATGGTGAAAGTTTGGAAATCGTCGAAACAGCCGATTTAAAACGTTTTTAAAACGTTTTTGGAACGTTTTGGACCTAAAAGTAATAGCGGTCCAGGAGCTTATAGATCCGCTCTTTATAGAGTCGTTTCACAGTAATGATATAAAATCACATTTTTAGTTTGTGTGAGGGTTATGTCCTTCATTGTTAGGGTAAATCAATGTAATGTTTGGGAAACCCACAAATTCAGACTAAACCTACTTATGCTATATATACTTATATAATAGCGCTACAAACTTGTCTGCTGATTCTCGGTATGAATATATAACTTGGTATCAAAGACTTAAAAGAGCTTACAAATTCACTGTCTGACATTTTAAAATATTCAGCCGCCAAATAATAACTTCCCTTGAAGAAGCACAACATAAAGTCGTACCTTTGGAGCTCCACAAGGTTTGAGAGGGTTACCTGGTTACCTGGTTACCTGGTTACCTGGTTACCTGGTTATCTGGTTACCTGGTTACCTGGTTACCTGGTTACCTGGTTACCTGGTCACCTGGTTACCTGGTTACCTGGTCACCTGGTTACCTGGTTACCTGGTTACCTGGTTACCTGGTTACCTGGTTACCTGGTTACCTGGTTACCTGGTTACCTGGTTACCTGGTTACCTGGTTACCTGGTTACCTGGTTACCTGGTTACCTGGTTACCTGGTTACCTGGTTACCTGGTTACCTGGTTACCTGGTTACCTGGTTACCTGGTTACCTGGTTACCTGGTTACCTGGTTACCTGGTTACCTGGTTACCTGGTTACCTGGTTACCTGGTTACCTGGTTACCTGGTTACCTGGTTACCTGGTTACCTGGTTACCTGGTTACCTGGTCACCTGGTTACCTGGTTACCTGGTTACCTGGTTACCTGGTTACCTGGTTACCTGGTTACCTGGTTACCTGGTTACCTGGTTACCTGGTTACCTGGTTACCTGGTTACCTGGTTACCTGGTTACCTGGTTACCTGGTTACCTGGTTACCTGGTTACCTGGTTACCTGGTTACCTGGTTACCTGGTTACCTGGTTACCTGGTTATCTGGTTACCTGGTTACCTGGTTACCTGGTTTGAGAGTGGTTGTTGGTTAATTGAGAATACGTATAAAAGACGTAGTGAACAATACAAATAACACTTGCCAACGCAATAAATTAATTCGAGTAAGTGTGTACAAATTTCTCAACACACGAGGATCTACAATAAATATTTCCATAGCGTAATTAACCTTAATTCGTTCAATTAACGTGTAACCTAAAACTCTTACCGGAACCCAATATCCTAACCCCAATCCAAACATCTCCCAAGACCTTTACAATAACAAGAAAGTTGATTTATTTCAAAGTACTTCCTTGTGGACAATGGAAATGTTACGTGATCAAACAGTATTATGCTCGTGCAGTGGGCCGGAATCAAGGCCCAAAATTCCGACGACCCTAGTGACTTTCTTCATTTCCCAGGGTCCTACTGGATAAGTCTCAGCATTCGAATGTGGAATGATTTATGATTTAGTGGGTACGAGCTGAAAAATCCCAACAATGACGTTGCAAGCAATAAATAATATTTAGAGTAAGTTAAATTAGTTAATGGATGACTTATCCTTGAATCCAGCTACGTGTTACATGTTTTTATCGTGAAATAAAAACTCTAGCTTCTCACGCTATTGCCTAACAATTAATTAATTAATTAATTAACAAAATCAAAAATGATAAAGTTGCCCCGTGTTAAAGAGCTGAGCATGTTACACTGAAAGTTTTAACAAACAGTGTTAAACTAAATGAAGTGTGTTCTAATTGATAACAACGTAAGTCATAACCAGATCACTGATGTGATATTGTACTGATTCTTTCAACGGTAATCGATAACTGTTTCGATGGACATGGAACAATTTCTTTACACAAATTGGATCATATTCCAACTACTGCAAGTACGAAGTCTTATCAGAAATTTAAATCAAAAGAATCCCCGAAAACCGTTAGTAATTTCTTTACATTCTTCTGAATTAGCTAATTTATAACATGGTTCCTCGCCTGAATGTGACTCAGACATGCCATAATTTACCCCGACAACCCGGCCCATCAACCACATCCCAGTTCATGCTGTTGGGTGATTATGCCGATTACGTCGTCTCGCTTTAACATTTAATATTCACATGATTGACCTGTCTGCTGAATTTCTCCGATCAAATTCCAGTCCATTATCTTGTGACATGTTTGGAGAGAGCTGGTATTGTATTTCGTCTAATTTAGCCAGAATAAAGTCATTCCAGAATATTCATCATAATTTGAATATCGATGTTGGAATTCAGAACTCAAACTCATTGAACTTAGGTATAAACTTCATTAGTATGCAACTGCAAGCATTTCGGAGCTGCACTTAAAATATCATACTTTAAGTACAGTAGTTAGTAGCACCTCATACGCTAAATATATTTTGGGTACAGTTAACAGTTTAACAATGTTTGAGAATGACGTGAGTCCCAAGTGGGTGGAGGGGTCGTATATTTAGTAATTAAGAAGGGTTCCGAAGAATCCCTCCCGCTAAATCGACCAATACCATTACCATGACATTTAAAATTGGAGCATGCCCCCATTCCCCCCACCACATGTGACTGAGACCGGTAGTTGGGGTAAAACTCCCCCAATAATCCGCAAAGCACTAACTCTACAAAGCAGTAGTAACAGCGTGATGTTCGAGTGGTCAAGCTCTAATTACATTCGACTGCACAGTTTATTCCATATATGGAATAATCGAGCGTAACTGCCATGTTGAACCGAATGCGCGCACTCTCTACCTCTCCGTCTCTCTCTTTGTACAATTTACTTGTTGTTTCGTCTCGTCGATATTTGCCTTGTGACCAGCTTGCTCGTGTGGTGCCCATTATAGCTATATCCATGTCTTTAACGGTAAGCTGTGCCGTTCAGTGGACGTTTATACATTGGTGGAGAATTTTCAAACTCTTTAGGAAGATAATCTTTTGAAAATTCGATCATTAGAGCAGAAATATTCGTATAATTGTTTCAGTGATCCTTGGATGAAGGACATTTTCAGTTTCCTGGCTTTTACTGATTGGATTTGACTTCCTTTCCCTGTATTCTCTATCATAATGTTCACTTTTGTTCTAGAATAATCCGTACAAATCGACAATATAGCAGATCTATTGCAGTGCAATAACTAATCTAATATTCACCCGATCCCCAAGTAATGCACTCAGACATCCCAATAAATCTAATTTAGATTTCCAGGTTGCCGGGGCGATGTTGGGTTCTGTGAGTTTCTAATCTTGTTTTCTGGACCGCATTCTGTGTTCCCGCGAGCCTCGCTCTTCGGCACATCGGTTTTTTATTTTTGTTCCGTGTCCTTGACCCCTTTGTAAATCCAAGTTCTGAAACTTTGTTTCTTGTTTTATTGGCACTGCTGATTTTCTTATTTAATAGAGACAGTTTATTTTATCTTAATCGCATAAAATGATAAGTTTTAAAGTTAAAATGTGGTGTAATACAGGGTGTAGATAACAATGTTTACTTATGTCTCCAAGATAAGGTAAATCCATTAGTTCAGTGAGAACACATTACTTTAAACTTTTTAGATCATCTCTCATTAAAAACAGACCACATCCGTCATTAGCCTTCTTGCTAAAAGCATTAATAGCTCATCCGCTAAAGTTACCATTGTGACGCACGCCTTTTGAGATTGTAGTGGTTTCCTAGTTTCTAGTTAACTGAAAATTAACTTTGTTTTCGATATGAACACCTGTTAGCGTTACTATTATCGCCTATCGCTTACACTGAAACGTTAAATAGGTAATAACAATTTCATGGCGGTCTTCGCTGAACACAAAGCGTTGGAGTCTAAAATGTACAATTCTCTCTCACAAACAACAATAGTTTACACATCACGGGATGCGACCTCCTCGATGAAAGTTAATTGTTGGCAAGGCTCCAGATCTATTTATCTCAATAAAGGTCCATCACTTTCCAGCTACTCTATTGTATCTCCAAGTGCTGACTCGGAGAGATGACTGGTATTAGTCGGATTCGTCTCCTCAAATTACTCTCGTTCGGCTCACGTCAGAGCTTAGCGTTGGTGTACTATTATATCTCTCTCTCTCTCTCTCTCTCTCTCTCTCTCTCTCTCTCTCTCTCTCTCTCTCTCTCTCTCTCTCTCTCTCTCTCTCTCTCTCTCTCTCTCTCTCTCTCTCTCTCTCTCTCTCTCTCTCTCTCTCTCTCTCTCTCGCCGGCTTATTGCATTCCTTCTAGAATATTCATCTGTTGCTTTTTATTGCCCAAGATCACCTGATCAGCTTTTCCTTTCTTCGCTCTGTGTTTGTGTGTGTGTAAGAACATACTTTAACTTGATTAAATTGAGAGAAGTTCGTTTGTCTTTGAATTCGACTTTTTTTCTGTTTGTTTTGCTGGAGCCGAGAAGATGAAAATGTTAGTGACCGCTTCATTCGTCTGAGGTCATGAGCTTTTAAACGGATATGCTGAGCGAACAGTCGAGGCATGAATATCTTATTACACTAGAAATTTTGTAGCAGTTAAACCACTTTCATCTCTCATTATCTTTCAAGATTGTCGACCCACCAATACCATTGCTCGTCCACAAATCCGACCAATGTCCGGCTCGTACCACACTCACGTGACAATTCCAATCAAATCTAGCTCAGTCACCTGTTCCGGGCTCTGATTGGCGCTCTGCTCGCCGCTAACATTTCTCATTGGCTGCTCAACCCGTGCTTCCGTGACCACTTTCTATCCGGAGCCTATTCTCGTCACTGTGCTCAAACCAGCCAATCAAAATGCTGTATACGGTGCACGTGCGCCGAGCCAGCCAATCACATCTTAGTATCGCCAGTGAAACACACAAGCTGTGTCGCTTGCTGGTCTGCTTGTTAATTTCGCATGTAGAACCGCTGGCTTTTCTTGTCTTCCCATTGGTTAAAAACACGTCACCTGACAGAGTATCTCGGCTATGATTGGTCATTTGGCGGGCAGAACTCAACCGTGATTGGTCCGTTGGAAAATGTACATTGCTAACGTTGGAGCTATGTACAGTGAGGGAGCTGTTTAATACGTTTTGTTGTGTACCAGCCACTGTCAATCTCTTTTGTTGCTTGCTTCTTTCTACGGCCGTGTACTTGCTTTGCTCTCTCTGAGACACTGTCAGAATAATATCTTACGAATATATATATGTTGTGATTTTTCTTGTTCTCTGACACATAGTTATTTTCAATTTGTTATATTGAAGAGGTGGCGAACGTAGCTTTGCTATGTACCCTTGAAGCAGTCACTCACCATTTCTATCTGTATTCTGTCCCCGTCAGACTCTCTTAACTTAATGGCTGCATCCATGAGTCAGAAAATGTTCGGAGGCTTATGAAGTGATTCCTTTGAGAATTCCCAAAATTTAGACCTCGTACAATTATTATTTCTGTACCATTGAAATGATAATATCGGACTCCCGGCATCTCTCAGTTAGGAGTTTACCGACCAGTTACCAGTTGCCAGTTACCAGTGCAGTAGAAGGTTAAGCAACTATAACACCAGTGCAGTATCGCCAAGCAGCCCCAGTCTAATATATCCCTACCCTCCCACCGATCGGCCAGCTAAAACCTACACACCAGCTGCAACTTTAACAATATCCCCGCTTAGCCAACCAGCACCTCTAATTCCAGTCACGTGACTTATTCACCCAATCAGAACGCTCCATCTCCATGACGTCACAGCACGTGACGACGCCCATTATCAGACTTTACCGGCTGCAATCTCATAACGCATTAATCTAGGGAGAGATCTATATGAGAGCTCAGCCGGCACCTGTATGACAATTGCTTTTACCTTATATGGAATAATTACCTTCCTACTTCAATCAGGTGACCCCTGAGAGGTCGCTAAAATCTCAGTGTAGTCGGGGTTATGTGTTTAGTCAAACTGCCTCCTATATAATATATATATAGGTTCATGTTTAGTCGATTCGCTCTACCATTGGTCCGTGTTCAGTTGACATGCGCTTCCATTGGTTCAACCCTAGCGGATCTTGTGGAATATCGCGACGTTTTTGTCTCGCTGGTCAATTCTTTAAATTGACCATGCTTTCTTTAAATTCGTTATTCAAGACAGGGTTATTTTTTGCCGTTTTGGCGCTGTAAAACACCACCTGTAATCAGAACATAACGCCGACGAGCCCCAGTCTACAAATAGCATTTAGTTTTATTGTCCCGAAATTAAAGTTGTCTTATAAACGTTAATTCCGACACAATTAAACGTTTATTTGTTCACCCAGCCTGGCGACATTCCCGTTTGTGGCATTCCAATAATAACCCAGTCTAGCAGCTCCGGCTTGACATGTACGGTCGTGCAACAGACGGAATATTTCTCGATATATTTAACGCATTTAGTTTAATGTCTAAAACTGAATGTTTGCTGGGTAGGTCAGCACAACAACTTATGTCACCATCTTCTAGACTCGAAAGACCTGGCGTCAGGCCACTGTCAGGTTATGTCGCGGACTACTCGCTCACTCCTGATACGTGTACACGCAATATATCCGTATATTTCTATTATCGTACACGTATTATTCAACACTTTGCACCGGCCGAATCCTTACAAGCCCACCCTTCATAACTCGCACTATATATTCTCCTGATACTGACATCCTATTGGTTGATTTACATCACGTGGGCAGATTCCTGCACGCTCATTGGCTGGTTCGTTGATCACATGACTGAATCACAGCCTGTCATTGGCCGGACAGAAGCCCAGGTGTTGTCGGTAATCTGATACGCTCTCTACAGCTCGCTGTACAGTCTGATTATGTTAGAGCTCTTCTGCTCGTTGCTTACTTACCGCTGCTGCCCAGCTGTTACAGCTTCCTAACCGTCTGCATGTTCCGGCTGTGTTTCCAGTTTGTTCTATTTCCCGGAATATCCCTTCAGTAACTCGTTCTGATCTTCCCGGCGAGTTTGCGAGGTATTCTTAAACAGTGGGTATTAGTGGCTCTAAGTATTTTATTTTGTTATTTTTAATGATTGCTACCATTAGATGATTCGTTTATGTTGCCCTGGATACAAATTGGTGAGATAATCGTTTCAATGATCCGTTGATATGAAAAGGCGCGTGACCCTGCTCTGTGGTTGTGAGTGATCACATTCACACAGTCATTTCACGCTCCTCTTTTCTAATTCTATTTCTGTTGAGATTTGCCGCCCGTTGGTCTCAGATACCGTTATTATCGATCCAGGGAGTCAGCCAGGCGCCAACATCAATACCAGTCATATAATAGCAGTGATATCAGTTACTGTGGATGGTTTGGTATGGAAATCTCCCGATTTATGGTTGTTCACGAACCACGTCAGTAATATTATGATCTCACATCCGCCTTGGTTAGGAATGTAATTCTCCTCTTTGTTACACCCTCTCTCCGACACACATTACACACCCACCTTGGCATCTTACCTCACCGGGTAACGTAGCTGACCAAGTTACCAGATTACCACACACAACGTGACCTTATCTTAACATCACCTGAGCTGGTGCTCGGTGTCGTATGACCTGAACTTGTAGCCTGAGCCGTCTCGCTAGGAAGTTGAATTTGTTTGTTTTGTGTCCCGCTCCTTCTCTGTTGCGTCGTTGTGAGTGTGTCTCTTTTGCGGAATAAAATTCTTTTATGGGTTATTATTGGTGTTTCCCGCTGTGGATTTTACCCGAGGTTTTTCGAGTTGAGGTATCTTTAGTTTATGCTCTCATAGAATTTGAGGTTAACGTTAATTGTAGCTATTACGCAATGTCTTTCTGAACCACTAGTTGAACACATTCGCACTCACAAAACACGCGGATGTCTCTTTAATTGCCGGCCCAAGGTTTAATTAATACCCTGTTAATCGCAACCCTGACATCCTCTATCTCCTCTTCAAATCCAGCTTTCTTTTTATCCCATGCCATTGTTTTTGTTTCCAATTTTCATGGCAGTTGTACAAGCAAGTACTACGAGAGACACGGATCGTTAATATTTCAGTGGTCACGTCTCGCAGCTCTAATATTATATATTATTATGATATATAGAGATATTTCGCCCGCACATGCCAGCTGGTATAGATAATTTGTAGAAATTAAAAACCGTACATTGGGCAGTCACGGGGGTGACCGAGGCGGTCTCGTGACCTTGCAGGCTGGCTCACGTGAACCCCAAGTGTTAATTCGGTTTGGGAGCTTTAGCTTTATCTGTCTTCGTAGGTACGCGTATGTACGGTTGCGCTAATTCTCTTGGTTTGAGCCCCTATTCGTCTCTTGACGGGCCGTTTGCTGAACTACCCTCTGTGTTGGATAGTTTCTACTCCCGCCCATTTTCTGGACTTGAAAAATTTTATTGTTTCTAGACCCGCCTGTTTTCTGCGCTCAATTTTCTGAGCAGGACAAATCATTTGTTTTTAAAATTGCCTATTTTCTGACTGTGGTAGCTAATATAGTCGCCTACTTTCTTTGGTTAATTGTTTCTGAACCGGCGTATTTTCTGAGCAGGACGAATTATTTTGTTTCTTGACCTTCCTATTTTCTGAGTTTATGAGGTTAAATAATTTGATGTGCTTATTAGTCGCTATATGGTCGTTTTTCTTGTTTCTTTGGAGCCAGACATTTTTTTTATTACTAGACCCTCCCATTTTCTGCGCTCTTATTTTTCTGTGTGCGACAAACTTTTTTGTTTCTTGAATAGCTTATTTTCTGCGTATGTTAGTTTATTCTCATTTTGTTTTGCGCTCAGTTGTTTTGTTCTAGCTCTGTACTTCTGGTGGAGAAATTCTCTCGTTTTTAAGTGCTGAATTTGGCCGAATTAATCTTCAAATCCTAATTTTGCGATTTATCATTTATTTCGTGACAGTTGACCACAGGCGCCATTTTATTGTTAACAAATTGTTTTGACGGATTCTAAATATTCTTTTGCTTTTCTATTAGTCTTCTTTAGAACACCTTTGCCCGGAGATCTTCCTTCTTTTCCTTATAAAGCTTCTCTTTGAAAGCACCTTACTTACTTCACTTTCTTACGCCCATCATATTTGCTTGCTCCAACAACAAGTAAACTTAAATCAGCAGTGAACAAGCACTAACTTTGAACTGCAAAAGCTCTGAGCTCATTTAGCAGTTGATGTAACAAGCTTCTCTCCCCTACCCTCGTGACACGCGTCCTTGTTAAATTTGATATGCACTGAGAGCAGTCGGGCCAGCTCCAACATGATGAAACATTATGAAACTCTGTGATATGATTAGCCAGACTCTTGCATGACACTGGTCTTATAATATATCTGGAATGGTATTAAGTAAACACTTTGAAATCATGACGGGGGGATTATATTCAAATTGTTTATCCCCGATGTTGTTTGTTTAGCTTGTGTAAACACCAGCTGGTCTGTCAGCCGCAATGTTGTGTCTGACCTTTGTGTTACGTTGATCATTGCTGCTTCTCGCTATCGCATATAATTTATTTTGCCCTGCCATGTCACCCGGCTTGATATTTCTCTCAATTTTCTCGCCATAGCTGTCAAACTTTAAAACTGGCTGTCATTGCTCTCGATGCTCTGTATGTAATTCCAGAAAATTCCTGAAATCCGGAAACCTGTCAAGAATCTCGCGAGCGTCTCTCGAGAGCACTCCTTGATTCAGTTTGTAGAATTTCTGGCATGTTATTCACTGCTAGCCGACTTTCAATTTTTTGTGGGTCATGTGACCACATTTGTACCCCGTTTTGCTGCGGGCGGATATTTGTAAAGCCCGAATAGTTGACCAGTACAACGAGCCGCTAATCTCTTGGCAATTTACACGCGTTTCTGTCGTCTCTGATACGCTCGCATTGTATCTACCTCTCTTACTGAATATTCTGGAATATTCTCACGTGTATTTCGGTGTCATGGCAACATCACTCCACGTGGTCCAGTAGCCGTTGTCATGGCAACCCCACGTGGTACAGCACTTGTTGATAGCCAGTAATTATAATACAACCTGTTGTCAGGTCGCTATTCAGTGACTCTCCTTTCCCTGCGGTAGCTACCAGCTTGATCCGTGTCTTTCCTTATTTGGTCAACACGTGATGTGACGTCATGTCACGTGGTGTGACGTCACACATTTCCCCCTGTGATGTGCGGCATGTTTTAACTGTATAATGTTCGTGTTGTTAACAATGACTGCAAGGTTTCGCCTGGCAGGAAATAGTTTTGCTACACTCTTCTCGCGAGGGAGAACTTTTCACTTTGTGTGTGTTTGTGAATTGTGAACTTTATGCGGCTTTTTTATCTGTATTCTTGAATCCGCTTCGAAATTGAAACAGAAGCCTGCTCCATGTGACAAATTGGTTCACTGTATTTGTCGATTAGGGGTCATAGGAGATCATTAATTCATTTATTACTGCCATGTTACTGCCACATTTCAGAACACCGTTGCTGTATTACCTTGTGTCGGTATGTGCAATGACAGAAGTATTTCTCATCATTTCAGTAGCTGTTAATTAGTCTAATTGCTATTTAATTGGCCTAATTGCTCGCTAACCACCGGGCCCATGTGATCACGCACCAATATATTGCCGTAATTCTAACGGCAGTGTGATAACCTTGACAGTCGAGTCGTTGTGCTTCTGTTCTGCTCTGTTCTGTTGTAATTTGTGGGTGGGTAACTTGAGCGGTGGGTAAACCGGTCAGTTTACCCACAAATATGCCTAAACTCACTTTGTTAGGCGGTTTGTTGCTGAAACACTGGTTATTAGTGTAAGAAGTTGTAATACTCCGCTCTGTTGTGACGTCAGAAAGCGTACAAATGACGCAACTCAGTTCCTGACACACCCTTACCTCACATTTAGAACCCTCCAAGATCACTTGGCTGCACACATTTAATAATTATACCATCTATCTCTCCAAGTAGTATATAGCCAGTATAGTAGTCAGTAGTTGCATCTGAATATATCGATTAAGCGCTGATATGCAGTTCAATATTTAGTACTTACTTTGCATAATTCAGAGTCTGATTGTCCTAGACGTACTCTAATATACAGGTTGAGATGGTCGACTTATCAATTCAGAATACTTATCTCCGCCCGCTTGTCTGTTATTCCGTCCAAACAATATGTGATTCGCCGCCAACCTCCTCCGCCCAGAATAAATGACGTGCATTGCCGTGCCTGGTACTCTCTGTCGACTGGCGCAATTTTACAGGACTGCAGAGTTAAAGCTCGCCGATTTCCAATAATGGTTTCTTCAGTTCCTTTGTGAAGACGCTGCTACGTAGGCGGTGGCTGTAGATATGGTATTCCCAGGTCTATTTTGTTGAGTGCTACGGTTGAAGTTTTGGTTTTGCGTTGCTAGAAGTTCTGTCAAACCATGTCATTTGGCCCGTTGCCTCTTTTTGGTTGTGTACTAATCAGGCACACCCTCACAAACGAGACATCAGCTCTTAGCACCCCGTTGGAGGCGTTAGCTTTAGTAAGTTTTTCTGTGTTCTGCCAATCTCGTGACCCATTCCTCGTCTTTCGTTTCACATCAAATTATACAGAAAACTCCGGCCAGCTGCTCCCTGGAATTTGTAGCCAATAAACGCCTGTCCCTTAGCCCACGTGCCTCTCTCGCCCAATCACATTAATTCATC
Organism: Bolinopsis microptera; assembly: GCF_026151205.1. Lineage (NCBI taxonomy): Eukaryota > Metazoa > Ctenophora > Tentaculata > Lobata > Bolinopsidae > Bolinopsis > Bolinopsis microptera. Next base: position 4,453,570 of record NC_087079.1, on the reverse strand, counting down.
TGCCCACGTGCTCCTCCTCCTTACTAATCAGATTGCTGCATTTCTCCACGTGATCGTCGCAAAGCGGGACGTCTCTTTCGGACAACTCAATCTCTATATTAAATTACCTTATCAGGAGACACGAGCAGCTGCATTATAATATATATCCAGAAAAATATACCAGCACATCGCTGTACACTAATAACTCTCGTCTGAGACCCCCTATTGGTGCACGTGACACTTCTTCCTGCCTTCTGATTGGCTGACAGTAGTTCTAACTGTCCTCTGATTGGTACACAGTCCGAGGGGGTATCGGGTATCGATAACGATGATTCTACACGGAGTATAATATACAACGTGTTTTCCTAACCTCATAGGAGGTTCCCCTCCTGAGCTGTGTGACCTGTAGTTTCCGTTGTACGTAATGCGATCTGAACGTTAACCCAATATATGAGCTGACAGGAGAGTTGTGTGCTGCACATTTATTATTTACAGTTGAGTCGTTTAGAGTCTAGTTTGTGTGTCTGCTGCTGGGCTCAGCATGTTGTAATACGCTTCTCTTGATATGGTCCGATTGGGGTTGGCTTGCTCTCAAGAAATCTCTCCCTGTCACTTCGTTATCCGACTAGTTAACCGATTGAGCAGTTTTGGCTTGATTACTTCCTGGAATAATGGCTTGGAAGTGGTATCATGAGAAACTTTGACAGCCTATTCTCTTTAACCTTTCTCGAAACCGTTTAGATACCTGCCTGCGATTTTTAGGATATTGAAAATTGTGACAGTGTTCAGTGAAATTTTCGACAGTTTAAGATTTGTCCGTCTTGAAGAATCCAATCATCCCAGATTGAACTCTCCCCGAACTCTCGCAATTAAATACCCTAACTCTTGAAGCTGTCTCGCGTACATCTGATAGTGAAATTTAAAAGCAAGCTTTTGATGCAGCATTAGGAGCCAGATAACGTAACACACAAATTCATGTTTCTCTCAGTTATCACACGATGAATTTAACCACTCTGTGGGGCCCGCAATGTGGGCTGAGAGTCTGGTGCAACCTAACCTAATTAAAAGTGATCACGTGTCAGGTTCAATATCACAATCCCATCACTCTGAATACTCAGGAAATGTATTACATCACCCTCACAAATAGGCCGCCTGGTTGATGGTGTATTTAGAGTTGGGGTGATGTAACACCAAACATTCAAATATCGCCGCAATTTCCCAGATATCGCCAATTTTTCTTACCTTTTGACATCTGCAGTTTGTGATTTGTTTGCTGCTAATTGTTCGTTGTTTGATATTAAGTTTCGACCGTGAAAGGAAGAAATATGGTCATTTTCATTGGAGTAGGATGTAGGTACCTTTTCCTTGAAATTAATTTCCTCGGAACGGAGTGAGTGTGACCGATATATGAAACAAGTCTCCTTGCTTAGCTTTCTTTTATTCATCCCATTTCCTGGCGTCTAGTCAATTGGCTTGGTGCCAATGAAATCTCCCAATCTGCACCACGTGACGAGCATTGACCAGTCAGAGCAGTTGTTTTTGCTTCTTGATGGGTTTATACTTTTTTCTACTCTGATCATGTTATAGTACATTGTGTGTAGTTTTTTGTGTCCGACAGTGTAATCCTAAAATGTTTCTGCACATTGTTGCTACCATTGCGTAAAATATTCTTTTATCTTTAACGCGTAATATTATAATGTAGTGTGTGCAGTTTAATGTTACACTACTCTTGATCTGTGACCTACTCACATCTTATCTTTTCCTTGAGTATCTACTGTTTTAGCTTCTGCCTGGCGTTATATTTATGAAGGAGCACATGCGTTGCTATTTCAGAAAACTCCGCTATGATGCCAGAAACTTTCATTCGCTCTATGTAACACCCTCTGTAACGCTGTCTGTAACACCCAGTATACTGGCATACAGCTAGTTTTGTGGTTCTGAGTTTCCGCTTTATGTTCCATTTGTTCCGTGTCTTGCTAATCTGCATCAGCCAATTTTATCTCTTTTTCTACAGTCCATTCCACACAGCTATCTACAGTCTAATTCCGCTAATGTTAAAAGTTAAAACGCCCTGTCTCGAATACTTCGAGTGTGCTGTGAGTGTCGCTGTCTCCCGTACTCATTGATGTTGCATGTTGCCCGAGTTGTTGACAAGACGACTGTCTTGCTCTCTCGCTACCTGTTACAGCGTCACTCCGCTCTCTACCCGCACTATACACTGTCACCAAGCTTTATTTCTAGAGTACTGAGGTTGTATCACCCGTCAACTTACATCCGTGTTGTATTTTGGCACGATGCAATATTAAATAATACCTTGAAATGGTTCCTGTAATTAGCTGTACTGGGTGACTTTATTGTTACTCCCTCCATTCTCGAGTTATCGAGTCAGGTCGCGTTAAACGTGATATTTAAATTCTTCAACGGAAACCTGTTCAACAATTCGCGTCACATTCTAATAAGCATTACCATAAAGATAAAAGGTTTCCTTTTCCTATAGCGGTATTTAAGGGGTTCCTTCACTTTTAGTCCGAATCTTACCGAATCTCAAGCCTCTCAATGATATATTTACAAAGGGCATGTAATCCTGTGTAAGAGGTATTTATATTTTGTACCCCTAATCTCTCTAAATTATACATTTCCTGCTCCAATACACGGCATTTAGCTTAGCAACATTGTACACTGTACAGCCCCCAAGGGTCGTATCGTCCTCTAAAATACACACCATCACCCCACGTGACTATTGCCATAGCAACCCACATTACGCTCCCACCTTGACCTGATTGGACAGTTAGCGCGTACATATTCGGAGGCAATTAGAAAGAGAGCTGCCTGGGGGATATTTGATATATTTACTTGTACATCTGATATGGTCTTATTGCGGCTAATAATCGGCTATCACATGATATCCGACCTATCTGGTGCCACCTTACCCAATAATGAGATATTTTACCGAAATCAAATCAGATATGTACAGATACCCCGCCTGTTTAGCTCGATATCAGACCGTTTGCCATCTTGTCGTTAATTGCTGCTTCTCTTGTGCTCTCCCATTGTTGTTGTCGTAGTGACCAGATATATATCTCTTAGAAAAACATAACGCTCTATATATAGGTCTTACGTCTGAATTTCCTGCTTTTAAATTCGATAGATAAAGGAGAACTTCACTTCCCCACAAGCCATAACTCCTAATATAATAGTAAATACATCGTACACACTACACACATTAGCGCAGCCTATTATATTCATGATCTCGGCCATTACGTGGCTCTGGCACCCACGTGACTGCCATAGCGCTCTCCCATAAGTCTATATCCGGGATGCTGACTTCTTATTGGCTGGAACGTGATCATAATGTATATCCGTGTTAGGAGCGCTCTGTACATTACTACGAGGCTTCCTTGGAGAGCACTCTCTCTGTATATCTCTCTTTGTTGTTGCTTGTACTACGGTTGAGGCGGGGATAACATCCTGTGTTATTAGACTGTTACTTGATACCATTCATAAGCTACAATCCTACATAGTATTATTCACTCTCCTACGGACTAAAGCTTTCCATTTCGTTCATGTTCTACGTTTGTTCCATAAATACAAACTTGCGTGCTTCACTTGTATCAGTTCCTGGGATTATCTAAGCTCCACTCAGCAAATGTTGTACTATACCCCGTTACTACTACTGTACCCCGTTCTGTTACTGATTCCCATTCCACTGGTCCCCGCACTCTCTCCACACCCCCCTCTCATGAGTACAGCCAATACACACTCTCTCTACAGCCCTGCCGCCCCACATGTGGTCTGTATATTACACACATTAACGTCTAGTTTAGTCACTACTATTATGGTACATGTGAGTGTGGAGTCTCTCAGTAGCACCCCCTCGTTACACTCCCTCATTATCTATACACACCGCATATATTATCCCTCCGTAAACATAAATATAGCCTCCCCTACGTCAAACAACTTACAATTATAACCTCTGGTTACTCCTTCATAATATTTATAACTCTCTCCAGTATATTCCTGTGTCTCACACAATAGGTTTATCTCTCTCTCTCTCTTAAACAAGGTCCCCAGGTACTGTTTGTAATAATATTTATGTGACGTGGTTATATGAGGCGTATATAATGGTCACGTGGTTTGTGAGTCATGTGAGGTTCTCTCTCTCTCTCTCTCTCTCTCTCTCTCTCTCTCTCTCTCTCTCTCTCTCTCTCTCTCTCTCTCTCTCTCTCTCTCTCTCTCTCTCTCTCTCTCTCTCTCTCTCTCTCTCTCTCTCTCTCTCTCTCTCTCTCTCTCTCTCTCTCTCTCTCTCTCTCTCTCTCTCTCTCTCTCTCTCTCTCTCTCTCTCTCTCTCTCTCTCTCTCTCTCTCTCTCTCTCTCTCTCTCTCTCTCTCTCTCTCTCTCTCTCTCTCTCTCTCTCTCTCTCTCTCTCTCTCTCTCTCTCTCTCTCTCTCTCTCTCTCTCTCTCTCTCTCTCTCTCTCTCTCTCTCTCTCTCTCTCTCTCTCTCTCTCTCTCTCTCTCTCTCTCTCTCTCTCTCTCACTCTTCCTCTCTGGTGTGATCTGTTATACGGACATGTTGAGACTTGGGTACTTGCCAGGCTTGCTCAGACTTGGTTGGGTGCCAAGGGTAGAGCAGTTAACTAACAGCTATTAGTGCTCGGTATAAGGTGACGTAACGTCGCCACTTCGCTCCCTCTCCGCATATACTAAGTCATCAATAGTTGTCACGTGACATACACTAAGTCATCACATTCTTGTAGTGTGGCTGGCAGGACTTGGAACTGCAATGCTCTAGTGTCAATACATTTACTTGTCAGTTGTTTGGCGTGTTGGCTTGGGTTGCTTTTTGTTGACGTTTCTCGAACTGGCATGGTGTTACCTAGCCACTCCTGGTTACTCATGGTAACTCCTGGTTACTCCTGGTTACTCCTAGTTACTCCTAGTTACTCATGGTAACTCCTAGTAACTCCTGGTTACCGTTATTTGTGCGCTGGTTACTGCTTTTTGTTGGTACTTTGTACTGCTCTTCTTGAAATATTGGTTGTACACATTGACACTAGTGTAGCTAGAATTAGGCATTACGTATAATGAGATTATCGAACGTTATCCGTTTCATTCTGTGTTATCTCCGAGCCGGCAGGTATCCGAATAATTAAGTAATCGGAATTTGGGCCGGAAATTGATGTATGCTCAATTCCACTGCTGTGCTCCATTTTCTCATAATTTAGTTTGTGTTATTTTGTACAGTCTTACACCCCTCGTGACAGCCCATACTATCACGTGACAGCCCATACTATCACGTGACAGCTCACACTATCACGTGACAGCTCACACTATCACGGGATATTTCGCACGTCCCTACACCGTCATTCTCCCGTGTACTGAAAATCAGCCCGATTCTCTGCCATTGTCTTGAAATTCTCATCCAGGTAGCCGTACATTAAATCCTGTTCTCTCGCCCTTTGTTTCCATTGTTTCACCATAAACTTGGCTCGAGTATCCACTCTAGTGATCTCTTGAGAACGTGTACCCACGTGACCCCACGTTTATCTTTAGTCTGGAGCCTGACAATGCTTGCAGCACGTGGTCAATACCCTTCACATATCACCTCCGATAAGCATGTACCGTGGTAGATCAAGTGATCGTGGTAGCACGTGACTTTGTGGGTGGTAGCACGTGACTTTGTGGGTAAAACGCTCTCAACCGGCGGTGATTTTATTTTGCTATAATAGAAGTTATAATTTACTTCGTGATAGTGTCAGTCTGTTATGGTCTGTTGAATTCCTTCTCCTAACATATCAGCAGTCAGCAGTTCGTATGTGTTAGTTCGTACCGGTTCTTACGTGTTTTGTCATGAAAGTTTAGTTTTGTTAGTCACGTTTATAGGTAATTGCTTAAACCGGTGTCCTGTTCAGTGATCATGCTGAGAATGATAGTACCAATCTACATTTTGTGACTTCCAAGCATTTTTCCTCTTCATTTTCAATCTTGCTTGATATAAATTGGTGTTTGTTTGGAAGTTCAAAATTGCTTGGTACAATCACTTAGCTCAGTTTAGCTGTTGATTAAGTAGCGATGAAGTGGGGTCAGTGTTTTACTCGAGCGTCTGAACTTGTTTCCAAGGGAGAGTGAACTCTTTCAAACAAACACTACGTTATATCAAACTTGATTTAGTATAGGTCCCTATGTTAAGCTGGACGACGTGATTACTACGAGTTGACGGTGTCTCTTCAGAGAATTTGACTTTATCTGGATAGTATCTCGGCGTATCCAGATCACTGTATCCTGGTAATTCTACCTTCTTCTTGAACCGCAAAAGAACAGACTGTGAGAGTTAGTATCGAGATATTGATAGTATCTGGTAGATACCCCCGCTTCATGATCCCCAGACTCTTATTATTCTTGTTCACTTCAGTGAAATGTCTTACTGTCTTTCACCACACCTGGAGTGTCCGGGTCCACCCTACTGCGGATCCCCGGTTAGTCGCACAAGAACTCAACATGGTGTATCTAGGTCGGATAGGTAGCCTGCCGCACCACTATCTATTCAAACACGCCACCTACCCTCGCTACTCTCCCCATCATGGAGCTGACGTGACTCACCGAGTGCTGGCACACAGGCACGTCCTAGAGTCCGTCCAGCAGACGCTGCTAAACAGGCGGAAGCGTGAGTTCACTGACCAGCAGGTATATTTCCAGTTTAAAGACCCCGAGTTTACAAAACAGTGGTACCTGGAGAAGGACTATAACAATGTGACAGGGGCCTGGTTACAGAATGCAACTGGTGACGGTGTGGTTGTTACCATTCTAGACGATGGTTTGGCGCACGATCACCCTGATTTGAAGCCGAATTATTCACAATGGGCAAGCACAGATCTGAACGACCGTGACCATGACCCTAAACCCAGGCCAACAAACGAGAACAAACATGGAACACGCTGCGCAGGCGAGGTAGCCTCTGTGGCTGATAACGAATATTGTGGTGTAGGAGCAGCATTTAACTCTAAGATCGGAGGTATCAGAATGCTGGACGGTGACGTGACTGACGCAGTCGAAGCCGAAGCCCTGGGCTTCAACATAAGTTATATTGACATATACAGCGCGAGCTGGGGACCAGATGATGACGGTAAAACAGTGGATGGTCCTGGTAGTCTGACTCAAGCAGTCCTGAAAAAAGGTATTGAGCATGGACGGAACAATCTGGGCAGTATATATGTGTGGGCCAGTGGTAACGGGGGTACGTCTAAAGACAGCTGTAACTGCGACGGGTACACCAACTCAATATGGACTCTGTCCATTGGCTCGGTGTCTGAGTTAGGCACAAAGCCCTGGTACGCTGAGGAATGTAGCTCCACTCTGGCTGTGACATATTCCAGTGGGAGCAGCAAGGAACGGCAGATTATTACCACCGATCTGGACGCTAAGTGCACTGACCGGCACACAGGCACCAGCGCCTCCGCACCGCTAGCAGCAGGGATATTCGCACTTGTCCTGCAGGCTTATCCTGGCTTATCCTGGAGAGATCTTCAACATCTTGTTGTGAGAACCAGCAAGAAACGGAACCTGGATAAGGGTGCCTGGACCAAAAATGGTGCTGGCTTCAACGCTTCCCACAAGTTTGGTTTTGGGGTTATCGACGCGGGCAGCATGGTGGCATTAGCTCGAGTGTGGAACAACGTCGAAGATAAGCGTATCTGCAAGGAAAACCTAGAGAGGCCAGAACAAACAATCTATCCAGGTCAAGTAGTGGTATACAGCGTGGAGAGTAGCGGGTGTAATGGTGATATCCTCAACTTGGAACACGTGCAATGTGAGGTATCTACTGGTAACACAGTCAACGGACTTGCTAAAAGAGGAGACATCTCCTTATACCTTACCTCTCCCTCTGGTACCCAGTCCAACTTACTAGCTCCCAGAACTTTCGATACCAGCACCACTGGCTTCACTGCCTGGCCCTTCATGACTGTCCATAACTGGGGGGAGAGCCCTCGGGGGCTGTGGAAACTCACAGTGAAGAATAATGGGGTGGGTGAGATAAGTTTCATGTACTGGAGACTAATCCTTCATGGAACCAAATCACTGCCGGAGATGAGGGAAACAGGCAGGGAAATATTGGCGAGTAAGGATATAGCTAGTAACTCTTTCTTAAGAGGATCCAGGAACCAGGCTCATAGCTTGATTGTTCAGGTCCTCCTCACAGTATTTTATCCTGTGTTGGTCGTGCTTTTTTATTGAAATGTTTTGAAGTTCGGCACTAGTTGTTTGTGGAGCAAAATAAAGCAGACTCGATTGAAGGAGATTTAATCAAAGTGGTATCAGTTAAAGTGGAGTTTTGAAGTGGGAGTCATTTGAATTAGACTCCACTCAGAAAGTTGAATTAAAGTCGAGTCATTTTTCGTGTTCGGTGTGTCCAGTTGAGCTGGTGAGATATTTGTAAATATTATATATTTTCATAACTGGTAAGGGCTATGTCTTTTGTATCGTATATGATAGGTTTTTAGAAGAATAAATTATTTATCGCGATTGAATTAGAATTTGTTTTGAGAGTTAGGCAATTTTATTTAATAACTCATGAGAAACATGAGGAATTTTATGAGCTTGCCTTGTAGTATGATTTATACGTGAGTTTTGAGAAGCAAGTGGAATACAGTAGTAAATATTGATTAATGATATATTAATGATATATTAATATAATGATAGTTCTCAATGCGGATGGAAGTTTCTGGTTGGATGTTGTGGATTTATCATGTATTCTTTGTTATTTTTGATAAATTCTTTGTGTCTAATATGAGAGAAAGGTGTTTACGGAAACAAACAAATATGAAACAAGTTCAGAGGTTCAGGTTAACATTGCTGAGCAATTAATAGGACTTATTGGTTAATTAATTAATCGATTAATTAAGTAATTTGCTGCGTGTACGTTACACTCTCCCCCTTGTAATCCATCTTACTGCTTTCACTGCTTCATATCATTATTTAGTTATCTATAACCTTATAATATCCATTTTATCTGTCATATTTTTACCACTGCGCTCAATTTGAATATTAATTAACTACTAATTACCCTAATTAACCAGTTCCCTCTCCACTAGATACAATGACAAGTAGCAGCAAGAGGCGGTACGTGGTGCCGAGCGCGTCGCCCCCCACCACCTCCGACAGCAGCGGTTCCGGATCCTCCTCTAGTGAGGATAACGATGCTAACACCCCCTCCATCAAGAAGAAAAGAAAGTGCACCAGAAATAAACCTAATTACAATGAGACTAGTAAGTTTGGTTTTGAGTTGGATTGATTGTTCTTAGATCTTTTACTTTGCTTTAGAAGTTCGTTTCCGGTGTAGGAATTTAAAATATTGCGATGTTGATCAACAATTTCGATTATAATAACATTCGATACTTATAATAATGATCGACAAAATAAACTTTGATCGATTAAACAATAGAACAACTCTAATTAGTAATCACTTTCAGCTAGCAAGCCGAACTTCAGGGAATCCTACGTATTCTCCACAGCCTTGGCCAACCTGGCAGCCAATGCTGTCAAACACAGGATGTGTGACAGCATTATCATATACCACAAGGGAATACCCAGGGAGCCGAATAGACTGACCATCAAGGTAAGGCTGAATAACTGAATTGCAATCTCATTTTGAGTAATGACTATTCGATTATCTGATTACGCTAATCATCTAAAGACCCTCCCTAAATATAGCTTCGCTCGTGCTCTTCCTTCCGATGTCTTGTATCGAAATTTGGTTACAGTGGCTGTAATTTGCCTGATGTTTCAAGAGATAAATGTAACCTTTTATTTCAGCCGCCCAAAGTTACCAGCAAGCTGCTGGCCACATCTTCCGTGAAGAACAGAAAACGAGAAAAGGAAGATGAACAAGAGGAAGAAAAAGTACATATTCATAGAGAAAATGAAAGAAAGAGGACCGTTAAACCTAAAACGAAACCAGATAAACTGGATAAACTGGATAAACTTGATAAACTTGATAAACTTGATAAACTTGATAAACTTGATAAACCAGATAAACTTGATAAACCGGAGAAATTGGAGAAATCTTCCCCCAACGAGGATCAGGAGGTTAGTTGATACATTATCTGTTCTTTATTCCAATCCCATCTCCCTTCTTCTCGTTCACATATTTTAGCAAAACAAACTTTTTGTCTTTCGAAAAAGTCGCATTCTTATTTCTAAGATCATATCTTCTTCAGGAAGCCGAAGTGAAGTACGCCAAGACAAGTAACGGCTCCATCAAGTCCCCCCTCACTCCTCCTCGTAGCCCCTCTACCCTACCCCTCTCGGCGGGAGACTACTCCCTCTCTGTCTCCGAGCGTATCAAATGTCGATCTCGAGCTTGCGCTCCAAAATTCTACGGCGAACCAAAAGAAGAAGGAACAGGCGAAGAGGTGGCCCCAGGATCGTCCTCTGTCGTGATGAGATCTCCACAAAAGAAACGTTCAAGTTCAGAGCGTTCAAGAGAACATTCAACTGAGCATTCAACTGAGCGTTCAACTGAGCGTTTGACCGAGCGATCAACCGACCGCTCAAGAGAGCGTTCATCTTCAGAGCATTCAGCTGAGCGTTCAATTGAGCGTTCAACTAAGCGTTCATCCGACCGTTCATCCGACCGTTCAAGAGAGCGTTCAAGAGAACTTTCAACTGAGCAATCTACTGAACCTTTAGTTGAGGCTGAGCGTTCACCAGAGAGGCCAACAGAGCGTCCAACCGAACGTCCAATTGAGCGAGGAACCACACCGGTAGCTCAACCCAGGGAGAACAGACGGAGATCAGCCGAAAAACCCCGGAGACAATCTAACGAACGGAGACAATCTAACGAGCGGTTAAGAGAGAGGAGATCGCGGAGAGACAGTATAGAGTCTGATGGTGAGAAGATCAGGAACATTTTAGAGAACTCAGAGAAGGGTATCACTATCAAACCTGATCAGACTGCTGTGATCTCCCCGGTTGAGAGCAAGCCTAACAAATCATTCAATCGTGAATTTTCAAAACCGAAAGAACTTCCACCTAAATCATTGAAATCGCCTAAAATGTCTAAACTCGAACCTAAATCAGTATCCCCAAAACTCAAAGAAGAATCTAAACCTGCAGTGGTCATTCCTAAACCTTCACCTGCTTCAGCTCCCAAACTTTCAACCAGACCTTCTCCACCAAAAACTGAAAAACCTAAGGTTCGGCTTAGCGACAGCGGCGGACTTTTTGAAGCAGCCATGTCTCAGAAAATTCGATCGCCTGTTCGATTAAAGAAGCAAATTAGTTCTGAAACAAAACCAGAACTATCAGAACCGCCGCTAACCCCAACCATCAGTGTCTCAAACGCTATTTCCAAGTTCAAGCCTGTGAAACAGAGCTCTCCCACTAAAGAAACTCCCACTATACCGACCTCTGAAGCTCAAGACCCCAACTTACCGAAGTTCAAACCCCTCCCTTTCTCTGGGAACACCAAGAAAAGCAAAACGTTCAAGTTTAGGACTCCGCAAGGTGCTAAGCACGAGATGAACTTGGTCGATTCCATCTTTTCTAACGACGCTAACTCTACTAACCCTCCAGAGGTATTAGTTTGATCCGATAATATTGTTTAACATTTGAATTTTTATTGAATTAAAGCTTTTCTTTGGCTTTGTTGGACCCCTCTCAAGATAGTGGAATATGGATATAATTAGGATAATTGACTGTAATTAGGATAATTAGCTGTAAATCACACAAAGTTTAAAATATTTATATTTCAGTTACCACCACGGATCAACAAATCCCCGACCACACCCCCTGTAATGAGCTCCAAGATCCCTGTCACTAAACTCTCCGACAAGCCCCCTCGTCCGGAGCTGGTTATGGGGATCCCTAACCTCCAGGGACCCAGCAAGCCTCCCATGCTGACTCCTGCTCACAACTCCATCTTCCAACACGGCTCTCTGCAACATATCATCAGGACCGGACCCCCTCCTCTGAGCTCCCCCAAGATCGCTGTTACCACAAAGTCTAACCATCTTGGTCTTCCTTCTAACAACATATCACCTACTGCTGTTATGAACGTAAGTTCATATTCATATATAAGTAATATATATATTACTTATTAATATATTGCTCCCTCTTCCAGAAACTATATATAGTTTCTGGAAGAGGGAGCAATATATTAATAGATAACACTTATAGATAACACTAATTGTATTCGTAAGATCAGCTTGCTTTAGCCAGTAGCATGAATAATTGTTTGTTAATATCGAATATTTTCTAATCCACACTTCTTCCAGGTCGCTCCAAAACGTGCCAGCAACGAACACCATCCGTCTAGCGGAGAACAACGGAAAAAGAAACGTTTCGCTTTCCCTGAAGAAGCGACTTCTCCCGTCAAGGTAACCTCTCCCATCTCCCCTTCCTCTCCCGTCACTCTGAAGGGGCCTGGAAGTTCGCGGGTCTCTCCCATTTCTCCCATCCAAACCAGTGTGGACAACATCCTTACCACTCCTATCCTGAGGAACGGACTGCCTCTGCACAAACCCTCTCCTAAAAACTCTCCTCAGAACAGGAGGTTGGACTTGCGAGCTGAGTTCTCAGGCAGAAGATCGCCCCTGGTTAAAGTCACCAACAACACTTCTCCTATCACGCCTAAAGCTTCCCCCTCCACAGTCGGACAGTTCTACCAGCCGAACGTGTCAGTTTCACTGAACTCTTGCTCGAGGAACGATATCAATCTGTCTGACAGTGTGTTAGAACACAGCAAGTTGTCAGGACAGCAGATAGTGAATCGCACACCCGTCGTCACCATCAACCATCAGACTATCTCAATCGACCATGAGAGGGGTAAGGAGGCGCCCAAACCACGGTTAACTGTAGAGAGCGACGCGTTCTCCAAAAAGCAGCAGCAGGAAATCTTCGCACGACAGCAGCTCTACTCCAGGGCGTTCTCTCCTTTCTCACTTCCCAACTCCATCCCCACAACAGCAGCCGGGAAACTGAACAAGCAGTTCGAATTGACACAGCAACTGATGCAGCACGACCTGGGATCGTTAGTTGACCTACACGGGAGGGCCGGGGAGAAAGAGGTGCACTCACAACCTGCCTTCCCCACAGCAGCTGCCCAGCTCCGGCAGCAGCCCAACAACCTCCAGAGCGCTCGACAAGGCCCCAGACAGCATAGTCCACGACAACGGACAATCCCTACGGAGCTGATCATGCAGCAAGGAAGGGAGCGGCTGTTGTCGCAGCAGCAGGAGCGGTTACTGGCTCAACAGCGGCAACACGCCGCCTCCTCAGTAAGCCGCGACCATCAGGTTCACAGCCCCTTATTCGCCCAGCGTCAAGAGTCCCTCCTTCACCGACCCTCGGGAGCTCCCAACCAGCATCTCCAGCACCTACCCTACGGCGGGGGCATGCTCAATCAGATCGGCTACCCTATTGGACTCAACCCGCAGCTGTACAAACAGCTTACGACGGATCCTGCTTTGACCCAGGTGACCAGCGCCAGCTTACTGCAGTCTTTAGCTGGGTATCATCAGCAGTTGCAGCTGGCGGCGGCTGCTGCTGGCAAGTTTGGACCACTTGCCCATCTCTATCAGAGTAACTCTAAGCCTAGCGACGATTCCAAAAACCCCAATCAATTTGGTGTTATTAGACCTTGACTGTTTTTATCGAAATTTTATTGCTTTTATCTTATTATGTATATTTTTGCTAGACATTATTTTAATGCAAACCAATTTGAGTTGATTTTCGTCGCAAGCTTTATGGAAGATGTAAAAATTAGTGTTTTTTTGCCTCCCAACAAAATGTGCTTGTTTTACTTGTATCGGGGGGGGGGGGGGGGGGGGGGGGGGGGGGGGGTCCAATGGCATAAATGGAGAATTACTCATAGGTTTTTCCATTTTCTCCATAGAAATAGTCTCCATTTTATGCCATTTTATGCCATTGAAAACCTGAAAAATTTAGAATTTCGAGAAAAATTATTAAAAAAAAAGATATTTTCGGCCAATAATGAACAGAGTATCATGAAAATACATGGAGAAAAGTGGTTGACTTAGAAAATGTTCGTTCCGAGTCATTTTCGATAAGTACCTCCCGTATCGAGAGCTCCCGATTCCGAGCTCGTGTTGCAAAGGGGAGGCCTGCCTTCCGAGATTGCATTACCTCGAGTCCAAAATTGTGTATCGAGGGGAAGGTGTGGACTTCGAAAAACCGAAAAAATATTTTCGGCCAATAATGAACAGAGTATCATGAAACATGGAGAAAAGTGGTTTTCAGAAAAAACTTTGAAAAATGTTGACTTAGAAAATGTTCGTTCCGAGTCATTTTCGATAAGTACCTCCCGTATCGAGAGCTCCCGATTCCGAGCTCGTGTTGCAAAGGGGAGGCCTGCCTTCCGAGATTGCATTACCTATAACCAAAATATTTTCGGCCAATAATGAACAGAGTATCATGAAACATGGAGAAAAGTGGTTTTCAGAAAAAACTTTGAAAAATGTTGAGTTAGAAAATGTTCGGTTTTATTTGAGTCATTTTCGATAAGTACCTCCCGTATCGAGAGCAGAGAGCTCCCGATTCCGAGCTCGTGTTGCAAAGGGGAGGCCTGCCTTCCGAGATCGCATTACTTCGAGTCCAAAATTGTGTATCGAGGGGAAGGTGTGGACTTCGAAAAACCGAAAAAATATTTTCGGCAAATAATGAACAGAGTAGCATGAAACGTGGAGAAAAGCGGTTTTTTAGAAAAAATTAAAAAATTTAGACTTAGAAAATTACCCCTCGGTACACAATGTTATTGTTGGACTCGAGGCTTCCCCCTGGTAATCAGGTAATGGCAATGCGATCTCGGAAGGCAGGCCTCTCCTTTGCAACTCGAGCTCGGAAGTCGGAATCGGGAGCTCTCGATACGAGAGGTACGTATCGAGATTCGAGAATGACTCGGGCCAAAAATTTTCTAAGTCAAAATTTTTCAAAGTTTTTCTAAAAACCACTTTTCTCTACGTTTCATGCTAACCTCTTCATTATAAGCTGAAAATATTTTTTTGGTTTTTCGGTTTATTATCGAAGTTTGCAACTACCCCTTGAATCACAAATTTGGACTCGAGGCTTCCCCCTGGTAATGCGATCTTGGAAGGCAGGCCTCCCCTTTGCAGTGCGAGCTTGTTTCGACTGTCGAGGATGTAGGTCTCACTTCTCAGTGCCTATTACTCTCCCCTATTACTCACTCCTGCTAGCTGTAGCCTGTAGAAATAACTTTAAACTAGGCTGGAGTAATTATGAGTTTGCCTGAAGTGTGCCTCTACTAACCTAGTATAAGCATCTAGTAGCCTACTATGAGCTTTCATAAGCTTGTTACGCCCCTAGTAAGCGTAAATAAACATGTTAGGATGTCCAATTTAGGTGTTACTGTTAAATGGTGTTAAAGATGAAATTTTGAAGACAAAATTCGCGGCATAAAATGGAGAAAATGGAGAATTACTCATGGGTTTTTCCATTTTCTCCATAGAAAAAGTCTCCATTTTATGCAATTTTATGCCATTTTATGCCATTTATGCCATGGCCCCCCCCCCCCCCCCTTGTATCTTTCTAAGTTATTTATATTTATACATACAATATAAATAAACAGTTAAAACATCCCTGCCTTACGCATATAGTTCCTCATAGTTTAAGCCATTTCAATAACGACCCAATTGATATAGAACGTGGTTCAGTCCTTACCTGGCCAGCTGGGAATCTCAAGCTCTAGCTCCAGTGTCCATGAACCGAATGACAGGCTGAGCGCCGCCTAGTATTAGTAATCTTAACTATGTAATTGGTCACGTAAATTCGATCCTATCTAGATTGATTATTCATAATTTCTACGTCATACGTACCCACTGGCACTATATTATGTATTATTATTCGTCACGTTTGACGTTGCCAAAACGGTATTTTGCCAATATATTAACTCTCCAGGGATAGGATGCATTTTTACCCTACGTCATGGGGGGGGGGGGGGGGGGGTGTGATTCGGAATCAGCGTCCAAAAATACACCGATTTAGATCAATTTCATACCCAAATCGAACCCCTGAGCTGTCGTCCACGTGGCCTGGGAAGCAAATGTATTAACCCCTACACCACCCAGCTGCGCGACGTGGCAGCATTCATTAATCATTTTTCACTATTTTTATAGTCAGTCATGGTGACAACAGTCATGGTGACAACAGTCATGGTGACAACAGCCATGGTGACAACAGTCATGGTGACAACAGTCATGCAGGTGACAACAGTCATGCAGGTGACAACAGTCATGGTGACAACAGTCATGCAGGTGACAACAGTCATGGTGACAACAGTCATGGTGACAACAGTCATGCAGGTGACAACAGTCATGCAGGTGACAACAGTCATGGTTACAACAGTCATGGTGACAAAAGTCATGGTGACAACAGTCATGGTGACAACAGTCATGGTGACAGTCATAGGTGACAACAGTCATGGTGACAACAGTCATGGTGACAACAGTCATGGTGACTACAGTCATGGCGACAAAATTCATGGCGACAACAGTCATGGTGACAACAGTCATGGTGACAACAGTCATGGTGACAACAGTCATGCAGGTGACAACAGTCATGGTGACAACAGTCATGGTGACAACAGTCATGGTGACAACAGTCATGCAGGTGACAACAGTCATGGTGACAACAGTCATGGTGACAAAAGTCATGGCGACAACAGTCATGGTGACAACAGTCATGGTGACAAAAGTCATGGTGACAACAGTCATGGTGACAACAGTCATGGTGACAACAGTCATGGTGACAACAGTCATGGTGACAACAGTCATGGTGACAACAGTCATGGTGACAACAGTCATGGTGACAACAGTCATGGTGACAACAGTCATGGTGACAACAGTCATGGTGACAACAGTCATGGTGACAACAGTCATGGTGACAACAGTTTTAAGAAAATTCTTGTGAAAAGGCCCTTTGGGCATGAAAGTAATCGGAATCGATGTATTTTTGGACGCTGATTCCGAATCACCCCCATGACGTAGGGTTAAAATGCTTCCCTGGATCGGAGAGTTATGGGCAAAAAACCGATTTGGTCACGTGACAGGCTAGTAAAATACGAATTCGATTGTTTAGGGCTCGGGTTAGGGTTGGGATAAGTGTTTATGTAAAACCGTTTTGTACGGCTGCAAAACCATAAAAACCAAAGTCACGTGAAATTTTTGGGCGAGCGAATTAGTAAGATCAGCCACAAAAGGATGCTTGTAAGACGAAGTGACGAGTAAAATCCGTCAATTAACAAAAGTTAAAGTTTATGAAAAGCTCTGTCCATCGGACGTAATAATCAAAAAAACACGAACATAATTTAATATGACGCCCCGTCATTATTAAGTTTACTAATTATAAACAAAAACACTTTAAAAACATTTTCACAACAGCAATTACAATCATATGTTGTATGACCCGCCGCGCACGAGTGCGCGGCTCCCCCTGTATCGTAGAAACTCTACACTATAGCGACGCGACAGTGGGGGTCACCACGTGATACAATTCATTCCCACGCTAAGAGGTGTTACTGATATGAGACATAGAGATAGAGATGACGTCACGTGAGTAAGCACGTGGACAGAATAGCGTGTTTCTTTAATATTTTCCAAGCTTCACTTTCAGACTTCGATTCCTTGTCCGTACTTCCCTCGTCCTGAACCTGAACGATGTGTGAGTCTTAAAATTGGGAAAATGCCGGTGTAGATCAAAACATTGAAGTTTGAACGTTTCAAATAATATGTCACAAGACTTTACATCAGGATTTCACCTAACCATGTGCTTTCGCGCCACTTCGGGCGCGCTTGTTTCACAAGTCGTGAGGCGGGCGCGCGCTACTGCAAGCGCAAGGGCTCTGGATAGAGCAACATCCGGATTAATAAACAAATGCAACAATAAGCTTTATTACCAATTACAATTCGTAAGCCGTGATCGAATGGAAAAAGCGAGCGACCGATTTCATTCTCGGTATCAATTTGCATTTGCGGACGGTTATTCAAATTAATATCATTTCCTTTTGTTTGGAAAAGAGAGACACTGGCAGCGGTACACTCTACCCATGATTATGGGTTTTGGTCAAATATCATCTCTTTTTGATTATAATGTCAGGATAATTTACAAAGCCGAAATGTAAACTCATAACTTCATTGATATTTATATTAATAATTAGGAGGTTATTTCATCGATTTCGAAATTTTGAATATGGCACTTTTTACTCATTCAAGTTGGCATTAAATTCATATATAATTCCATTTCAATATCGCGGGAAAGCAGATTTTATTCGAAATCACAAATGAGCAAAATTCTCACCTTTCGCACGTGCAAACTTTGAGCGAACGTTGCGTGCGCATACAATATCACAATGCTGGCAAGGGCAACTTGGTCGTTTAGCTCCGGACAGTCTATGCAACGTCTATGCAACGTCCATGCAACAACAAAAGAACCGTCTATGCAACGTCTATGCAACGTCCCTGCACAATGAACACTCTATGCACACTCCCTGCACGGTCAGTCTATGCAACGTCTATGCAACGTCTATGCAACGTCTATGCAACGTCCCTGCACAGTACCATATGAACACCGGCTACTAGCCGGCTACTAGCCGGCTACTAGCCGGCTAGTAGCCACTTTTGTAATAACAGCTCCTCAACTTCACATTACCAACCGGCTACTAACCGGCACTTGAAAAGTGGTCACTAGCCGGCTACTAACCGGCTACTAGCCGGCTAGTGACCACAAAGTGGCTACTAACCGGCTACTAAGCGGTCACTAGCCGGCTATTAGCCGAGCTCTAAAGCAGACCTACTAGTAGCCGGTTCCAAACCGGCTACTAGCCGGCACTTAGAAAGCGGTCACTAGCCGGCTACTAACCGGCTACTAACCGGCTAGTAACCACCAAGTGGCTACTAACCGGCTACTAACCGGTCACTAGCCGGCTCTTAAGCGGACCTACTAGCCGGCACTCGAAAAGCGGTCGCTAGCCGGCTACTAACCGGCTACTAACCGGCTAGTAACCACCAAGTGGCTACTAACCGGCTACTAACCGGTCACTAGCCGGCTCTTAAGCGGACCTACTAGTAGCCGGTTTAGAACCGGCTACTAATAGGTCTGCTTTAGAGCTCGGCTAATAGCCGGCTAGTGACCGCTTAGTAGCCGGTTAGTAGCCACTTTGTGGTCATTAGCCGGCTAGTAGCCGGTTAGTAGCCGGCTAGTGACCACTTTTCAAGTGCCGGTTAGTAGCCGGTTGTTAATGTGAAGTTGAGGAGCTGTTATTACAAAAGTGGCTACTAGCCGGCTAGTAGCCGGCTAGTAGCCGGCGTTCATATGGTACTGTGCAGGGACGTTGCATAGACGTTGCATAGACGTTGCATAGACTGACCGTGCAGGGAGTGTGCATAGAGTGTTCATTGTGCAGGGACGTTGCATAGACGTTGCATAGACGGTTCTTTTGTTGTTGCACGGACGTTGCATAGACGTTGCATAGACTGTCCGGAGCTAAACGACCAACTTCCCATATCCCCTTTATTGTTTTCCAGGCATTAAGACTCATCGAAAGTAGTTCAGCAGGTATATTTAAGTTCAAAACATTCTAATTCAATGTTAAAGATGACAGGAATAAGAAATAGTTATGTGGAGGTTTTTAAGAAATTTGCGCAAAATACGCGCCAGCATGTTATACGAAATTAGGTAAAAAACCCAAAATCGCCATATTCAGGTGCCTTAAAACCGTGTTAAAATTGAGTTAGAGATCTGAAACTTTGCAGGGCGTCTAGACCTTGCCCAAATCGACTGTAAACAAAATTTCATGTTTCAGCAGTATCGGCAAGTGGGTTTTCTGGAACCCCTGTTTTACAACAGATTGTCGTGAAGCATATATACTATATATAGACGCTTTGGCAGTCAATTGTAGCCTACATTTAAGTGTCCGTAGATCCAAAAGTATAAACGATACAGTCATCTCGAACCACAGGTTTTAAAGATAATCGTTTAAACTTCAGTTTACATTGTATTGAAAAATAATTTAACGTCATCATCATCACTTGATGACGTCATCAAATTAAGTGTTTTTAAAACTTGATTTTTGACAAAGTAAGAAATTTTCAAATCGATTTTACACCATTAAGGAGTAATTGTATTCAAAATCTGAGGACATTTTCACCTTAGATAATTGTTCAAGCATTCCGAAAATCTACCGGAAAAGTTTCCTACCTTGCTCCTTCATAAAGATATTTGCTATTGAAGTTAGTGCTTTTTTAAAGAATAATTTTATAAAAACACAAAAGTTGTGAATTAGTATTCTCTGGTGTTGGGCCATCCCTTGGGTTGTGGAGCTCAATTTTGCTTCTTAAAGGTGTAAATTGTGTTATAGGCTAGTTTTAAAGTTAAAAATCGAAAAGTTGCACACGTGGGGACACGCCCAAATTGATTTAAAATAGCTAAAATCACTAAAAATTTTGATTTTCACGATTTTTATCAACTTTGGAGTCCCCTTGTGATCCAAGTTCTTTTTGATGATATTTGACCAAAACCCATAATCATGGGTAGAGTGTACCGCTGCCAGTGTCTCTCTTTTCCAAACAAAAGAAAATGATATTAATTTGAGGAACCGTCCGCTAATGCAAATTGAAACCGAGAATGAAATCGGTCGCTCGCTTTTCCGATCCCATTTAATAAGCTTTATTACAATTCGTAAGCCGTGAATGAATGGGAAAAGCGAGCGACCGATTTCATTCTCGGTTTCAATTTGCATTAGCGGACGGTTCCTCAAATTAATATCATTTTCTTTTGTTTGGAAAAGAGAGACACTGGCAGCGGTACACTCTACCCATGATTATGGGTTTTGGTCAAATTGAATAACCGTAAATTTTTGCATAGCAGTATTTTATATATAATTTAATAAGCATGCAAAGTTTCAGAAGATTTCATAAAGAACTTGGATCACAACGGGACTCCAAAGTTGATAAAAATGGTGAAAACAGCAATTTTCAGTAATTTTAGCAATTTTCTATCAATTTGGGCGTGTCCCCACGTGTGCAACTTTTCGATTTTCAACTTTAAAACTAGCCTATAACACAATTTAGACCTTTAGGAAGCACAATCGAGCTCCACAACCCAAGGGATGGCCCAACACCAGAGAATACTAATTCACAACTTTTGTATTTTTATAAAATTATTCTTCAAAAAAGCACTAACTTCAATAGCGAATATCTTTATGAAGGAGCAAGATAGGAAAATTTTCCGGTAGATTTTCAGAATGCTTGAACAATTATCTAAGGTAAAAATGTCCTCAGATTTTGAATAAAATTACTCCTTAATTTTTTTTTTGAAAACAAATAGAATAATATATAACAATATAATTTACAACAATGTATATCGACCAGACATAGGACTCATAATTAGCTAAGCTTTGATACAAAGCATGCGAACTCAAAGTCGCTTTCACAACTTTTGTCAACTGAATTGACAGAAGATCTGGTTCCTCTTATACACATAACAGGAGAACCAGCTTCCTAATAATAAATGAAAGTTTACATCTTTAAAAATTGACAACATCTGAATAATTTTGTTGAGTTTTATAACTTATTTTCTCACACAATAATCTAAAGAATGTTCTCGCTTCTGGCCCGCTGCCACCCGTGACAGAGTATACCAGTGGACAGAAACTCCCATGTTCGACATTCAATATTCTCTCGTTGTATAACCTCCGCTTCTGAGTCTCAGCTCTCTCGTATATTTTTTCTGTTGATGATGAGAGATAAGACTCAGAATTGGGATTGAGAAACTTTATGTCGAAATAGGAGTTCTGTCCCGGACGATAGAATCCCCTGGCACGGACGTCAGGATGGGCGTTGTCTCCTGTTAGTGTGGCACTTGTTGAGAAAGTCTCCCCGTCTAAAGTCTGTAGGTGGGGCTCACATTCTACGTCTTTGCAAACAGTTGATAGTTGTTTGGCTATGAAATCCCTAACTGAGTTGTGGCGGATGATGATGTAGCCTCCTCTTGGACAGTTTAGAGCATGGTTCTGCACACGATCGGCGAAGAGTCGGCAGAAGACGAACTGCGAGGACTGTAGAAAACATCACGATGGTTGTTGGTGACGTGATGGACACACCTAAGATTGGCACCCGGAAACGAGCTCCTGCCTTAGACATCAGCAGAACAACCCTTCAGCGAATCCTAAAGCAAGACCTTTCTAACCGGGCCTACCGAATCACCGGGTATCCAATCAAAGCCTAATGAACCTCATTAATACACGCTAACGCCTTACTCTTGATCAGATTGGGTGACGAGATCACTAATTGAGTGCAAATATCACTGACTGAGTGCTCGGATCACATATCCGATGAATTTTAAAATGGTCATAACTCAGCCATATTTTAACCAATGAACTTGAAACTTTTGGAAAAGTTTTCAATTATCAAGCCAAATGTGTGCAAAAAATTTTGAGTTCTTAGCTTAAAGCGTTCTCATTTTATGAAGACAATAGTGAAAAAGAGGGAGTGTCACGCCACGCCCACTGTAATTGGGCGTGGCTTACGAAACTTTCAGGAAATCTAAGTTTGACCCATATCTATAATCTCTGAAATTTTGGTGCAATTTGGAGACGAATTACGTGAGTTATTAAGAGGTTGCGTGTGGGTAGTCACTTATGGGCCACCCTGTATATATATATATAATATATATATATACTTCACGACAATCTGTTGTAAAACAGGGGTTCCAGAAAACCCACTTCCCGATACTCCTGAAACATGAAAATTTTTTTACAGTCGATTTGGACAAGGTCTAGACGCCCTGCAAGATTATCTTAAAATTTATTCCGCTTTTATTTTTATTTCCACTCTCGATTCCTTGCTAGCAGTCCGGTTAATTTATTACCTTTAGTGGGTCTCATTTTATCATTAGCTCTAATTAAAGAACCTCTCACCCTCTCAGAAAACTCCGTTTGGAGATATTCATATTCCTTATTACGCTCTAAGTTATTAATTAAAGAACCTCTCAGTCTCACCCTCTCAGATTTTCAACGCTCCGTTCATTTTTATAGCTTTATTATTTTTATCTTTTTACTACACTTACTAACACGTGCTTTACAAAGGAGCAATAGTTTGCGGAGGCATTCTAGAACGGTATATATTTTAGCTTTCAGTTTCTGTTTCATTATCTTAAAATTTATTCCGCTTTTATTTTTATTTCCACTCTCGATTCCTTGCTAGCAGTCCGGTTAATTTAGTACCTTTAGTGGGTCTCATTTTATCATTAGCTCTAATTAAAGAACCTCTCACCCTCTCAGAAAACTCCGTTTGGAGATATTGCTTATTACGCTCTAAGTTATTAATTTTCCTTGTGTTTGAATCTTGTCACTTTTTAACTGTTTTTAGTTTTTGTTATTTTCGGTCGATTTCTGCACTTTTACACTGGGTCATCATTCATAATTTCTGGGATTGAGACGACTTATATCAGCATTAAAGGAAGAGTTTGCTTGTCTGACTTACTTCATTAGACACTTCTGGTCAAGAACTGAACAAGAACCACATTCGAAAACTGGAACATCTGAATGACTCCGCAACCCAGGAATAAACTACTCAGTTATTATCGCTCAATAATCGGTTTGGTATCGACGTTACATACTTTATTTTATTTTATTAAAAAGCTGATTTTAGAAACCAGGGAATTAAAGTTACCCTCCTAAGGCTAACATTAAATCGCTGATTTTATTTATATATATCACTTTTTTTTTGTTCATTCTTTTCCTTCAAAACATTCCAGTACATTGTGCAGAAAGTTGGAGATGAAGCCGTAGTACGTACATGTAGCATTGTACTGGATCAAACTTGCAGAGTGTGGTTTCCTCCAGTCTGCGCCGCGCGCTTATATAAACATACGCGGCGCAGATCGACTGGTATGGAGGAGATTGCACTGTGTAGGCTCCGGTGTAGTGTGATATGTATGTACTACGGCTTTACAAATTTTGGAAGCATGTAGGGATATATTTCTGATACCAATCGTATATACTAAAAATACTCTAGCACAATTGTAACTGCAGTTTTACAGAACTCTAAATGCTTAATGAACACTCTTGCAGGTACCACCCGTATTCACACTCAGACCTGAGTTTAGTCATTTTCCGATACGAGATTGGGGACGGGTTCTATAAACAAACAAACAAACAGACGCCCTGCAAAGTTTCATATCTCTAACTCAATTTAACATGGTTTTTAAGGCACATGAATATGGCGATTTTGGGTTTTTTACCTAATTTCGTATTACATGCTGGCGCGTATTTTGCGCAAATTTCTTAAAAACCTCCACATAACTATTTCATATTCCTGTCATCTTTAACATTGAATTAGAATGTTTTGAACTTAAATATGCCTGCTGAACTACTTTCGATGAGTCTTAATGCCTGGAAAACAATAAAGGGGATATACTAGTATGGGGGGTAAATAGTATTGTGAATATAAGGGCGACGGTAATGCTTGCCAGCATTGTGATAGATATCACGACAATCTGTCGTAAAACAGGGGTTCTAGAAAACCCACTTCTCGATGTTCCTGAAACCTGAAACTTTTTTTGCAGTCGATTTGGTCAACGTCTAGACGCCCTGAAAAATTTCAGATCTCTAACTCGATTTTAACATGGTTTTTAAGGCACCTGAATATGGCGATTTTGGGTTTTTTACCGAATTTCGTATAACAGTGCTGGCGAGTATTTTATGCAAATTTCTTAAAAATCTCAACATAACTATTTTATATTTCTGTCATCTTTGACATCAAATTAGAATGTTTTGAACTAAAAATAAATCTGCTGAACGACTTCCGATGAGTCTTAATGCCTGAAAAACTCCTGCCGGAGGCGGCGGCCTTCGGCCGCCGCCTCCGGCCGGAGTGCACGCTTCGCGTGCACGAAAGAGGCTTGTAACGTGTACCAAAGGGGGTATAATAGTAAAGGGGGTATAATAGTAAAGGGGGTACATGGTATACCCACAATAAATGCACCGGTCGTGCTTGCCAGCACTGTGATTGTTACTTATTATAACAATCCAGAAGATTGTTTACCTTAGAGTTAGTCATTTGTGTCCCAAATGTGCCCCAGCTGGTCCCCAACTGTATCTGCCCCAAGTGGCCAAGTGTGCCACAAGTGTGCCACAAGTGTGCCACAAGTGTGCCCCAAGTAACTTTGTGCCCCAAATGTGCCCCAAGTGTGTTTAGTTTACAAAAACTGTGCTTCAGGTAATTTTTTTGCCTCAACTGTGCCCCAAGTGTGCCCCAAGTGTGCCCCAAGTATGCCCCAAGTAACTTTTTGCCCCAACTGTGCCCCAGGAAATACAATTTTGTGCCCCAAGTGTGCCTAGCTAGATTACCAAATTGCCCTTTAATTCATCACGGAGAAGTCTTGTAATGACAGCTGGTCAGAATTTAATATTTGATACACTATTGGATCGTTGTTATTTGATACAATAGTCGAAATGAGACTGACCAGTGACCAATTACCAATCTTTCTCTATTCGAATTTTACTCTATAACATCCAATTGTTTAGCGCCGAGTTAAACAGATTGACGAAATTCTCGTCAATATAATGTTTTGTTAACGTTATTCTGCAACTATAAATTGTCTAATTTAACCAATAAGTCTCAGCTTAAACCAAATGATTGGACCATAAGAAACACATCAAAGCCAAAGCTTTGTTCTGACAATTATTTATCTGGCCATTATTTTGCACTCTTCTTTTGTTACCAAATTTTAAACAATGAGAAAAATATATGTTTTACGAAAAACACAGCGGCAGCGTTATTTATTTTCGCAACTATTAGCCTGTTTTCATTATTTAAAAAAACTGTTTAAATAAGCTGTTTTAATTATTCAAAATATATGTTTTACGAAAAACTTCTTTATTATCGCAACTAATAACCTTTTTTCATTATCCACAAAACCTTCTACAAAGGCTTTTTATAAATTTTCCCCAAATATCTGGAGCCATAATCAAATTCATTTGACTATAAATTGTGAATTGTAAAGCTCTGAAGACTGAATAATAATTCGCATCACAATTCGTTTTATTTCGGACAATTTGTTTTGAACTCCGTCTGCTCCAACCTCGAGAAGATACGTCGAGAAGATGAACCAGTTAGTTTTGCTGACTTCGGTATTGGTGGTCTGTTCTATCGCAACAGACCCGATCGTGAATGATTCCAAAAATTATTTGGTCAGACTTCGAAGGGCAGCAGAAGAGACTAAAGGTACAGAATTTATTTAATTGTAGAGCTTACATTTTTAGGAATTAAGAACGAAAAGATAGAAACCGCCCACAATTCTCGTCCAAGCTTCTTACTCTTAGAATTGCCGTTTCTGCTCATATAATACCCTCATAGATTTAATGATTTAAATGTACATCTTTGTTCGGTATATGCTAATGTCGAAGCGTGTAATAAATGTTAGAATTTATTTATTTATTTATTCGAAACGAAACGAAACGAAACACTGTATTTACTACCCCGCTACTATGCGACAAAGATATTGTATAAAGATAACTAAATAATTTACACAATACGGTGCCCATCTCTGAGCGGCTCTCCTCAAATAACTTTCTCTCCTCCTCGGAGCAGAAAGTTAAAAACAAAACACGGGTCTCATAAATCAAAAAATACTAAATAATGTTAAAGAGATAATTTCAGATTAACTGTCGCAAAAAATGGTTAAAGTATACATATTACATAATTGATTTTATTGACACACCGATAAAAACCAGAAAAACAAGAAGTGGATACTTGGAAAACAAAAAATAACACAAAAAAAGACTAGAAGCCACAAAAAATAGCTTAACCAGGCTATAGCTGATCATACAAATAGTTCTTTAACTTACCCTTAAAAGAGACAATATTGTCGATGATACGGACATTAAGAGGGAGAGAATTCCATGATTCAGGTGCATAGTTGCTGAACCGCCTGCTAGTTGCCTTCAATTTAGAGAACTTAGGTATCTTCATAAGAAGGTTGCATGCTGTTTTTGTTCTGGTTTCTTTGACAGCCTTATCATCTCTGTTCATTTGAACCAACTCTTGGAGGTACATTGGTGCCAATCCATGGGTCACTTTGAAACAGATGAGACACACTTTGAAAAATATCCTCTTTTCAACAGGGAGAATATGAGCTTTCTTGTAGAAAGGAGACAAGTCAGTATTTCTGTCATAGATGTCGTAAATGAAACGTATCCCTGCATTTAGAACAGATTGCAGCTTCTTCACTCTAGTCTTTGAAAGATTCAAGGGCATTACAATAGTCCAGCTTTAATATGATCAGTTGTTTGACCAGCATGAGCTTAACTCTCTCATCTAGATACTTTCTGATAGTTCTAAGATTGTTCATTGTCCAGCAACAGTTCTTCCTAACGTTGTTAATCTGCCTTTCCATGTTGAGAGATTCATCTAGTAACACTCCAAGACTCTTCCAGGAATCGTTTTTACATACAGTTGGTGTAATAATGGTGTCATATTATTATATAACTTTATTCAAATCAAAAATAGAACATAAATGAACATCTTAAAGATCTGAGTAGCCAGAAAAAAAGAAAAACTGATACACAAGCTATAACAACTTCTTCCATCCCGCTCTATCAGAGGCTAAAAGTCTTAAATTGTACAAATCGTCTGTATTTACAAATGGAATGTTCCTGCTACCTAAATCAAATTTAATAGTCTTAAGCAAGTTCGACTGGTGTCTACCTACTCTACCCTTTTTAGTACTCTGACTCTCTACTGCAAAGTGTAATGCAAGCTGTGCAGGTGAGTTGTTATCACTGCGAAGGACATGTCCGAGCATCCTCCATCGTGCACATGCAACACGCTCACTGAGTGGAACCACTTCACATCTCTTGTAAAGGGTTTCGTTTTTGATTATATTAGGGTAAGTCATTCTGATGATCTGCCTCAGATGCTTTCTGTGGCAAATATCCAGTTTACTCAGTAGCTGCTTTGAAGCTGCCCAGCAGCTACAATTATACATTAAGACGGAGACCACCTGGGCTTCGTAGATCTTAAGTCTGGTCTTAAGAGGTATGCGTTTACCTTGTTCCCAAACTTTCTTGTAGGTTTGGAAAGCAAGATTTGCCAGAATACATCGTCTTTTTATGTCCTCGTTGCTGCACAATTTGGAACCAAGTGAGATAGATGATCTCCAGGACTCTCTTCCTCGAAGTGGCTCTCCTTTGTCATCAACTTCGTTCTTCTCGGCCAGATAGATATGTGTGAACTCTGTTTTTGATTCGTTGACAAAAAGATTCCACTCCTCCAATATCTCCTTGCATATTGGTAACATGGACTCCAAATTCTTTTTATCCTCGTCTGTGAAGTCTTTGTCGTCTGCGTACTCCCACTCAAGAGGTAGCAGGTTTTCAGCAAACGGAGGGTTGGGTCTTAGATAAGACATAAAGGCACGAAGGTGGTAAAGTGCGCCAGCCAAATACAGGGTGAAAAGGTTTCCAGATAAACTATCACCTTGGAACGCACCTATCGTGACAATGAACTCTCCTGATACGGTAGACCTCACTTTAATCTTCAGTTTGGTACATGAGAGTAGGTACCTTACCAGTCGGATGTCGTCTTCACTACAACCAGCATCAGCAAGAAGTTCTAGCAAAACTGATCTCTTAATGGTGTCGAATGCAGATGACATATCAATACCCATTTTGTGTAGAGACCAGCGTTTCTCCTTCACAACTGAAATTAGGATCCGTTGTGTCCAAACAATATTTGCACAGCTATGGCCAGGCTTGTAGGCATTTTGCCAAGGTCCAGTGTACTGAGAAACTTGTCTTTGAATGCGTCTAAGGACTATCATGGACAATATCTTCCTGGTGCCGTTTAAAAGACAAAGAGGGCGCAAACTTTTTAAAGGTCCACGTGGCTTACCAGGTTTTTGCAGTGGGGTAAGGAATCCTTCAGTGAATGAAGGTACATGTTCATGACGTTCAAAAGATTGATTGGTCAGCTGTGCAAATGTAGAATAGAAAATAGGTGGGGAGTGTTTAAGGAATTCGTTTGGTATACCATCAGGACCAACAGCCTTACCATTTCTTAGCTTTTTGGCAGCTTGTTGCACTTCAAAGGATGTTATGGGATTGTTTAGTGGCTGAGGACTGCCAACAAACGGCTCAAGTGGAGGTTCATTGTCTGGTCCTGTGTAGTGTTGCTCAAAATAATTGCGTATAATGTCAGCTTTGTCACTCTCATTATCTACCAGTTGATTCTTGTCATTAAAAACAGAGATGGAGTCTGATTTCTTGTTACCTGATAGTTGCCGGACAGCTTCAAACATTTTACGGCCGTCGTCTGTATTATTGATAGAGTCTGCAAGACTGTTTGCAACTTCTATTCTGAGAGTATTTAGTCGCTTCTTTATGTCATTTGAGAGTTTGTTAATTTTTGATCTCAAGTCCTTTCTGTCTCTGTATTCATTATTATTCAGAAGTTGTAGCAATCGTTTTCTTTCCTCTGACATTTCAACAACTTCACTATCAGAAGAGTGGTGTCTCTTTCGCTGTGGCTCGCGTAGACCCACAGTGGAGATGGCAGCAGTCTCAACACTTTTAAATAGTTTTCCGAACTGTTGACAAGTATCATTAGAAGAATAGTCAGGTTCAGATACTAGTTGGTTGATATTAACAGTAAGTGCAGATTTAAACTGTTGTTGCGCTGCAATGCTACCTACAAGAGTGGTTGTGTTGAATGCCTTCTGAGTAGTCCTCTTCTTCCTGTAGAAACTATAACGCAGGGAAAAATCTGCTTTCGCAACTACAAGCTTGTGGTCACTGCGGTGCTTAGTTCCCGCATATGACCTTGCATCAGTCAGTAGTGCTTTGCTCCTGGACTTGCAAAGTATATAGTCTATCTGTGAGAAGTATGGTTTACTCTTTCGGGTGGATTGGTCTCTTATCCATCCAGTGCGTGTAGTTATATGCCTGCTGCTGTGGGAGAATGAAGTATTGGTAGCAAATAAGCCATTTGCTGCCAGAAAATGTAACAATCTCTCTCCATTCTCGTTCCTTCTACCAACACCATGCCTACCTAAGTGCTGCTGTAAACCATTTTCTTCATCAACAAGTGAACGCTTGCCTAACTTGGCATTGAAGTCACCTAACATCCATACTTCAAATCGAGCAGGAACACTGATAGCCTCAAGAAGCTCACCATAAAATTGATCAGCTAGTTGAGGGTTCTGGACTGATTTTGGATTTGTAGGACTGTAACAATTTATAATTCTGATATATTAAGGTGGTTTGTTTACCCGATTGGGTTTTAGTTTAACGTCCATGTAAACGACTCTGTCACTGATCTGATGATGCGATAAAACACTGTCCATAAAACGCTTGTTAACAACAAAACCAAGACCTCCATGTCTACCCTGCTTCTGGTCAAACAGAAACAGTCTATGATGACCGGGAAGTGTTGTTTCCAAGAATTCACGAGTTTTGGTTTCTTGTAAGGCCAAAATATCTAAATCGTATCTGTCGATGTCCTCTGCAACAAGATGTTGCTTGTGAGTGGTGGAGAGACCACAAACATTCCATGTCCCAAAATTGAGTGTCGTACTAGCAATGATGGAAAAAGTTGCACAAAGAAGGTATCCAGCGATCTTTGTCGAGGCGATAAACTTACTGGCTGCTTTCACTGCCATGCAGGCTCGTTACTGTCACACACCATCCTAAAATAATGGTGTCACCAAATTTTATTGTTATTTCAAGGTCAAACTTCTTCAGTACCAAAGGCTTTCCAATGACTAACAATTCAGTCTTGCTCTCATTCAGTTTCATGAAATTATTAACCATCCATACTTTGATTTCAGACAGACAGTCATTGATCCTACTAGTGACATTCTGCAGCTCCATGGGCCTCATCGGGTGGAAAGCTATATAAAGTTGTGAGTCATCTGCATAAAGCTGAATATCGAGACCATACCTTCTAGCTATTTCCTGGAGCAGCTTAATGTATAAGATGAACAGGATAGGTCCCAATAGAGAGCCCTGGGGTACCCCAAACAACAGACACAGGAAGTCAGATAATGAGTCATCTACCTTAACCTTGAAAAACCTGCCTGAGAGGTAAGAACTAAACCATTTCAATGCAGAGTCCTTAATACCAAAATCTTCATTTAATGAAAGTTTATAATCAAACTTAAGGAGGCCGGGGGGGGGGGGGGGGTCTTCATCGAAATTCTCTCGAAATTCATTTTATTGTTGTTTCTGATAGAGGGCAGCAATATCTATTAGCTTCTTTTGGTCCCATGGAAAAATATTTTTCCTAGCCGAAATTATCGCTTGGCAAAGATCAGCGCTTATGAGTTGAGTGGAGTTGGGTTAAAAACATATAAGAGATACGATGATTTAACTTGTAGAAGCTTTCAATAAACATGTGTTAATCGTCGTCAGCTTATGAGTTATTGTAACAACAGTTAAGTTAAGGAATCATCCACGCTCAATTACAAAAGCCAAATAAAATAAATAACATATTATTTATGACAGTATAATGACACATAAACAGTATAAGAATACAGTTTACTCGCACAAATACAAGACACCAAAATACTTTCAGTGCAGCTATCACAGATGGTGTGAAAAATTGCATATTACAAGCCGGGCCCCCTGAAACATCTTATGTATATGCAACTCTGAACTCACTGTACCTACCTTGGGTTATGTTTAGTTGTAATATTTTTACTGGTTGAGGTCAAATCCTATCATAATTCAGTTATTGGAAGGGTTGAGATTGTGTTCACAGTTCAATTACAAAATAATATATGGCGTGTAGCATTAAGTAGAGGGAATGTCCAATCGTACATCTTTATAACATTTAACGAAGTTTGATGACTTTCGTTGTTCATCATGAAGCATACTTAAGTCTGATCAAGCTGTATTTCCCGTTGCCAGTCGTTGCCTGCAGTTAACCTGCAACAAAATCTGAATATTATTGATAGCACTAATAAGATTGAAGAGACAATTTCGAATCCCTCTATATCTCACTCTCAGTAACAAAATTGAATGTTCAAATGTTTTTAAGTCATTCAAAAGTTCAGAGGACGAGATCTTCTTTAATTTATACAATGTAATTTACAATTTATACAATTTATACATACTTCAATAGTGCAATGTTGATCTCAAACTTCTAGAACTTGTCTTAGTTTGAAGAGCAGTCTGACTGAGGGCAATATCAGGTTTTATGGACTTCAGACACTGCAAATCTAGATACCTGTAAAGAATGAATTTAATACAACGCTATATTAAAATCTTGCTAAAGTTTAGAAAATAGACATGAAATACGGGCAAAGAGTTGTTGCCCCCTTCTCACAATTTCTCTTGTACCCAAGGGGGGGGGGGGGGGGGGGGGGGTGCCAACGGACATTAATGTGCATTAATGGGCATTAATATGCATTAATGGGCATTAATGGGAATTAATGGCAGTCTGAGCAAAATTTTAAAATACTGCCAGTAATGTCCGTCGGTACCCCCCCCCCCCCCACCCAAGT
Source organism: Bolinopsis microptera (assembly GCF_026151205.1). Lineage (NCBI taxonomy): Eukaryota > Metazoa > Ctenophora > Tentaculata > Lobata > Bolinopsidae > Bolinopsis > Bolinopsis microptera. The sequence continues at coordinate 4,421,061 of NC_087079.1, read as the reverse complement.
TCCAAACGTGTACCCTCATGGCTATCCGGCACAGTGCATTATGTCTTCAAGTCTAACAAGTGTATTACTTTCAATGAAATTTTACTAAAATTTAAGACAGATGTAGAAATAATTGATTATGTTGTTAATTAGATTTCAACGTGTAAGACTAGTGAGGAAGAGATGAAAGTAGGACTAGGATTGACAGCGGCAATTTTATAGATGGTTCTGTCCGCACATTGGCGGCAATGCAGATTCACAGGGTGATCCAAAACAACCCGGAAACTTAGACCATAGCTAGACAGTACGTTATGCGGTCGATAACGTGATGGAGTTTTTGTTAGATAGCTAGACGGTACCTACTGCAGTAGGTGATCCAGTATTTGATCATAGCTGGACGGCACATAGTGCAGTACATGATCCAGTATTTTACCCTAGCTAGACGGCACCTGATCATTTTAAACATTATACCGAACTTGTCCATAAATGTTGAGGTCTTGCAAAATGTCCAACACGAATCTATTTTGAAATTGAAGTGTGTTATTTATGTGTTTAATTTGAATTTAGATTATTATGGAAGTCCGTTCGTTTCAAATAAATCATCCAAACCTCCGACAATTGACCCCCGACAATTGACCCCACAACAATCTAATTTAATACAAATAACCCTGACCCTGACCCTGACCCTGACCCTGACCCTGACCCTGACCCTGACCCTGACCCTGACCCTGACCCTGACCCTGACCCTGACCCTGACCCTGACCCTGACCCTGACCCTGACCCTGACCCTGACCCTGACCCTGACCCTGACCCTGACCCTGACCCTGACCCTGACCCTGACCCTGACCCTGACCCTGACCCTGACCCTGACCCTGACCCTGACCCTGACCCTGACCCTGACCCTGACCCTGACCCTGACCCTGACCCTGACCCTGACCCTGACCCTGACCCTGACCCTGACCCTGACCCTGACCCTGACCCTGACCCTGACCCTGACCCTGACCCTGACCCTGACCCTGACCCTGACCCTGACCCTGACCCTGACCCTGACCCTGACCCTGACCCTGACCCTGACCCTGACCCTGACCCTGACCCTGACCCTGACCCTGACCCTGACCCTGACCCTGACCCTGACCCGATCAATTGACCCCAGTGTAATTACATTGGGGTCAATTGTTTTAAACTAATTACAACACTACAAATCTATTACATTTATTGAGTGAGGTATGAGATATGATAGACGAGCGTAAGTTTTGACGTGCAAAGGACTGCTGTGAGTGTACTTGAAGATTACTCATCCTCCTCCTTCTCATCAAAACTATTCTCATCAAAACTACTATCTGGACTGAAGGTATTGCGTTTACAGTGTTTATTGTGCTTCTGAACATTGAACTCTTGATAATATAACTATGTCAAATAATCAGAGCTCAGACATTAGTCTCCACTTTTGTGAGCGCCCTTTAGAACATTTGAACTTTTCATTCCAGTCTGAAAAATCAGAGAACTGTAACAATTGTCTGTCAAAAGACATCAAGATTGACTTTTTAGAAAAAAAGTTGTCTTTATTGAATGAAATTATCAGAACTAGTGATCTCATTGCTCAGTACAATGATAGTCTCATATCAGATCAAACTCAAATACAAGAACAGAGTTTTAAGTGTGAAAATTTGCTGCCGAACTTATCAGAGGAGATTGAATGTGAGATCATAACCATTACCCCTCAGTCACACGTTGTTATCAATCAAGTAGAAGCGTTTGATGTAGATGACATTGTTGTGGAAGATGTTGTATCGGACAGTTTGTTTGTTGACAACGATGTCGTGGACAAGGTTGTTCCACAGGAGGTTGTTGGAAACGAGATTGTTATCAGTGAGATTGTTGTTAACGAGGTTATGGCAGACGAGGATGATGTGTCTGATCTCCCTGTATCTACTGCTACTGGTGAATCACGGATCAACACCCCTAAGCCCAGAGACAAATATCCAAACTTGGTCCCTGCCCCTGTCTACGATCCTATAACACCGGGGCCAATGAATATATCTGTAACTTGTTCCCCATCACCAGTGAAACCAGTTACCCTACTAGATGATGGTCCATTCTCTAAATTTTCACTTGATCTATTAATGGAAGAACTTGAGTTCAGTCACGGTTTTAAAAACAGGAAATCGGTTTATTTTGGTGACTTTCCCTATGAGTATTCAGGTGCAACACATGACCCAAAAAGTGTACACAATGATTCCTACCTTGCTAAACTCAGCTCCTACATTAATGTGATATTACCCAATTTCAGACACAATAGTATTCTCGTCAATCTATATGAAACTGGAGCAGAGTTCATGCCAGCTCATAGCGATTCTGAATCATGTATTGTAGAACACTCTGATATTGTAACCATTTCACTTGGTGCGACGAGAACACTGCAAATTAGATCAAACGGCAGCAATGAAGTTGTGGGCTCTGTGCAGCTTCAGCATGGAGATGTCTTCATCATGTCCAAATTGTCTCAGGCTGACTTTCAACATGAGATACTGCCAGACGAAATGTGTGATGAACCCCGGATCAGCATCACCCTAAGACTGATGAAGCCCCCTAGGATCACTCAGTCAACTGAGTTTGGTCTGCGTTCACCGCCCCCACCCATCCCTCATTCAGGACACAAACTGACAGACTCTTCTTCACCTGCACTCTCAGTTTGCAAACAGCCAGCCAAAGCTTCACAAAAGTCTGTCCTATTCATAAGCAGCTCTATGTTCAGGTTTCTTGATGCGGACAAGTTATCATCGTCCACTGTTAGTGCTAGTAAACTGTTTTATCCTGGGGCTGATGCCAAAGTAATGTTAAATAAACTAAAAACTGACCTACACTCCGTTCCATCCCCATCTATTATTTATATTATGACAGGAACTAATAATGTGAACACAGTCTATTTTGGCTCAAAGTCACTGAAGGATGCAGCGGGTGACATTAGTAATCTCTTAAATTATCTCAAGTCAGTGTATCCGAATGCAACAATTAATGTTCTCAATATTCTTCCCAGGAGTACAAAAGGCCGCAATGATGTTGTGGCAGAGCTGAATGAGGTTATTAAGGATATGTGTAGCAAAGATTCTTGTTTTAATTACATTAGCACCCATAATTTATTTAACTATAATAGAAGTGGATTCAGGAAAGAATTTTATTTTGCCAGACCATCTGCAAAAATATCTGATAACTGTCACCTCAATACAAGCGGTGTTATTCGACTTGCTAAATTTCTGAAGTATTGGGCCCATAAGCAAGTTTGAATTTTCAGAAAGATTGTTAACATTTATTTCATCTAGATTCTAGATAAGGGATAATTACACATTGTTCCTCATGTTTATTGAAGTTTTAGAAAGTTTTGTTATTATCTCATACAAATTTGCCAGTTCTGCAATTTATCTTATTCTGACAAGTTTATAGCAGCATAAATTGGAAAATTTTCATGCTCTCACAGCAGTTCTTGCATTAACCCGTGCATTAGTAAAATCACAGTTTCATACCATGCCAAAAAGCTTGCAGTGGGACATTGCAACATGCAGGGAGGACTAACAGGTATGCCAAAATGTCTTGAAATCCAAGATCTAATCTGGAAAGAGAAATTAGATGTTTTATGCCTGAATGAAACAAATCTTAAGTCGGATATTGACTCAGCCAGTCTAAACCTACCCAAGAATTTTACTTTTATCCGCAAAGACCGTCCTAACGACAATGGTCATGGGGGATGTGGCATTCTCATCAGTGAGCACATAAAGTTTAAAATGATTCAACTAAACTTAGTTTTGCAATATGACCAAATCGAGGCTATTTGGATCCATCTTACAGATTGCAATATTTTCATCTGCTGTTTCTACAGATCTGAGTTGTTTAGTCCTCTTGACAAATTTTTAGATTATATGACAGACTGCATGATGAGTATAGGAAGTAAGAATGTTATTTGGCTGGGTGATGTAAATGTAGACCAAAACAACATCAGCAGTATGAACTATAAGAAATTAGACATTACAATGAAAATGTTTGGAATGGTACAGGTAGTTCAGGATATTACCCGCATTGCTAAACTAGGAAACAGAATCACAAAGACCACAATCGATGTTGTCATAACAAACACTTACTCCAAGTTTCTTGACTGCAAAGTCCTTGATGATTGTATAGGAGATCATCAGGTCGTAAAGTTCATTGTCGATTTCAATGTGCATAAGGCCTCAAAATTCAAGAAGTTACTAATAAGAGATCACAGCAAAATGAATGTTACTGCTCTTAAAGAATTTTTGGAAACCTGTGATTATAGACCAATAATAGATTCAACTAGTCTGAATGATGCAGTTGATGGTTTAAACGAACATATTGATCACTACTATGATCACTTCTGTCCAATTAAACAAATTAAGTGCCATAGTGATTACATCCATAAGCCATCTCCAGAATTTTTAGAAAGTAAGAAATTGAAAGGGAAACTTTACCGTAAATTTTTAACACACAACAAGAACAGACGTATACATCCAAATGGTCCTATACACTGTAATAAATGTGACTCATTATGGATGGCATATAAACGGCAGAGAAACTATTCAACCTATTTGTCTAGAATTAATAGGAAGACTAACTTAGCAACAGAACTGAAAGCCAAGTGTGCCATGAATGATCTTAAGGGTGTATGGAAAACGATAAAGACAGCATCAAATCTGCCTGTTAAAGCTAACAATATCAATAACAATCTTGATGCTGAAACCACCAATAAATATTTTGCTGAAATAGGTCCAAAGATCCAAGCAGAAGTGCAGCTGGAAAATGAAAATGAATTTCTATCTTATCTACAAAATGAGCAGATTGACAACGAGACCAGCTTGAATAGCTTTACTGAAATAACTGAGTCCAATATCTTAGACTATGTGGCAAGTATCCCTTGTAGCAAATCCACTAATGATCATATACCATTGAGAGTGTTTAGACAAATTTTACCTGCATTTATTGCTCCATTAACACATCTTGTAAATTTGAGTTTATCCAGTGGCATCATGCCAAACAGCTGCAAGGTTGCAAAAGTCACCCCAATCCATAAGGATGGTGATACTGAGAATCCTAGTAATTATCGACCAATCTCAATTTTACCGATTCTTGGAAAGTGCATCGAATTTTGTGTGAACTCCCAACTGACTCAATATCTTGATGAAAAGGGAATACTTTCAGAGCATCAATATGGTTTCCGTAAAGATCACTCTACAACTTATCTCATGTTAGATCTGTTTGATCGTATATTTACTGCTAAGAACAGTGCCAAGCATCCTGCAATTATCTTCCTGGACATCAGAAAGGCATTTGATACTGTTAACCATGATATTCTCATTCAAAAGCTGAAGCATTATGGAATAAAAGATACTGCATTGAGCTGGTTTAGGAGCTTCCTCACAGATAGATTACAGCAAACTAGAGTTGGGAGTAGGATAAGCAGTTTACATTCATTGAACTCTGGAGTGCCTCAAGGAAGTATATTAGGACCAATTCTATTCAGCATTTTTATCAATGACCTGCCTAATGCATGCCTATTTTCTAAACCTTATCTATTTGCTGATGACGGTGCATTATATTTTGACAATATATCTAGAGGAAACTATGGTAACATCAAACAAGAGTTGAAATTAGTTATCAGATGGCTTCAGGCTAATAAACTATCCCTGAATAATGAAAAAACAAAACTAATGATCCTTGACTCTAAGCCTAACCTTGATGCCATCCTTGTTGAAATTTGTGATGACCTTACTTTGGTAATCTGTGAAACTAAATCCCATAAGTACCTTGGACTTATAGTTGACAGCAGATTGACATTTAATGAACATATTGATAACATTAAGAAAAAGATATCCAAAAGAATTGGTGCTATGTATAGATCAAAAAAACTTCTCCCTCTTAAGTTCAGGAAGATGTTTGCTAATGCACTTATGTTGCCACATTTTGACTACTTAGACACCATCTGGTCAAGAACATATAAAAAACGACTAGGAGAGTTAGATATCATGTACAAAAAGGTTGCTAAAATAGCCCTAGATGTAAACATCAGAGAGAGGTCGGTTAATGTATACAAAAATATGGGATGGCTTCCTCTCCATTTGAGACGACAGGTTCATCTTAGCTCATATATGTACCGTATAATCAATGAAACATGTCCAAAGCATTTTATCGGGAAATTCTCGTATATTTCTGGTGGATCACGTGAGGCAGAAAACTGCAATCTTTATACTCCTAAATCAAGATCTCACAAGGAGTTTAACTATCTAGGAACTAAGGCCTGGAACATATTACCAAAGTCCCTTAGAGAGTGTGACGACGTTAAGAAATTTTCTAAGTTATACAAAGAAACTCTTATGAATATGTTGCTAACTGATGAGAATTACCAAGGGGATAACTCTTACGATAAATTCATGATCCCACCCAACACTAGCCAATGTATCTAAGCAGTTATGTTATTTCGGTTAAGTTATCTCAGTACATAAGTGAATCCAATCTATCCCCTGCAATCAAAGTATTTCCATGCCTATTAAGCTATTACAGGAAATTAGGAACATCAGTGGAAAGGTGCACTGTCAATCATTATTGCTCCATACCTCCAGTCCTCCTGTTATGTGCAATTCTCACTGTATGCTCCTCATTTGTATCAATTATATTGATGCTACATTGTTATTGAATATGAAATAATTTTCAACCGTATTAATTTATTAACTTATTGTAAATAGCAAGTTTGACAAAGGGATTACGTTTATTTTACCCGGAGTTCGTTTAAGTTTAGTATTGTAAATAGTTAATTTGACGAAGGGAATACGTCTATTTTACCCTGAGTTATGTTTTAGTTCAATCTTGACACAATTTTAAAATTATAATTTAATTATTTTATATATATGTATTGTCCATAACTAGGGTGGCCTGCTAACAGAACCATGATCTGCCTTGATTCATCCTTCAGCACAGAGAAAAGCTCCTTTTTTTATACATTATGATTACAGAGGATCTGATATTTAGATATATATTGCTGTGCTGTAAAAATTGACTTTATTTATTTTATTTATTTATTTTAATTGTCGGGGGGTCAATTGTCGGGGAGTCATTTGTCGGGGGGTCAATTGTCGTACTAAACCCTAGATTTCGAGACAATTGACGCCAGTTACATAATAGGGGTTAATTGTCGGGGGGTTAATTGTCGGGGGTCAATTGTCGGGGGTCAATTGTCGGGGGTCAATTGTCGGGGGTCAATTGTCCAGTAGTATATATAATAGAATATTTTGATTTCCTAATTTTTTTATTATACAATATTTATATTATTAATATTATAATAATAAGGCTTATATTTCAGAGGAAGAGGAAGTTGTAAATTATTGTCCTACTGATTATCCCAACGTCTACTACAACGGACAGTACTGTTGTAAATCCAACATGGAGAAGTTCAACGAGGCTCAGGGTACCCAATGTGACGGCAGTGTGATTCAGAGAGACAGTTTGTGTTGCGCGGGAGACCAGGCCACGTCGTGCCCCGGTGAAAACTGTGTGAGCAGTGGTCACAAGTTTACAGGTTCGTAGTTTATCAGTAATTAATCAAGGTATTCGACAATGAAAACGAGATGAATAACTATGGTAAAAAAGTGTAAGAACCAAAATGACTAACAATCCAATTACTACAAAATAAACTTCCTAATTACTCTGACTTTTATCGCCCTCAATATACTATAAAACGCATGTTTTTACTCTGCCCTTACTTATCACGGTCAACCCTCGTTGACCGTCTCTGACGGAGTCTTACCCTTAAACTACACTTACATAACACTTTCAGCCCTTGCTGACCGTCCTTATATCAGGCCCAAATCCACTATAGTTCATTCTTGCTCTACCTGAGCCCGATTGTTGTTGACACGAACTCACTCGCGTTTGATCACCCCGTGTTGACCCTGGCTACAACACAGCCAATTCCTGCTCTGCTGAGTCAACCATTGTTAACTCTCCCTGTTTGTTGTTGTTTGGGGACCGGTTTTTGGTACCCGGCCAATGTTTACAAAATAATATAATACATAACAATATAATTTTATTTAATATGCGTGAATATGAAAATTGAAAATGTTGATTACGTCTATTCATTAAAAACAAAAACAGAAACTTTAAAAATTAAAACTTGTATATCATGATTTATTAACATAGTGACAAATAATTTGATTTGATACGACAGATGATCACACGCACTGTTTTATAAGCTACTTGTGTCAGATTACTGATTAGTGGGCAGTGCAGAGTCGATGGTATAGTACTCTGTATCAGTATAGTGCTCTTGATTGAGGTTAAAACAAAAAAGAATAACTGAGCCCATGTCTTATCAGCACCTGCTAGCGCTATCTATATGATGCTATCAATATGACAGTGAATGGGCAGTGAAAAAAGTGGCATATGGTTGATAGTGACTAGTGTGCTAACCGTCTGGTTTTATTTATTCCTTAGTTTATTCTCGGTAGTTGATTTGTTGTGTGCCTGATCTTGTCGATTTACGTAGCCCGGGTAAATTATGTAACAGAAAAGGTGGCCATTCTTCATCGTTTCCTGAGCTTTGTAGTTCTATCATTACACGCTTCGCTGATTTCTTATATATGCTTATTGAGAAAATGCTAGATGGGCAAGTTATGCGACTAATGTTGTGCTCGGTAATAGCTAATATAGGACCTTTATACAGAACACTAGCGCGTAGATCTGGTTGAGAGTACGTTGTTAGCCAGTCGATATTGTCGTCATAAGACGTGCCATACTTTGGTATATCGGGAGGAAATAAGTCTTTTATCGACGACGGCAGAAGGCCAGGCATATAAGTTATCTTGTGCATCAGAGTCAGAGCATTTTTTATGATGACCCCGTGTACAGATAATATTTCGTACTCTTTAAACGTAGTTTTAGTATGATCCGGAAGCTTACCGTCCTTGTAATAGTAATTCACGTAGCCCGGCATAACTGCTCGTATTCCCTGCTTTTGTTTAGTGAACAGTGATTCAATATGGGATTTTGCAGCAAAGCTCCCCAAACTAGTGAACAGAAATTTAAGTGAGATTGTACAAAACTTTGGAAGATCTGTAAGCGTGCTTTGATTGGTAATTTGCGTTTTATTTTGAACATAATACCTATAAACCGTGACATTTTTGTTTTGACGGCTTGGATGTGGCTGGCCCATTTTAGTTTGTCGCCGACGATAACTCCTAAAAACCTGGCCTCCGTTTTGCGTTCTATAGGAGAGTTGTCGATACTTACTTGTAGAGACGATAGATCCTACGATCTTGATATCCTTTAATTCGTCCGGAGAGAGGGATGCAAGTTGATCTTACGAACTTAGTAAACCTCAACAAAAAGGGCATTTTAAGAGAAGCACCGCATCTAGTTGCTAGGTGCTTCTTTAAGTGGGTGGCCCTGACCCTGACCCTGACCCTGACCCTGACCCTGACCCTGACCCTGACCCTGACCCTGACCCTGACCCTGACCCTGACCCTGACCCTGACCCTGACCCTGACCCTGACCCTGACCCTGACCCTGACCCTGACCCTGACCCTGACCCTGACCCTGACCCTGACCCTGACCCTGACCCTGACCCTGACCCTGACCCTGACCCTGACCCTGCACTTGCCCGAGGCAAGTGCTTCGAAGTAGCGCGCGCCGGGCTAGTCCATTAAAAATGGACAAGGAGTTTATCAAATCAAAAAATATCTATGTCCATTTTTTCCCGAATGAAGGTTTAGTCTCGCATTTATTCCATATTTTGAAGTTGTGTTTAGTCATTCGAATTACACCTGCCTTGCAAAAATGATATTTCTAGCTTCTGAAATGACCGAAATATTAAAAGCATAACAAGTTAAATCATACCGTGTGATCAGGTGATTGGCTTAGCTGATCACGTGATTAGGAATTAAACGGAATTAAACGGAATTAAACGGAATTAAACGTAAAGTTGTCGGAGATGGCACTAACACCATCGTCTCGACTATACATGAATGAGTAACATATCTAGAGTAAGTAAAATTCGAGATTCAAGAATCATGAAAATTTAAAACAAAATTACTTAAAATTTAACTCCCGTACAAACAACCGAAATAGAAATAATTGCTGAAATAATAATTTAACATAAGAGGAAGTAGTAAAAGGCAACTTCAATGGTCACTAAACTGCGATATTAGTATTCAAGTCCACAAAAGACACATTCATACTCAAACAGTCCTCCCACTCACAGTCACAACGTACTGGAAACAGTAATCACTAGTGTTCCATGCTCGTACAACAGATCGTGAAATCTGCATAATGATGGTTGATCTGTATTATGTCTGTTGAGTTGGTAGTCCTGATGGGGTGACAGGCAGTATTGGCGTCTTTTTCGGGTTCCTGATGCGGTGACAGTTGCAAAGGAATTTGCCCAGTTCTTGCACATGGGCAGAATTCATGATAGCTCCGTATTCCTTGAGCAGCAAAAGACTCTTAAGGTTTTCCGACAGTGAGAGTCTCGCTGAGTGGTACATTGGACATTCAGTGAGGCAGTGTTCTTCATTTTCAATGATTGTTCCTTCGAAAAAGGGGAGATATTCTAAGCCTTGAACGTTATCCTTGTTGCAGCAGAATCTGCAGGCTCTCGTCCACGTTCCAGTTTCTTTTGTGTATCTCCCTCTCTCAATAAGAAGGTCATGGCTACTGGAGCGGATTTTTGCTATGTGCATGCGACATTGACTATTCTTTAGATTGAGATACTGCTCCTCTCCGAATACCTGTTTGATAGTGCAGTAAAATTGCATTTTCTTTTGGGATGCTAAATCTGTTCTCCAATCTTTTACAAAGTGATCAACCAAATTTCCATGTGCAGTTGAGGTCGTTCCTTCTGCTCTGTGTTGGTCGGATCGAGCGAATTTGGCCGCTTTGGATTCAGACTGAGCGATCGAGTTCCAGGTCTTATACCAAGAGAGGTTTAGATTCTTCTGCTCTTGGAATGTCTGATGTACAAGAAAGTTGACGCTGCTCACGTCGGGTGATGTCTGAGACAATCTGTCGAAGTATCTCAGGCATTGTGGTAGTACCGACAGGGCCCATGGTAACCTGCCCGTATCTCCGTAACAGAAGTTGTTGTTAGCTTTCTTGTGTAAGCCGAGCACCCATTTCAGCATTTTCAGGTGTGTTGTCTCAAGTGCGTCCTTTGTTGCAGCTCTAGCAAGGTTCTGTCTTGAACCATCAGCGCAAGCCATCTCCTTTGCCATTTTTGTACACGGTAGCCATATTTGACAGGCGTACGTAGCGACTGGTTTAACGAGGCTGTCTATAAGCTTGAGCATGGTTTTTGTTGTTAATGCTCGAGTGTCGACCATGCGTCTGATCGAGAAAAATGCTCTTAGTGCTTTTTTCCTCAGTTCGTTCATGGCACCTTTAAATGAACCGTTGAGACTGAATTGAATGCCTAGATAGCAGTAAGATTTGGCCGATGAGATGTCCAGGTTCCCTAGTTTGAACCCGTAGGAGCACTTCAGCAAACGAGAGCTCGAGTTGAATACCATGATTTTGGTTTTGTCGATGTTAATTGACAGTTCCCATTCACTTGCAAATTCGTGCAGGCAATCAAGTTGTTTCTGCAGGCTTTTGGCGTCGAGTGCCAAAAGTATCAGGTCGTCTGCCCACAGAAGATGGCTGACCGGGAAGCCGTTCAGTTCTGGAATTGACAAGTCCTCAAGAGCTGCTAGTCTAATGGAGAGGTCATAAATGTATACCTTGAAGAGCTCCGGCGACATTGGATGTCCCTGTTCGGTACCAATGGTGACATCGATGGTGTCCGACAGCTTCTTGCTCAGTTTGATACGGGTAACTGAGTTGCTGTACATGTTCTGGAGGCAAGAGAAGAAGCTTCCTCCGATACCAAGTCTACTGAGTTTGTACATGAGAGCCTCCCTGCAGACTGTGTCGAACGCCTTACGATAGTCCACGAAGCAAGCGAATATTTTCTTCTTCATCTTCTTTGTATACTTCTCGATGATCGTTGTAAGGGTCAGGATATGGTCAGAGCACTGGGCACCAGCTCTGAATCCGAGTTGGTGAGGGAAGTCGGGACAGACGACTTTACGGAATTCGATCAGCCTATCAAGGAGGAGGGATGCAAAGAGTTTTCCAAGGCAACTTCCGACTGTGATTGCTCTATAGTTATCGGGGTTCTGCTTGTCCCCCTTTTTGTGTAGGGGGGTAGTTATTGAGCAGTTCCAGGGGTAGATTCCTTGCGTTAGGCAACCATTGAATAGTTTCAGAAGGACTTTTTGGAGACCGAGTTTGGAGCTCTTGAGCATCTCGTTGGAGATAAGATCACATGAAACGCTTTTGTTATTCTGGAGCTTATTGGTGACTTTCTCCAGTTCTTGGATAGTAAACTCTGTGTTAAGTTTTTCAAGTTCGACTGATGGCTCGAGGTGGTACTCGGTTCCCTGTTCACCAGCTTCGTTGGTCGAAGTGTTCGTTTGTAGTCCACCGTGCGAGGGGTCCTTGCACTTCTGATTGTATAGGTCGTTGAAGAACTTGTGAAATGCGATCAGGTCATATATGTCGAATGTATCGGGGTCCTTGCAAGCGGACGAGAGGTCTTTTAAAGCAGCCCAGTTGATGTTGTTGCTGAGGTTGATTTTCTCGTTAAGTTTGTAAAGGTAAGCTCCCTTTCTAGCTCGTGTTTGTGCCCTGTATTCTTTCTTACGGAGGTAAAATCTTGCTCGGTTGGATTCCACGAGCATAGGATCGATGTGGGTGTTATTCTTGGCTCTTTCGTCTCTACAGACTAATCGTTTAGCATGCCTACAACTCCAATCAAACCATTTGTTTTTGTTAGTACTGGGCTTTCCACTTTTCTGGGTGGTAACTTGACTTGCCAGGTTAGTAAAGGTGGCAATCACAATTTCATTGAAACTGCGAATGTCGTCAGGGGAGGAAATATCAGTTTGAAGAAGAGAATCAACTTTTTCTTTGAATTGAGCGGTGTTCTGGGCTGACTTGAATTTTTCTGTGGTACCAAGTCCAGAGCAGGCATCTTTGGTCCACTTGAATGGCTTCGGGATCGATGCGAATTTGAGCTCCATTTCGTTCGAGATGTCGCCAGCCATCACAATGTTCCTTATGTTAGTGGTTAAAGTGGTGGATATTGGTCTGTGGTCAGAATAAGGGGTGAGGTCACCAACTTTGAAGAACCTTGCCCGATGAAGGAGGCTGTGGGACACGCAAATGTAGTCGACCGTACTTACTCCATTTCTTTGAATGCAAGTTGGACTGCCAAATATGTCCCCAATTGTCCTTCCGTTTAGGATTATCATTCCAGTTGTCTGGAGTAGCTCAATGAAGGGTTTGCCGTTGGAGTTGAGAATCCGATCTTGGTTGTTTCTAGAGGCTACCTCAGTAGGAGATATAGAATGCTGGGGAGGATCGAGTTCAACTTGAAGGTCCCTAGACTCGCATGGTATAAGGAAGTCGTTCAATGTGCCGGTCCGCGCGTTCATGTCACCAAGTATGGCAGCATCTTCGGAGTCGGGGATATTTGATAGACACTCTTCTAAGTGCTCACAAGTGGTTGTATATTGTTCCATTTTGGAACGCATTCGTTTCTTGTATGAGCCATGAGCTGGCGAGTCGTACACATTGATAAGATTCAGATCTTTGTCAAGGTTGAAGTATTTGGCTTTAAGCTTTATGATGAGTATGTCGTCGCATTTGGAAAAATGAACTCTGACTACTCCTGCAGCCAAGTGCTTCCGGATCGCTGTGCACACGCCACCTGAGTTGCTATCCGATCTGTTGGCGTTGAAGCATTTGAATTCCCGCATAGAAACCTGTCCTTTAGTTTCTTGTAGGCAGACGATATCGTGGCCAGCTATGAGCTTCTGGACCTCGTCAATTTCGAATTTGACACCCTCAAATTTGTCACGCTGGTGGTTGATGTTCCAGCTCATGAGTTTGAGTGAGTGTCTCATCTTAGGGGGGCTATTCATCTCTAAACCTGTTCGTGCTGCGTCTGGATCTGTCCTTTGGTTGGTAGCTTACTCGAGGTAAGCGCATTGTTTTCCTCATTCCTTCACGGAGGCGCACCCACAGCATTTTTTTACCTCGTTCTCTCAGCTTGAACCCTTCGTTACTTGTGTAAAAGTTTTGGTCACCGATGCTGTCATTTTGGAAGGTAAAGATCCTATCTTTTGCAACCGGCTTGTGTTTGTGGAGCCAGCTCACATAGTCTTCAACATCTTTGTTGACGATGCTGATTCTCTCATTGAGGGCTTTATCGTTGCTCGATGGAATCAGTCCTGAGAAGCATATTTGGGCTTTGGTTGTGTTCATCAGGTGCTCGGAGAACTCCTCAACGATACTCACGAGACCAGATTTCTTTTTGAGAAGGTCATTTATCCCCGTGTGAACATATATGCATTCGGGCTTGAGTCGTTTGATGGTGCTGTTCAATAGCTTTGTTTTTTTAGTCGTATCCTCATAGCTGTCAAACTTGAGGCAGTGTACATTGAATTGACTATTGAACAGTTTAGGGTTGAAGTGATCAAAGTTACTATCGTGGATCAGAAGAACAGTGTGCTGTCTGTAACTTTCCCTTATTCGCCTGGAAGATTTGTTTCTACTCTCCTTGGCTTCACGACTCGGTTGATTAGGTTGTGCCTCGGATGCGGTGGTCTCTGAATGTTTTGACTCACTGCGGTTGTCCTGTCTGGTTGCTGGTACAGGTACATTCTCTTTGTGGTTTTTGCTGTTCTTCTTGTTCGATGTAGTGAACGTCTCGGAGCCTCCATTCTCAACGATCTTGGACCACAGGATACCCTGTTCGCTTTCCTTGTTCGTATCATCGACAGAGGCCGGCGTGTCACGCCGGGCGGGCTTGTGGTTCGCCGGAGGCTGTGGTGAACTGGTGAGGGCCTGCGTCAGACTCTCATGGTTTACTTCAAGTGCCTCGATTCGGGTCCTATTTGAGGAACTTACAGTTTCAAATGACTGAAAGGCTAGATTGAGCTCACCCTTTAGCTCTTCAGCTGTGGCTTGTGACTGGTTCTTAGCAGTGTTTGCCACACTCTTGACTGCTTTCTTCAGATTGTCTTGGCCTAGCTCAAGTGTTTCGAACTGCCTTCTATTAGCGATATTCGTTGCTTCCAACTTGTTGAAGCAGTTAGCAAGCTCAGCTCTTAAGTCTGGAGAGGACTGAGTCCTCGTGTTGGCCACTAGGTTCAGAGTATTATTCTGTTCATCTACTGCCTCTCTAAGTAGGTTGAGGTCAGCTCTTAGTTGGTTCACTTTGTCTTCAATCGGACTGAGCTTTTTCGCGACTAAGACTTCCAGCTTTTTGTCTGAGGCAGTAGGTGACGAGATGATCAGGTCAGAGATTGCCTTTTGTTGCAGTATCTCTTCTTTAAGCGTAATAATACTGTCTTGTAGCACTGTCACCGCCGCCTTTAACTCAGAGCATTGACTGCATTCGGTACTTATTAGGTGACCCTTGAGGGGCATATCGCCCGCAGTTTCCATGTCGTCGTTAATTTCAGTGGTTGGCCCGTTAGCGGATAATAGGCTCCCGGTATCAGGTGCGACTAAAGAATTCTGATGAGGACCAAGGGGGACGCGAGGGGAGGTGTTGTTGCTACCCTTTTTTTCCTTTTTCTTTCTGTGCGACTTTCCCTTTTTTTTCTTCTTCGCACTTCTAGTGCAAGATTGATCCTTGGGAGTACCAAATTGAAATTTGGTATCAGTGTTACCAGACAGAGGTCCATCAGGGGTTACGTAGTCGCCCGAATCGTGTGGGCTCGGTTGGTCACGGAGAGACGGTGTGTTGTGCAACTGTAAGATGTTGCGGGTTGAATTACTCTGATCATCCTCACCTGGATTTTCGAAAACTAGTTTAATCGCGTTACTGTTGCCACTACACTGATTACTACAAAACGAGATCAGAGCCTTTTTTCTTTCTTGGGCTGAAAGGCTCAAGGGAAGATAATTGGCAAGGAGTTCCATTCTGATCACTGTTTCTTCGAGTTTATTGATGAGATGAGTGAGTAATTTCACCGTGTTCTTGCTTCCTGTAGACTCACAAGTTTCGAGTAGGTCACAGAGTTTCTTTTTGTTGAGAGAGACATTGTTGCTACCCTTGAGTCCGAGAGATGTCATCAAAGTGGACAGTGAAGACTTCTTGTTAGAATTGGCTGCTCTCTTCAGGAGATCAAGGGTGATGTATTTCAGAGTGATTGAGGAGCCCTTGTCGAGACTGGGATCAGTGTGGTCCACTTCTTCATCGGCGAAGGACTCATTGTGGCTGGTGTCGTCCGGGGTTGCTTTAGTTGTCTGTTTCTGCGTATCTTCGCTTTTCTGACTGCAGCTTGATATTCTTAGGGGCAGTGATTCGGCAGCAGTATTGTCTATCTCGTGTAGCGGAATCACCGGTTGGTCGAGTTGCACATCCAACGGCTTCATATCTGGCGATTCAGATAGCGGTGACTTGAGCTTGGTGGTGCTAGGCTCGGCAGTGGTGACTTCCTTCGTAGCAAGGTAGTCCTCCTCTATCCCCAGGGATTCAACCTTCGCTAGTGAGATTTCTACTTTCGTTGTAGCAATATCCTCGATTGAGGCTGGTGCAGCTGGGTTGCTGTGCTGCATGATCTGAATCGGTAATTCGGCTGAGGTCTGCATGTCGACATTCTTTTCGATGAAGGGCACTATCAGGACTTGCTCGTCCTTGCGACTGAGGGAGTTCATCTCGGGGGAAAAGAACAAGTGTAGATTTTGACTCGCCTCGGGGAACACAGTGATTAAACTGTAGTTACCGAGGCTGACATCACATACTTCAGTGACCTCGACAGCTGGGTTGAACCTCAGTGGGGTGATGCTGAGGTCTCTTGGTTTACCGATGTGTAGGATAACGAAGGGAAGGTTATCATTCTTGTGTCTGTTCTTAAGTGGTATTCTAGAGGTTCTGTCGAATGAGTAGATTAGTAGTTTAGGTGACCCCTACGCCGTATCGAGTCGCATAATCGATCAATCAATTTTGCTAACAAGATAAACAAAATCAAAATGCTTGATAACCTCGTTATTTCAAATCCGTATCATCTCATATTTTCAGATCAGATGCAACAATCAATTATTTACAGTAATCTGAAAAAAATAGGGCCTCCAGCATGTTCGAAATAAACAACATAGGTGATTTAATATTGAATGTGCGTGCTCTGAAATATTCTTATTTTCAAATTTTGGCGACATAATCCTTCAATGAGTAGGTACAGTATTTCATCTGCAGAACAACAAGTCTCAAATATGAAACAAGGTGGTGGTATAAGACTAAACGTATATAAACCGACTTTTGCCCCAAGTTCAACAATAAACATGGTTGCACAAGATAAGAATAAGTTATCTTTTTGTCAAAGTAATGAAAACTTTCGCAAGAATCAGGTGCACACCATAAATATTAAATTTTAAAGTACAGCTAGATAATTAATGCTCTTAACTTTCTTCAGATGGTGCACGTATAAGTCTGGGTTGCTGGAGGGACGCTCGAAATCGAGCAATCAGTGGCGGTATGAGATTCATAGGATCAATTGAAAAATGTGAAAAATTTGCCATAGATAACAATTTCAAGGTCTTTGCCGTTCAAAGTGGCGAACAATGCTTTACTGCAGAAGATGCTGGCCAGACTTACCAAAAATATGGCACAATTTGTTGGTGCAAGGATGGCAAGGGCGGTGGTTGGGCTAACGATGTCTATCAAGTTGGAGAAAGTCAATCTAGAAATGGTAATAAGAACTCTTTGAACCCAAAGATTGAAAGTAACCAATAAACTATATAACCTTATATAGGAGATTGGAGGATGCAATCCTAAATGCTTATCGAAAGCTTCTACTTTGAATCGTTCGCAATTATAATTTTATCTTTACAGATGACGGTATAGTAGAAAATCCTGTAAAAAATGCCAAGTACAGCTTAAGCAAGGACTTGGAACCGGGAGATTTTATTGATGTCCATGGTACCTATAATTCTAGAACCGGATATTGTAGCTTAAGCATCTTGGATGGAAGTGACAACATTCTAATTCACATCAACCTTAGAATAAGCTCACAGCAAATAAGTGAGTCAGATCAAGTTGGCAAACCGTAAAAACATAACTGTCTTATTAATCAGTTGTTTAAAGTTCCTGTTAAATGTTCACATTCCAATCCATTGATTTTAAAATCCATGTCTAAAATATCATTTGAAAGTAAATGTTCATGAAATTTCAGTCATGAATTCAAAATTTGGTGGATGGCAGTCGGAGGTGAAATTTGGACTACCAAAGACATTGCAACCAGACGAGTATTTTGTCATGAGAATAGTTATGATGGACGGATTTTACAAAATATTTGTCAATGGAGTGAGTCTCTCACAAATCTTCCCATATCGAGCACCGATTTCTACAGCGAAATACATCATACTCTTGGGTGATAACAGTGGCTCCAAATGGAACAAATGTATTTTACCACGAACGGAAAAAGCTGGTAAGTGAAATAAAATATTGTTCTATCCTTAGGAAAATTTGTGCAGCCATTTATTATAGCTTACAAAAGATCACCATTTTTAACAAAGGATAACATTTTCAGAACAATATAAGGAACTTAAAGCATTTCAATCAAGCATTGAAGGACTAAAAGAGGTTATTATGAAGAATGTAGTTGGAAAAAACCTTCTTGAAGTCAAATCATATGCTAACTCAACGCAGGGATCACTCGACGTCTTCCAATGGTGGCTAAAGAAACAAATCCTTGAAAAAGGCGGTGTTTTACAGTTTGGTGACGAGAAAGTTGACTGGATTCTAACAAACAGAGAAGTGTTAGAAATGTTTATGACCTCAGGAGATATAGGAGGCAACAAATATCAACAGGCTCTGGAAATACTAAGAGACCTGGTCCAAGAAGATCCTGCCATCAAAGAGGAAGCCCTGAGACTCAGACTCGCTGTTGCCACTGCCGTCGTCTTTTCAACACCAGTGGGTGGATTCGGCTTTAAACGACTCAAAATTGATTGGATGGCAAGGTACCATACCTACATGAGATGGAGTCAAGAAGGTATTTTGTACTCTCCATTCTATGAAGGAACTGCTTGGCATCTCCGTTTTGTAGTTGCCTCACGATCAAGAGAGGAAGAGCATATTTGGGCACGAGAAAACACTCCAGAGGGATATGATAACCCAAACAAAATAGGTGATACAAACTTCAAAATGATAAACTACAAATTGAACAACGATGACGGAATTTTTATCGGCCTTCTCGAATACTATTACTATATTCCAATATGTCTGAAAGCATGGCATGATATTGGAGGCGTCTGTGGGTCAATATCAACAATGTCTGCAGGGATGTGCCACGCATATGGAGTACCAGCCACACCTGTAGGGCAGCCTCGTCACTGTGCTTATGTATGGTATAGAGATGGCAACTGGCATCTAGGAAACGACAACTCTGGATGGGGAACAACGATAGGTCAACAAAACACCTGGAGGAGCGAAGCGTATTTCATTCGTGTGATGAATGAAGCTCAAAAGAATCTGGAGGGTTACAGACTGTCTGAAAAAATGAGAATCATCGGTCGGCTGGCAAATCCTGAAGATCGATTTGAAATATTGGAGGATGCTACAACAGAATGCCCATACAACTTCGCTGTGTGGCTTGATCTGGAAGGTGCAATAAACGAACCGAATCTGCAGAAACAAACAGTACAAAATGCACTGTTACCAACCGTTTTGAAACAGCGGGAAGAAGAAGCACAGGTTTCGGACATTGCCAAGGAAAAAAATGCAACATCACAGTGCTTTGGGGCTGATGGTATGAAAAGCCTATTAGAACAAAGGGGCGCCGCTTCCTGTGATACACAAATTGCTGATTTTGAAATAGATTTTGGGAAGCCTTCTACAATAAAGGAGATTAAGATTCATTGGATTGGGTGGAGCATGGCAGTTGTGTATGATGTATTTGCTCTGGGCGAAGATGGTAACTACGTTCTGGTGAGAACACACAACGATCATAGACTCGTGGGATGGTACAACATGTGGACATATCTTGATGGATGGGACATGAAGACTACCAAAATAAAATTTGAACTTAAAAAAGGGGCAGGAAGAGAAAAGCATCCCTATGCCATCTGGCGCTTTATTGTCATGGGAGTTTGCCACGATTTTCCTGGTGACGTGTCGAAGGGTAAGCCGGTAAAAGCAAATCCTGGTAGTTCAGATCCTGTTACTCTAGTGGATGGTAATAACTCTACCTTATGGAACGGAAACAGTGAGACTAGCTGGTTTGAGATTAATCTCAAGAGAATTTGCGCTCTAGATGACATAGAATTCTTTTGGGTTGATGGTGCGAAACCAGAAAATGTTAAAGTCACATACAAAGTGGGGAGTGGCCAAGAAGCTCAAAAATTGGGGGAGGATCCTTTTAAAAAGGTAAGTTAAGCACGAAATTTGACAATTTGATTGAGATGGTTATAATATAGAACTCAATAATCAAACTTACATCCACTCTGAATGCTTTATTTAATTGTAAAGTACTCGCAGTGAAAATGTTGGGAGTTTCCAAATGATCACGGTTGTTGTTTATGTAATCAAAAATTTCATTACTGCCCTCAAGAATAATACCAACTCGACAATTTTTAATTCAAATTTCACTCAATTTTACTCTGATTATGTTATAAAACATATGAACCGACTGGATATAGCCAAAAATTTATTACATAATTTGTGAACGACTTCTTATTGAATTGTCCAGGTACCTCTATCTATGGACTGTGGCACAACAGTGAGAGTGGAAATGTTTGGTGGTAACGCAGCACTGAAAGGAGTCAAAGCTTGTGGAGTCTCATACAATGTAAAAGAAGTTCTAAAAGCAAAGGTCCGAGAAGCCTACAGTCTAAAAAAAGACTTGTACTACGTCAGAATGCACCTGGATAAGTCCATCAACAACATGACGTACGAGGATTAAAAAAGAAGCACACTATTTAGAAAAAAACCGTACTAGCATTTTTGTTTTCGGGTAAAAACTTTTAAAATATAAAGCTTAAAGTTATTTTTATTATTTTAAATTTCTTGATCATGTGGGCTTTATTATTTAGTAAATCAAAAATCTATATTCAATATCAACTGGTAAATTTATTTCTTAAAATTTCTCTGGCATCACTTTCAACAAGCATTTCCTGGTTAAGAGTGCAATTTTCGGAAAAAATAATTTTTTGGTCGAGACGCTACAAGTATCATTTCTTGCGGTATCGGGTTGAAATTTTGCTCGCCGTTTATTCACATCTATTTCAAGGTGTGTGTAAAATCTTGATATCGTATCTAAAAAGCCTGGTGTGTTATAAATTTTTAAAGTCAAAAAGCTAAAATTGTCCTTTTCAGGCTTATTTTAACAAAAAGTCAGTCAGGGAAGATTGGATTGATTTGATGGTTGACATCAAATTGTTCTTTGAATTCTGGCGCAGTTTTTGATGCCCTCAAAAATGTTTTTACTCATTTATCTTCAGATTTATTGGACCTCAAAGCCAAACAACAAATTTCTAAAATTTTGATAGGAATGTGCTAGTGACTTTTTGAAGGGAGAAAAATAACCGCAACTAGCACATTTATATATGAGTTATGAACAACAAAACACCCTAAAATGCTTCCCTTTGAAGTTATTGGAGAAAATGTGATTTTTTATCTGCAAAGCCAAAAAATCGCATTTTCTCCCATAACTTCAAAGGGAAGCATTTTAGGGTGTTTTGTTGTTCATAACTCATAGTTGCGGTTATTTTGCGCCCTTCAAAAAGTCACTAGCACATTCCTATCAAAATTTTAGAAAAATCAGTAAATATGAAAAACGAAAAATGTGCCTAAATTTGTTGTTTGGCTTTGAAGTCCAATAGATCTGAAGACAAATGAGGAAAAACATTTTAGAGAGCATCAAAAACTGCGCCAGAATTCAGAGAACAAGTTCATGTCAACCATCAAATCAATCCGATCTTCCCTGACTGACTTTTTGGTTAAAGTAAGTCTGAAAAGGACAATTTCAACTTTTTGACTTTTTTTAACTTTAAAAATTTATAACACACCAGCCTTTTTAATTTTAGATACGATATCAAGATTTTACACACACCTTGAAATAGATGTGAATAGACGGCGAGCAAAATTTCAACCCGATACCGCAAGAAATGATTAACTTATAGCCTCTCCACGAAACAAATTGTGATTTTCCGAAAATTCCACTCTAACCAGGAAATGCTCGATTACAAAAATGGGTATTCTCAAAATAATTTTTTTGGTGTGGAAACGGTGCGCTAAGAAGGTCACTGAACTGCCTATGAGGTCATTTGGTCTGGACGGCACAAACCACTGTTTTGGTGTATGCCCCCTTAAATGTTGGAAAGGTGACTAAAAATATAGTGAAACTTGTAGTTGTACTACCGGACAAGAAAAGTTTCAATGTTTTCTCAATGGGGTCGTTCACATATTACGTAATCAGCTGAGGGGGATATTACTGGGCGGCGCTCAGCCTGTCTCTCTCTCTCTCTCTGTTCTGGTCAACGGTTTCTGGCCTCTTACGTTAAGATGGAGGCCTTCTCACCGTGCCCACAGAATGCAACTCCTGCTAGCTGCACGCCAGGACTCCCAAAGTATATACGAAATCATAAATTAATAAATATCAATGCAACAGACCCCTGGAGTCTTGAAGCTGTCACTACCTGTCTCAGAGCAAACCCACTTCCGTTGTAGTACTTCTGCGGGTAGACAAGGGACTTCCGAGCAAGGTCAAAGCCTGGGAGATATGTCTCTATGCGGAGATGGGCCTATGTTGAGTTCCTCGTATGGGATTTAGCGAAAGTTCCTGGTGAAGAATCCAAGGAGGTTACCCAAAAGGGTTTTCCCTATCCAGTCTTGTCGACTGTTCCACAAATTTGAAGATATGATGTAGTTTACTGTTGTTAAGGTAGAGTTTACCAATTATCCTCATTCTGAACGTCATGATCTGGATGCACTTGCAGAGGAGGTGCTGGGATGTTGCTGCTTCTCCTGAAAAGTGTTCGCAATCTTGCGTCTTGAAGACTGAAGTTGACGTTGTTTGCCACGTTCTGAAAATAAACTAGTGGGCTGTGACCTATTCTGAAAGCGACCATGTTAGCCATCTGATGTGAGTTCCAGAAAAATAAAAGTTCCTGTATTTAATTTGTGGAGGAACATCACAAGTGGAATGTTCCTTTGTCACTGAGTGTGGCCTATTTGGGAGGAAGGGTTCTGGTCCTATGGGGATGTTGTTGGATTGATCGTCCCTTGCGAATTCTTCCGCTATTTCTTTACCGTATACTCCTTAATGTCCTGGAACGAAGTCCTACTCGATGTGAATACCTAGTGAGTTGGTCTGAGATGTTCAGAACGAACCTGGAGTTAAAACTGGTGCTGTTAAGCGCTTTAAATGCAGCCTGGGAATCTGAGAGGAATTTATGATTGATGGAGATCCTAAGTTATCATAAGTCCAGATACTTGCCATGTATAACGCAAATAGCGGGTACGATTTCCTCAATTAACCTGAAGGAGGAATGTCAGTCCTGAATTGTTACCATGTAACGACGAGCTAAAAAATGAATCAAAAGATTGAGTAATGCATTCGATAACATTGTAGGTTCTATTTGCATCCCCTAAGCATTGCATTGATGTTTATTCCTGATCCGGTTAGCTTTGCGTCTCAGAACTAAAGAGGTCCACTATGCTTTAGTGAGCTATGCTCGCCACCAGGGTACTGTAGATCTAAGGGTTCCCCGTGTAATGGGGCAGGCTGTGAAAGAGCAGCTCTGCAGGATGTCCGAGATGAACTGTTTTCGAGTGTTGAGATCTTCCGCTGTAGAAACTGAATAGAACCAGTAAGGGTGTCAGTCAAACTCTGCTGCTACTAGATGATTGTAGAGCGTCCAGTCACACTTCAATGAAGAGTGTGGCAAAGCTAACCCGGTCCCCTGGAAGAAGTGCCAGGAATTTTCGCTATCAGTGTGTCCTCGTAGTCAGAGTTTAAATCCCTAATTCTGTCTTATCACGAGCCTGTGTCTAGCGTGTGTCAGCCCTTACGCATTAGCTGTCTTAACTGAAAAGACCTGAAAAGTGGTTACTGGAGGGAGAAGTGCCAGGACTACTCACTATCAGTGTGTCCTTGTAGTCAGGATGAGCGAATTGGAATCCCTAGCTCTGTGGTGGGTGACTTCGATGGGACCTGAAAGCTGAAAGAGAATTTCCTGGTGATTTAGTAGCTCTTAGAGCTAGGTATCTGTGTCTAATGTATCGTCATTTGTGTGTGTACTATCTTGTAACCTGATATCTGAAAGAGAAATTTCCTGGTGCTTGGTAGCTGTTAGTGTTGACTTCCTGGTTCCTATGGGAACTTTGAGTTGGCAAGGCCCAACCTTTGTACTCAACAAGAGAGCACACCACCCGTTAGTGCCAACCAGACCACACCACGTGGAGGTTCGGAGAGGATTTCGTGACCCCGCTCAGCCTGTCATTCCGCCTAATAGCTCTATTCTATGATTATGAACATAAATATAATAGCCTGAGGTCCGATCCCCAGGTAACCACTATATTGTTAAATTTTTTGCTCTGCACATAATGTGCCAACTTAATCAACTCAGGCCCTCTGACTCGGATCACAAAGTTTGTTTAGGGAAGCATATCGGTCGATCACTGACTGAATATGCCACTTAATACTCATTCAAGTTGGCATTAAATTCATATATAATGACATTAAACTGTCGTGGCAAAGCAAAATTTGTTGGAAATCACGAATGAGCAAAATTCTCACCTTTCGCATGTGCAAACTTTGAGCGGACGTTCCGTGCGCATCCAATATTGAATCGCCGTAAATTTTGCATGTTATTGTTTTATATATAGTTTGATAAGCATGCAAAGTTTCAAGTATTTCAAGAAGAACTGTAATCACAACGGCACTCTAAAGTTGACAGAAAATGACGAAAACAGCAATTTTCAGTGATTTAAGCAATTTTCTATCAATTTGGGCGTGTCCCCACGTGTGCAACTTTTAGATTTTCAACTTTAAAACTAGCCTAATGCACAATTTATACCTATAGGAAGCAGAACTGAGCTCCACAACCCAAGGCATGGCCCAACACCAGAGAATACTAAATCGCAAAATTGACGTTTTTATAAAATAATTCTTCAAAAAAGCACAAACTTCAATGACGAATATCTTTATGAAGGAGCAGCTAGAAAACTTCCGGTAATTTTCAAATGCTGAACAATTATCTAGAGAAAACTTCCTCAATTCTAATTAAATTACTCTTAATGGTAAAATTATTTAAACTTATTAACTTTGTCAAAATCAAGTTTTAAATACGGTTAACTTGATGACGTCATCAAGGGGTTTTACTGACGTCAAATATGTTTATACAATGTAAACTAAATTAAAAATTTTTTGCAACTGTGTAAACTGGCGTATGTGTTATACTTTTGTTTGTAGTGACAACCTAACGTAAATAAAGTGACTGACTTTCAATCTGTTATTCATTTTGCACGTGCCAAGATTCACCCTCTTTTTTTCAAATATCGATAGTATTAAAATTCAGGCCTGTCAGTGTCCATGCATTATCAATTTGCTATCTTGTATCTGATAATTTGACCAAAACCCATAATCATGGGTAGAGTGGACCGCTGCCAGTGTCTCTCTTTCCCAAACAAAAGGAAATGATAAATTTAAATTTTTTTGACCGTTCTCAAATGCAAAATGATACCGAGAATGAAATCGGTCGCTCGCTTTTCCCATTCATTTACAATTGTAATAGATTAAAAAGAACTACCCAAAGGCAGCTGTACTCGGCAATAAAGATTCAATAAACTTCGGCTAATTCAATAAGTAATAACTACCACCCTTACCCCGAAATACTAGGTATCGACCCGAACGCAACCCAAAGAGATTTTTACAGCATCTGATTGATGTACCTAATATACATACATTTGACCAAAACCCATAATCATGGGTAGAGTGGACCGCTGCCAGTGTCTCTCTTTCCCAAACAAAAGGAAATGATATTAATTTGTTTGACCGTTCTCAAATGCAAAATGATACCGAGAATGAAATCGGTCGCTCGCTTTTCCCATTCATTCACGGCTTACGAATTGTATAAATAAGTTTCGATTGATTACATCAATCAGATGCTGTAAAAATCTCTCTGGGTTGCGTTCGGGTCGATACCTAGTATTTCGGGGTAAGGGTGGTAGTTATTAGTTATTGAATTAGCTGAAGTTTATTGAATCTTTTGTTTGGGAAAGAGAGACACTGGCAGCGGTCCACTCTACCCATGATTATGGGTTTTGGTAAAATATCATCTCTTTTTGATTATAATGTCAGGGTACTTTATAAAGTCGAAATATAAACTGATATCTTCATTAATAAGGAGGAAGTTTCAACGATTTCGAAATTTTTCCTTTAAAAACATTTCCTTGTGTTTAGGGAAGCATATCGGTCGATCACTGACTGAATATGCCACTTAATACTCATTCAAGTTGGCATTAAATTCATATATAATGACATTAAACTGTCGTGGCAAAGCAGAATTTGTTGGAAATCACGAATGAGCAAAATTCTCACCTTTCGCATGTGCAAACTTTGAGCGGACGTTGCGTGCGCATCCAATATTGAATCGCCGTAAATTTTTGCATGTTATTGTTTTATATATAGTTTGATAAGCATGCAAAGTTTCAAAGTATTTCAAGAAGAACTGTAATCACAACGGCACTCTAAAGTTGACAGAAAATGACGAAAACAGCAATTTTCAGTGATTTTAGCAATTTTCTATCAATTTGGGTGTGTCCCCACGTGTGCAACTTTTAGATTTTCAACTTTAAAACTAGCCTAATGCACAATTTATACCTATAGGAAGCAGAACTGAGCTCCACAACCCAAGGCATGGCCCAACACCAGAGAATACTAAATCGCAAAATTGACGTTTTTATAAAATAATTCTTCAAAAAAGCACAAACTTCAATGACGAATATCTTTATGAAGGAGCAAGCTAGAAAAACTTTCCGGTAGATTTTCAGAATGCTTGAACAATTATCTAAGGTAAAAACTTCCTCAGATTCTGAATTAAATTACTCCTTAATGGTGTAAAATTAATTTTAAAAGTTATTACTTTGTCAAAAATCAAGTTTTAAAAACGATTAACTTGATGACGTCATCAAGGGGTGTTTATGACGTCAAATAATTTGTTTATACAATGTAAACTAAAGTGTAAACAATTATTTGCAAGACCTGTGGTCGGAAATGGCTGTATCTTTTATACTTTTGAATCTATGGACACTTAAATACAGGTTACAATTGACTGGAAAACTCCTGCCGGAGGCGGCGGCCTTCGGCCGCCGCCTTCGGCCGGAGTGCACGCTTCGCGTGCACAAAAGAGGCTTGTAACGTGTACCAAAGGGGGTATAATAGTAAAGGGGGTATAATATTAAAGTGGTACAATAGTAAAGGGGGTACATAGTATACCCCCAATAAAGACACCGGTCGTGCTTGCCAGCACTGTGATAACAATGAACTTTCTGCATGTGTTGTTCCTGATTTAAAAACATAATTCTATATATACTTTTTGATGTTACGTCATGAAAAACGTTTGATCGTAACCATACTTATGGTATGCTGATTAAAATAAATCTTGATCCATTTTATCCAGAGTTACACAATACAGCGTTTCCACCCTCGTTACTATGTACCCTTCTAATTTTACGGTTACCTTATATGTCAACTTATTATATTTTAATTTTGTGGTACAGTGATTGACAATATATTTTATTAAGAATGAATAGTAGGATTAAGTTCATAGTTGGTGCTATAATTATATGCTTTCTGGCGCTCCAACTAAATCGCTCGCCCAAATTTTAAGAAAATTCTTCATCTTCATTCTTGTGAAAAGGCCCTAAAAGTATGAATGTAATCTTGTTCAATGTATTTTTGGACGCTGATTCCGAATCACCCCCAATGACGTAGGGTAAAAATGCTTCCCTGGAAAGTTATGGGCAAAAAACTGTTTTGGTCACCTGACACGCTAGTATTAGTAACAAGTAAAACATGACATTGATTGTTTAGGTAGGGGGTGCACCATAAAAATAAGCTTGCTTGGATTTAAAAAATTTTTGTACCATTGTTTTCTAGAGACTGTGAGAATTTTCACAATACCAAATTTGTCATACCTTTTTGGAAAGATCAGTGAGTTTCGCCTAGGTGCCATATTTGATGGTGCGCGGCTTTTGGAGCAAAATTAGCTGTAAAAGTCGCGTAATTTGACCAAATTTGACCAAATTCGTTGATTTTTGTCGTATTATTTAGATATATCTTCAGTTCCTTGAATGAGATCATTCTGAAAATTGGCGACGACCTTTCAATAGGGCTTTCACAACTGTCCGAAAAATTTGGTGGATATCGGAGTTGATATAGTGATCAAAATGGGGCAAAATACACTGCTTTTAGCTGCAACATAATGTCTGATGGTTGGATATGCTTTAAACTTTTCGGACACTTTCCTTGCAAGTCTATGAGTAAGCTTACCAATTTTTGTGGCAATCGGAGGTCGGGAAGGATACTTAATATTTGTTTGTTTGAAGAAAATTGTGCTGGCCGAAATTAGCGCTAAAAAACCATCCTACAGTCGGCACGCGCGGCTCACTGTCGATGGCGCACTACCTAGTTTAGGGCTCAGGTTAGGGTTGGGGTTGTGGTTAGGGTTATGGATAGCTTTGGGTTTATGGTTAGGGTTATGGTTGGGATTAGGGTTTATGTAAAACCGTTTTGTTCGGCTGCAAAACTATAAAAACCAAAGTCACGTGCCATAATTTTTGGGCTAGCGAATTAGTAAAAGCCACTTTCTGGGTATTCTTATTGGATCTTCTGATTGCAGGAGTAGATCGAGTAGAAAATCATGTAAGTAACTTATTTTAGTAGTTTGTAGTTCAGTTCATTAAATTTATTTAAGTTTCATGGTTTCTTATCGCCCGAAACCGAGACGACCTTGTCAAGTTAGCAATTAGGGGTCGTTCACATATTACGTAATCAGCCGAGGTGGGGGGGGGGGTTTGCATGAAATTGCTAAAATATTGATTACGTAATATGTGAAAAACCTTTTATGTCTTATTGCGCGGCACTGCATGCAGCACACGTTTGCGGCTGGCGGCACTGCAGCATACGTTTACAGCACTGCAGCACACGTTTGCAGCACTTGCAGCACAAGTTTGTGGTTTGGCGTTTTGCCTTTGCAGCACTTAGTCTTACGACGCATGTTTGCGGCACTTGCGTACTGCGACTTACGTTATAGCCAGTAGCAGCACTTGCACTTTGCAGCTTACTATTGACATTGTATCACGTTTTGACCCCCATCGTTGTTCCACTAGTGAAACGACCTGTAGAGTTTCTACGATACAGGGGGAGCCGCGCACTCGTGCGCGGCGGGTCATATAACGTATGACCATGACATGACAAAGCATACTATTGACTATACGTTTGTGGCGCACACTTTCAACTTTTCACTTTTGTTGTTTGCGCGGAACTTGCAGCATATTACGCCTGCGGCACCCTTTTGCTGTTTGTAACACGTACTATCGTACTTATATATATCATATATATAAATAAATGTATATATAGTCAATGTACAGTAAGCGCCACGCGCGAGCACAACATTTGCATTTTTTCCACACTCCGATAATAAAAAATTGTATGCCAATGCAATGTTTTAGTAAATATGTAAATAATTTGTATCCACGGTGTAGCACTGTTAGTTCATTACACTAGTAGAGGCTCTTACGGGCAAAAAGACGTGTTTTCTGCTACGAGTTTAGAGACCTAACCGCTAATTGGACACAATAGTATGATGTCTAAGGATCGATAATATGTTAAGAAGTATAAATTTGGACTTATTAGTCACGTGCTATACCAATGCGCGTTTTAAACTTTGACAGTCTATTAAATTACTCTAAGGCAAATAGAGTAATTATATTCATATTTTGTCAGCAATAAGATCACATTATTTTCTATTTAGTGTGAAAATATGAGCTAGAACGGACATAATCTCGCTGAGTTATAGCTGTTTGAAATTTATGATGAACGCGCGGGTGCCAATTGATAACAACTAAATGCTTTTGCGCGTAGTGCGCGTCGAAAATTTGGCAAAAACGCTTGCGGAGTGACAATATTCAAACTTCGATAAAGTATATGAAGTGGGTACTTCTCGGAAAGGAAAAATTTAGGCAAACACGATGTGACTATTTTTGGGTTGATTTAATACAACTGCAAAAAATTATTCAAACTTCAAGCAAAAAAGTCAAAATTTTTACCACTTTTTTGGATTTTTACCTCAGAACAAATAGAGGGATTTGTTTTATTTTTATACAATCTTGTGCGGCTGTCTTTTAGCTATCTTTATGCAAGTTTTGCCGACATGCCAACAAAATTAACTTGCTCAAAATATCAAAAAACATGGTTTTTTGGCCTATTTTTGGCCCAAAAATCGGTTTTTTGCGATTTTACCCCAGAACAATCAGTCCAATCATCTTGAAACCACTTTCAATCGATTCTACGGTCAAAAATACGTCTAGTAAGGTGTATCTGGGGTCCCTAACGTATCGAGCAGACAATGCCCGTAAGAGCCTCTACTACACTACATGCAGCGTTCATTGCATGAGGATTATGATTTTTACGCTGCACACTTGTCACGCGCATGAAAATCAAATCGACGATAGAAATCGAGCGGTATGCGCATATTATTCGCTTCTTTACTGTTATTTTCAAGTTGATTACAGTGCTGACCGTTGCCCTTATATCTTTGTATCACGTTGCGACCCCCACGGTCGTTTTACTATCGTCCTGACGATACAGGGGAGCCGCGCACTTCGTGCGCGGCGGGTCATACAACGTATGACAATTATATCTTTCATACGTTTATACCCTTCAACGGGTGATACTCGTAAAATATTTTTCTCAAGACCGTCGACGAGTCCAACTCAGCGCACGTTTTGGTAAGTTATAAAACTACAATTATATCCCTTTACTGTTTTACAGGCATAAAGGCTCATTGAAAGTCGTTTTGCAGGTTTATTTTTAGTTCAAAACATTATAATTTAATGTCAAAGCTATTAATTGACGATGTCAATTTATCGCAGCTCGGCGAGGCACAGTAGTGCATTTTGCCGATGTCGTTGCGAGAAGCATAATTGAGTGCGCGGCGCGCGGCACAGTAACGCATCGCGCTACAATGTCAAAGGTGACAGGAATAAGAAATAATTATGTAAAGGTTTTTAAGAAATTTGTGCAAAATACTCACCAGCACTGATTAGATATACGAAATTCGATTCAAGACGTGCTTATATTTTATAACTTAACCGCTTTAGCTACAGAATTATGTGCTAATTGGAACTAATATAATATTTTCTCGCCAATACCCAAGTATATTAGTGACTTTGATATTATTAACTTAGTAACTTAGTAACACTATTAATGCTAAGTACCAAACAACAAGTGGGAGGTGGATCGTTGGTATACCATTAAATCGATTTAACACCGCAATTCCAGTCGCAAGCCTGGGACCACTACTAGCTTACAACATCTACAAAGCTGCCATATAGCCTGACTGACAATTTTCTCGACTGACTGACAATGTTTCTTCTTTTTCCCCATTTAGAATACAAAGATTAGTACATTTTAGCTTATGATTAATATTATATTTTTACCTATAGTTTACCTAAATTAGTAATCCAGGCAATTTGACTGATTTTGTACACATGTGTCGAAGATATCAGCAGTCTTCGGCTGAAATTATATCACAATACAGTATGGTAGTTGACTCACAGCCTTAAACGGGGTATAGTAAGTCGTTATCTAAAATAAATGTTATCAGTATTATCTTCATGTCATGTTAGGGGTCGTTCACATATTACGTAATCAGCTATTGCTAATAGCTGACAACATGCATATGTTTCCTCGAGATTGTATAACAATGAGATTCGTTTTAACATGGAGACTTTATCCCGTCACCCATGGATTTATCAATTAAGGGCTGGCGGTGGTGTCATCGTTTGTCGTACTCAAAACGTTTCGCGGTTGCGAATGCCGGCCCATCGAGGAAAATCTTTTTACTTTAATGTTTTTTAACCATTATAAAGTATGATTAGTGATTAGTCGGATATAGTACTAAGTTCAAACAGTTCCCGAAACGAAAAAGCAAACATTTGATTTTTGTTTCGGCGACTGAATCGTCGATGGGCCGGCAAATATTTGTTGTCGAGTAGTGTTGAATACTCATATTAACATGATTATTGATTTAATTTAGGAATTGTATATAAATATCTTTGACCAAGTTTAATTGTCAATGAGAATGCACCCCAGCACTGGGCGCGCGCGGCGGCTTTGATGTTAGCGGCTACAAGCCAGGCAGCTGCAGAAAAATTGCCGCACGCGTTCAGCGTACGGCTTTTCGTTTTTGATTTTACAAATGACAAAGCAACTTTTAATGATTATTAATGGAATTATCGGATATTTATAATTCAATATGTATTGATTCTTCTGTGGAAAATAAAAATTGTATTTTACTTAAAATTGTATTTTACTTACTCATGCTATATATTTCCAGTCCTATATATTACACCTTTAGTTTATATTATAGGACCTTTGGCTTATATACTGTTACCTTAACTTTGTTATCTCTCAGGATATATTGTTAACTACATGTGCTTGTGTTAATCCTTTGAACACTCTTTTACTATACCCAGTGGAGTATCATTGCCTCGGAACACAGGCCGACATTATATCCTCAAAGAACGATTACAGCAATTGAAATTCCTCATCTGGCTAAAGGCCAGAAAATCGCACAGTTTCAGAAGGTTTTCTTAGCGGCTACAGCAACCCTTAAACCTGAACAGCAGCTTGCATGTTTACCAGTTTATATTCACCGGACTGAGGGAGAGAAGCAGCTCGCATTCACCGCATCAGAAGAGGAAGATGTGAAAACAGCTTTTAAGTTCCTTGAAGATCTCATTGATGGCCCACTGCACCATGTCAGTTCACCGAAAGCATGACATTTTTCAACTTGCTGCCGGTTAATACTTCGATGGATGGGATACGGTCTTATTTCTTCCAACTGGACGAGTTAGCCAGGCGTGCTAAGATCCCATCTGATGTCTTCATCATGCGGTTTCTGACAAACGTACCCGGGGGGAAGAAGCTGTTTGAGTGTAAGAAAGATAAAATCAAAAGCGAACTAGATGCAGCCGGTGTAGCCAGCTTTTTCAAAGACTGTATGGAAAAGCTTCAAAAGAATTCAGCAAGTTCAGAGGCTTCGACTAGTGAAACATTTGCGTTCCCGGTAGAGCAAGAAGAGCAGGTACCTCAATGGGCTCGGGAGTTACTGAAGGAGGTGGATCAGCTTCGTTCACGGTTAGAAGTGACAGATGAGGAGGATACTGAAATGTATGCTGTCCAGTCAGATCGTAAGTTTGAAAAAAAAGACAGACCAATATGTGATATCTGTAAGAAGACAGGTCACCTTAAAGCAACATGTTATCAAAGAGTCTGTAGCTGTTGTGGTGGAAAAGGACACGATGAGGAGAGTTGCCCCTCCAAGAGAACCTCTAGGAATAAGAAGTTCCCTCCAAAGCGGAACAACCATGACAAAAGATGACTATATGACAGCAAAGTTGAAGGACAGATTGAGTTAGGTGAGAGCTGGCATCCTAGACAGTTTCTTGTAGATAGTGGGGCAGAAATCTCTATCATTTCTACTAATAAAGTGCTGATTGAAAATGGGAGCAGTACTTCCGTGCAGGGGATTGGGGGCAGACAGTTGATTGGTCCGAAGACACAATACAACATAAGATTCTCCTCTGACAAAAGCCAGAACTACAGGGTATGGCTGCACGAAACCAACCTTAGTACCAACCAAGAAATGGTTATCTTGGGTAGAGATTTCTTAAGTCAATTTTCCAGCACTGAGTTTGATTGGAAGAATTCAAAGGTTCGTTTGGGAGAGAAATGGATATTCTTTCTAAATGCTGACAAGGGAGGACATGACATTAACCCGAACTTGCCATCTGGGGCAAGAGAGAAACTCTGCAGTATTTTGGAAAGTTTCCCAGAGGTGTTTGCTAAAAATCCAAGAGCACCCAGGTGCAGTTCTGCTACCACACACGAAATAAAGAGTATCAATGACCGCCCAATTAGGAGCAAAATAAGGAGAATTCCAGCAAAATGGTCAAAGGAGATTGACACACAGGTCACAGAAATGATAGAACATGATATCATAGAACCATCTTCCTCACCTTTCAACAGTAATCCCCTACTGGTCTCGAAGGATGACAATTCAAAACGATTTGTTGTCGATTTCAGAATGGTTAATCGTAACACGGTGCAGGATACTTACCCTTTGCCCACTGTTGAGGAGCTGGTAGATGAGGCCTTTGGGTGTACCCTCTTTTCTCAGCTGGATTTGGCAAGTGGCTACTGGACAGTGCCAATCTCTGATAGTCATCGTAACAAAACAGCATTAAGTATACCCCGGGGAAAGTATCAGTTTAAGAGAATGCCGTTTGGATTGAAGAATGCACAGGCAACGTTTCAGAGGTGTATGGACAAGATTGTAGAGGAGTGCAAGGAAAAGGGTGCAACCGGCCTAGATGCGTATGTTGACAACCTGATTGTGTGCTCCACATCCATGGAAGAACATATCAATACCCTTGAGATCCTGCTGCAAGTGCTGGAGAGCAACAACATGTCACTGAGAAGGGACAAGTGTGAGTTTGCGTACCAAGAGATCCAATTTTTAGGATTCAGGATAGATGGGAAAACCCTGAAACCAGGAACCAAAAACATGGCTAAGATTAAAGAATTCCCGGCTCCCACTACAAGGAAAGAGTTACAAAGCTTCTTGGGCTTAGCCAATTACAATCGCAGATTTATTGATGGGTACTCTGTGATATGTTCCCCGTTGAATCGCCTAACATCGTCAAAGGTCCCATTTGTTTGGACAAGTCAAGAACAAGCTGCATTTAACAAGTTAAAGACCACCTTTCATGCTGCTCTTTCGCTGTTCATACCAGATTGGTCTAAGCCATTTGTGATAAGAACAGATGCTTCTAAGATTGCAGTGGGGAGTGTGCTTGGGCAGTATGATGGGGATGGTTCGTTCAAACCCATTGGTTATCACTCCGAGACCCTTAACCAGAAGAATACAAAGAACTGGTCTGCTACAGAGCGAGAACTTTATGGTATCATAAGTGCTAGCAGAAAGTGGAAAGCTTTTTGCTATGAAAAGATCACGTTCTATTCGGATCATGAGCCACTGAGGAACATTCATAGACAGAAAGATCCCAGAGGGAAAATCGGCCGTTGGATATTAGAGTTAGAGAATCTTGATTACTGCATCAAGTACTTGAAGGGAGCGGACAACCAGGAAGCAGATTACTTGAGCAGAATAATGGGGAGTGATGCCCCATCAGAAGACCCTTCAGTGTTTGTGTTAGGGGAGAATCTGCTCCGAGAGGCTCAGATGAGAGACAAAGATATTGCTGAAGCAATAGAATCACTCCGTCAGGACAAGATCGTGGATAAAGGCTTATTCAGGAAATTCTTGAACCTGAAAGTCTCTAATAACCTACTATGCAAAGGCTCCCGAGTCATTGTACCTCAGGGGATTGCCCCAAAGATCATCCAAGAATACCACGGACAAGGCCACCCAGGAATCGATAATACCTGCCTGATGCTATCTGAAAGGTTCTATTGGAGGGGTATGAGAAAACAAGTGGAGTCCTTTGTTTCTAACTGTAGAACATGTACACAGTGCAAACATGGACCTAAGCCTAAAGCACCAGTGCAGGATCATAGAGAGGTTGAGAAGATCTTCGAGATGATTTCTATGGATCTAGCATCCATGCCTGTGTCCAGGAGAGGCAACGGAAGCTTTCTTTTGGTGACAGATATATTTACTAAGCTGATGACAGCAATAGCTTTACCTAATGCACGGGCTGAGACAGTCGTGGACGCATTATGGTGCAGATGGTTCAGCTACTATGGGCTTCCTAAATTACTGCAATCAGATCAGGGAAGTAATGTCGATGGCACCAAAGTTAGACAACTGTGTGAAGAATTTGCAATCAAAAAGCTCCGATCTTCTACATATCATCCAGCTGGTAATGGCAGTGCAGAAAGAGCTATTGGGTCCCTCAAAACAATTTTGCGATCTATGTGTCTATCTAGAGGCATCCCTATTACTTAATGGGATGAGCTCCTGCCAGAAGCTATATTGATGTTTAATAACACTCAAAACAAATCTTCGAAATTCTCTCCTTTCGAGGCTGCTTACGGAGTGTCAGCAAACTTGCCAATCGACAATAGGTTGGGTGTTAATCAAAAAGAAGCTCAAGACACACGGTTGGTTAGGCAAAACATCCCTCTCAACAAGCAGGAGTCTCGACTAAGCTATCAGAAACAGGCTAACAAGACTACTAACGTCAACGAATACCAGGTCGGGGACTGGGTTCTTCTAAAAAGAAACCATGGTGAATATCCCAAGATGAATCCAATATGGGATGAAATTTTCCAGATCTCCAAGAAGATTGGAAAAAACTGCTGGGGAATTGTAAACTTCGTTTCCGGCAAATCCAAGGTAGTTCATCACGACCAGATTCAGCCTGCAGGCACGAAGCAGGATGCCTCTATGGTTATGGGTAGCTCAGTTCCGGTACAAAACCCTCAGGCACCAGCAGGAAAAGTTTATGTTGATAACAGCCTCCCTCAGCGTAACTTACCACTGATAGATCGGCAACAATTTGCGAACAATGTTTTCAACATGCCAACGAGTGCAGTATTTGCCCCATCAGCTCCACAGCTGGCACCATCATCCCCACCTACAGAACCCTCAACAACTACAACCACCAGATCAGGGAGGGTAGTCAGGCCCCCAAATAGACTAATCGACCAGTTATAGGTCACACAATTTATAAATTTATAAACTTGAATATGTTATTGAAAGGATACAATTTTATTATTGAATGGAAAGATAAAACAGATTTATCATTGAAATTTATATTTTTCTACGAATTTGCTAATTTTAAGTCAATTTTTATAAATAAGTTATTTTGACTATTGAATTCCCATGCGCATGGGTTATTTGTATTTTTTAATTTATTTGAGAATTTAATCCTGGGAGACTTTATTATATCTATTTCATATAAATATTGAGCACTTATAGGATCTTATAAAGTTTTTATGCATTCACTTTGAAGGGAGGTAGATTTTTTTTAAAGGGGAGAGTAATGTCAGGCTATATATTTCCAGTCCTATATATTACACCTTTAGTTTATATTATAGGACCTTTGGCTTATATACTGTTACCTTAACTTTGTTATCTCTCAGGATATATTGTTAACTACATGTGCTTGTGTTAATCCTTTGAACACTCTTTTACTATACCCAGTGGAGTATCATTGCCTCGGAACACAGGCCGACAATACTAAAAGCTTTGTTTTTTTCTCGATTAGGTTCATAATAATTTACAAATCAAATTGTACAGCAAACAGCACAGAACTATGAGCCAAGCAACTTGTTCCAAATTGTGAGAGTATATAACGCAGCTAAGACTAGATTGTGCGTGCTGGTATGCGAATATAAGGGATGCCATAACTTCTAGATCATTATTATGTGTGCTTGAAACTGATTGTTAGCTTGATTTTGCGTTCAGGTATATCATTATATTGAATATTATATTAACATGCGTATATAGAAACATCGGATTACAATTATCTGCTGGAACTTGGTGGCCATTTTTTTTCCAGTTTTATTTGTCATATATTCCCCATATTAAAGTATTAGGGCTGAACAACAATAACTCCAAATTAGATTACGTTTTCACACATGGAGTCAGCTCAACCGGTTTATAGCGTTAGAACTAGCCAGGTTGATAAGATTTGCAATGCTAAGAAAAACACTTATCGCTTTACGTGGGTACAGAGGAAAGAAGATGGACAGCAATCATAAGACCCCTCTATCAGAAGTTTCATACAACCTCATCCCTGCCCCTATGATGGAGTAAATTAATATGTTTTTCAAAATTTTGTGTATATAATTTTGTGTATATTTTGTTTGTTTCAAGTTCAAAAATATTGGTAATGATGGACCATTTCCGTTACTATGTATTGTGCTCTGCCGTATGCATCACTTGATTTAATTGAATGTATATATTGTTTGAAGTTTGAAGGTTACATAGGTTGCAGAGCTGAGTTGGATCATTATTGAAAACATGAATATCAGGAATTTCAGAAGAGTCCAATCTAGCAGTATTTATCTATCGTTGGGCAGGTTCTCAGTGTTATCAGTTGTCTCAATGTCCATCTAAAATTATGTTCACATCAGAGAAAATTGTCTGTGACTTTTCCGCAGATTCTGGTCGTTCACATATTACGTTATCACTGAAATTGTCCATAAAGTGATAAGTGAACGACACCTTGGCCTTAGCCTCCTTCATGTGACAACAGTCCTTACAGTTATTAAACATAATTATTCATATTATTATATCTCAACTTATCATCTTTTAATTTCGTGGTACAGTGTTTGACAATATATTTCAAACAATATACACATAATATCTCAATGACCCTACATAAAATGAAACCTTTAAAAATGCAATATATTCCCTAACTAAAATATTAGCAGAAACATTTCAAATTCACCCTTGACCTTGTGGCTCCAAATCAAATCGAGACTCTCTAAATCTACAAAGTTCTTTCTCACCCCTCTGTCTCCTCGGAGAGAAAATTGTTCTAAGGATGCTAGGTGGCCTAGTGGTTAGAGCATCCACCTTCTGCGCAGAAGGTTCAGGGTTCGAATCCAAGTGTCACTTAGTCTAGGGAGTAAATAAGGATCCATTGGATCTATGCGATCTCCTCGGTCGACTCAGCTGAATGATAGGAAACTTAATTGAGGGTTAAGTGAGGAGGGGTACCTGTTAAAAGTTCAAAAAACTTCCTAGGATATGTATACCCCTTCAGTGCATACTGTAAACATAGTACTATTAGTATTAACTATCAACTATTACATACATACATACATGTTACATGGTAAGGTCTCTCCTCCTAGTCGTTGGAGTGGCCTGCATCACACACATCGCGTTGGCGGCGTAACATATGTCTCCACTGTACTCGGTTGGTAGCCAAAGCTTCTGTTGTGTCGTTGTCGATGTTTTCAACACCTGTAAACTTAGCAGCATCTTCGAGTACGCAGGACTTCCAGTTCTTACGGGGTCTGCCCCTTGACCTCTTTCCATAGTTTGGCTTCCAGTTCAACAGAATCCTCGGTAGTCTAGAGTCTGGCATTCTAACTACATGTCCATACCAACGTAGCCTGGCAGCACTGATGAAAGTCTCAACTGACTTGATGCCAGCCCTCCTAAGAACTTCGTCGTTGGTTACATGAAAGAACCATTTAATCCTAAGGATCCTTCTCAAGGAGGTTTGATGGAAAACCTCGAAACCCCGTTTCATCTGCTTTTTGGTGGTGTTCCAGACTTCAGCTCCATACAACAAGATGGTGAGGACAGCAGCCCTATAGATCCTGATCTTGGTTAGAGTCTTTATAGTTCTGCTATTCCAAATGTTCCAGAGCTGATGAAAGGTGCCATTAGCCTTCTGGATACGGACATCCAGGTCTCTGTTGATTGTCCCATCCCCACTAATAGTTGCACCCAGGTAGACAAAGTTGCTAACCTGCTCGACGGGTTCACCCTCAACCGACAGCTCAATACAATCATCCTTGATGATTGTATTGATAAATACAATCATCAAGGATGATAAATTAAATTTATTTAAGTTTGCTCTCTAATCCTCTTGATGATTAAATTATGTTTTAAGTCCTATTTCATGTGTTATTTCTGACTTTGTGAAAACATGGATTTATGTGATTTCATTCGTGTGAGGTGTCAGGCATACTACCACAGTACTAATATGTGCATGCAGTGTGTGACCAAATTTTTAAACAATGAACTGTGAAGAGACAAATCTTCGTTTGTGAGTAAAAGGGTGAGGGATAAATTTGCATTATATCCTTCAAGATTGGGAAAATTGAAATCGTCTTGTGCTATACAAAGTAGCCATAACTCAGCAAGAGTAGAAAGAGGAATATAATATGAGTTACAGGAAATGTTTATATAGCAATCAAACTCAGGTACACCAGCTGTGGATGGAAACTGGGCAGATTGGGGTCAATGGAGCACATGTATCTGTGAAGAAGCAAATTCAGCCACAGGCACTTGGTCTAGCTCCCGAACTTGCACTAATCCTTCTCCTTCCTGTGGAGGAAGTTCCTGCTCTGGAGACTCTAAACGGACCGAAAGTTGTACCAAGGATTGCACTTCTGGTGCAGTGGGCAATTATCTTGTTATATCACTAGATTCTGTAATTTATATTATCATTATTTCATAATTTTCTTATTCCCTGAAAGAATCTTCATAAGTTACTAAAGATACAGAACAATGCTGCTTGATTTATCTTTGGTCTTTTCGGATATGTGAACCTATCATACTTTAGCTTAAAAATCCTCATATAAATGATATTTTATAAATTGAGGAGATGCTCATTAAATGGGGAACACTGACCAATCAAACCACTTTTTTTTTTCAGCCGACTGTACAACACTGATTCCAATATTGAGCATAGGACATATATTGATAGATCCTGACCTACCCATTGAGAACGAGATGGACCTTACTCTTAGTTGCAAGGACAATAATTACTACCTGATGGGCAGCAGCTCCTACACTTGTGAAAACGGAACTTTAACAATCCCAGAGGACCTAGATGAGCCTACTTGCGTTAGAAGTAAGTTGAATATTTGAGATTCTTCTCTTTTGTCTATCAGGATCAGGTATCTGAATATAAGCAGCTTGTTCAAATTGCACTGTAAATTATCTAGAACAACAACCTTTAATCAATAATTATCAGTGCCGTACTGGACTGGGTGGTCTAACTGGAACTACCACCAATGTAAACACATGACCGTGGAGGAAGGTGACCTGAAAGGAAACTACTCAGATTGCTCTGTGCTACTAAATAGAACTTGTAACCTAGAGGTTGAGGAGAGAACTTGCGGTGGTGCTGCTGAAAAAATACAAGAGTGTCCTGATGTTTGTAATTCAGGTTTTAGCAATGGTTATGCCTATTATAGTGCAATTGTTCTGGTTTGGATTTTGAAGATTTTTGTATTATCTTTTACTGCTTGACGATTTTGTTTCCAGCTAAAGTTCCTAGCCATTGTATAGCCAGGGCCCAGGAGCAA
This sequence comes from Bolinopsis microptera, assembly GCF_026151205.1. Classification (NCBI taxonomy): domain Eukaryota; kingdom Metazoa; phylum Ctenophora; class Tentaculata; order Lobata; family Bolinopsidae; genus Bolinopsis; species Bolinopsis microptera. The sequence continues at coordinate 4,379,725 of NC_087079.1, read as the reverse complement.
CAACTAACGAGGTGTTCAAACTAACTTTAGTTCAACTTTTTAGATCGTTATTATAACATTTCAACCTGTTTTAATTTTTGAGTGTTCTTATATTACTGAGTATAGCAGAAAAATTTTTATTTGAAAACAAATCATACTATGTGTGGGCATTTTTTAGACTATTTTTAAGTCTTGTTGTACAACATTTTACTGTAGTAATTATAAGACTATTTAACTTTTGTAATAGTTAAAAAAGTTAAATAGTCAAATAATTGGCATTTGGTTTTGTATTGTGTTATTATTGTAGTTGTTGTTGTCAAAGTAGAAGGCTGGCAATTTTTTTAGGGACTCTTCAAGGTCTGTAGATCGAAAAAAATGTATCTACGCTTCTGCACATCGTAGAGACTTTTTGGATAGGCTTAGATTATCCTCATTGGCCATATTTATATACTTGAACTTATGAAGAGACATTATATATATATGCCAAAAAATGCCCAATTTTTGAGTTACTGGCAAAAAACTGATTTGGTCACACGTAGACCCAATTTTGCGAATAATAATAATATAAACTGCAATGAAAAACATTCATCCACAAACTTCTAGTACTAATATAGTAAGATGCTGAGATTATATTATAGGTTCATATGACATATATGGGCATGGCCAAAAGGGTGATTTTCCCAGTAATTTTTGGCTCGGAATTTTTGTCGTTCTATAGAGGAGGCCCAACAAAGATTTTCAGCCTTCTACTATGAATGGCAGGTCAATGTGCATGAATGACCAAACTATAGTAATTATAAGAATATTTAACATTGATTTATCATTGACATTAATTGTCAAACTGAACTGCCGAATTTTTATCATGTAATTTAGATAGTTTTTTTTCTTCATAAAGATGCAATTTTTATTATAAAGATACAATCTGTCTTTTATTACTTGTATGTGTTGTGTTGAAGCGTGTTATAAATAAAAGAATTCGTTTATTTGATTTATAAGTTTCATCACAAAAACCATCATGTTACATTACTGCCTTACGAAACTTTCTCAGCAGGCTCCAATTAATTGAGAAAAAACAATTATTGTTTCAAAACATTATCACTTTATTCAATAAACAGATATGAGCAACCCAGTCCAAGTGATAATATTATGGATGGGAATTGGTTTAGCCTCCAGTAATATCTTGGAGTTGGGACCTGAGTTTGGTGACCAGTCCCAGTTGGAGGAACCACACTTGGTCATGTTTTATGCTCCTTGGTGTGGACACTGTAAATCTCTTCATCCAATTTGGTTAGTACACTAGTACTGTGTTAGTACACTAGTACTGTGTTTGTGTTGATTATGTTAAAGTTTAATATTGATTACAAAATTAATCTCGTTTCGTAAAAGGTATCTCATCAAAATAATCTAGTGAGTTCATGTGTTCATAGTTCATTCTCTCAGCTGCTTGTAGTATAGCACTTAACTAGTTAGTTGAGCTCTATGATAAAGTAGCACTTCCCTAGGTATGAGTTGGGTAACAAATTATCACGACATCCTGTAACTGTGGCAAGAATAGATGCTACATTGTATAGAAGTGCAGCTGAAACATATAATGTTAGGGGCTTTCCTACCATCAGATTGATAGGAAAAGACAGAGCTCTTGATTTCGTTGGAGATCGAACAGCGGTTTGTAATTTAGTTTGTTCTTTAATTCAAACACAGATCCAAGTCCCAAGATATTTAAATTCAGACCTGATTTTAAATCCAATACTTACTTAGTATATATTTTCAAGCATAATATAAGTTATCTTTTATTTCAGTATTCATGATATTTTCTGGGATGACTAGTTCAATCACTGCTGAGTATAAGTTTTATCTTAAAAGCGGTGTTATTAAATTTCAATTTATTATTATTATTATTAATGAACTATGAATATAATCATCATTCCAGGAAGCATTACACGATTTTGCAATAAAAGGATCGAGACCTCTGCTTCCCAGGGTCGGTAGCCTGGGAAAGTTGAGGGATCTACAGAGATCAGACGATGTTGTGTTTCTATCTGTGGGTACAACTGATGACACTAGGAAATGCCTCACTTTGGTTGCCCCCCAGACTGTCCATGAAACAATTATTGCAGAGGTTAATTTGTTGTATTTAGTGATTAATTAATCCCTAATTAAGAATGTTAACCCCTAATTTAATTAGTTATTAAGAATGTTAACCCTTAATTTAATTAAGTAATTAGTAACTAAGAATGTTTTGAGGTTGCTTTGCTTGATCTCATAGTTTCTTAATTTAGTTGTTCAACGTAATAACCTTATTCATTAAATTTCTTAAAATCAAGGTCTCAAATCACTTTATTGCCCTCGAAATTTAATGTAAGCAACAAATTATTTGTCAGGTAACTAACGATGCTGTTGTAAAAGTAGACAAGGAATCTAAAGTTCAGTATATTAATGAAAATACTGAAAAGAGGGTTGATCTCAGCATTTCAAAGAGTTCTGGAGTCATAGTTCTTAAGGATGAAAAAGTATGTGAAGTATTATATAATACATTATACGGCAGTATCCAGATAGCCCGACCCCTGTTCACGAACAGGTGTTCGTGAACAGTTATACACTATAATATGCAATATGACCGCTTCATTACGCTTGGATACTGCCCATTATACATGTATATTATTTAAATATTTAGTTCGAACAATGGAACATTTGAATAATTGTATTTTTGCAGATCCAACAAGTTCAGTTTATGGTATAAATATCCATCACCAATAATAAATATTATAATATGTTATTTAAATAATATTTAATAAAATAATAAATTGTATTTTGACTTATTTTTCACGCAATAATCCTTACAGGTATTTGAGTATACGGATTCACTGGATGATTGTTTGCAGTTAGTAGATTGGATCAAGTCAGAAAGGTTTTCAGCATTCCAAGTTGGATCATACCCTGTGATTCACCCTCTACTCTTTTTGAAGTATAAAATAGGTTGGTTCCATTTTTAATAGCCACGATTTTAAACTAAACCTATGTATAACCCGTTTAATTACTTCATTCTCAAATTTAAACTTATGGAGTAAAATAGCTAAAATTTAATTCCTCAGCATTTTATTACGGTGATGACGAAGGTAGGATATCAGAAATGAAACAGTTAGCATCAGAGCGGGGCTCTGTTCCTGGAAATTTCTACTTTGTTCAAGTCAGCAAAGCAGAGTTTATTGAGAACCTCATAAGTGCCTTCGCAGAGGTACTTTTAAATGCATATTATATTTGGTATCTGGAATTGTTTCTTGTATTAAAAGCTGATCTGTCAATGATGCAGTCCGAGACAAAGTCTTATAAATAAAGATCATCAAGTAGAATAATACCCATCATGTATCATTGCCATTAATTTCAACTGATCTGGAAATACCCTCAACATTACACTATCCCAGGTAGGAAGTATCATAGTATACGAGCCAGGCACCGAGATCTACTCCTATTCAAGTGACCCACACAAACCAATAAAGGAGAGTGTTGAGGAGTTTACTAATACTAGAACCCAGCTTTATGGAGGAACTGGTTTCTTGGCTGGCACTAAAAAGGTGAAGATTTATTATAGGGGAATACAAGTTTTAAAATCTTAGATTCAATTAATGTACTTCGTGTAGAAAATCACTAGTTATTATGATATCAAGCTGTTTAGTGTTTATAAACACTGGATAAAAATACCGATTAAAGATCTAATTTGACGATCCTATTCTTTTAACAAACTCTAAATTAAACTAATTAATTATAATTAAACTAATGTTCTTCTAATTTCAGGTGTGGTACAGGATAGCTTCAAACGTTCTCCCCCTCTTCTACGATCATCCGTTTATAATGGGAATAGTGATAATGGTACCCATAGGTTAGTAACTAGTAGTAGTAGTGGTAGTAGTAGTATAGGTTAGTAACTACTAACTAGTGGTAGTAGTGGTAGTAGTAGTATAGGTTAGTAACTAGTAGTAGCAGTGGTAGTAGTGGTAGTAGTAGTATAGGTTAGTAACTAGTAGTAGCAGTGGTAGTAGTGGTAGTAGTAGTATAGGTTAGTAACTAGTAGTAGTTATAGTAGTAGTAGTAATGGTACCCATAGGTTAGTAACTAGTAGTAGTTATAGTAGTAGTAGTAGTAGTTGTAGTAGTAGTAGTATAGGTTAGTAACTAGTAGTAGTAGTGGTAGTAGTAGTAGTAATGGTACCCATAGGTTAGTAACTACCTTATCGGACCTTATTTGGACGGACATTACATGAACGGACATAATTGTGAACGGACATTAATATGAACGCTCGAAGGCATTCAAAACCATCAAAAATCCGAATTTTTTTCAATTTTTTGACGTTTTAAAAAAATTTCAGCAAGTGATTTTTTAATCCATTTTTATACAGTAAGTAAGAAAAGCAGTCATTAAGCAGTAAAAATGTTAAAATATGTGTACATGATCAGTGTCTAATATCACATATCATCTTCATTAAATGGGTTTTCTAGCTTTGTGGAAACCTTTTTTTATCAAACTACCCCGGTCCTGCATTTCATTGTTAACTTTTACAAGCCATTCGGCGTGAAGTGGTTTTATCTTAGACAACTTTAGGTCCTTAACATCACGTGGAGCTTTCCTAGCACTGTTTCATTACCTCCCCTCAGTAATATGAACTATAACAACGTCGGACCAGACGGACAATGTCCTTGGCAACACAATTTACCGTAATATCTAGAGGCTGGAACAAGTTTGTCATGTTGGCGGGGACTAACTCATGAACTATGTTGTTGAGTGCCATAATTTCGTTGACTTTTTTCCGCCAAGTGACCCTTGAAAACATCATTTACTAGTAGAGTTTTCTGTGCCTCCGGCAGACCAAGGAGAACCTTTCCGTCGTTAACTTACGGCACAATAAAGAAATGGAAAAATTTTTGAAAAAATTTCAACGGACTTTAACTTGGACGGACATTAATTGAACGGACTTTATTTGAACGGACATTAAGATGAACGCTAGGGCCTCCAGCGTTCAAGTAATGTCCGTCCAAATAAGGTCCGATAAGGTAGTAGTAGTTATAGTAGTAGTGGTAGTAGTAGTATAGGTTAGTAACTAGTAGTAGTAGTGGTAGTAGTAGTGGTAATATATATGGTACCCTTAGGTCATGACAGTAATCCTACAGACTTTAACCAATGTTTAAATGAATATAAACTCGCAATTTTTCCCATGCAGGCTTAATACTGCTGTGCTGCTGCGATGAACAGAGGAGTAAAGATGATCCTATTCGCCAAGTCAGGTCAAGTGAGAGTCACATGGATCTCCTCTGGGCGGACCAAAGGTTGGTGAAGCCTTTTTTAGGCTCTAGAAGCACTTGTTACTAATAGTTATCATTTTCTAAAGCACTTGTTACTAATACTATCAGTTTCTAAATGATTACTCGAAATTTAATTAGGGTAATTGTTTTTAAATCTTTAGATACCTTAAGCATCTTAAATGACGATTTTTCGGTTGGTTCAGGAATTTATCTTACCGCTCTTGTTCTTTAGCGATGCGAAGAAAGAAGAAGAATATGAGGAGGAAAATAAAGAAGTTAGAGGACATGACGGGGAAGAAGAAGCTGAAAGTGAAGAACAAGCTGAGGAGAAAGACGAAGAACTTAAAAAGGAAGAATAAATTAACTAAATAAATATAAACTAATTTGCGACTGTCTAAGTTGACAGTTTGCAACGTTCTGGAACCTTTGAAAGTTTTGCTTTTAGACTGACTTTTTAGAACCTTTCATTCAATTAGCAAAGAACAGATCATCCAGTCTGGGACGAGAGTGAGTTGCTTGGCGACGGTATAACCAGCGAGTTGCTTGGCGACGGTATAACCAAACATTTTAAACGATGGTGTATGGCTCCTGAATATCATTACCTGCCTACAACTACTACATTAATCACTTAGAATTTATGTAAAACATTTAAATATTAGCCTTTATTGCCATTAACAGATTTTAGGATGGGGATTGTTTATTGTTTATTTTTCATACTTTTTATTTTGAGTTTTGAGTGCTGTAAAGAATTCATTGAGTTGCGAATTCCGAATTAGGTTTAGATTTTAGATCCATCTTTGCCTTCCGAAATATTTTCGTAGACCGTGTAGTGTAGTGTTTCTATTTCATGCGATACACTACATTATGTTTTCTCAGTGATATTATCTTATATATGAAGTAAGTTATTTAATGCAATTGAATAACTTTTACAATGATTATTGTGTTCAATTCTTCAGTTCCATATTTGTTTTGTTTTGTGCTATACATTATATCATATTTTGTAATCTTTTCAATTTGTTCTTGTTGTAATTACTATCTTTGTTTATTATATTTCAAGTCTGTTTTAAGAATTTACCGAAAGAATTCGTACCCATGTTAGTTACGAAATTATGATATCTTAAAATACCCCCGTTCACATAAAGATTCATTCGAAAGAACTGCATAATGTTCACTCATTTAAAAACCAAACATTTGTCAGGAAATGTCACTTCTTGTACGCAATTTGGGAAGGATTGTTTCTCGATCAAATCGTATTCTTAGTCAGGTAACGAACTCAAATCTTTGTTCGAGCTAGAGAATTAGCCTATTTTCCAAGCATACAAAATTTACAATTTAAAGCATATTGTGTTATTATACATTGTGCTTTGATTAGTTCAACCCATAACAACCCATAACAACCCATAACGTTTAATATGAGGTCTCATGAAGTTACTCCCCAGAAACGATGCATCCAAACATCAACAGCAGCATCAGGGGGAGGCGGGGAATACAGCGAGCTTAGTGACTACAATCTCTACCTCTGGGATAGGCCCTCTGGTAAGAGTGATTAATTAATTAATGTTTTAATTATTTATAATTATAATTTATTATTGCCAGCTACTCAAAAGATTCAATGAGTTTTTTGAATTACCAATTAAATAATATATTGTTAATAGAAAAGATTGAACGGAAATAATTTTGGAGAAGAATTTAATATAAGTGATATCATGTACAAACATTAATCAATCAAACAAATCAAAAATAATTGCAAACAAATTAAATATTTTTCGCAGATCATATTATTCTCATATTAAACATACAAAATAACCTCATAAATATTTATGAGGTTGACGTTTTATGCAAAATAATCAACTTAAAAATGTAGTTTTAATCTAGTGTAACATCCAGACAGGAACATGTTATTTGTGAGTCGCATTGTTGTGATGTTTCTGATGAAAATTTCCGACGATTCTGTACCGAAGTTTTTATAACTTTCATCTCTATCATTTTAACTTCATGATTGCCATCATCGGTATTAATGGTGTTTCGGTTCTCTTTCGAACAAATTCTTACAACTTTTTCGTAAAATCTTCCCAGAAGCACTGCAAAGAAATCGTTATAAAGTACAGGGTTGATGACAGAGTTGATTGGAAGGAAGACTATAGAGATCAGAGCATAGTAGCTAGTTGCGTCTATAATGGCCCCAGAATGTAGGCTAGAAGCTATGGTGACCGGTAGCCAGCAGAGGAAGTCTGTCCCGATGATTAGGGATATCTTTCGCTGTAATCTTCTGTTCCTTTTCCTGATCTTATGTCCTGTTTTCTTCTGAGTAAGCACTTTGGAAGTGGTTTTGGCCCCGATATTGATGAAGATGTAACATACGGAGATTATTGCAAAGCAAATCATGTTCATTGATATGACAACCCATGCATAAATTCGTTGGGGATCGTCTGCTTTAACAAAGAATTTGAAAAGACAAACCCCTTCATTACCGTAGAATCTCAGTCTCTTTCTACCAAGCACATTTACTCCATAATATTTGGAAAACATACCATCAACTAGATCATTAATTATCCTCCATTTAAGATTTTTCTCCTTTATTTTTCCATAATACTCTTGCAGGAGATCAAGATGGATTTCTTTTCCAGGAGATCCGATAAAAAGTTTTACTGAAGGGTCATAGGTCATACCATTGACAAAGAAGTCTTCAAATTTAGGCATCAAAGGGACTACAGCTATAGCAATAGACATCAGAACGATAACCATTGTAATTAAACAAATGTTCCGAATAGCAGACCTTGAGACTTCACTACTGATCCGTGCCCCATTTTGTATTTCCTTCAGCCTTGTTATGCCAAGAGTTGTCATGGATAATAGGGACATTTCGTAACCAATTGTGCTGATAACACCAATTAAGGTACAATGAACACTTGATAGCCAATTCAGTTGTTCAAAGCAGTAGCTACTCCCATAGATTATCGTGTCCATAACCGCAATATGAAATAAATACACTCCAATCAACAGATCTCCCACATTAATGAGAAGTATCAGCATCTTATTGTTAAGAGCCGCCTTTGACATTTCTTTATTAAAGTCTGTCGAAGTTAGGTAAACCGAAATCATGTTCAGAGTAATTGCTGCCACAGACATACACCAACAAACAATCTTAAGAAATGGGCTCTGTATGATTTCTCTGCCACAGTCAGAGTTACATTCGTCCGAGAAGTCTAGACAGTCAATCTCTCCATCGCACTTTTCAGTAATTGGGATCACCTGCTCTTTTGATTCACATAAAAACACATTGGTACAGTGTTGTTCGTCAGAACCATCTCCACAATCATCTACCACATTGCAAACTTTATCATAGTTCAAGCAAACGTTATTGTCACAACGGAAAAAGTCATTTTTGTATTTCTTTCCTGATTTGATTACAAATGAAAGAAAATTATTGTCAGCTACTGTGTATATTCTTTTGGAATATTGCTGAGGGCAAGAATCGTACTGTATCTTGTTTTTTAAAGGGCAAATCGAATCTTCACAAAACCCTGCGCAACTCAGTATTAGGTAAATTTCTCCGAAAGTATAGTCACAGTTAATAGTTTTATTAGGGCGGACAACTGACGGAAAGGTTTTGACTCCGAAGACGTCAAGCCCCAAAAGGTTGACTTCACTGCTAACACATTGGTTTGCTAGTTCCTGCAGACTCTCAAGACCAGGCAAACAATACAGTAACATTTTCACTGTTCCAGCTGATTTGTTTACAGTCATGGCATTGTCAAATGTTTGACTGATCATATGCGATATCTCACACATTCTCCTTTCGTTGCCACAGGTATCAATCCCGTCACAGAGATCTTTGAACTCTACGAAAGCTACCTGGCTATGCTTACAAAGAAAAACCTCCTTGCACAGTTCATCGACTGAAACTACATATCGTTTAGTCGCACCAATGCCACAAGTTTGCCACCCATCCTCCTCATCAATTCCGTCTAAACAGTCCTCCACCCCATCTCTCACCCATTTCAAGGGTATTTCCAGTGCCTGCTCGTGCTTATAGGCTCTGTAACATACCTTCTCCGACATGGAGAAACAGATAACCAGTTTCTCGTCAGCCCCATCAGGACAATCCTTAATGCCATCACACAGTCGGTGTTTATGTACCTCACAAGTGAGAGATACATTTTCACAAACCTGGTCTATTCCGTTGTCGCATAGTGTCGGAACTCTTTGCTCGCCATGGCACACAACAAATTTAGATACGGTTGACCGATGACCTCCGATATCGCAGATCACTCTCGAACGGCTTGTATCCGTACAGTTGGTTTGATCCAGGAAGTTAGCACAAATTGGATCAATATATAGTGTATTTGTGATCATGCTAACTGCCAACGGAGCACTGCACCTCGTATTATTCAAAATGGGAACAAGCAAAAATGTTGGTCTTATGTGAGTTTGTATTTTAGAGTTCTTTGAACATTTCTTTAGTCTGGGCAAAGTGTCAAGGTTTGGACAGTTCAGTTCATCATCATCGTTTTTGCAAAGATAAGAGGGATACCCATTGCACACTTCACTCGGTTTGATATATTTGATTACTTGTTCCCAGCCAAGGCAGTACATACCGTACAGATAACCGCCACAGAAAGCTTCGTCCTCGCACATGTAGTGCCCATCACACCGTCCATTACATACCGCAGTTTTGCTAACTTTTAGGCCGCTTCTTAACTGAACTATACTCTCAGTTTCGGTTTTAGCAGCACAGAAGTTTTCTGGTAGATTGAGATTAGCACATGAGCCTTGTGAATACATAGAATTATATTCATTGACAATTATATTATCTGATATTATATAACAGATCATGTCCGGTGAAGCTGTTATGGCAGGAGTGCCGCCCCCAAAAATCGAGAAATTATTATCAATTTCACAGACATATTCGTCACAAAGTGCAGCAGCGTTTATTGTTAACGTGTGCGAAGTTTTGATGCCACAATATTGATAGAACTTAGGGTCGTTGTTACAGATTGAGCTGAATGTTGCTAACTCATTTACATAGCTATAGGCTTCGAAAGGCTTCGATATGTAGATCGTTTCAGAATAGGGGCATTGAAATACTGTGGAGCCTAAATCTTCCATGCAAACTCTTTTAAGGAATTTATTTCTCTCCACGATTGTACAGGCACCCTCAAACGGACCGCAAAACAACTGATTGTAACGCTGATCAAGGATAAGTGGGGTTGTTGGATTTAATCTGATTCGGTACGAGGAGTAAGCAGTGTCATTATGATCCACAGAACAGGAAACGTCTTCTAATATAAAACGATGATCAGTCGTGTCATGAAATGGTTTTTGATACTCGAAAAAACTGTATGCAAAATTGTACCCCATCGTTTGGCAAATGAAGTTCACCAGACAGTCTTGATTGACTCCTTCAATAACATCAAATAAGACAGGTCCCGAATATTTGCCAACCTGAACGAACAATAAACCGAATCCATTCTTTGCTTGTGCTCCCTCGCCGTTTAGCAAGTAGAATATTTCCTTACCTGAGTGAATATTTTTTGAATGTTCACCTCAACCAAGTAGTTCAGATAAGTTGCTGATGCGAGATACAAATCCGAAAACGGAAAGAGACGATACTGTTTAGTCAAATTTGGGCTACAACAAATTATATAAAACATTTACCGATCTTGCGTAACAGATATCAAATTTTTTGAATAATTTATATAAAATATGGGCTGTAAAAAGACTCAATAACTATTTTAAGTTTTATTTTTACCTTGCATCTCAAAATTGGGATATTTTCTGTCTTCACTGTCTTCGCTGTCATCGCTGGATGGGGATGCCTTGACTTTGATCTCTCTCATTTGAATACACCCTTCTTTTTGATATCCTTCCTCGTCATGTCTCACTTTCAGCATCACTTCGTCTCCACACTTCTGAGCACATGGTATAGTGTACGTCTGACTTTCCACTGTCTTTCTTTTGCTTATCTCTAGTACGCCACAGAGACTTTCGGTTCCTGTTTTAGAGTTGACTACAAACACATGTGCATCCTGCATACGAAGTTGTTTTATGTAGTTATTTTCCAACTGCATGATAACGACCTCAGAGAAGCAGTAGACATCATCAAAGTTCATTTTGTACCAATGATCAGTGTCATAGGAACAAATAGTGATTGAACTTGTTGATTTTACACCGTCAATAGCCAGACTTGCAGTGGATGTTTCAAATGTGCTGCTTTGAGACACTGATATCGGCTCAATTTGTGACACAGCTGAAAATATGGTTAAGTGAGTTCTGGAAAAATAGAATGATACATTTTAAATAATGCTAAACTTTAATAACCTTACTGAGATTTGTTGCAATGAATCGTATAGGTGTGCTCTTTCAAAGAACTAACTATCCTTGCTCCGGTTTAGAAATGATTCTTGAGGGAAAAAAGGGTAAGTTTTTTAAATATGTACCAGGATCCGTGCTAATGACAATTCTTGCCAAGATTGAGGAAACCAGAAGTTGAGAAATCATCCTTTCGTCATTTAAATCATACTCTATCCGGGAAGGTTAAGTAAACAATAAGCGTTAGAAACGAGAAGAAGTGTTAAAAAGTGTTAAATATCCAGGTAAGGATTAAAATCAAAAGGTAAGCATGCCGAACAGAGCTGCTTTACAATTTACATAGAGCCTGCATCCCCGCCGCTGAATTAACACAATCGCTGGATTTTCAGCTTGCCTAGAAAAGAAACACACCTCACAAAGGAGCCGTAGTTTTTAAATGTCGGAGCAGAAATCTTGAAAACAAAAGACAGCTACCAAAGTTGTCCATGCTGCAGTCAAAACACAAACGTTGGGGCTTATTTCTCAGTCCCTGAGTGCCCCGTTGAAATAATTCTCTACGATATAATGGCTTGCTATTACCACTTATTCGAGGAATACATCAAATCAAATAATATCTTGCAATTTCGATGATGTTCATTTTTCGAATAAACCGTCATTGTACTATTGTAGCGTTTTTTATGTACTTTTAATGATTGGAACCTGGTTTTTTGACGATTTTTCGAGGTCCAAGATTTTAAAAATCGAATCATAAAAATGTTTAAATGCCTATCTCAAAATTTTGCCTGGAGAATGAAGAATCTCTTCTAAATGATCCTTAGAACATATATCCTAAAAGTTTGAGGGTGATTGCTCAAAAAATGTAGGAGAAGATAGATTTTTAGACTCGATTTTCAGGGCACGCGATCAAAAATCGCTCGCGCAATACAATTACACACAAGCCCTGACCTTTTCCCGGCGATAATTTCGGCTAGATAATTTTTCTAGCGGATTAAAAGCATCTGATAGATATCACTCCCCTCTAGTCTATCAGAAACAACTAAAAAGTCAATTTTGAGAAACTTTCCATGAAGACCCCCACTTAAGTTGTTACATTCTATCTAGTTTGGTGAAAAAATTGTGATTATCCAGAAATGGCTGGCTGAGATTCAGACAGAGGCAAATTTCATATCTTTACCATGACCCGAGAACCAATTAAAAGTGTTCTCTTAGCCATCTCGTAAAAATATAATTATCAGTTTATCATCAGTATCTCATTATAGCTGAGTAATTCATCAGGATTAATGTTCCTTCCAATGAATGACTTGTCTCTCTGGGTCCCATGTCTATAAATAACTGTAATTAGAACAGGTGGGCATGCTAGGTAATTTCTTATATTATGTGAGATTATAGTGGTACAATAATTGGGTGGGCGACAATTGACCCCCCGACAATTGACCCCCCGACAATTGACCCCCCAACAATTGACCCCCCGACAATTGACCCCCCGACAATTGACTCCCCGACAATATAATATAAAACCTCAACCTAACCCTGACCCAGGACCCTGACCCAGGATCCTGATCCAGAACCCTGACCCTGACCCTGACCCTGACCCTGACCCTGACCCTGACCCTGACCCTGACCCTGACCCTGACCCTGACCCTGACCCTAACCCTGACCCTAACCCTTACCCTTACTTTGACCCAGGACCCTAACCCAGGACCCTAACCCAGGACCCTAACTTTAAACCTAACCCTAACCCTGACCCAGGATCCTGATCCAGGACCCTGACCCTAACCCGATCAATTGACCCCAGTGTAATTACATGGGGGGTCAATTGTCGGGGGGTCAATTGTCGTACTAAACTCTAGATTTCGCGACAATTGACCCCTGTGTAATTACATAGGGGTGAATTGTCGGGGGGTCAATTGTCGGGGGGTCAATTGTCGGGGGGTCAATTGTCGGGGGGTCAATTGTCGCGGTACCCAATAATTCTAGGTGACTTGAAAATAGTTTTCCGGGTCGAACTTATTTTGAAATTATCTGAATTACTAGGTATCGATTGAAATTCTTGAAGTAACAATTAGAATGTGTTTCTCAATATAAATTAAAATTGGGATAACAGTAAAGCTAGAGTGAACATTAAAAACTTAACTACTTTGTCGCGAGTAATACAAACACGTTACTGTTCTAATCCAACGAATTGCACTTACCCCAAATGTTACATGTTAAACTAACAGTGATCTTATTGCAGGATTAGACTAACAGTGACCTTATTGCAGGATTAAACTAACAGTGACCTTATTACAGGATTTGAGGACGGCCCTCGTCCCCACAAGGAGTATGCGTGGGAGAGAATGGCAAATGCCACCGATATTGAAGACTACTACATCGCAATGAGTATTGGAATTCTCCTGGCCTTGTGCTATGGACTCTTTAAATCTCAACGAAAATTAGTGTAAGTTATAATATATATTTATATCAAATACTGTATCAAATACTGTATATATAATGTATATTTATATCAAATACCACGTTTCTGCCTCCTCTTATCAGCGCATCACAAACTGCAACTGTTTTAAAATTATTGCCATGATTAAAATTCTATATTCTGGGTAGGCGGCTTCCTGTCTAAAAATAACTTTGCAGGGGCGGAGACGAGGTTGTGAAACTAGCAGAGGAGCGGATAGCTAGTGGAATTCTCGTAGATTTGTTCCCCGATCAGAAGGAACATAAAATATACGTCAACAACCGAGAAATGTTCCCTGATCACGACCCCCATACCTACGATCCTACTGCAGACAGGGACTATTTCTGGATCCAATAAGAATATATTATTTATTTTTCAATAATATATTGAAAATGAACATTGATGATATATATGTTGATTTAGCTAAAGTTTTCCGATAAGTTGTTGGCTGATTTGAAGCTCAATTAATGTGATATTTTGAACCGGGCTGATTCACTGAAGGAGTTGGGCTCTATTTATTATTAAACACTACTTTAGATTAGTGCCTGAAGAGTGATCTTCTATTCGGTAGTTAAAAGCTTAAATTATTGGTGAGAAGTGTTAGTGGTTGAATGAGAGTTGCGATAGTATCTGTAAATATTTTCCTTCGTAACTAATCTTTGAGGGAAAATTAAAGGATTTATATATGTCTCCCAATTAAAACTAGAGTATAACACATCAAAAGTTCCTTTCCTATTATGATTTTTACGATTTTTGAAAACTTGTTCAAATGATGCAGTTTTGCATCCGACGTTAACTGTTAGGGTTTCATCACCAATTCGCCATTTCCATCCTTTTCTCGAATTAGTGTGGAAGGTAATTATTATTATCAATAGAAAATGCGAGGCAGCTGCGATCTGCTGTATTATATCTTGCACATGTAAATAATTTTCTAATTTCAATAGATACGAGAAACATTGTGCAAAACTAATTTCCTGAATTCTTACATATTCAAGGGAGCTGAGATCCAAAATTAATGAGCCACATTAATCTAATTTGCATTCTTCTGCAATAAAGTTACACAGTCTTACCGAATATATTCTAATATTCGTGCCGTTTTAAAAATTTTGATTAGATCAAAAAAGTCATGATACTTGAACTTTACTCGATCCCGATAAAATTTTGGACATTTCCCAACGTTATCCATCTAATAACTTAATTCAAAAGTTGATGAGTCAGTATTTTCTACCTCCAAAAATGTTTGTGTTCGGATCAATGGTGAAATTTTCAGGGGCTCAGTAAATAGAAGCTATTCAATTGTAGTATTTGTAGTAAATCTTTCAAAGTACGAAATATCTCTTTAAAAGAGCATCCTAGGCACCTTATAGATATCAAAACGCATAAAAAAGAAAACAAAAACATCAACCATCTTCTAACTTCTTCCACTCCTCCCTATCTAAAGCTAAAAATCTAAGGTCTTCGAAATCAGTCAAATTCTTAAGTCTAATATCAAGATTTCTACTAGTCAAGTCTTTTCTAATAACATCTAATAAGTTTAAACATGGTCTACCCCGTCTCCCTTCCATAAAAATATCAGAATTTATAGCAAATAACATAGAGTTGTATGCTGGTGAGTCTTCCTGTCCTCTTAAGATATGTCCTAACATTCTCCATCGAAACTTAGAGACTCTCACAGACAAGGGAGTGACATAACAACGAGCATAGAGTGCCTCATTAGAAATAACCCCAGTAGGCCATCTGATGTTGAGGATTCTTCGGAGGTGTTTGCGATGAGCAATATCAAGTTCATTCAACGAAGCTAGTGGTGCAGCCCAGGAGTTGCAGTTGTAGAGTAGAATAGAGACTACTTGTGCCTCGTAGATTTTGATCTTTCTTCGGACTGAAATCTTGCTCTTCATCCAAACTTCATCCAAAATAGCTATTCAATAGTTTATTAAATTTATCTATAAATATAATAAATCAAATGTACATTGATAAATCCTATCTCTTACAGGTAGAGTTTGATGTGGAGTGTTTCAAACCTAACCAGCGCTAGAACTCCTATCCTCCGGCAGCTTAACCCGCTACTAAACCCGCAACTAAACCCGCAACTATTTCAACATGCACGCTGTCTCACTACTTTACCTGATATACCCCACGATGGTAATAAATCGAGACTTAAGATACTAATTCCAAGTTACTATAAAGCTGTGCAGAATCTTATTGGACCAAATGGAAAGAACATCAAAAAAATTGCGTTCAAGTCAAAAACAAAAATCAAGATGTCACGATTTAATGATCATTTTCCTGGGACTAGAGATAGAGTTTTAATGGTGGAAGGATCTAAAAGCAATGTTATAGGAGCTGTGGGGGAGATAAATGAACTGTTGAGGAATGTGGAATTACCTTCAGAGAATTTACTGGCGGAAGAAGGACTTCCTGATAGAAAAAATACTGATAAATATAAAATGTTAAGACGTAATTTGAATGGTATCAGATTTGTGTTGCCCTTTAGCATATGTGGTAAACTAATTGGTCCTGGTGGAGCAAATGTCAGTAAATTACAGACAGAACACTGTTTAAATATACATTCTTTTGCACACTTAGAACAAGCTCATGTTGATCTTAATGAAACATTTGTCTCCTTTCAAGGGGCGAAAGAGAATCTTCAAAAAGCATCTGAAATGGTTTTAGACTGCCTTGATATCAAAACTCGTCACACATTGAGTGACAATTTTTCATACCAAGAGTTCAATAAACAACCCAAATTGCCTCTTAACTTCAGAACTAAAATTCTTATTCCAGGCTATGCTGTTGGAACATTCTTCGAGCATGGTGCAAAAAGTGTTCACGATGTCATGTCAGAGTTGAAATGCCACATTAAAGTATCGAGCCCTGGGAATGAATTTCCTGGAACCATTGATGCTGTCATACTGATTGAAGGGAGAAAAGAAAATTTTGCGAAAGTGGCCAGAAAGGTGAGAAAGACCCAGGAAATTGTAAAGATACCGGAAGCATTTAGAGACAAAGAATGGGCAGAGAATAGGTGCAGAGAATTAAGAATACTGGTTCCACTTGATTGGGGAACATGCCTTATTGCGAATAATGGCGAAAAAATGAAAGACATTATGGAGATGCATTCATTAGAGAAAATGAATTTTGATAAAAGAAGGAGTGGAAATCCAAAATCAAGTTTAAAGGAAGCAATACTAATAATGAGAGGCGATGAAGAAAATGTTTTAAAAGCTGTTGATATGATTTTTGAAATGATGTTAGCTGATCGTAAAGGTTTTGCCACCAACTCTAGTATGAACTATCATAGATTCCATAAAGAGAAGCATAAACCTTTGTGGTATTTTCAACTTCCTGATGAACTTTTAAATTTGTAAAATTGTTTTTAATGATAATGTTTTTTCCGTTTCATCACCATTATAACGTTATGAAGTTGCAAAAAGATATTAAAATGTTAAAGATATGGTGGGGATGATATTTGGTCATGGTTCTGGTACCACACAGTTTATTTAATTTATTATCGTACCGTCAAATAAATCCTCGTTTTAATTAGACGGTTTTTTATTCATCTTCTTGTGGTGATTTTATATAATTGTATGCCAAACATGGACTTAATTTGAATTAAAATTACCGCTTTACTATTTAACACAGAAATTGTGGAAAAATTATTATTTTGACCATACCTTTTTTCAATCCCCGGAATTATGTCCAGCATAAATATTTCTCCTAAAGTACTAACTATTCATTATTTAGCAGACAAAATGCCCACTCTTGAAGGACTCGAGGAGGCAGGACTGGAGAAAATTCCAGATCTCAGTATCGCCAAGATGAGATTCGAACTCGCTCTTGATGCCGATAGCGCAAAGGAGCTCAAAATTGATCAGTCTGAGGTGATTAATTGTCGACTTTATTACTATTTATATTTTAAAACAGATGATGCATGGACAATATGTTGGTTTTTAGCCTCAATGCTGAGTAACGATTATTTTTCAAAAGAATAATTCGATACGCTGCACAATAATATTTAGTTTGTAATTTTGAAAACACAACAACATTTAGCTCCTGGATCACTGGATTTATTTCACTTAGTTCTATTAATAGTCTTAAGAAGTTAAGAGTAGAACTATGTAATGTTAACACAGCACCACTATGTAATGTTAACACATCACCACTATGTAATGTTAACACAGCACCACTATGTAATGTTAACACAGCACCACTCACCAGGTAAAAAGACAGCTGCTTGATAAGATAAAGGCGGGGTTCATGACCCAGCTGTACCGAGATGTGAGTAGTGATCTCAAGCTGACCCTGAACAATTCTGTTTTGGAAGAGATGGAGGCTAAGAACAAGGAGGAACTTGAAAAACTTGATCGTGAGTGTAGTCCGTTCTATTTTCCTTGACAAAATATCAACAATCAACATATCTTGAAAAATGTTTTTAGTGCACAAGATTGTTAAACTGTTTACTGCTTTGTAATCTTATTTATCGGCCAGTAATCAGATCATAATTAAACAGAGTCAATCGAGAATGCAGAGAAAAATGAGGGAGAAAGTGAGGTAAGGGAAGCTATGGTAAAGAAATGCGAATACCTGACACTGATTGGCAGTAAAGAAGAATCACTGAAAATGTTGAAGGTAACCCTCGACAAAACCAACACTACTGGGCACAAGCTGGATCTTCATTTCCATCTCATCAGACTAGGATTCTTCTTCAACGACAACAAGATTATCACAACAAACTTAGATAAAGCTAAAGAGTAAGTTTTTAAGCGAAATATTTTCCAGATGGTAGCTTATTTTATATGCCACGAAAATAGGCAGGTTCCACAGTGGAAAATCTCTCATTTTGAAAGTTGTTCATCCCCCATATTTAATTCCAGGCTGATTGAATTGGGAGGAGATTGGGATAGAAGAAACCGATTGAAAGTTTACTCAGGATTGTATGCTATGTCAGTTAGAAATTTCCAAGAAGCTGCTGACAATTTCCTTGACACTGTATCTACGTTTACATCGTACGAACTTATGGATTATTTAACTTTCATCAAATATGCCATCATATCGTCCATGCTTGCTCTTGATAGGAAGGATCTGACCAAGAAGGTATGTTTAAAAATATATTTCTAAGGACATGGTTTTCCTTGTGTGAATTATAGTATGTCATGTGAGTTGTGACATGTTTCGCTTTGTATGCATGTGCCCACGATTTTTTCTAAACCGGAAAGTAAGAGCTTATGACGCTACGCGCGAACAGCAAATCAAACTTTGTATTACAAAGGACCTTTTTCAGCAGTAGCAACGAGTAATAGGCGCGCGTTAAAGCGCAAAATCTTTACTGCTTTTACACCTTCAATCCCAGCTCTAGTAGTTGCATCTTTTAATCAACGTGCAGACAAAATAAAAAACGCAATTCATTATCAAATGTTATTAGGTTGTCGAGGGTGCTGACATTAACGAAGTTCTACACGATTTGCCCCTCTTCAAGAGTTACATATATTCCCTGTACAACGCACAATATGCTGACTTCTTTGAAGCCCTTGGTAAGTGAATATTTAAACTGATATTTGAGGGTTGACACATGATTAAACTTAAAAATTGAAAACCTGTGTTATAATAACCATCTCTTCTCTCAAGTAAATGTTGCTCATACTATGCAAGTAGGAAAGAAAATCTCGTAAGAAAGCTGGTTGCCCGGTGTGCGGATGTAAGCCCACCATGGAATTATCCCACCTTTGACCTTAAAACTACAATGTGCGTCATGTAAGATGTCGTGTGCACGGTTTAACGTTTTTGACAGTGCTCAGACCCGCAGAAATAAATGCGTATCCTTGTTATTGTAGAACACCAGAGTTCGTTTGATGTGGAAGATAAACACATAGTCCATATCCGCTTATTCTCAGCATCATATTTATCATAAAGTCATAAATTGCAGGGGGGTGGGGGGGGGCCTATGTCAGTTATTTGGAGCTAGATTCTTCTAGACTATTTTATTCGGACGAAGCCTCGTGAGACAATACCCCCGGATCAGTTCTTAAAGTTTATGCGAAAAAACACTAAAAGATTATAATATGTGGTATTGAGTGCGTGGGAAGTTCCAAAATTAAAGGTTTTGAAAGGCACACGCTATCAAACAGTTCAGGCAAATATGAAACTCAGATTTAGGTAGAAACAGTAAGAGACACACTAACGACTTCCCGCAGGTGAGATCGAAGGATTCCTGAAGTCCGACAGCATTTTGGCACCACATACAAACTACTACGTCAGGGAAATGAGGATCAGATCTTACGCGCAGCTTCTGGAGTCCTACAGTTCTCTCACTGTCAACTACATGGCCAATAGCTTCGGCGTCTCTGAGAAATTCATCGACAGGTATGTACCTTGTTTTGGCACTACGCCAATATTTTGTTTTTAGGAAAGCTGCCCGACTTTTTGACATGATGGAATTATTTGACCTGTCTAGTTTATTTAGCAAGACTGGTATGTTAAAACTTAAGAAATCTGATCCTTAGGATTTCGGTTAGGGTTTGAGATGGCGCAGAATGTTTATTATGTTTTACTGTACAAATTTTTGCGCCTTCACTTGTTCGAGATCGTTCTATCTAGTCAGATTTTCTTCGTCTATTTAAAGTTTTCAAAATTTGATAGTGCTTCTTGAAATCGAAATCATTAAACATTTTATGTGTATCATTTCTGGTCTTACTGATATATTTCCCATATAAGGATTGAACATGGCCAAACAGTTTCTTTCTTTGTGTCGTGATGTCTTCATGCAAGATATAGTGACGTCATAATCTGATATCATAAACTTAATTAATTCTCACGCAGGGAGCTGTCTCGGTTTATCACAACGGGAGCACTGAACGCTAAAATCGACAAAGTGGGTGGGATAATTCAGACAAACAGACCAGACAAGAAAAACTGGCAGTATCAGGTTTGTGCAAGCGACCAATACCCGAGACTAAGGGACCAGATGTGTGTCATTACAAATGATGTCCCCTTATTGAACCCCTCATTGAAACCCTCATTGAAACCCTCATTAAACCCCCTCGCCCTTAGCATCTACTATTTTTGTTCGAAATTCTGTCCAAATCCTTTTCGATTTTGACACCACCCCAAAATGCTCCCAATGAATTAAGGGCCAGTCAGACTTCTTTAATACGCGGTTTATTTGGCTAAAGCTCAAAGCCGGTACCACAGTCCACAACTTTTTAAATCTAAGAGGGTTTGCACATTCTTTGCATAAAAGTCGTCGAATGAAAAGACATTGAAAAGACACTAAATGGCCAATATGTTTCACTGCACTCTTGCAGTGAGAATCGCAAATTAGACTTAAATTCTACCCCAAAATATTAATCGCAGTTTTAACGCGATATAAGAATTAGATTGGCATGCACGGCAGGGAAATCCGGTGCAATTTATTAAATTCTTTAAATTGCAGAGCACGTTTTTTAAAAACATTCACAATTGCTGTCATTTTCGTCCAATTCAGATTTTCCAGGGCACTGACTTTTGGTTATGACCAATTTCCATTTAGAAGGAATTAAAATCGGCCAAAGATAATCAAGTTTAATTGGCTAACTTGTACGGCTTTCAGAGGTCTTAAAACCTCTAGACCTCCAAAATAGTTGGTTTGGGAATCTGAAATCCTAAACATCAGCTAAAAATAACAATCCGCATTCAGCTAAAAAATGAGCTTAATTGACCGTAAAATGGTCTTATGACAGGCCCTTAAAATTTATGAGGCCTCTGAAAGCCTCATAAAGGGACCAATAACTTGGCCGTGTTTAAGCCGATAATAAATTATTTCTATATAGAGGTCATCAGTAAACTCAGCACCCTCTAAAACTCATCTGCATCAGACTATAACAGCAGCAGTTATAGTTATTCTTTCAACTAAAAAAGTGCTCTGGAATTCCAAAAATGTAATGCGAAATCTTGGCCGGTGCAAAACCAGTTTTGATGTAGTGTTGTAACCATCGTGTTTTTTACTGAGAGAAGTAACCGAAGTTTAATTTAAAATTGACCACTTTGTGGAGCTTATAATTACTATTAGAGTAACTTCCATTGAATCCTATATCCTGCTGGCGACTCGTCTCACACATAGTCGTCATAATCTTCTACCGTGTCTCGATCGTATACTGAGATCTGTTAAACCCGGATATTCTAACTTGAATTTGATTTCCGAACTGACTCGTACAACAGCGAACAGACCAAAGCGTCAATGTGTTTGTTGTTTGGTGTTACTTAACTTGAAATTATTTGTTGTGTCACTCTCACTGTGATCTAAAGATCTAAGCATTACCCGGAGGGAAGTGCGCGGTGTTGGTGCAAAATTGGTCGCATTTTTACCAAAGTACTGCGCACCTGCCTGCCCAATGCCTTGCCTCAAAACTCATCAGTGATATTGTGAGGAGGGTAGTTGTCACAGTGAAACTGTGACTGGCACGTGCGCGCGGCGTCACTGTCACCAACTTTTTATAATAGCGCGCCGGAGCCACGTGCCAGTCACTTCCCTGACATATCTGCTAATTTTGTAAATCACGATCATTACTCAAAAACCCCTTTCGACCCAGGCGGTGATAAAGCAGGGCGACCTTCTACTGAACAGAATCCAGAAACTGAGCCGGGTGATAACCATCTAACTGTGCTGTCCTCTGGTACCTTCCCTAAACGACAACTTCAGGGTACCGAGCGGTACCGAGCCCGCATCTCCTCATAACTATACCTCTGTTTTTTCGGGGTTCCTTCCCCGCAACTCGTTAGGTAACATGCGTTCATCAACCGGCACTTACCCTCCTACCTGTACCTATCCCTTTAGCAAGAGAGAGAGGCGGATTGAGTCCAGCTCCAAAGTCAGCAGCTCAGCTCGCAGAATACTCCCAACTCCCTGTTCGTACCACCTCACTATCAGTTTCTACTTCTTTGTGAGAGGACCGGTGCCTCCTTTAAAATGTTGATAGATGATAAAATGATAGTTGCACTGAGGGAAACTCAGACCTCGTCCCCGGAGGACGGTAGAGTAGGATAGACGGTGCCGCGGTTCTTGTAAAACTTTATTTGTAATGCTACCTATTGTTATAAAATTAAATTTCTTTTTGGTTGCTGCTTTTGGCAACGATGGGAAATTTTCGACTTTCATTTGTTTTAAAACGGAAATAATTGACATATAAATATTATAATATTCGAGAATTCGGAAGTAACTTCCGGTTTTCATGATCATAATCATTTCTTAATTTCGTTCATAGACATCTCCAGGACAATAATAACTGATTCATCTATGTTGAAAAAGAAATGGTAAAAATCACATCTATAATGGAATCAAAACGTCAAAAATTTCCATATACAGACTGCAGTTTTCGATATAAATTCTTCTAAATAGTTATAATCGCATTTGTTCCAAAGGATAATACTTCTCCAGTTTCGTGTCAATGTCAAATTTAGCCGCTAGACCGTTAAGAGTATCAATATCGACGGTAGCGCCACCACAGATCACCACAACTATAGGACTGGTGCCGGGACTCTGTTCTTCAAGGTACTCCCTTATCTTACCTGGGAATAGAGTTATGTTAATTGGAGGTTTTACTGGTATTTCTTGGAAATCAGAGGAGGTTATGAAGTGTGAAAGGTTCATACGCTCACCTTATCTTAATTATCGCCGCCTTTGATATAGATAACGGTTGTTGGTTGCCTTTGAATTTGTGAACCTTAATTTAAAGGGAACTATTACTAAGTGTCATTTGACATGCTAAACAGTAAGCTTCCAATTACTGGGTTCTATGTGTCGGCTCACAGTATCAAACGTCCTGTCTCCCAACGTCTCACCATATCATGGGGTTTTATAATTATTGCTAGAAGCCAATTCTAATTGCCATCATTTCGGTCTTTATAATGTTTAAATCGCATCGACGTTTAACTTTGAACTATTATCGAATTCCACGGCTTCAATCGCACATCATGTAAAAGTTCTTTAAAAAAAGGCATGTTCGGATTCACGTCGGCTGAGCCAGTAGCTGTGGACTGGTGGACGCCGCG
Organism: Bolinopsis microptera; assembly: GCF_026151205.1. Lineage (NCBI taxonomy): Eukaryota > Metazoa > Ctenophora > Tentaculata > Lobata > Bolinopsidae > Bolinopsis > Bolinopsis microptera. Next base: position 4,355,668 of record NC_087079.1, on the reverse strand, counting down.
CGCACGTGTCTGCGACATCCCAGCTATTGGTTGACGGCAACGGAACTTGTCGAATCGGGCTCTTGGCAATCAGGCATGCATTCCTAGACGCTTTGGTTTTAACACGTCCAACTTAGCTTAAATGTATCCAGTGGCTTTTCCATTAACGCTTGCGTTTAGCTACTTTCTAACACTAAATCCATTCGTCGTTCTTCAGGTCAAAGTCTCTTCTTTGATCCTCAATTTTTGCTTCTCCATCTCAAATCGCAGTTATACCTATAAACTGTAAAAGGAAACCTTACGGTGGGTGGAGTAAGGCTCGCTTGACAGGTGTCATTTGTAGAATATTTTGAAACACGTTGGCGTGTGTCTAGACAAATAAGGATTGTGTGCAACTTTGTTCCTTCATCAAAAATTCCGTTTTCCAGTGCGCAAGGCAAAGCTCACACCCTAGCTCGAGCACACTCCAAACAATTGCTTCATGTCCTTTTAGTCAGGTAGTGGCACGAGCTCCGCCCTCTCCCTCAACATCTTCCGGTAAACTTTATCATTAACACCATTATTGGTAGGACCGACACATGACACGGGCACAATTAGCACTATAAATATAGTTATATTTATTGAGTTATATTAACATATTTTGGCATTTAGATTCTTCGGAAAATATTTTCAGCGCGTACCTGTTTTTAGCTCACTAACTTTTATTTTCAGTTTACCCAATTATATTTTGTAGGTATTATTAGTAGTACTAGTAGTACAGTAGTAATAGCAGCACCAGTGACAAACGCCGAATAGGTAAGCCGCGCACATGCAATCTATCATCATCAGTTGCAGGTTTTGTTCATGTTTCACTTTCGGTTTCATTTGTTGATAACTTGATCAAAGTTTATGGTATACGCTGCAATATTATGAAAAATAAATAAAAAGATTGAGGAATCGAGTCGCGAAAACGTAATATTTTGTTACTGTTACTGTTACTGTTAGTGTTAGTGTTACTGTTACTGTTACTGTTACTGTTATCTGTTCCGTATTTAAACATTCCCTTTCACCTTACGCTGCGTTCACTTTCACCTTACCTGTGTAAACTGCAGCAAGTGTGGCTCCACAGGCTGGTTCCACTAGGAACTGGTGATCTCTTAAAAAGAGTACACAGCACTCCACTGCTGTCTTGTCGTCCACAAGATGGCTGGTTATTTTCCTCTTTTGAGACAAGTCCACTACTTCTTGGCAAACTGCAAGTGCACCTGACAGTGCTTTAATTTAGTGGCTGTTTGTCTTTTTAAACGGGAAACGATCATTTTTCTCAGGTTATGTTTCATATTTTAAGGTGAATATGGCTTTTCAGGACAGTCTGCAATAATCTCTTTTACTTGATTTAGTTAAAAACCCATATCATAATTCTTACCGAGGGTTTTAGCACAACTCGTGATCTCGTCCAGCTTCACCACCTTTCCTGCTTTAACCGCTTTATTGAACGAGTCCGCTCCGTACGTTTCCATGGCAACGATAGGTACGTGGTCCCAGTGAACGTGTTTCATGCCGTGAGCAATGCCGGCTAGCAGACCACCACCACCCACACATGTTACCACAGCTCCTGGTTCTTCGTACCCCGCACTCGCCAACTGTCCCACCACCTTGATGCGAGAGATGAAGATTTAGCCAATCCCGTACAGGGATCAAAGTCACGTGATTTAAAAATAAATGAGGTTGTCTGATTGGTTTATCCAGGTTGATCCAATCCACCTTGATTCGGGGTGAGTTTTTGTTGATTCTCATTCAGAGAGATGATGTTTTGAGGTTTTTCAGCCCGCCGTGATAGGATTAGACTGCCACGATAAAATTAAAATTCCTTTAAACGCGTTGTCCTTTTTGAACACCACGATTATAAAGCCCCAAATCTTGATTCTTGATATTAATCGTAATCCGGGAATCTGCGGAAAAAAATCGCACATATTTGACATTGACATCATCAGCATTAAGTGGGTCATAAGCCTAGAAGTGCTACGTTTCCGTTTTTAAACATATGAAATCGAATTGTGTTATAGGATTCGTCACAACTTATAACAATCACTAATAACTTTTGCGTCATGATTGATGATATCAAAGTTATTGGGTCGAGATCGTGAAGTCATAAAGTGTGTCGCAGACTGTGACGAAATAATTTTTAAAACTCCAACGTAACCGATTACTTAATGATTCAAAAGATATCTCAAAATCATATCAACTGTAATGATTTAGTTTTCCCGGAAGAAGATCTCACCAAAAAGGGCTCCTAGTACAGATTATACTCCAACAAATTACCCAATATAGCATTACCTCATGGATCAGGGTCGAGTGTCCATCCCATACCACCGGGCTATCAAAAGGATGGATATAATGGCACGTTTTCCCTTCGTCCTTCATTTTCTGTATGTATTTTTTGGCCGTTGCATCACAAATATCCCAGATGGGACCCCCGATGTGAATGTCGCTGCCGAGGTCGCTGAACTTTTTCAGAACTGGCTGAGGTAGTCCGTCCATGGTGAAAACAGTTGCCCTGTGAATTTGTTAATATTTTAGAACTAGAAGGTGTATACTGTTTATGTAACTGTAAATCTTACTGCCGACGTGATTTTAGTTAACTTGTTGCTTTTGGTACGTGATAATTTTAGTATAGATTCCAGATTTTATACTTGTCAGAATTAAAGATGCACGATTTGTGACTTTCGTCTTTTTTAGTATTTTATTTGTATTATTATTCGTGACCCAGTTAAGATATACGGGGCAAGTAAAATTTAAATTCCTACAATGTTTCTATTGAGATCCCATAATTTACTTATGGCTGTTCGAACTGAGGTTTTAGCTCCAATCTCGGTAACGAGATCAATAGTCATTACTGTGAAAATTAGATCCGAAACTAGATCAACAGTTATTATTGTTGAGTTTTGATACTCGATTGATAGAAGCTGGATACTCGTTTGCACCGGAATCAGACAACGGGCTCATGAAAAAGTCTATTTTCACCCCTCTCTGCAGTTACAGCAATTCATTATTCAATGATCTTAATACCTTTCCGTCTAGAACTGGGGTGGCATAAACCTGGTCACCGGTACCAAACAGTTCGCAACTCCGTCAAAACAGAGTTCCACCGAACGGCGCGGAACAATAGCGCCTAAGTTTTAATTGAAATAAAGCGTTTAAAGACACCTACTTGACCCCAAGGCGGTTTGCAGAGTAGGCAGTTGCCATGCCAGCGTTCCCACCTGAACTACAGACAAGGTGGGAAGCCCCGTTCTTCACCGCCAACTTACAGCTGTGTCCGATTCCTGGAACAAAGTTCGTGTTACCTCAGTTCCACCCAGAAATCCAATTTTCTTGCCTGTCTGCTCTTTTCGCTAAACTAGCGTAATTATCATCACTCTCATCCCAGACGAAAAGATACCCTATTTGATCTAGGGCCTTCGTTTGAAGCCATGATATGATCGACATATTGCATGGGAGGGCCGATATTTCAGTTTTTCTCCATTTTTGGCCTGGAACACCCGAGTGTTGTACCCATATAAGTGGTCACAATTCTAATTGTAATCGTTATGAATCAATTAAAGATCCTACAAGTAGAAGAATCTTACTATTGAACGAATTTTAACGCAATCGTTTTGTTGATTGTTCTTCTGACCATATGCAATTGTATGGCTACATTCATTTCGAAACCGGAAATGATGTCTTCATTCTTTATTTTTAAACCTTATGTACCATTGCACTGCATGGCAAACTTCTAAATTTTGATTGAATCACTCAAAAAATAAACGTATATATGCAGAGGCCTGCTGAGTGCTGACTGAATTTAATAATGAGAACGTGTTTTATTTAGATATTTAGTTTGTTAACATATTCAGTTTTTCTCCCTTTTACAGCCGAAATGAGTTTAGAATTGAAACGACAGCTGCCTTATCAGACTTTATTTGAACGGACATTAATTTGACGCTGGAGGCACTATAGCGTTCATGTTAATGTCCCTTCAAAATAATGTCCGTTCACGCAATGTCCGGTAGAATAATTTTTGATAAGATATTAAAGATTTTGTAAAGGTTAGTTCGTCTTTGTCAGGAGTTTGGAGATGCAGGTAATTTAGAAAGTATATTGTTTAAGTCCTGAAAAAGTTTGAAAAAACATTAATTTGATATATGCTTCCTATTTTCTTACAGTTGCACAATTTGTTTCGATACAAAATGTTACTAGTCCTTGACCCTTGTTCGTGTTTTTAGTAATGCTTATAAGGCCTTGAACATTTAATGCTTTAAGTTTAATTCTTCTATTTCTAAATCTAATTTGATATATGCCTGCGACATGCTTGTAATGTCGACCAAAAATATATGAATATTCATAATCATAGAAAATGCATGGCCATGATTAGAATGGGCTCGATCCTTGAACCAGATTTTATTTGATACCTTAATGTAACTTTTACACAGTCTTCTACATAATTATAATAATTATATTATTTATATTAATGTAACTTTTGCGCAGTCTTCTACAGGAAATTAAAATAGTTTCCATAAACTTGAACTCCCAGACCTCTGCTGTAGGTGCTAGTTCCTACTAATTTGCCGGGTGTGGTGAGTCTTGATGGTCGAGGTGGGAGGTGAAGGGTACGTTGCACGAGCAGGGACCGTACCCAAAGCACCCTGTCTAGATATATCTTGGAATTACAGTTCATTTGGGGGTTGCGACAAATAGCTATTATATTCAATTTACTGCCTTGCACATCTTTCCCCGTAAATCTAGGTGAAGATGTAGTCTGCTTTTTCTTGGGAAGTAGTTCTGTAGCTAGTGACGCCAGGTTAGACCCTCTTTTCCCGACAGACAGTGCTGAGCGACCAATCAGACGGTCCGTTAGTTGTCATGTGTTGCATCTTCAGTCTGATTTGTTTAGTTAGTTTCTGGCTGATAGTTGCTATGGTAACGATCCACACCAGGCGCTGGCTTCTAATCTGGCGGCAGTTCCGTGAGCGATCCAGCCCGCAAAATTGATTTTGTCTCAGCAAACGTTCAATCGTCTGAGTCATCCTCCACCCATAACCTGGTTCAAAGACTAACGCCTCCAATATTTTTGATCCATTTTACTATGACTCCTTCGTTTTTGTCTGGGGCGCCCCTCCAAATTTGTCAGGATTAGCCACGAACCTAAATAAGTTCTACTTTTTATATTAAGTTTGACTTGCTTACCCGTCCCACGCAAAATGCTAATATCCGAATGTGGCAAACGGGCACAGTTTTCGCGGCCAAAAATTGTAATTCCCACGTTTTGCTTGACACGAATTGATTTCCTTTCATGGTTACTCATTAACTTTGCCGACCTTTCTTTCGGCTTCGAATTTCCAGACGTTTTTCAAAAGATATGTCTGAAGAGCTTAGACTCAAAGGAATCTGTATTAATGATACCTGACGTTATTTACCAAGTCGAGCATTGACCTAAGAAGTTTTCCTTACGACTTCCTGTCAATTCTCATATTGATTATCATTCCTAGTCTCAGTTGATATCACGGAATTAGTGGTTATTTGCGTAATAAAAATTCCTTTCCAAGATAGATATCTCTATTTATACTCACTTTTACAATTTACAGTGTTATTTGCGTTATAGTATATCTATATAGTGGTCAGATTAAAGATTCATGACCGAATTGCTCCAAATGGTTCCACCGTAATGGCATTTTAAATGCATTAAGAGCACTCAGGTGTGTCCATGTTCCATTTGTTCACGCTTCATCGAATTTTTATTTGTACACCTCTGTCTGACCTTTGCAGTAGACAGATAACAGCTATCATTTCAATTTTCCATGGTCTAGGCCATTATAATCGTTTTTGTAAAATAATCAGATAATTCAAGTCACATAAACTATTTTATTAAGGGTCTAAGGTACAATCAGTTTTTTACAAAATGCCGTCATTTGGACGGCTCATGTATTTTTACAAAGCCCTCGAGTTTTGGCATCGTTTAATATAAAAACTAACCGTCTTTCAAGCTATCATTCCTTTTTTCTTTGTTAGGTCTAATGATTAAAGAATCGTTTGATTATAAAACCTTATCAGACTTTGGCTTTATTGTTCCGGCACAATTAGTCTTGTGTGGACAAACTTGACGTCGGAAAAAAGATAAAAAATTATCAAGCTCATTTTTTCTCAGCAGCGAACACTTACTAAGCCCTGCCTTTATAGTTTATTCTGCTTGTTGTGGTCACGATTTCAAGCCATTATCAGCTATTTTTAGTTTAATTCGCATTAAAAATCTGTTGAGTTTCAATAAAAGAAACCACAACATCAGTTATATTTTGCCAGGCCTTCGCTCTTTCTTCTTCATTTTTGTCTTTACTTGAAAGAGGGGCCGGGAAATCGACAGAGTATTTGTCTGAATACGTTTTCTTGCACAAAATTAGGGTCGATTAGGTGGTACCCCTCGAGCGTTACCCTACACATTTAGTTTTTTTAAACCAGATCCTTGGTGACATTATTCTTCAGTCTGAATGGTAGGTAAGCACATGTTTTTGGGCACGATTCGGCCGAGTATTAAACTATATTTTTGTATTTCATGCTCGCTTTGATCGCTGATTATCAATTTAATAATTCCAAAGTTTTCTTATAAAAATTTAAAATCACTAAAAATAAACATTCATTTTTTATGAGTTATTTTTACGGCATGTGCTACACCCACTCATACATAATTAAGCAAACGTGTCTTTAGCCCCGTCCATAACATAAAAATTACATTTTCATGGAAAAACTCTGGATCAAGACCCATCTCATAGTAAATTTATACCGAAAAATCTGTAAATTATATGAATTGTCGGTAAGTCTAGTTTAAATTAAATTATTAGAGCTGCATAAAAGTTAGAGGCGCTCAAAAGTAAAGGTCGCTATAAAGTAACGGTCGTGAACAAAAAAGCGGGTTAATAGGGTATTGTGACGTATTTGACTCAAGAAGAATACTTAAGATAGCTTTACCTCTAAGTTTGAAAGATCCACTAGGTTGCGTGTTCTCGAGTTTCAGAAAGACTGGTCTGTTAGCTACTTTAGATAGTGGAGCACTGAAGATAAGGGGAGTCTGCACGTGCAACTGGACATCATCTGGTAGTTGCGAGGTCACCGTGTCGGACATGGCTGCAGATTTTATGTTATGTAACAATTTATACTATGTAGTAAAGAAATAACATAAATAAATGCCTAAAATAGATTAATATAATATAAATTACAATTAAATATAAAGCTAAAACCTTTGCCTTCCATTCAGAGAATGAATTCAATTTCTGTTTTTGTCAAACCTTCCAAATTCCAATGGAAGCAATGGATTTTCTTATTATTGATTTAATAAAACCAATATACTTCTGGTGGATATTCATATACTGCAATCACTTTTAGTGGTTGTCATATGGATCCATCGCAGAATATTTCGCCATTTCTTTACCTTATTTGACCTCTCAACTCTATGTCAGTAGCAGGTAGGAGGTCTGTGTAAATGTTGTACTTTTTGAGGTCTGTGTAATTTTGTACTTTTTGGGGTCTGTGTAAATGTTGTACTTTTTGAGGTCTGTGTAAATGTTGTGCTTTTTGGGGTCTGTGTAAATGTTGTACTTTTTGGGGTCTGTGTAAATGTTGTACTTTTTGGGGTCTGTGTAAATGTTGTACTTTTTGGGGTCTGTGTAATGTTGTACTTTTTGGGGTCTGTGTAATGTTGTACTTTTTGGGGTCTGTGTAAATGTTGTACTTTTTGGGGTCTGTGTAAATGTTTTCTTTTTTTGGGGTCTGTGTAAATGTTGTATTTTTTGGGGTCTGTGTAAATGTTGTACTTTTTGAGGTGTGTGTAAATGTTGTACTTTTTGGGGTCTGTGAAAATGTTGTACTTTTTGGGGTCTGTGTAAATGTTGTACTTTTTGGGGTCTGTGTAAATGTTGTACTTTTTGGGGTCTGTGTAAACTGTAAATGTTGTACTTTTTGGGGTCTGTGTAAATGTTGTACTTTTTGGGGTCTGTGTAAACTGTAAATGTTGTACTTTTTGGGGTCTGTGTAATGTTGTACTTTTTGGGGTCTGTGTAAATGTTGTACTTTTTGGGGTCTGTGTAAATGTTGTACTTTTTGGGGTCTGTGTAAATGTTGTAATTTTTGAGGTCTGTGTAAATGTTATGCTTTTTGGGGTCTGTGTAAATGTTGTACTTTTTGAGGTCTGTGTAAATGTTGTACTTTTTGGGGTCTGTGCAAATGTTGTACTTTTTGAGGTCTGTGTAAATGTTGTGCTTTTTGGGGTCTGTGTAAAAGTTGTACTTTTTGAGGTCTGTGTAAATGTTGTACTTTTTGGGGTCTGTGTAAATGTTGTACTTTTTGAGGTCTGTGTAATTTTGTACTTTTTGGGGTCTGTGTAAATGTTGTACTTTTTGAGGTCTGTGTAAATGTTGTGCTTTTTGGGGTCTGTGTAAATGTTGTACTTTTTGGGGTCTGTGTAAATGTTGTACTATTTACTCGACTTATTACACGATACACATACATTTGAAAATTTATTTTTTGTACAGGAATATAACAAATTAAGGTAAAAATAAGTAGCTAGTAAATAAGGGACATTTATACCTATATCTCGCGACGTAAAACTAAGGTTACAAAACACGGATAACGAGTTACAAACTTGATCTACAGATCTTACGCTTTCATGTTTCGTCATCAAGATTCTTACAATTACAAATTACTATTGAGCATAAGCCGCCCTAAGTCGAGTAAGTCGAGTATTGAGCATGATCGCTGACGAGAGCAATCAAGACCTTCCTTTCTGAGACTAAGAGGAAAATTTCCCCGATACCACTTGGCACCAATGAAAATCGTACAAATTCCTATTCTTTCGAAACGTCAACCCGATCAGTGACCTACACATTGTGATTCATAATTCCGAAGGGTAAAAAATATTTAAGAACTCCGCAAATTTTCCTTGATGGAGGTATTTTTAACGAGTGTGTTGTTTGCATCACCGACCACCGAGACCTTTAATTGGAGGTTCAGCGAGGTGACCACAGTCCAATAAACCTAATAACGCGTCGGACCAGTCGGACTTTGGTACGAAGCTCATGGAGTGATTCCTGAGGGACCTTAACCCTCATTGTGATGGCGGATATATTTCCTAAATATTATGTTCATTGTGGAAGGTATTTATAACTAAAAATAGTTCATAATTGCAAGGCTGTCACACGTTTCCCAAACAGTTTATGTGTCACATATTTATATCGAAGTGTTAATAAATAAGAATATAAATATACGAAAAATTACTGCCATAATCATCAACAACTATGAATTTAAAGAGATAATAAAGATTTTGACTAATGATCGACCCCGGGAAACCTTTATGCACCTTTATCACGTTTCTGTTAAACTTGTTGATCGAATTCTAAAGAATCAGACTCAGCATAAAGAGAATGATAAAGAGAAGCGGCGAAAGAAAGTTACTACCAACGTGAAACAAAGCTACAACCAACTTGAAGGTTCGCGGGCAAAAGACTTCCTAATTCTGTGCGAATGCGTGTATTATTCATAGTGTATCAGATTCATCTTATCATACAGGGTGAGAAGTGATCTAATTATCTTGGAGAGGACATTTGGTGTACTTCTTAGCAGAGGGTTCGGAGGAGCACGCTCTCTTCAGAGGTTGTATTTATTGAGGTATATAAGGTATGTTTACTACCTGCTGGCATTGGGTCAGATTGTGGAATGTGGATACGCCCTCGGGACTTGTTAAAGTATGTTAAAACACAAATTCGTGTTGAGCAAGTGTTTATTCACCGGATTATTTCGTTGTTTATGGACTATAGATCTGATGGCAGCGAACGATAAAGGACTTTAAGTTTCGAAGGTTCTAGCCTCAGGGATCAGTGGTTAACTTTAGTGTGTCTATTATTATATACGGCAAACTAACCAGACTTGTGATCAAGCAATGGTCATTGTCTTCGAAGTACTTGGCGGCGGCGTTTGAGTACTCATCTAGATTTACTTAGGAGCATTGATTAATAAAAACTTACCATAGTTAATATCATATTAACGAATCGGCTCGTCAACATTTACATATCGTTATGATTACAAATTCGCAGTGATCGTGGAGATCACTACCTGAAGGTGGCTGGTTGTGATTCGATTCGTAACTAGATCCTACTTACAGATCGTAACGATTATAATCATAATTTGGATTCCTAAAATGTAACCTTCTATAATACTTACTGTCTGTTAAGAACAAAGTTTCAAGTCACGTGTCAAAAAATGTTGGACTGTTGACCGTTGTAAATGAGGGGCCGCTTTGTTGACTGTTGACTGTTGACTGTTGACTGTTGACTGTTGACTGTTGACTGTTGACTGTTGACTGTTGACTGTTGACTGTTGACTGTTGACTGTTGACTGTTGACTGTTGACTGTTGACTGTTGACTGTTGACTGTTGACTGTTGACTGTTGACTGTTGACTGTTGACTGTTGACTGTTGACTGTTGACTGTTGACTGTTGACTGTTGACTGTTGACTGTTGACTGTTGACTGTTGACTGTTGACTGTTGACTGTTGACTGTTGACTGTTGACTGTTGACTGTTGACTGTTGACTGTTGACTGTTGACTGTTGACTGTTGACTGTTGACTGTTGACTGTTGAATAAACCAAGTACCAGAAGAAAGGTCACATACTAGTTCGGATCCGTATGTGCTTGGTAATGGCAGCCCACTAGATTTCGTCTGAAAATCATACCCTGACATAAACAATGTTACCGGAATCCTACTAGGAAGCAGAGGGACGTGGCCCCGACCTGGCCCATGTAATTCATTTTCTTATAGATATTTCCAGGCTGGGGATCTGGGAACGTCTGCTTTACCAGCAAGTTTCGGTAACGCTACCTACTTTAACGACCTAAATAAATTGTTCTCATTACAAATCCTTCGCTAATTGAGTTTCGAAAGATCCACCCCCAAATTCTCCTCCTCATTAGACCTCATACCTCCTCCTTCCATCATTAGTCCCATTCCCCAATCGTTCCAGCATCTGGTTTTACTTAATTTTCCAGATACTCCCAGCGTGCCGGTAACTTGCCCCATTAAGGGCTACCTGACCGACTAACAGGCACAGCAACTCACGCCGCGGCTCTTCAGTAGCCAATGTCATGTCATTGTCAGCCCGGAAGTCCGGTTGCAGTTGGAGAAGTGGGAGTAATGTCATGGTGGGAGGTTGGTAACTCTTGAGGGGTGGAGAGGGGATTGTTCATAACTTGTGCCTTTTGTGCAGGCGTGCAAACCTACGCGGCTCTACCTTCATTTCCGAAATAGGACCTCCCTTATCACATTTAACAGAAAATGAATTATTTTTTATTTAATTTGATTTTTCGATTGTTTGCAATGTGAAATTGCATTGCGTTAGGCTCCCTTTACTTGTGCATTTATGATTTTATGGTGTTATAATCACCATTCAGTGTTTGCTTTCGCGAGACAACCGCACATGGATTTATTTTATTTTATTTTTAAACTTATTGCATTTACATCGAATAATTTTTGATTCTTTGCTCAGCCTCAGTTCCGTCGATTTAATTTCATGTTTATAAGACAATAATCCATTGTTCCCGCTCTTTTCGTTGGAATATTGTAGAAGGGCTGAAATGTAAGTGAACCGCCCTCATTTCCACGTTGCTAAGATTAATTAAGACTAACGAACAAACTCGCAGTGTGATGATAATATGACTCTAGTTGGATATCTAAGCCTCGTTATCACTTGCTCTCTTCTTGGACCAGCAACCAGTAGACCCAGAAGACATTCTAAAAGGATATTATCTCCACACGGTAATAGACTTTGATAATACCGAGGAAAAAAATCAAATTTATTCATTAAAGTTTGATTGCTTGATAAGGTCCCCTATCATAAATCATAAAAGATATAGGTTTGTAAATTGCCGCATCTTTTGATCGTTGATCCACAAAAACTGCATAATGCTTCAAAATATATTAATATTATAATTAGAATGGTGCAACGATGCAGTTTTTATCATATCACAGAAGTTCAAAATTGATAAGTACTAAAGAGTTATAACATTTTCAGAAATAAAAGAATTTGCCAAGCCCCCATCAGCAGTACAGCCAGACGATCAGGAAGAAATCAAACCTCCCAAAACCAAAATCAGTGGTGGTAAAATCAAGTTTCAGACTCGGCCCAATTACATATCAGGTTTGAATTTTAAATGTTTTTAACAAAAAAAACGTTGCACTGAATTTAGAATTAAGTTACATTTTCATCAAATTCTTTTCCAAAGATTTTATTTAAATCCATGTAATTGTCACCGATTTAAAATTAAAATGGCTATTATCCAACTTCAAGATTTTATGTTAAAAGGTTGTTTTATACCGAAAATGGAACAAAAAGAATATTTTCCCATATTTATTATTTCTATTTTGATTTAATCTATACTTTACCCAGATAAGAGGCCCGATGATAACCAAACAACAGAGGAAGAAAACGGCCATTATCAAATTCCTTATAAAAGTATGTACCTTATAAATTCTTTTAACTTCTAAAATTTATATAAAAGTTTAAACAATTATTCCCCGAAGACGTTTTCACTACCACCCCGTTTGGGATTTGAAACTTTGACACTCGTCTTAACTTTTAGTCCGACAAATATTCGACAATAATCGAAACCTGATCAGTAGGTGAAACAAAAGAAGGCTCGCAACACATCGTGCCAGTAACCCACCGACCTGTTCAGCGCGTGGAGAGCACCACTTCCGAGTACTATACAAAGAGCACCAGAGCTATCAGCACAACCCCTCCCTGGCATCAGCAATTTATCGACCTTCTCGACCCGCAGAAACCGGAACACAGTCTCAAGAATAACAACATCGGAGGTCATGATGACATGGAAATTTGGGCAGAACTCTCAGACCTCTCAGCTTACAGTACGAATGATATGCTTATTTTTATTTCGTTAAAACTTTTTCCCTGCCTGGCACATCTTAAGCTAGAAAGCAGTAAAATATCGCTGGCCTCCTTTGACTCAAAATTCCGCCATTTTATGTCCCAATGAACACAGAAATGAAACATTAAACAAGAAACCCTCTCCAAGCAGGAACAGCAATATCAGAGCAAGCCACATCCACAACTCCGGACTACTCTAAATGTCAATGTGCATTTATAGAACCTGATAAACTTTACAGCATCTTGGTTGATGCTGATAACAACGGATACGATTCTATTCCTTACTATCGTAGACTGGTTAGTGATACAGTGATCAGTAACAGTTATTCAAATCAAACATTTTGTTTCTGTAGAGACGTTAAAAAATACGATTTCCCTTATTGTGTATTCAGAAATTATCACTCATAAGTGTCCTTCAATACTGTTTTAAAAATTAATATCATAATGATTATTTGATCTCACCAAGAATTCCGATTTAGGATCTACTGCAAATGGGGCTGTACAGCAACGAACAAGCAAAAAGATGTTTCCACTACTGTAGACACCGAACAGTCACCGTATCACAGACTTACAGCAGCAAAAACATGCCCACGGTAAAAAGCCATATTGAACACTATAAAATCCTGAGTGCAGTAAATAATGCTGTGAGATGTAACATTTCATACTTGGTTCGATTAAATGGCAGAATGTCGCAAATCATAAATCAGCTATATTTTAAGATACAACCTCTGGGTATAAGGGAATGGTAGCCGTTATTTCCCGCCTCCGTCATATTCATTATTCATGCAGTCGGCCAGCTTTGGGTTCTAACTAGATATTATTGCCTTTGAAAACCCATTTCCGATTTTTTTCGCCTTGATCTGCATTCTGATGCGATATAAATTAATTTCATGCGTGAAAATAAAAGGAAATTATTGGGGTTTATCTATACTTGAAATATAAAAGGAGATTATCAATCACAATTTCAGTATGGTCCAATAAGGCGGATCGATATCGAGATTGTGACAGGATCAGTGGACCCTGATGCAATGAGCATGATCAGAGCTCGACAACATTGCTACCAGGTACGAATTATTCAATAACTTCCCTACGAATCGATTTTGACTTTCCAAAAGAAGACAGTTATAGTTTCTGACAAAATAATATGACGCTCAACTCTTATTATAACATCGATACTGAGTTTGAGCCAAAACTTAGATTTAAATATTTGGACAACGTGTTTGTGCACCTGTGTTAATGTTTAACGGGTGATACTTGTAAAATATTTGTTCCAAGTAAAGACCGTCGACTCGTCCAACTTGGCACGCGTCTTGGAAAGTTGTTAACCTAAAAGTTAAAGTTTGCAAATATTTCAGACGTTGAAAGCACGGAACGTGACTGTGAATGATAGGGACCTGTGTTATGACAACTACAAACCCACCCACGACAGTCCGCAGCCTTCTACCAAACCGGTTTGTAACTTGCATTCCTAAAATAACTTGAAGTGACCTGAAATACTGTTTGGTAGGCGGACCGAATCTCTAACTGACTGAATCCCTACCGCTTACCCTAACCCTAACCCTAATCCTAACCGGGACTAACCCTTACCACTTCATAAGTCATAACTACTACTACTAGTAGGGATAGTATCTCTTCAAGTAGTTATAAGGATAGGGTCCGCTTACCAAACTGTTGTAGATATTTTATGCGTTAAAAATATTTTACCGCAAAGAGGCCGATGTTTATTTGTCCTCTTTTTTTGTTGTTTTGTTGTTGTGTTGACAATAATAAAATTGTAACTTCAGAAAGGCCTGAATGTGTGGACTTGCTGCAAAACAATACAACCTCGAGGATACTACTGACGACAAGTATTTGGCTAAATTCCAACAATGTAAAGTGTCCACTGCTCACGTTGAAGTTGATGCCGAGCGCTTTCATCGTATCCAAATTACCTTCTACGGATCCTAAAATCACCACGACTAAAACGAACGAACTGAAATTACTATTCTAGAGCAGATTCAGAATATGCTTACCAGCTAGATTTAATGTAAAGTCGGGTTTTGCAGGTGCCGTATTAAACAATATTCGAATAAATTAACTAGTAACTTAACTAGTAACATAACTAATAGGTACTGGTAGCGTTAGAAGGCAGAGGTAGATGAACATTTGCAATTCTCGTCGTATATACGTTAATTCTAGCTGCATTGTGTTAAAGCAGTAGAATTGACTAAAAAACTAACTGCTAGACTTAGCAGAAAACAGGACAAAATAGGTTTTTAGAATATTTAATAATTTTGAATGATAAATAATTTTTATTTATTTTGTTAAGGTAATTAATTTAATTTTACCTAACTTGTGCATGAAACTTGCGCATGGTTTCCCCTTAATACAGATCAAGTAATATTGAAACGTTCATTTCATCAAAACAATGGTTTTTCCCTTACTATCTAATAAAATAACACTAAACAGTCTGAATTATAGTTCCCAATTAAATTGTATATTATTGACAATTAAACATTGTCTAGAAAGTAATAAAACCCTAGTAAAATCCAGTTTCAATTCTCATCTATGAACTTTGCATAGTTTCATGCATTTCAGTTTCATCTTTATCTGTATCGATATCACCTAGTGCTAAATCAGATATTCCATCTGAATGAGTATCTCCTGAATCAGTATCTCCTAAATCAGTATCTCCTAAATTAATTAACTTAATAAGGTAATTAATTTAATTTTACCTAACTTGTGTATGAAACTTGCGCACGGTTTCCCCTTAATACAGATCAAGTAATATTGAAACGTTCATTTCATCGAAACAATGTTTTTTTACCTTACTATCTTATAAGATAACACTAAACAGTCTGAATTATAATTCCCAATTAAATTGTATATTATATTGACATTTGACAATGAAACATTGTCTAGAAAGTAATAAAACCCTAGTAAAATCCAGTTTCGATTCTCATCTATGAACTTTGCATAGTTTCATGCATTTCAGTTTCATCTTTATCTGTATCGATATCACCTAGTGCTAAATCAGATATTCCATCTGAATGAATATCTCCTGAATCAGTATCTCCTGCATCAGTTACAGAATCTCCTGAATCAGTTTCACTATCACCAAAATAAGTGTCACCCGAAACAGTATCTCCTGAATCAGTGTCACCTGAATCAATTTCAATATCTTCTGAATAAATTTCAGCATCTTCTGAATCAATTTCAGCATCTTCTGAATAAATTTCCGCATCTCCTGCATCAGTGTCACCTGAATCAGTATCTTCTGAATAAATTTCAGCATCTTCTGAATCAATTTCAGCATCTCCTGAATCAGTGTCACCTGAATCAATTTCAATATCTTCTGAATAAATTTCAGCATCTTCTGAATCAATTTCAGCATCTTCTGAATAAATTTCCGCATCTCCTGCATCAGTGTCACCTGAATCAGTATCTTCTGAATAAATTTCAGCATCTTCTGAATCAATTTCAGCATCTTCTGAATCAATTTCAGCATCTCCTGCATCAGTGTCACCTGGATCAGCATCTCCTGCATCAGTGTCACTATCACCTGAATAATTGTCACTTGAAACAGTATCTCCTGAATCAGTGTCACCTGAATCAGTGTTACCTGAATCAATTTCAGTATCTTCTGAATCAATTTCAGCATCTTCTGAATCAATTTCAACATCTTCTGAATAAATTTCCGCATCTCCTGCATCAGTGTCACCTGAATCAGTATCTTCTGAATAAATTTCAGCATCTTCTGAATCAATTTCAGCATCTCCTGAATCAGTGTCACCTGAATCAATTTCAATATCTTCTGAATAAATTTCAGCATCTTCTGAATCAATTTCAGCATCTTCTGAATAAATTTCCGCATCTCCTGCATCAGTGTCACCTGAATCAGTATCTTCTGAATAAATTTCAGCATCTTCTGAATCAATTTCAGCATCTTCTGAATCAATTTCAGCATCTCCTGCATCAGTGTCACCTGGATCAGCATCTCCTGCATCAGTGTCACTATCACCTGAATAATTGTCACTTGAAACAGTATCTCCTGAATCAGTGTCACCTGAATCAGTGTTACCTGAATCAATTTCAGTATCTTCTGAATCAATTTCAGCATCTTCTGAATCAATTTCAACATCCTCTGAATCAATTTCAGCATCTTCTGCATCAGTGTCACCTGAATCAGCATATCCTGCATCAGTGTCACCTGAATCAGCATCTCCTGCATCAGTGTCACCTGAATCAGTAACTTCTGAATCAGTTTCGGTATCTCCTGAACCCATTTCAGCATCTTTTAAATCAATTTCAGCATCTCCTGCATCAGTGTCACCTGAATCAGTATCTTCTGAATCAGTTTCACTATCACCTGAATGGGTGTCACCCGAAACAGTATCTCCTGAATTAATTTCAGCATCTTCTGAATCAATTTCAGCATCTTCTGAATCAATTTCAGCATCCTCTGAATCAATTTCACCTGAATCAGTATCTTCTAAATCAGTTTCACTATCACCTGAATGAGTGTCACCCGAAACAGTATCTCCTGAATCAATTTCAGCATCTTTTAAATCAATTTCACCTGAATCAGTATCTTCTAAATCAGTTTCACTATCACCTGCATCAGTGTCACCCGAAACAGTATATTCTGAATTAATTTCAGCATCTCCTGCATCAGTGTCACCTGAATCAGCATCTCCTGCATCAGTGTCACCTGAATCAGTAACTTCTGAATCAGTTTCGGTATCTCCTGAACCAATTTCAGCATCTTCTAAATCAATTTCAGCATCTCCTGCATCAGTGTCACCTGAATCAGTATCTTCTAAATCAGTTTCACTATCACCTGAATGGGTGTCACCCGAAACAGTATCTCCTGAATTAATTTCAGCATCTTCTGAATCAGTGTCACCTGAATCAATTTCAGCAGCTTCTGAATCAGTGTCACCTGAATCAATTTCAGTATCTTCTGAATCAATTTCAGCAACTTCTGAATCAATTTCAGCAACTTCTGAATCAATTTCAGCATCTCCTGCATAAGTGTCACCTGAATCAGTATCTTCTGAATCAGTTTCAGTATCTCCTGAACCAATTTCAGCATCTTCTGAATCAATTTCAGCATCTCCTGCATCAGTGTCACCTGAATCAGTAACTTCTGAATCAGTTTCGGTATCTCCTGAACCAATTTCAGCATCTTCTAAATCAATTTCAGCATCTCCTGCATCAGTGTCACCTGAATCAGTATCTTCTAAATCAGTTTCACTATCACCCGAATGGGTGTCACCCGAAACAGTATCTCCTGAATTAATTTCAGCATCTTCTGAATCAATTTCGGCATCTTCTGAATCAATTTCAGCAACTTCTGAATCAATTTCAGCATCTCCTGCATAAGTGTCACCTGAATCAGTATCTTCTGAATCAGTTTCAGTATCTCCTGAACCAATTTCAGCATCTTCTGAATCAATTTCAGCATCTCCTGCATCAGTATCTCCTGAAACAGTATCTCCTGAATCAGTATCACCTGAATCAGTGTTACCTGAATCAATTTCAGTATCTTCTGAATAAATTTCAGCATCTTCTGAATAAATTTTAGCATCTTCTGAATCAATTTCACTATCAGCCGAATAAGTGTCACCCGAAACAGTATTTCCTGAATCAGTGTCACCTGAATCAGTGTCACCTGAATCAATTTCAGCAGCTTCTGAATCAGTGTCACCTGAATCAATTTCAGTATCTTCTGAATCAATTTCGGCATCTTCTGAATCAATTTCAGCAACTTCTGAATCAATTTCAGCATCTCCTGCATAAGTGTCACCTGAATCAGTATCTTCTGAATCAGTTTCAGTATCTCCTGAACCAATTTCAGCATCTTCTGAATCAATTTCAGCATCTCCTGCATCAGTATCTCCTGAAACAGTATCTCCTGAATCAGTATCACCTGAATCAGTGTTACCTGAATCAATTTCAGTATCTTCTGAACAAATTTCAGCATCTTCTGAATAAATTTTAGCATCTTCTGAATCAATTTCACTATCAGCCGAATAAGTGTCACCCGAAACAGTATTTCCTGAATCAGTGTCACCTGAATCAGTGTAACCTGAATCAATTTCAGTATCTTCTGAATCAGTTTCAGTATCTTCTGAATCAATTTCAGCATCTTCTGAATCAATTTCAGTATCTTCTGAATCAGTTTCAGTATCTTCTGAATCAATTTCAGCATCCTCTGAATCAATTTCAGCATCCTCTGAATCAATTTCAGCATCTCCTGCATCAGTGTCACCTGACTCAGTATCTTCTGAATCAGTTTCAGTATTTCCTGAATCAGTATCATCGTCATCAGTTTTAGTAATAATTTCGTCATAAAGGCGGTACATGACGTTGCCATCTGTTGATTTTAACCAAGGTCTCCAGACCGACTGTTGGGAAATACCTCGACCGCTGTACTTGAACTTGGATATTGGCTTCACATCGGCCCAGTGATTCCGGTTGATCCTGGGGAAATTGAGGTTCAGCTAAAATTTATGGAGATAGACCCACGTACAATGGCGTATTCTATATAGCATATAATGTATAATGTATAATGTATAGTGTATAATGTATAATGTATAATGTATAATGTATAACATAAGCTCATTTTGAGGTTTCTCATAATAACGAAATATATTTGAATTTCACCTGCTGATCATCTCATCGACCATTCCAGGGTATTTGTAAGCTATATTCCTCTTTTCCCTGGGATCTGTCCTAAGTTCATAAAGTATGACTCTGTTGTCAGTGTCGTCTAGGGAGTCATTCCGGTATCCCTCCGAGTTCCAGATTGTCCACTCGTTTTTGTTCTTCCAGCCAGCGTAGATTGATTTTTCGTTTCCTGATAAGTTTTCAATTGAATAAAGGAAAAATGTGATAATAATACGTGTAGTAGATTTAACATTTTTAGTACTAGTCACATATTCAGTAGGAATTGAGGGATCATTTTGTTCCTTTTTAATAACAATATCTGACCAGGTTGCTGAGCTATGCAGTATGCATGGGACCGAAGACGATCGGTCACCATTTCAGTGTTTGAAAATCAATGACCAGCCTTATTGGTTTATGAGATACGATCGTTCTATGTGGTAACTAGGGCGGTAACTATAGGGCGGTAAATGAGGCACAAAGTAATCAACTCGTAGTTTTGAAGTAAGAGGGTTGCACTGGTTGGACTTGAGTCAGGGTTTTAGTTGTACCAACGCCAAACGATTTGTCTTAATACTAGCAGGCCGGTAGTTATCAATAATTGTGGGAGTATGAAGGGTTCCCGTTAATTAAGGGTTGGAGATTAAGGACTGTAGTAACGCATCAACACGAACTGATCTTGTTTGCTTAATTTGTTCAGAATTTAATTTGCTTATGCTATTTACCGTATCCCGTATTTACTGTTGACGCTAACAATAACTGGTCAACGGTTAACTGCTTTGTAACAGTTACTGCACTTATTTTTAGGATGATGAAGTATTCCAAGAATCTTAAAATCTCATGACTGGCTGAGCACAGTCACAGTTGCATAATTTCCACATTTTTAATTTTTCCACTGAATCAAAAATCTCTCGGCAGAACGATCAGATCTGAGAAGGGACTGTATTGTGTCACTAAACGGCAGAACGATCAGATCTGAGAAGGACTGTATTGTGTCACAGAACCTTATCTTATATTGTGAGGTAGCCAGTGATGATCGTTGGTACTATTGAATTGCATAGGTATTGTTGAAGCCAATAAAGATTAACCGAAAGATATTAATCATTTAAAAGATTTTGATTTACAAAAAAGAGAAAATAACTAAGTTGCCAACATAAAAACAAGGGATACAAATTATTTATCGACTTACCAATGATCATTTTCCATGATTTCCATATGTAGACCACCAAATCTTTAAAAGGGGGCACTTTCCCTGACCCCCTCATCTTGCCACCATTTGCCTCTTCTCCAGTATCACTTGTAGAAGTATCACGGGCTCCATCTCCGGACTCCTCCGTAATATTGACATCATCATCCGTGTTATCAGCTATTATTTCCGTGCCGTTCTCAGGTCTCGCCAGATTACTCCCCTCTTTGTGTACTGTCATCTTATCACGTTTAGTACTCCTTGCGTTCGAGTTGTACATGTCTGTTCGCTGTATATTTATTAACACCTGAAATGTTACCGTAAATTTGGGGAAAATCGAGGAATCGAATATACAGAAAAATGAGCTGATATGTGTCCGATACAAACAGTTTCCTTTTTTACAGAGGCTTTACCTGCGTGGTCCAAAAAAGGATACTGTGTAGATACTTGGCCTAACTCTGAGGTTAGGTGACTCTAACTCTGAGGTGTGGAGACCCTAACTCTGAGGTGTGGCGACCCTAACTCTGAGGTGTGGCGACCCTAACTCTGAGGTGTGGCGACCCTAACTCTGAGGTGTGGCGACCCTAACTCTGAGGTGTGGCGACCCTAACTCTGAGGTGTGGCGACTCTAACTCTGAGGTGTGGCGACCCTAACTCTGAGGTGTGGCGACCCTAACTCTGAGGTGTGGCGACCCTAACTCTGAGGTGTGGCGACCCTAACTCTGAGGTGTGGCGACCCTAACTCTGAGGTGTGGCGACCCTAACTCTGAGGTGTGGCGACCCTAACTCTGAGGTGTGGCGACCCTAACTCTGAAGTGTGGCGACCCTAACTCTGAGGTGTGACGACCCTAACTCTGAGGTGTGGCGACCCTAACTCTGAGTTGTGGCGACCCTAACTCTGAGGTGTGGTGACCCTAACTCTGAGGTGTGGCGACCCTAACTCTGAGGTGTGGCGACCCTGACTCTGAGGTGTGACGACCCTAACTCTGAGGTGTGGCGACCCTAACTCTGAGGTGTGGCGACCCTAACTCTGAGGTGTGGCGACCCTGACTCTGAGGTGTGACGACCCTAACTCTGAGGTGTGGCGACCCTAACTCTGAGGTGTGACGACCCTAACTCTGAGGTGTGGCGACCCTGATTCTGAGGTGTGGCGATCCTGACTCTGAGGTGTGGCGACCCTGACTCTGAGGTGTGGCGACCCTGACTCTGAGGTGTGGCGACCCTAACTCTGAGGTGTGGCGACCCTGACTCTGAGGTGTGGCGACCCTAACTCTGAGGTGTGGCGACCCTAACTCTGAGGTGTGGCGACCCTGACTCTGAGGTGTGGCGACCCTTAGAGAAGAGGATATGGGGAAATAGAAGATGAAGGAGGGCGAGTGGCAAATTGAATGAGTAGAGATTGATTGGTGCCGGTTATATTATAAATATTCAGAGATCAAAGAGATAAAAAACCACGAAAATATGCATTAGGTCACTCCGGTTTTATCCAGTTCCGCAGGCACAATAAAACGCTTGGTGCATGTTGCAAAGTTGACATGAGTCAAAGTTGAAAATGTCCATGCTAATTGCTGATGCGCAATACACAGTGGAGATCAAAGTTTTTTTGTAAATCCTTCCTGGTCCCCTCGCCCTCGAAATCCTCTGAGAATTCTAAAATAGAACCAAGATAAGGACATATTTTCGTCAAATATGCTGACGCACACAACACACATACACATGCACCTTACACCAAGTTTCTTAACAGGTTAACAGGTTCCCTTATGTAAGTACCGGTCAACAACCATGAGCTGTTTACATTTCTCACTGTTAGGTCCGATAATGAATATTGATGGTAGCCACTAGTCGAGGGAGCATGTTGCATTATTGGGTTACAATTAAAGAATAACCAGGGCCGCGGTAACCGGCGGTAACCGGCGGCGGTAACTCATAACGAATAATTTAATAAAATGGTTTCCAAAATCGAACCAGGGAAAATAAAATTACCATATTATAATAATTAACCGAATGGCTGCAAATAACGACAATAATCATCAGTTATCATCATTAAAAGAAAAAAGATCTTCAAATTCTATACTCACTGTTTCTCTGCAAGCCCAATTGTCAGAAATTGAATCCCATATGTTCACCCCATCAATAGCGGAATAGGAATTTCTGTTCTTTTTCTTCCGCCTGCCACTTGCCGGATTATTATCCACTCCAGTGGCTAAGAACTCAAACGTTGGGTACCAATCAGAGATGTGATGGAGCTGTTTGTTGATATATCCGGTTTTATCCAACAGAGGACTATTAACCCAAGCCAGAGCCCTGACGCCCCCCTCGTAGTAATCCTTCTTACCACCCCTGAGGGGGAAATTACTACCGGGTCCGTCTAAAATAGCTCCATTATCACTGGTAAACACGATCAATGTGTTGTCCAGCAGGTTCAGTTGGTTCAGGGTTGAGTGTATCCTCCCTATACTTTCGTCCATGAAGTTTACCATGCCTGCATATGTTCTAAGTTGGCTGGATTTGTCTGCGAAAAATGGCGGTAGGTTGGCTCTATATCTTTCGGGGACTTGGTAAGGTCCGTGCGGTGCTTGGTAGGATAAAAATAAAAACAAAGGTTCCTCACTGCCCGTGCCATATTGGTTAACATGCTGTTCTAAAATGTCAATCGTTCTGTTCGTGTAAATCTCCGTGCTATGAACATTTGCATAGCTTTTTAAAATCTTATCAACTATGAGCCCGTTTTCTGGTTGCCGGTAGTTGAACCTCATATCAAAACCCCGTCCGTTCTGATGTTTGAAGTAGTCGCCGGAGCCTAGGTACATGCCCAGGAAGGTATCAAACCCCCTGTTGACAGGGGTATAATCTGGACTGGACATGCCAAGATGCCACTTCCCCACCAAATGGGTCTTGTACTGATGTTCCTGCATCATCTCCCCTATTGTCCTATCCTCCAGGCCACCTATCTGTCCTGGCTTCATGTTGCCGTACCAGGATCCAGTTTTAATACCATTTCTACCGGTCATGAAGGCCGATCTGGTGGGAGAACACTGGGGCATGACGTAATGGTGATTCAGGATTACCCCTTCAGTGGCCAACGCGTCTATATTGGGGGTGGCAATGAAGCTGCCTCTGAAACCCGCGTCCTGGTAGCCGATATCGTCTGCCATGATGAACAAGATGTGTGGCCGGAGAGCGGTTGAAGCAGTGAGGCATGTTTGGAAAAGGAATATGAGGACAACCACCGTGATATTCGACATGTTTGTCTAATTTCTTAGTTTAGTTTTGACACATGCTTCCCACAATAAAGGATTTCCTGCGCGATGGTGAGGAATCTATTTGATGATCTGATAGCGCTTCTAGAAATAAAGTAGTACTGTTATCCGAATGAGATCAGTCTTTCAATGTTCAATCCTGATAAGGCGATTCTTAGAAAATACAAATTTTGACCAAGCATTTGATCTCAAAATCATTAACATTTGTAATCTAAGCAGCAAAGAAGATTGTTATAAACGGCATGAAATGAATTTGATGGATTCAATATATCGCTTTATAGTTATTTACAAACACAGACGATTAAAGAAAAATTGAAGAAGGTCGCAACCTCGTGTTCGATTACATTTATGAGCAACATTAGCAGTGGATAAACCTGAACAAATTAACTTATCAGCACGATTAGAGTATCACAGTGCTGGCAAGAATAACCGTTACCCATTCTACCTTTTTTACCTTTTTTACCTTTTTTATTTTTTTACCCCTTCTACCCCTTTTACCCCTTTTACCCCTTTTACCTTTTTTACCGCTTCTACCCCTTTTACCTTTTTAACCCCTTCTACCCCCTTTACCTTTTTTACCCCTTCTACCCCTTTTACCTTTTTTACCTTTTTTACCCCTTCTACCCCTTTTGCCTTTTTTACCCCTTCTACCCTTCTACCCCTTCTACCCCTTTTACCCCTTCTACCCCTTCTACCCCTTCTACCATTCTACCCCTTCTACCCCTTCTACCCTTCTAACCCTTCTACCCCTTCTACCATTCTACCCTTTACCCCTTCTACCCCTTCTACCCCTTCTACCCTTCTTACCCCTTCTACCCTTCTACCCCTTCTACCCTTCTACCCCTTCTACCCCTTCTACCCTTCTACCCCTTCTAACCCCTTCTACCCCTTCTACCCCTTCTACCCCTTCTACCCCTTCTACTTCTACCCCTTCTACCCCTTCTACCCTTCTACCCCTTCTACCCCTTCTACCCCTTCTACCCCTTCTACCCCTTCTACCCCTTCTACCCCTTCTACCCTTTCTAACCCTTCTACCCCTTCTACCCCTTCTACCCTTCTACCCCTTCTACCCCTTCTACCCCTTCTACCCCTTCTACCCCTTCTACCCCTTCTACCCCTTCTACCCCTTCTACTCCTTTTACTCATTTTTAATTTTTTTAAGACTCATCAAAAGTCGTTTAACTTTAGTAGGTTTAGTTTTAGTTCACAATATTCTAATTCGATGTTATAGATGACAGGAATACAAATTAATCATGGTGAGATTCTTACAAAATTTCCAATTATGATTTATGAACGAGAAAAGCGATCGACCGATTTCATTCTCGGTATGATTTTGTGTTTCGGTACGGTAACAGTAATTTAACTTGTCATAATTTTCTTTTGTTTGAAAAAGGAGACAAGGGCCTCATTCCACTCTACCCAATTTTGAGTTTTGGTTAAAAACTCGATAATACTGAATACATTAACAAATGAAAGGCACAGTTGAGGTTACGGAAAACGATTGGCCCAATCAGATTATATTGTCCATTGCTCTTTGCAGTTGATTTTCCCTTAGCCAGATGACACTAAACTTTCAACGAGGGTAGAATATATTTAGGAATCATTTAAAACGCCAACGGTGTAGTAAAGCAGAATGAAGAATTGAAAACGGTCGAAAGTGATAATATAGCTGATTATTGTTAATAATAATAATAGTTGATTCTTAACCGATGCAATTAAGAAACTCGGTATAATAGTAACACATTAACCTTGTAAGTTATTTGATGCGTTAAACTACATTAGTTTGCAAAATCACCATCAGTATGGTCCTAAATAAACGACATGTACATAAACGTAGCGACTACCTTTGCACATACTCAGAAACATTTTCTTACAAAGTAAGAATGTGTTTAAAACAAAAATCGTATTCAGTCTGTCAAACGTCATCATTCAAAGATCAAGCAAAAATAGTGACTGTCTCCCGGTATTTTAACAAATATTTGTTAAAATACGGGCAGAACTGTAATAATAACAATGGGCGAATGTCACGCGGTACGTACACGATCAGTATGTACAAAGTGAAATTTCTTTAGAATTAGTTGGTCCCAGCATATCTTATTGATTGTTTTTAGGAGGGATCAATCTGTGATCTTAATTATAAGCGGAGAAGAGACATTTGTTTCAGTTTAGTTAACTTTAAGGGCTACTAAGGGGTTCCGCTAAAAGGTCTCATTTTAGCAATCCTTAAAGAAGTTCATACATTTATAATACTTTCAACACTACTATATAACAAATGATTTGAGAATATGAGTATGACGTAGAAATGTCGATACGTTATTCAGCTATTTATTTCCATTAGAATTTGTCTTTACTGAGTCTATTCAGAAACAATAAGAAATTTGAATGAAAGAAGTTCATACATTTATAAATTTATGCCTTTAACTAAAAGGACGAATGCCACCATTGGCATTAAAAGTTTGCTGGTTGTATTAAGCATAATATAGTAATACAATAGCAAATTAAACGTGTCTCGAACAACTGTAAAAGTTGAATAACACTAACGCCTCTAGAATTAACGAAAAACTCCATTTTGGATTTGTATAGTGTTTGAGGTCATGAGTTTGCTAAAGACGGTATCATTATAGATCCAGAGTAAAATTGACTTATTGAATATACAATTACACAAGTACATATTTGTTTGTCCTTAAAGTTTTAATTAAAGTTTCAATCAAACTGTAAGTTAAACTCTAATTTTAAAGACTGAAATTATTTTCCTTTCGTCGTTGTCTATGCAGCTATTTGAATATTGAAAACAATGAGCAGCCGGGACAAGGACGAAAGAAAATCGCGATTATTTAGGCCAAAAATCGCGGCGCCGCAACAAGCCAAACTAGGCAAAATCGTGGCGAGAATCTCGAAAATCGCAACGAAAAATAATATATTTGCACGAATAGAATTATGAATTAGGGGTAGACTGGTTCGTAGGGTAATAACTTGCTAGTTGGTTTGTGTGTACGACTTAGAGTTAGAGGTGGCTATTTAGAGGTTGCGGCATGTTGCCAGCATTATGGCATCCTTTGTATAAGTTTTTCACTATCACTATGTTCGTAGAAATTCCCTCATGAGTTTTTGTCCATATTGTGTTCGCAAGGTATGTTATAAAGTTATAATATAGATTAATTGTCTTAACAATTGATCAATGTTCTCATTGTTCCAAATCTCACTAATAACAAATTTGTCGCGGAGAATGGGAATATCGCGATTCCGCACTTGCCGCGATTTCCTTTTGACCTTGAGCCGGGATAGTGAACAGCCCTGTAATTCTGAGCAAAAGGGGGCACAATTGCACCAACTTTTTCAAATAAGGGACGTAAATAAATCAAAAAGATATGGCTACTATAACACTATGCTTCAGTAGTTAATAACGACACCGCAGGTATTGTTATCTAACTTATAATCCCAGAATGTGTGTCTGTCTGTCTGTTTGTAATTTCCGAGCGGCTTAATCAAGAAAACGGTAAGAGTTGCGGGACTGATTTTTTCGGTAAAGTGCCGACAATACTCTGACGAAGTTAAATGATAAAGGTTTTTTAAATCGGTCGTTGGTAGGTGGTTTAATTGATGGTTTTGTACCACAAATGTTACATAATATGGCTTGAGCAGAACGGTAAGAGTTACGGGGCTCGCATATATATATGTAGCTGCATAATTAGTGTAATTGAGTTACCCGGGTAAGATTCGCTGTCTATACTATAATCTCATTAGGGGAGGGGGCACTGTTTGGACTGCAGAGAGAGAGTTCACACTTCCATACGACAATGTTATGCGTGTTCACAAATATGATAGGCGGGTGTGGTGTTAAGGGTTAATTTCTATTGATTATTGTTTAAGATACTATTACTATTGTTTAAGATACCATTGGATACGTGAGGGCACTCCGAATAGAATTGCTCACCTAATGCGGGTTCTGACTCAACGGGTAAATGCTCCTACCCTTTTTAACTGCGGCAGTGAAATCCCGGCCGAAGGCCGGGTTACACTAGTGTTATCATAACCACATTGTTATTAATAACAAGCTGATGGCCAAAATTTCAATTGAAGAATAAGGTTCTAAATAAATAAGTCCCATGATCAACGAATTTTAAATAAACCACATCGAAATAAAGTTCAAATCAGAGGTTGTTATCATTTTATTAATTCCACAAACAGGAAACAAATACTCAGTAACGGAAACCTAGATTCAAAATACAAACTGCAGCTGAACGGATACACCTTGGGATCGTTTAAGTTATCCGATCGGTTGATTCCCTCTAAAACATAATGAGATTAACTTATTAGGTGCATTATATTTGAGGGTCGGATGAGAAACCGGATGCTGACATTCACACTTCTACTTGACGAAGAGATAATTTAGAGGCCGCTAGTATACCTTGGCTAGCTACTGCTAGAAGTCTGATCCATGTCTCAGCTCGGTGCATGGATTTGGTATGACTTATCTACGATCAAACTTAATACAAACTCGCGGACAATATAAAACATGATGATGCTGAAATATCAATGTTTGTGGTATATCAATGCAGTTATTGATAAACCTTGGTTCCCAAACATGTTAGCGATCCTCTCGCCCAAATTTTTTCTATTCAAATTAATGGCAAATGAATAAAATTAATGGAAAATTAAATTAATGGCAAACAAACAAGTCCATATCTCCCGCCCAAAGTTTTGGCACACAAATTTTTGGGAAGTAAGTTACCTAACATAAGCAGTAATCACAACAACATTTCCTGGGGACCACAGGCTATCTGTTCATAAACATACGAACCACCGAATAGAGATTCGGCGGAATGACAGGCTGAGCGCCGCCCAGTAAAAAAAACATAAGCTCTTATTTCCAATTGATTATCCTTTTTACAATTAAATCAGTTTTTTGTCGTCTATACCGTCTTATCAGTAGAACTTGCGCCAGTAAAGCTCTAAACACGTACATACGTACCTGCACACACAACCCGGAAATTAAATCTTATTGTTTGTTGTCAAATTGATCAAAAGAAGCTTAAGTTGTGGAAGGATGTTGATTAATCACTCTTCACTCGACTATGTCTATATTACGTGATCTACATAAACACCTTGTCCAGATGGACCTGAGAGACTATTCAAAACCTTAACAGCCCTCTACTCTGACCCTAATCCTAATCCTTAAATATATATTACCGAAATCCCTAACTGAAGCATATGCTTTAACGGAAAGACTAATTTCTCGCTATAAGTTATATGATCACGTCTTACCTCAACCTGGGGACCCCAGGCTATATACTGTTCATAAACATTAGAGATTCGGCAGAATGACAGGCTGAGCACCGTCCAGTAAGATCATATCACGTGATCGAAAGAGTTTTTCGTCGATAAAGGGAGCATTTAAATTTTATGTCATGTTGGGTGATTCCGCGCGAAATTAGCGAGAGTTGAAAAATGCATCGATTCAAGTGAGAAGTGATTTAGCACGTTCGGTTGTCCGTTGTAGAATGCATGGGACAAGTGAGTGCAGATTGACTCAAGATCTGCTCGCGTACATGTACGTAATTTTAGTTCCTTCAAAGCCATATGACAGTGACACTAAATTGTAAAGTTATAATTTAGAAAGAACTGCTCAAAGGTAGAAAGTATATAATTCAATGGCAATATTTTAACAAGCCCTGTGAACTTCTGAGAGAGTAGATTTAGTCCTATGAACTTCTCAAAGATAGTGTCAGTCTCACACCCATCAACTTACGCTTGAGATAATTGTTTGTTGAGCAGCTAGTGGGAGGGCAGAACTGGAATTGTATCACGTGATATTGAGTGGTGATGGACTTGGAGTGAGGATTATTAAATTAAGCTTACTTTTTACTTTTGTAATTTCTCCTTTCTCAGGCTCTGTCAGTCTATCTCGACAGGCTCGCACCTCAACGTAAATGTTTCATACTAAAACGCGTACTACGCGACGTACCCGAGTATTTATAGTTACTGTAAGTGTAAAGTTAATTATTTGCTGCGATACTTACTCGATTTCTTTATATGAGAGGGCTTGGTCTTGGCAACCCACAACACACAGCTCACAAGAGAGTTATGATAAGCACATGATTGCCTGCCCTTAAGTTGAATACCTAGCAGGATATTCCGTACATTATTTTGTGTGACTGTGTTGTCTACAAAGTATAATCCACCTTCCACTACTACTACTGTTAGGGCATGTCTAGTCGTGATATAGTTATATATTGGATCAAAGTAGTTCCACCGGGATTTGGAAGTACTAGTCTCTACGTGTCGTCATCAATTAATTCTGTCTGTTTACCGTCCACGGTCCAAGTTAATTGACTACAAAACTATAATCGCACTGATTTTCTAAAAGGTACGATAATATCGTGTTCTGCAATTTGCTGTCCATACGCTATCAATAAATTTTAAGTTTACATTAGCTGCACGAGCTTAATAATATTATTATTATAGCTCAATAATATATTATATAGTGTCAATAAAGATTAAAGAATCTCAAATGAGATGCTTTCGTAACGGCAAAGATATTCGATTTTTTTCATCAACTCTTTCTTTTTCTAAAAAAGTATAAAATGGTTAGAAGTGGTTTACCAATACCTGGGGACCTCAGGCTATCATGTTCATTATGATTAACCGAATAGAGATTAGGCATACGTTTGCACGATTTGACGATTGACTGAATTACACTTTCAAATGCGCGGCACCAGGCATACAATTTGAATTAAGCATTAAGTAGTTCAAGATTTTCTTTAGCTTTACAATTTACTTGATCATTGATGCGCTACATTTACAACATACAAACTTCTCGTTTTGTTGTGAGTGCATGGTGCAACTGCAACCACCGACTTGGCAGTTGGCTCCCGATATTAGTAATCGTTGAACAAATTATGATGCTGATGTTATGTTGAACATGATTGTCGAGTGATTGATTTGTTATACGAAATGGACCATGATAAATGTTATCATGAGTTACATTACCTACCACGGATTTCACGACCACCATTTTATTTAATCTAACAACTTATGTTAACTTGTAAATAACCATTCCTTCAGTCTTCGAACATCGTTTTTGACTTTTGTTCTTCAAACTTTTAGCTGCATATCACCACTGCTGCACAGGCGCAGGCTACGGTGTCCGGTCATTTAAATTTTTAAATTTGAATAATTGACAATAGCAACCCCTTGATGATTTTTGTAGCGCTCCAAGGATGCAATGAATAAAGAACCATTATTTGATATTTTGACCAACATAAAACGATCATTAATTATAATTTTAAATTTTAAAGGGCAATGCCAACGATTGATGGGAATCTACAATTTAGCGTCCGCTAACCGGTGCAATTATTGTTCAAACAGCAACTTTAGTTTGTAGTACAAATTGTACTATCGGTAAAATGTTAATTTTCACGAATCTCAGAGAGTACGAGCTGTGAACATTTATTAATTATCCACCACATCTTACTAGGTTCGAGCATAAGATACCTTTTAAACATTTAGTGACCCACAAAGAGAGCAGGCCACAAAGTAATGGTCAACAAAACGCCGGGAAAAGTCAAAAGTCCTTTTTTGGAGAGAAAGACTTCTCCTACTAGTACTCAGACAAGACAGCAACGGAAATGTAAGCCCCATCATAAGTCAACATCTAAAGATTCGGATGCAAGTTCCGTGAACTCGGTCAGTAGCTGCGTTCCTGCTAGTAGTCCTGTTCCTGCTAGACCATCCTCTCAAATGATCGCAAAGCAGGCTGAAAAATCAGTCTATTTCACAAAATCTAATGATAGCGATGCTAATTCCTCCAGTTCGGCCAGTAGTGGGTCTGCAACTGCTATAAAGAAGAAAAGAAATGTAACGTTAGAGAAAATAACTGCAGTTAGCCGTCCAAGGTTGGATGTTCCACCATCCCCTTCTCAAGTAAGACGGCAGATGAACCTTTCTCCTAACCGCATCTCACTAAGTCAAGATCTTGACAGTAGCTCTGACGGCAGCGATCTTTTTGGCTCTATCGAGTCTATCGACATGTACAGGAAGCGTAAGAGAAAGGCTAAGAAACTATCACTTCAAAAGAAAATGGAGAAGTTTGTGACGTCAAATTTGAGTGATGTGCCACTGGGCCTACTATATGGATTCATATTCTTCGTAATCTGTAATCTGATCTTGGAGACCGAGGAATACTCACGCTCTCAGCTAAATGAGACTAGATCGTACAATTTGACAAACTTCTCAGTCTCCAAAGAACATACGTTGAGTATTGAAGCTGCTGTTGGAGCTGCAACTGCAATGGCAGTTTCCATGGGCAGTTTCCTAAGCCTCAACCTTAAAACAACTTTCTTGTTGATGGTTCCACCACTCCTAGCAGGACGCGGAAGAGCAGTTCTTCTCTCTATCGGTTTTGGGCTTCTCGTGAAAGGTCCAATAGGAAATATAGAAGCTAATGTTGAGGAGGGTGTTAGGTCCCTTGTCTGTATGTACGAACAAATGGAGGAGCTAGCTCTCAACTATACTGAGCAGATGACCACTATCGATGATGATCTTGAGGAAATGATTGAAGAGTTCGAGAACATATTGACTGAGATGCAAGAAGAGATGGCGGAGCAACATACGGGACTTCAAGAAAAAGTAACTGCATCCTTGGAGAAGCTCAAGGACATCAAAGAAGCAGGGCAAGCATTTGGAAAGGCGTGTGATAAAGTTGTTGGCTCTTTTACTTTTGGGTTAACAGATTGCTCTGCCCCTGATTTTGGAGTGATAGATACTATTAGTGAAAGCATAAAAGGGACTTTAAACAATACCATAAACGACATAAAGAACGGTGTCGATATTGTTGACATCAACACCGACAATTTGATGGGTGAACTTAAGGGTCACAATATCGAGGAGATCAAGGAAAATTTGAAAAACATACTGCGTCTTTCTTTTCAAGTATTTCATAGGCTCATTGTTATTTTTGAAAAGCTTTTGTATTTACTGGTCCTCCTTTGCATAATAGACGCAAGGCACTACATCAAGAACTATTTCCTCAAAGATTCCTTTGACAATTTTCTGGTGGACACCAACGTGAAAAGACTCTGGCGAAAGGAAACCGCAAAAAGATGCCGTACGATGAACAAACTCACTCCGATCCGAAATTGGGAAAAAAGACAAAAATACCGGAGTACATTTGACAAAAAGTTGTCAGAGCTGGAAAGAAAAGAGCTTCTAGCGAAAAGTTTACCTGCTCTCATATTCACCCTGGTGGCGGTGACTGCAGTCACACTGGATTTTTTCTTAGTCCGGACCATGCAGGTAGTCAGTGAGAACGCGGAGTACGGGATAACCTACGATGGAATGGAAGCAGGGGTGGGGTTCGATGTAGCTTTTGGAAACTTTAACAAAAGCAGCAGCTCCACCATGAATATTCGCGGATTCAATTTGTCGACTGCCGAGTGTTTACCTAGAGCTTCGAAATCGGATAGCATTTACTTAATAAAGCTGGTCTTTACCAAAGTCGCTGTATTCGTTTCAGCCCTTTTGGATGCATACACCGTAAGGCTTAACTCGAAGATCTGTAATCTGTTCTTTAAAGACCGGGCCGAAGAGCGAGCACGGTTTTTATATCAAGCTATTCAAACAGGTCAGTCTTTTATGGTTTTAAAACGTACAATTAAACGCTTTTATCAAAGCATCAACATTGAATATTTAAATCGTGATTGAATTCGTAGCCTATCATT
Source organism: Bolinopsis microptera (assembly GCF_026151205.1). Classification (NCBI taxonomy): domain Eukaryota; kingdom Metazoa; phylum Ctenophora; class Tentaculata; order Lobata; family Bolinopsidae; genus Bolinopsis; species Bolinopsis microptera. Next base: position 4,321,935 of record NC_087079.1, on the reverse strand, counting down.
GATCATATTTAATCATTATGAAATGGTGAGCCTTGTTACAATCTGTGTTCTTTATCATTAAAGTAACGATGTTTACAGGAAGAGTTTCACGAGCGGATCGATTAGACAAGATTCTGAAGAACAAGATCGCGTACGAGAAAAACAGCATCTGCCCCAACGCTCTTAGGTGAGTAGTCTACTTTAACTGTAGGGGTGTGGTGCCGCCTTTAAGTGAGTATTCTTCTTAAACCGTAGGAGTGTGGTGCCGCCTTTAAGTGAGTATTCTTCTTAAACTGTAGGATTGTGGTGCCGCCTTTAGGTGTGTATTCTTCTTTAACTGTAGGATTTAGGGCCTGTCGTGATATCATGGATCGCTTAGGTTCCACCAGGATCTGGTAGTCCTCATAATTCTGCGGCCTCTATGTGTCGTCATCTCGCACAACTCCGAAAAACCGTTGTGAGTTTGGCATGTGAAAATTTGCAGCCCTCCATGCAGACATCGATTGGGTTAACGAGTTGTCGTACGTCACCTCAAGATCGGGTGACAGGGGGCTGAACAGGCCAGACCCCAATTGATTGGGTCTGAGGTCACGTGATTATGAGCCTGAGGTCACGTGACTATGACGTCACCAGAGCTCGTTCTCCGTTTCCCGCTCTTTGGACCAGGTGAGCTTGCATGCTTGTGAAAGTGGGTGTAAGTACAGCTGTACTGTAGTTACATCCAATTACCCCTAATAGAATGAAGATTTATTTTCTGACAGAAAGCTAGAAATTTACCAAAATATCGACTTTGTTCAAAATTTATTTTGATGATCACTCCTAACCTAAAATTGCACGAGAAATCGATTAAACTTAGTTTCAGAACTCAACAATGCTTCCTTATGCCTTAAGGGGGGGGGGGGGGGGGGGGGGGGGGGGGGGGGGTTCACCCTGATTTTTTTGTGAAACTTAGTTTCGAGATAGTAACCAACAAACTAGGACCGGTGACCGAACTTTTGAGGGGGTCCTGGACCCCAACCGCCAAACGGTGCCCGCGGGGCAGCCACGCCCATATTTGGTCCGAATCAGGCCCAATTTAGCCAAATACCCTGAACATGCCCAAAACCCAAATTTTAGGTGCTCTTTTTGTAGCTAGTGGTCCCCTGAACTCGTATATGAATTTTCATCAAGATTGGACAAAAAATGACTGAGTTATGAGCCAAAAACCATATGACCGTATTTGGGCATACGCACCAAATTTGATCGATTTTGGCCCATAAATTGGTCAAATATCAATATTTTTGAATGAAACCAACTTTATATGGAAGGTAAGCCTATACTACACATTCTCTATGATTATCAGCTCAATATCTACCTAACTGTGGATTCTGTGTTCAAATAGTTGCACAAAATGAACAAAATCGCCCATATATCAGTTCGCGATATTTGCAAAACTGACTTCGCTCAAAACAATAGAACTCAATAGGGTTTCAATATTTTTTCATGAAATTTTCAGAATCGACGTAGAATCGCCTCATGACCTTAAGTTTTGTATTAGAATTTTGAGTTAGGCCTTTAAAAAAATTTGGCGGCCAAATTCTGAAAAATGCCCGATATTCTTCAACGGTTGAAAAATTCCGAATCTTATGGTTAAGTAAGAATTTTCATTGTGTCTTATCGAAAGTGAATGAGAGAAACACTTGTGACAATTTTATTTACTGGTCCTCATATTTGTAAAGCTATCCTGAAGCTCTGCGCTCTTTTCCTTCTCTCATCCTGCCAGCTCTTCTACACAGCAGTTATTGGGAGAATTACGACGTGGCTGCGTTTGTTGTCCAGCAAGTAAGTTTAAAGTTATGGTTGTTAAATTTCCTTGAACTTCTATGTCCTATGATCTTGCCAAAGGCGTAGATATAGCGCGCATACGCCTACCGTATGATCAGCTGTTTGTCAAGACCTCAAAAAGAAATAACAGTCAACCAAATCTGACTAAGAAAAACTCGACTACATAGAGCAACTGCAAGGGTGGTGTCTAATTGGTGCGCGTTGGTAGTAATGAAGTTTTGACACATGTCCCTAAAGCGATTTCATTTAATGAAGTTTTGATCGAAAGCAAGTCGACCACAAAGAATTAATTAACTCAAGCATGAAGCAATTCGTAACTCAAACTGAGAAATATGCCCGCACGTGCCACGTTTGTATACTGACCAGTCCACCACAAATGAACACATAAAAGGTGATCTGAAATTGAAACTAGTTTGATTTGCAATCTCTCGGTTCAACAGAAATGGCGGTCTCGTGATATAAGTTGTTCCGTGCAAAGCACAATTGAACTGCTTCCCGAATCCAACTATAATGAAGTATTTAAACTTGGTCCGTAGTCTTCGTGGAATTTGGATAGATCTTTATAATTCAATTCGTGGTGGTCCCGTGACCTGTCAAAATGGGTTAGACGGGTTCGTCCTGCTAGTAGACTTGAACCTGTCGACAATATTTCAGGAATGATTCCCGCAAGAAATTATATTCCTTCGTTTTGCTCTGATCCCTACTCTGGAACTAACTGCTGATGGAATTTCATACGATTCGTTGATTTTTTGTAAAAATTGAACTTACATTTTATAAAATTCCGATATTCTTCAAAGGTTGAAAAATTCCGAATCTTATGGTTAAGTAAGAATTTTCATTGTGTCTTATCGAAAGTGAATGAGAGAAACACTTGTGACAATTTTATTTGCTGGTCCTCTTATTTGTAAAGCTATCCTCAATACATTCAATGACAAAGTGTGATAACCGTTAAAACAGGGGTCGAATTCACAAAATAACGTAAACCGTTGATTTAAAGCAATCGCCGCTCCTGTCTCTTGATTGCTGATGATGATCAGGAACGCATGACCTATAAACAAATGATAAATATCATCACGACGATTATTGGTCACTCGAAATCGACCCGTTAAGAATGCAATGTAAGTGCGATGGTTTTTTGTGTGCATTTGTTACCTGTTACTAATTAATCCACAGGATCAACATGTTTATTGTATCGATAAAAATGGATTTTAAGGCATAAGGAAGCATTGTTGAGTTCTGAAACCAAGTTTAATCGATTTCTCGTGCAATTTTAGGTCAGGAGTGCTCATCAAAATAAATTTTGAACTAAGTCGATATTTTGGTAAATTTCTAGCTTTCTGTCAGAAAATAAATTTTCATTCTATTAGGGGTAATTGGATGTAACTACAGTACAGCTGTACTTACACCCACTTTCACAAGCATGCAAGCTCACCTGGTCCAAAGAGCGGGAAACGGAGAACGAGCTCTGGTGACGTCATAGTCACGTGACCTCAGGCTCATAATCACGTGACCTCAGACCCAATCAATTGGGTTCTGGCCTGTTCAGCCCCCTGTCACTCGATCTTGAGGTGACCGGTGACGTACGACAACTCGTTAACCCAATCGATGTCTGGACTCTGGAGGGCTGCAAATTTTCACATGCCAAACTCACAACGGTTTTTCGGAGTTGTGCGAGATGACGACACATAGAAGCCGCAGAATTATGAGGACTACCAGATCCTGGTGGAACCTAAGCGATCCATGATATCACGACAGGCCCTATGTAGGATTGTGGTGCCGCCTTTAGGTGTGTATTCTTATTTAACTGTAGGATTGTGGTGCCACCTTTAGGTGAGTATTTTTCTTTAACTGTAGGATTGTGGTGCCACCTTTAGGTGAGTATTCTTCTTTAACTGTAGGATTGTGGTGCCGCCTTTCAGTGAGTATTCCTCTTTAACTGTAGGATTGTGGTGCCGCCTTTAAGTGAGTATTCTTCTTAAACTGTAGGAGTATGGTGCCGCCTTTTAGTGAGTATTCTTCTTTAACTGTAGGAGTGTGGTGCCGCCTTTAGGTTAATACTTGATAAACGTTCTAAACCCCTTTCCGCAGGCCGCGGTATAGTTATACAACGTGTATCTATTCTCTATGCAGCAAAGTACACCTAATGCCTGTACAGACAGTCTATTAAAAATCTTCACTTTATTTTAATCTAAGCTGATAACGTTTACACTTTACAAACCTAATCTGGATGATGACTGATTTCACTTTTAGGGACCTTGGACAAAAAATGACTGAGTTATGAGCCAAAAACCATATGACCGTATTTGGGCATACGCACCAAATTTGATCGATTTTGGCCCATAAATTGGTCAAATATCAATATTTTTGAATGAAACCAACTTTATATGGAAGGTAAGCCTATACTACACATTCTCTATGATTATCAGCTCAATATCTACCTAACTGTGGATTCTGTGTTCAAATAGTTGCACAAAATGAACAAAATCGCCCATATATCAGTTCGCGATATTTGCAAAACTGACTTCGCTCAAAACAATAGAACTCAATAGGGTTTCAATATTTTTTCATGAAATTTTCAGAATCGACGTAGAATCGCCTCATGACCTTAAGTTTTGTATTAGAATTTTGAGTTAGGCCTTTAAAAAAATTTGGCGGCCAAATTCTGAAAAATGCCCGATATTCTTCAACGGTTGAAAAATTCCGAATCTTATGGTTAAGTAAGAATTTTCATTGTGTCTTATCGAAAGTGAATGAGAGAAACACTTGTGACAATTTTATTTACTGGTCCTCATATTTGTAAAGCTATCCTGAAGCTCTGCGCTCTTTTCCTTCTCTCATCCTGCCAGCTCTTCTACACAGCAGTTATTGGGAGAATTACGACGTGGCTGCGTTTGTTGTCCAGCAAGTAAGTTTAAAGTTATGGTTGTTAAATTTCCTTGAACTTCTATGTCCTATGATCTTGCCAAAGGCGTAGATATAGCGCGCATACGCCTACCGTATGATCAGCTGTTTGTCAAGACCTCAAAAAGAAATAACAGTCAACCAAATCTGACTAAGAAAAACTCGACTACATAGAGCAACTGCAAGGGTGGTGTCTAATTGGTGCGCGTTGGTAGTAATGAAGTTTTGACACATGTCCCTAAAGCGATTTCATTTAATGAAGTTTTGATCGAAAGCAAGTCGACCACAAAGAATTAATTAACTCAAGCATGAAGCAATTCGTAACTCAAACTGAGAAATATGCCCGCACGTGCCACGTTTGTATACTGACCAGTCCACCACAAATGAACACATAAAAGGTGATCTGAAATTGAAACTAGTTTGATTTGCAATCTCTCGGTTCAACAGAAATGGCGGTCTCGTGATATAAGTTGTTCCGTGCAAAGCACAATTGAACTGCTTCCCGAATCCAACTATAATGAAGTATTTAAACTTGGTCCGTAGTCTTCGTGGAATTTGGATAGATCTTTATAATTCAATTCGTGGTGGTCCCGTGACCTGTCAAAATGGGTTAGACGGGTTCGTCCTGCTAGTAGACTTGAACCTGTCGACAATATTTCAGGAATGATTCCCGCAAGAAATTATATTCCTTCGTTTTGCTCTGATCCCTACTCTGGAACTAACTGCTGATGGAATTTCATACGATTCGTTGATTTTTTGTAAAAATTGAACTTACATTTTATAAAATTCCGATATTCTTCAAAGGTTGAAAAATTCCGAATCTTATGGTTAAGTAAGAATTTTCATTGTGTCTTATCGAAAGTGAATGAGAGAAACACTTGTGACAATTTTATTTACTGGTCCTCTTATTTGTAAAGCTATCCTCAATACATTCAATGACAAAGTGTGATAACCGTTAAAACAGGGGTCGAATTCACAAAATAACGTAAACCGTTGATTTAAAGCAATCGCCGCTCCTGTCTCTTGATTGCTGATGATGATCAGGAACGCATGACCTATAAACAAATGATAAATATCATCACGACGATTATTGGTCACTCGAAATCGACCCGTTAAGAATGCAATGTAAGTGCGATGGTTTTTTGTGTGCATTTGTTACCTGTTACTAATTAATCCACAGGATCAACATGTTTATTGTATCGATAAAAATGGATTTTAAGGCATAAGGAAGCATTGTTGAGTTCTGAAACCAAGTTTAATCGATTTCTCGTGCAATTTTAGGTCAGGAGTGCTCATCAAAATAAATTTTGAACTAAGTCGATATTTTGGTAAATTTCTAGCTTTCTGTCAGAAAATAAATTTTCATTCTATTAGGGGTAATTGGATGTAACTACAGTACAGCTGTACTTACACCCACTTTCACAAGCATGCAAGCTCACCTGGTCCAAAGAGCGGGAAACGGAGAACGAGCTCTGGTGACGTCATAGTCACGTGACCTCAGGCTCATAATCACGTGACCTCAGACCCAATCAATTGGGTTCTGGCCTGTTCAGCCCCCTGTCACTCGATCTTGAGGTGACCGGTGACGTACGACAACTCGTTAACCCAATCGATGTCTGGACTCTGGAGGGCTGCAAATTTTCACATGCCAAACTCACAACGGTTTTTCGGAGTTGTGCGAGATGACGACACATAGAAGCCGCAGAATTATGAGGACTACCAGATCCTGGTGGAACCTAAGCGATCCATGATATCACGACAGGCCCTATGTAGGATTGTGGTGCCGCCTTTAGGTGTGTATTCTTATTTAACTGTAGGATTGTGGTGCCACCTTTAGGTGAGTATTCTTCTTTAACTGTAGGATTGTGGTGCCACCTTTAGGTGAGTATTCTTCTTTAACTGTAGGATTGTGGTGCCGCCTTTCAGTGAGTATTCTTCTTTAACTGTAGGATTGTGGTGCCGCCTTTAAGTGAGTATTCTTCTTAAACTGTAGGAGTGTGGTGCCGCCTTTAAGTGAGTATTCTTCTTAAACTGTAGGAGTGTGGTGCCGCCTTTAGGTTAATACTTGATAAACGTTCTAAACCCCTTTCCGCAGGCCGCGGTATAGTTATACAACGTGTATCTATTCTCTATGCAGCAAAGTACACCTAATGCCTGTACAGACAGTCTATTAAAAATCTTCACTTTATTTTAATCTAAGCTGATAACGTTTACACTTTACAAACCTAATCTGGATGATGACTGATTTCACTTTTAGGGACCTTCGTGAAAAGTTGCCCATGGTGCTGCTAAATGGTCGAAGATGCCCAGGATGCGACAAGAAAATAAAGACCGGAGAAGGTCACCAATATCAAATCAAGCAGTGGAGATCTAAAGTACTGATCTGTTCGGATTGTGTTAAGGATAGTAAGGAAGCTTCATATGACGATGTATATTCCCTTGGAAGGGAATCTGCTTTGCATGTCGCGAAAAAAACTGCAATTACCATATGCTGAACTCACATAAAAATAATATGATTGCTGTAAAGTAATTAATGTTTTTGATTCGAAAAACTCAATTTTGTATCTGTTATCTGCCCCCACCGTTCTTTCTCTCAATAACTGAACACTTAGGGTCAACAATCATTCGGCCAACAAGATATTATGTTCAATGATCGATTTCTACTTATAATATTATTTATAGGCACGAATAGGGATAATTTAAAGAATTAACAATTTTTTTGATGTTCAGTTTGATTAGTTTACTTCATGAATAAATCATACTTGATATGTTTGTGATCCAATTCTTTTTTCTAATCTATTTTTGACGAACATTGAAACAATGTGGCGCTTATTGCAGATTAATCTAAATTCGTTTTATCTTACTATATGGACACGTTCATTTGAGTTTGAGGATATTGGTAAACAAAAATAATAGCGTTTTTGACGATAGTGGCTTAATTTTGACATCTATTAACCTAGCACGTTCAGAAGTTCTGAACATTAGCCACGTAACCCACACTCCCATATGCACTGCTCAGAAAGAAAATCTGTTGTTGTTAGGCACTATAATGTTTCAAATGTCAAATTTTGTGTGACTTAGTTAACTGCAGTTGTCTAATTATCATTCCTTGGTCTGAAACATAGTAGATTAGGTCAATCTAACAATTATGATACAACATTGGTTAAAGGGCACGGATCGAACGGTTACGAGGCAATATTTAGGTAACTTTGTCACACTCAGAATACCATACCTCTATTCTACTGTGAGGTGTCCTCAAAACCCTTTTTACTCATTAAATGATGGTTGATCTACCAAGTACGGAGTACCAATCATAGCCCTAAAATATGTTGCTTTGAATAGTTAGCTAATACAGGCACTTGGTTATTGGGAAATGAGGTTAATTCTGTCACAATATATGGAATTTAAAATTTTGGGCGAATTATTTATATCTGATTTTGGTTTGAAAGGCGGGAAAACTTTACATGATGACAATGTAGTTGATGCAAGTTAAGATCAGTTGATGTTTACATTGTCACAAAAAATTGTACAAAATCGTAAATAGGTTAAAAACAATGATTATAGAATGAAATAGTCTCTTATAATAACTCTTATAATAACTGATGTGACAAAGTAAACATGTCTTGCCCCTATTTTGAAGATCTATAACTGTATTAGAATTCAACATTCTTTCAGAATCGATTGGTAGAATATTGTCCAGAACATCAGAGCTCAAGTTTAACAATTTCAGGTTAAATTTGTCAAAGTCACTAAAAATGTGACAAAATTAACTTTTCCTGCCCCAACAATTTCAAGATAGTGTGTAAAAATTAGCATAGGCTGCTTTATTACCTAAATAAATCAATCCAAACTACAAAAAAATTTGTTAATGTGATGACGATTACCTAACTCTAATAATAACTGATGTGACAAAGTAAACATGTCTTGCCCCTATTTTGAAGATCTATAACTCTATTAGAATTCAACATTCTTTCAGAAACGATTGGTAGAATATTGTTCAGAACATCAGAGCTCAAGTTTAACAATTTTAGATCAATTTGTCAAAGACACTGAAAATGTGACAAAATTAACTTTTCCTGCCCCAATAATATCAAGATAGTGTGTTAAAATTGGCATAGGAATTAGGATGCTTTATTGCCTATATTAATCGATCCATACTACGAAAAAGATCGGTTAATCTGATGACGATTACCTAACTCTTATAATAACTGATGTGACAAAGTAAACATGTCTTGCCCCTATTTTGAAGAACTATTCCTCTATTAGAATACTATGTGACTTTATCATCAAAAAAATTTCGATAAACTAGTTATTTTGCCAGCAAGGAGCTAACAGAGTTATAATAATTTTTTGTGACAAAATTACCCTATTTTTGACCATCATGTTGCGGTAGTTTAATTGTGACACTGTTATTTGTTAACATATTACCACCCGATAATGATTAATGTGACTGGTGCATGGTACTAGCAGTGTTGTTTGATCCATAGTACGTAATATAAGGGGTTTAAGCTGGTATATCATTATTTGTTCAATTTCACACATGTTCAGATATCATCAAGATTATGTGACAAAGTAAACTTGTTTGTGCCTTCTGTGTTTTAATTCCTTACGACTATATGATATAATAACAATTCCTAGCACTTCCATGCCATTAAATAAACCTACACTACTCAGCATTGCTTATCAGGGTTCCCTAAACATTATTCACATATTTTCTTAAATGTGTGACAGAGGAAACCTGAGTGCACCATCTAACGAAAAAAGTCGTCAAATATGTAGGAAATGGTCATATGTACCCATCCAATCAACTGGAAACTCAAAATTTTGGTCAAAAACAGCAGCAAGGGGTCCATATTTACTCTGTCACATGTTTATAGTGTGACAATGTAACCATTTCCGTGCCGGCCGTATTTAAGAGATATCTTATCACCTGATTAAGTTTTCGTTATGTGACTAAGTTAGCCTAAAGGATGAGACGATTATCCTAACCATCAAGGGTTTGTGTAATTTCATAGTGTGACAAAGTCAACTACACTGTGCCTTTTAATAGGGTCACTTATATTTACCAATATCCTCAAACTCAAATGAACGTGTCCATATATATATAATAAAGCGAGACACAGCCCCTTCATTTGCACCCTACATTTGATCACCATCACAATCACATCTCTGACTTCTTTGCCACACCCACACGGACATATCTCAAGCATCTTCACATTTTCTGTAAGGGTCTGCGTGCTTTTCTATCTCTTTGTTAGCTATTAGCTTGAACGATATGCACTCGCCTCTAGAACGACATGATGATTTTTTGGTTTAAACACTTTAATGGTAACGGATTTCTACTTGGATTTCGGACTTTGACTTTTTCAGCAACGCTGATCTGACATTATTTCAATGTATAGTAATATAGATTTGTTTTTTTAAACCTTGTAAACCTTGTAAACCTTGTAAACCTTGTAAACCTTGTAAACCTTGTAAACTTTCCGCAAAACTGTGAGAGATATACTATTGAAACCTTTTTGACTAGGTCAAATGCAGTAAATGCTTTTATTGCCTTTTGACCAGTACGAAGAAATTAAAAATTGGCAAAGGAATAAGAACTTTAGGTCCCAAAATTTGGACCCACAAATGGTGTCAAAATCACTAGATAAATAAATAAATATTGCTGTCTCCTGACGCCACTTTAGGGTTAGACGGGTTCCTGCTAGTAGTACTAATAGTGCAATGAATTTAAGTTGGGCTCTGGGGAGCTGGTGATGAGGCTTTCTGCTCGATCTTAGTCCAAAACCTTGATGGCGACTTAGTATCTTACAATTCAATCAGCAACTACTTAAAAAAACCAGACGAGTGCCGGCCGGGTCCTAAAACAAAAATTGAAAACACTAAAAATAGTTTTTAAATGCTTATTTGCCTCTTAAAAAATGCAATTTATTTAATCTAGTGTTAAGCTGTGGTATAAAGATAATCAATTTATTCGTATCATTTGCAAAATTGTTTTTTAATCTTTATTAAAGCCAGGATATTGTCGTAGACAATCTAATACGCAGGAAATGATAAAATATACGAACTGTTAGTGCTACTAGTTTAAGCTAACTATTTATTTTCTTTTTTGTTAATCAAATCGTAAGAATTAGGTTTCGTAAGCATCAGGTTATGAAATAATTAGGTTCCAGAATGTTCCAGCATTAATGTTTAGCGATTTGAGATCGCTGAATGAATGTGACACCCTCCAAGATGGTCGAGGACGTCTTATACAATGGTGATGTGTCAGCAGGACCACCCATCTATATTCTATAAGCTGCCGAAACCTTCTCAATCACCAATCACCATGATTCTTGAAAAGTTCCCATATTTTCAGAATGTCATCATCGATATCTCAAATCCTTTAAGAGGCTTAAAATTGGATACCACAATGTCTCATGTCTGGATGTCGACACTGTTGATGTAGTCAGTGTAGGAGGGCGAGGTGGGCGGCATGTATGAGAAGGTCCAGGCTGGAGTGAGGTTTGGAGTCAGTCGTTCTTCTAGCGCTAATTCTCGGTGTAATCTGAAAGTTATTGGGTAAATAGAGAGATTTCTAATAAATATATGGCTCAACAATTCAGCTATAATATTATATCGTGTTATATTATTATAACACGACCACTGATCTGTTCCGGAGTCCGGACCAGCTTATCTTATACTCTTATAGTTCAATAAGAATCCGATAAACGTAGTTATTTTCATGTTAATATCGGGCACGATCAGTTACACTGAAAATGAGCTCACTTGATTTTCGAAGCTTTAAGTTGAGCAGCAAAACCGTCGTTGAAAGAGGACGTGGTGTATTCGTCGTTGACGTTTAAGAACCGTGATCTTTCTGGTTTACTGGGCTTCTCTATGAAAACTAACGAGTTGCAAAACCGTTCTGGAGAAGATGTTATTTGGGTTAGCGATTAATGTAGTAGTGATTTACTATCTGGGCTAACAATATCATGGAATTTATCGAAGATACGATATTTAGGTTGATAAACTATATAGAAGTAGAAGATCCATCCATCGAAAAACAGGCATTTAGTTTTTGTGGAAAAAAGCTCTCCGAGTTCCATTACCTTTAATGGAAGGGCCAACTCTGACGTTTTTAAGTCTGGATATGGAGATAACACAGGAGGTTGGTCTGGAGCTGGACCTGCCACAGTGTGAGTAGACTGGGGTGGAACTTGAACTTCTCGTCCTGCACTGACTATCACATTTGCAATATCATTACCAGGCCAAAATCATTAAATTGAGCCACGAGTGATATTTGACTCTTGACCAATTTCCAAATGTTTTAAACTTGATTTCCATTATAATCATGACATTGACAAATCAACAGTGTACAAAATTGTCACTGTTTACTGTACTTACTTAATGGGCGAAAGAACAGAATCTTCACTTCCTCCATGACACAGAGACACAGGAGTAGGTTTCTTAGAGCCATGGGACCCCGGGCTGTGACCTTGATGAAGGTGACCGGACCCATCTTGGTCTCTTCCGTCCACAAGAGGACTGCGACAGGTCTGGGACGGGATGCTCACCAACGATAGAGGGTTAGATGCTTCAGTCAGCTCTCGGCCCGATCCTTGTACTGATCTTCGGAGCTCGGTTTCGGATGATCTGAAATTTGGGGACTGTGGAGAATGTATTGAAACCTCATGTGAAGTATATGATGCACATGGTTGAGTTACAACATTTTCAACATAAAAAAATATCACTTACATCTGGTTGCTTTCTAAGTTGACCTTAGACTTCATCTTTTCTAATTTAGTCATATAGTATCGCTTGGTTCCGGCTATCAGGCGTTTCTCAAACTCCATGGGAGTCTTTTTACCTTTTCTCTTCTTCTTGGCATCCGTTACATCTGCTGGGTATAACCACGGAATAAATTATAACCAAGCAGCAGTTAAGTTGTCGGCATGATAAATTTCAGCTTCCTCGAGCTGTATATTTTATTCACCATGATCAAAAGCCGGCTAGGCCGCTAGGGGCTGCTCAGTAATTTTAAAACTTTATTCGAAACTGATGCATGGTTCCTATCATATAAGTTGTAATTCTATAATTGTACTCGAATTGTACTTGCACTGTAACTGCACTGTACCTGCATTGATAAGCGAGGTGGTTATATCGTTACCCAAACAATCTATCTCACTGTAGCAACCCACTTCCTCACTCTCACTAGTTGTGGCAAACTTCGTTCTCTTCCTATAAAGTTAGTCTTAGCTGTAGGATTTTAAAAACATCAACAAATAAAACACAGGTTTGCTATGCTTGGGGACTATGTATAGTATCTTTTACTATTGTATATATTATATATATACGATAGTTATATCGTTTAAACTTCAGATGTGTAGGAGATAACACGCATAAAGGCAAAACGAACTGATGTTCCAAAAATTATAATTAAGAATGGAAAATGAACATTATATTGCATATAAGGCTTTCAGCAATACTCATATGCAATATAAAACGAGGACTTGTCAAGAGTGTAACAGTTAGAAGATAACGACTAGGAATTACAAGATAGCATCATCTAAACATGTAGTTATCACATACGCTCGTTTCTTGTGATAGTCCTTGGCTTTAGAGAGGCTGTAAGATCTAATTGTCTTGCTTGTTTTACTGATCCGTCTGTTTTTCTTCAATGACAAGAACTCCTTCGAACCCAAGCTCAGGTTTGAGGTTTTTATTCGAGAAGATTCTTCTGCAACGTATTGGTAGAAATCAGTTTATGAATAACTATTAGTCGTATATCATTTATAAACAAATTAAGTTATTATCCTGAAATGTATTATGAGGGTACTGCGAAGGACAGGTGAAGTGCGAATAAAGTTGGGAGAATATTTGTATAAGAGAAAAAGCAAACTACGACAGCTCACCTGAGGACGTATGTTTGAGGTTGCTGTTACCCGAGACGAATATCTTGCTGGTTTTGTCGTCGTCCTTTTCCCAGACACTACTCCTCTGACTCAGCTGAAGACACAGGTCTCTCTCCACACTGTCTTTCTTTCTGTGAAGTTTAACAACATGTATGGGATTATTGAAATGGGGTGAATTATTTTCATGCTTAAAAGATCATGATCTGTGAGACGTGAGAATATTTATTCCCTTACTTTCTGTTTAGCAAATCGTTGTCAAACTCCCCATCTCTTATGTCACCGGGCCACATTTCTTCTGAAGATCCAAAGAACTCAGCTCTTCTTCCTTCAGCCACAATCTTTTCAAAGACATCATCATCGTGAGCAAATACCTGGATTTATGGTACTTATTACTTTGATCATTATTGTTTGTCGTCTACATTCAGATGCTCCTAGTCCATATTATAAAGGATGGTCACATAGGCTTCGTGGAAATACTTAGTTCAGAAGTTCTTTACCCGATCTATGATAATAGTAGTGATCAGACTGGCGATTTTCTCAATTTCTTGTTCATGATCGTGTAGATAGAGACCATTATGGTGGCATGCCCTTTCAAAAACAGACATAGGACCACCGCCCCCAATTGCAAAGTCAATACCGGAAATTCTTTGATTAAATATAATTAAAATCTTCAAAGAAAAGCCGGACAAGTCAGGGAGTCAGGGTACAGTAATCAAACAAACATGAGGCAAAAACAGCAACAAAGTGCTTGAGGAGACGTCGCTGAGGAAACTTTGCAGCGCTTTTGTCATGGATCTAATCGTCTAGCTTACCTCCTTAATCTGATCCAATTCAATAAAGCTGACTCATTGAATATTTTCTAAGGAACTGCATGATAATCTGCTGAACTTGTGATGCAGTGTCGGCAATGAATTGACACGAGATTTATTAAGTTAGAAAGCTCGAAAATTACTTCATCAATTCAAAACATAAAGACAATTATACATCATGGAAATCAGGAAATGGTAGATAATTAAATTTAAGATCACAGTTACTCAAAACTGAACAGGCTTGTAGCCAGGATGATGTACCGCGTCTTTAAAATTATAGCAAAACATTTCCATCACATACTACAACTAACCGGCATTTCGAACAGAGATCCAGTTGGAAGAGTCACAATGATCACAATGATCACATACAACTAACCGGCATTTCGAACAGAGATCCAATTGGAAGAGTCACAATGATCACATACTACAACTAACCGGCATTTCGAACAGAGATCCAGTTGGAAGAATCACAATGATCACATACTACAACTAACCGGCATTTCGAACAGAGATCCAGTTGGAAGAATCACAATTATCACATACTACAACTAACCGGCATTTCGAACAGATATCCAGTTGGAAGAATCACAATGATCACATATTACAACTAACCGGCATTTCGAACAGAGATCCAGTTGGAAGAATCACAATGATCACATACTA
The DNA here is from genome assembly GCF_026151205.1 of Bolinopsis microptera. Lineage (NCBI taxonomy): Eukaryota > Metazoa > Ctenophora > Tentaculata > Lobata > Bolinopsidae > Bolinopsis > Bolinopsis microptera. Next base: position 4,306,865 of record NC_087079.1, on the reverse strand, counting down.
TAACTAACCGGCATTTCGAACAGAAATCCAGTTGGAAGAATCACAATGATCACATATTACAACTAACCGGCATTTCGAACAGAGATCCAGTTGGAAGAGCACTGAAGGAAGAGCTAAAACTCGCTTTTCTCTTGATAATCTTTCCTGGAGGGACAGTAGCTAGTCTGTCATTTTGGTTGTGTGATGAGTTATCATGCTCTGTGCACAGATAATCACTTTACTTTGTTTATTCTACAACCCACGATAATCAATATGTTATATCAAGTTCCACATCCAGTGTGCAATTCCGTTTAAACATTGTAACCACAAAATTACCACAATATCATCACTGTTTCACTTATAATTTTAACAAATGTAGACAGAAAAAGCTGCAATTTGTATTTTAAACACAACAAATTACAAAAGAGCTCTGAGTAACCAACTTACCCTGTTCAAGAACGTAATTATCGGAATCTTTCAGACGTTTCTTAATAACCTTCTTATCCTTGTCGGAGCCAGTTTTCTTGTGGCTCCTGATCCGCTCCTGATCATGAGACCTCCTGTGGAGCTGTAACTTCTCTCTGAGTTGGTGTTTAGCTAGAGACTCTGGTGATCGTGTTAAACTTGTAGTGTTTGGTAATGTCTTGTGGTCTGGTTTCTTTTCTGGCTCTTCGACTATCTCCTGGATTGGTTGAAAGACGAACGTTAAAAAATCGACGTTAGAAAAATGAGCGTTAGAAAGATGGGTGTTAGAATTAGAAAAATAAAGGTTTATAGAAAGATAAATGTTAGAAATATGGGCGTTAGAAAGATGGGCGTTAGAAAGATGGGCGTTAGAAAGATGAACGTTAGAATTTAGAAAGATGGGCGTTAGAATTAGAAAGATAAAGGTTAGAAAGATAAATGTTAGAAATATGGGCGTTAGAAAGATGGGCATTGGGCGTTAGAAAGATAGGCGTTAGAAAGATGGGCGTTAGAAAGATGGGCGTTAGAAAGATGGACGTTAGAAAGATGGGCGTTAGAAAGATGGGCGTTAGAATTAGAAACATAAATGTTAGAAAGATAAATGTTAGAAAAATGGGCGTTAGAAAGATGGGCGTTAGAAATATGGGCGTTAGAAATATGGGCGTTAGAAAGATGGGCGTTAGAAAGATGGGCGTTCGAATTAGAAACATAAAGGTTAGAAAGATAAATGTTAGAAAAATAGGCGTTAGAAAGATGGGCGTAAGAAAGATAGGCGTTAGAAATATGGGCGTTAGAAATATGGGCGTTAGAAAGATGGGCGTTAGAAAGATGTGCGTAAGAAAGATAGGCGTTAGAAAGATGGGCGTAAGAAAGATAGGCGTTAGAAAGATGGACGTTAGAAATATGGGCGTTAGAAAGACGGACGTTAGAAAGATTGGCGTTAGAAAGATGGAAGTAAGAAAGATGGATGTTACGTGATACATATACAGAGAACTGACCTTGCTGCTTTCAACAGGATCTGGTGGTAATGGTACTGTGTGAATTGTGGATTTCTTCTTTTTTCGTTTATTGTCTTTATTCTCCTCACCTGGTAAGTTTTCGAATGGTAAAGTCTAAAGTAAAATATATGATATTCAAGATAATATTATATCTTAAATATCATATATTATACTTATTTATATTATATTTTACTTATTTATATTATATTAGATTACAGAACTGAAACATTTTTCGTGGTTTCAGTTTTTTCACCTTACCGGAATCGACAACATTCCCTGCTTCTTCTAGGATTATTTCCTTGTGTTTTGAGTCTTTTGAATCTTTAGGATCTAATTTGAGAGGCTCCCTAGATATTCTGGTTGAAAGCTCCTGTTTGGATACAGCTTGTCGTGCTTTGGTCTCTATAACTTGTACCCTGCGAAACTGTTCGTTGAGATGCTCTTACACTTACATTATGTACATTTTCTACTGTTCTATGGTATACTAACTGATGTTATATAAGATGCTAAAATTGAAAGGATAGGAAATAAATAAGCGTTTTCAGAAAAAATAGTATATAGAAGTAACAAATACTCTATTTTGTAACTGACCGAGCAGTATTATCAAGAGGAGGTTGATTAATAAATACTATATTTTGTAACTGACCGAGCAGTATTATCAGGAGGAGGTTAATTAACAAATACTCTATTTTGTAACTGACCGAGCAGTATTATCAGGAGGAGGTTAATTAACAAACACGCTATTTTGTAACTGACCGAGCAGTATTATCAGGAGGAGGTTAATTAACAAACACGCTATTTTGTAACTGACCGAGCAGTATTATCAGGAGGAGGTTAATTAACAAATACTCTATTTTGTAACTGACCGAGCAGTATTATCAAGAGGAGGTTGATTAAAAAATACTCTATTTAGTAACTGACCGAGCAGTATTATCAGGAGGAGGTTAATTAACAAACACGCTATTTTGTAACTGACCGAGCAGTATTATCAGGAGGAGGTTAATTAACAAATACTCTATTTTGTAACTGACCGAGCAGTATTATCAAGAGGAGGTTGATTAAAAAATACTCTATTTTGTAACTGACCGAGCAGTATTATCAGGAGGAGGTTAATTAACAAATACTCTATTTTGTAACTGACCGAGCAGTATTATCAGGAGGAGGTTAATTAACAAATACTCTATTTAGTAACTGACCGAGCAGTATTATCAGGAGGAGGTTAATTAACAAATACTCTATTTTGTAACTGACCGAGCAGTATTATCAAGAGGAGGTTAATTAACAAATACTCTATTTTGTAACTGACCGTGCAGTATTATCAAGAGGAGGTTAATTAACAAATACTCTATTTTGTAACTGACCGAGCAGTATTATCAGGAGGAGGTTGATTCACTCTGGGGGGAGGGTAGTCTCGAGGAGTAGATCTGGGTACGATGGGAAAGTGTTCGCAGGTTGCTAACGTCCCCGTACCCTTGTGGGGACACTGTAGGGTCAGCTTTATGTACCTGTGATGGTGTGGAGATCAATATTACATTTACTGCATCCGGAAGTCAAAACAAGGTATGTTGATTGCAGAAGTGAAATTACACAGACTTTTGCACAAAAGATCTTCCGCTTTCCTCAGCTAGAAGAGTATATGTTTGATTTATTATTAAATTTTACAACAGCCCCTGGCCCTTTAGATCTGAGAAGCACCTTTTAAATGGATAGTTTCTTGATTGCAGAGTAAGAGGGGCTTCGAACATTTCAAACTCCCCAAAGTTGCGCATGATCGATCACAAACAACCTGACATCTGGACACAAGAGACGGACAGAGCTCGATAAGTTGAGTTATAAATATCACAACTAAAAGTAAAATGTCACACACCAGACGCAATCATCACAGTTGGTCGTGCAGATCTGTCACGCTATCACCAGCTCATCTACACAAAACCAGAAATTGTACCTGAACTGGAGCAACTGTGCTGGTCACGTGACTGCCTGCCAAATCATCAAGTGTTGTGATGATCCGTGTAATGTAATGAAGCAAGCAATTTACTGGAGTACCCCCTACATGCTGTGATTTACGAAGTGAGCCTGGGATTGGCTGGGCCCTGGTCAATAGAAACACTTTAATAACAACACTGATTTATTGGCACTCATTAATCAGCAGAGGACTGTAGGGATTGGTGGGCAAACGCTTGTCTTTCATCATATCATCATTAGTATTAGGTTCATTCGTTGGAATCAGAGGAGTGTAGGGATTGGTGGGCACATTAAACACTTGTGTTTCATCATATCATCATTAGTATTAGGCTCGTGATGTAATTCTGAAATTCTCTGCACTGTCAAGTGTCATGAGATTTTTCAGGTCATCATGGTTTAGCTGGTAAGATATAACAAATCTTTGAGGATCCGTAGATTTTTGGCAAAAAAACGGAGCTTCTTATGAAGGAAAACGTCCAACTTACTTTTCCCAATGGTTGGTGCATCGTTTACAAAGACATGCCTCGTTCCCATAACAGGATGAAGTATCCTCCGGTCATGCAACCCCCGTACTTAATCATCTGCGGGGTTTATAAGTTGGTTTAGGGCGCTGTTTATGTTCTGCAACCCCCGTACTTTATCATCTGCGGGGTTTATAAGTTGGTTTAGGGCGCTGTTTATGTTGTGCAACCCCCGTACTTAATCATCTGCGGGGTTTATAAGTTGGTTTAGGGCGCTGTTTATGTTCTGCAACCCCCGTACTTAATCATCTGCGGGGTTTATAAGTTGGTTTAGGGCGCTGTTTATGTTCTGCAACCCCCGTACTTAATCATCTGCGGGGTTTATAAGTTGGTTTAGGGCGCTGTTTATGTTCTGCAACCCCCGTACTTAATCATCTGCGGGGTTTATAAGTTGGTTTAGGGCGCTGTTTATGTTCTGCAACCCCCGTACTTTATCATCTGCGGGGTTTATAAGTTGGTTTAGGGCGCTGTTTATGTTCTGCAACCCCCGTACTTAATCATAGTTGTGGGGTTTATAAGTTGGTTTAGGGCGCTGTTTATGTTCTGCAACCCCCGTACTTTATCATCTGCGGGGTTTATAAGTTGGTTTAGGGCGTTTGTGCGTGCATTTAAAATAATTTTAAGTCAACGTTTGGCAAAATGGTAAAAATTAGGTTACTTTTTGGCCGTACCGCTGAGTATTTGACCGGAAAGAAGTATTTCAATCTGACATTCAGTGACCCCCCCCCCCCTCCCATGTTAATGACATGTCCCTGCTATGGAGGCAATTACTGATCCTTACCGTTTGAGGCACATCGAGACTTTGGCACTGTAACAGATTCCCAAGAGACCCATCAATCCATTGTACCATCTGTCTTACGGCGTTCATCTGTCATTAAAAGGGTGTGTCACTATTTATTGTGGCTAATTTACGATAAACTGTTCATAGTCCATGATGATCCATTATGATTTTGGCCATTGGTCAAAACTAAAATCGTATGTTAATTATTAAAAATGATTACCAATTACAATAATTGTTCACTTATATAACAGCACTGATAGAGTTTACAAGATGGACACAATCACTGCTTCACAGATCACAAATCAAAGATATTCCTCTCATTCCGTTTAATTCATGCAATTAAAACCGATTTAATATAAAAATACTTTAATAATAAAACCGATCAAAGGATCAATAATTACTGTGCTTAGAAAACGATAAGAGCAGGTTCACAAGACACACCTAGTGACATGACGTCACACCACGTGACAGGACGTCACACCACGTGACATGACGTCACACCACGTGACACAACGCAATATAAGAACGTACCTTGGGATTCAGGTTCCAAAGCTCAACATAATCCACACAGTTAAGCATGACCATGATTTGTTCAACAAAACCTCGGTCAACAAAACTAATCAGCCTTTAACAAAGATTCGGAAATGCTCTTTGAAAGCCGTCTTGACCACCGTTTATGCTAAAGAGAAAACATCGTGACCATATTAAGAAAAGAGAAAACAATGTGACCATATTAAATAAGTAAAACGAGATAAACCGACTTGAAAGCAATAGTGCCACCTGATTGTTAAACGCTTACTAAAAATGGACTATGATTTAAGAAGTTGCAAAAAGTCAGTCAATCTGTCTCCAGATACGCAGGCTGGCACAAGTTTGGGTTTTACATTCTGTTTTAAAATGTCTCCAACTCAACAATTTGTCGGGTAGAAAAGGAAATTAAGGCTGAAATATTTATTTGCTTGTGAAGACTTCTGATACAGATGAAAGGAATTTCCCGATTAAATTTGGCATCAAACAATGTTCTAAGCAACTTGAATGACGGAACCGAAACAATTTTCGTAACTTTCTGAATGTCTGGAAGAAATTAGAAATTAGAAATTAGAAAGATCATTACAAAATTACATGTGTCAGATCCCAATCAGTTAGAAAGAATGTCCTATGTTTTAGCGTGGTATATTACAAATTCATGGCCAAGTATTAAGTATTCAAACAACAGAATAGTCAGTTGTTCCAACAAAATTGTGGTCTGTATTTGGTGACATGTAATAAAGCTCATTGTCAAGTTATGTTTTTATTATATTGTAATACTTTATCGTACGCGTATACTGAATTTAGCTTAGATTAAGTTATTGAGCCTACAAACAGAAAGGAAATAAAGGGAAAGATTTAAGAACAGAACGAAAATCCATTTCTATTTCTGATCTAGTGGCAGTTTAAATCACACAGAATACTTTGCCTTGCTTACTAGTATACGTCTGTCGTAAAACCGCGTGTTTTGCTTCACACCAATTGTGAATACCACTGTGACATTGCAATGAATTGAAATTGTCGAGTGCTTATTTAGCAGTGTTTATCATGCACTATTTTGACCAACCCTGAAGTCAAAAACGCATCTCAGTGACTGAGAAAGTGTAATACGTCCTGGTCAGTTGAGATCACGCGTCAGTTTGCTAGGTAATGAATAATGAAAAGCAAATAAAATGTATACATGTATGTAGATTTTAATTGGTTTCTACAAAAGATTTTCTAGAACAATATAACATATTTGTATTGTTACCTCGTGAGTAGTTTAATAAATCGTAATCTGAATAATAATCTGTCAGAGTACCTGTTTTTATTTGATATAATCTATTTAAAGACACTGTTCGTGTTTTTATAGGTAAGTAAGACTAAAAAACACATTTGTCATGTACACCAATATTGGAGCTGCAGTCACACAAATAACATTATTGGGATAGTAGATAATGTTTTGTCTTATCATCTCGTGGATAAGGAGGCTGCCAGCTTCTAAATTTAGCAAGTTGTCAATAATAAAAGTACAGAAATTAACTACTACTACTATGTCGGAGCTAAGTCCGATCTACGCCAGAAAACCCCCTCCATATATCCCTGTCCCGCATCAGGGTTCGCAGTTCCTCTTTAGAGTTTGTCCCAACTTCCTTCAGTAACATAGACAAGTAGCTTTGTCTTGGTCGGCCTTGCTGTGCTCTACCGTGCGTAGGTTCCCATAAGACTAAATCACTGGCAAGTAGCTCAGGATGTCGGATGCAGTGTCCCGCCATTTTTAATCTCCTGCTTCGTAACTTGTTTGACAGCCTTGGGAGGCTACCATACAAAGTTATATTGCTGACCTTGTCCTTCCATGAGATACCCAGCACCATACGCAACATCTTTGTGTATGTCCCGTCCAAACTTTTCTCTTGAGCCTTTGTCAGTGTCCAGGTTTCTGATCCGTAGAGCAGTACTGATTCACAAGCCGCTATGAACAATCTAATCTTTAGGCTCTTTGAGAGTTTGGATTTCCAGATATCCTTCAGTCTATGTAGGGCACCCCACGCTTTTCCCTTTCTAACCCTTATCTCCCTATCTGTGCTCTCAATCCAGGAGCCTAAGTAGATGAAATCATCTACATTTTCTATGGCTTCCCCGGATCGACTTTGTAGGTCGCTAGATCGATCCTCCATATTCAGTGTCATGACCTTGGTCTTGCCTTCGTTTATGTGTAGTCCCACGCTTGCTGCCGCCGATTCTACTCTGAGCAGGAACTCGTTAGCCTTGTCCATGTCCTCAGATATAAGTGCTATATCATCTGCAAAGTCCACATCGGTGATGATCTTGGGCCCCACTCTTCTGCTTTTTCTACGTTCGAGGGTGAGTCCAAGTCGCTCCGCATCATCGCCTATGGCTTGCCTCATACAGTAGTCGATGACTATTGCAAAGAGGTAAGGTGCTAAGGTATCACCCTGTAACACACCTGCAAGTATCTCGAACAATTCAGTTTCTCCGTCTGGAGTTAGGACTTTGGCCATTGTCTTCTCGTACATGAGCCGTATAAGCTGCACGATTTTGACTGGAATGCCGTAAGCTTCTAGAATCTTTAGCATTTTCCCACGATGTACACTGTCGAAAGCCTTCTTAAAGTCTATAAATGTCAGAACAGCTGGCAGTTTCCGACTCTTGACACCCTCTATAAGACGTCTCAGTACCAATATCTGTTGAGTTGTTGACCTTCCTGGTCTGAATCCATTCTGGTTTCTACGCAGAATTGTCTCGATTTCTGGCTTCAACCGGTTTAGAACCATCTTGTTTAGAGACTTGGCAACTAGGGATGACAAGCTTATTCCCCGATAGTTCATTGGTTCGCTAAGGTCGCCCTTCTTTGGAATTGGTATGATGTTGGCAGTTGACCATTGGTCTGGTTTCTCACCTTTCAATAGAGCATTGTTACAGAAGTCTAAGACAATTTGATCAAGGTCGCATCGTTTTAAGACTTCTGGGGCTATGTTGTCGTCACCCCATGCTTTCCCTTCCTTTATGCTGCAGAAATTAAGAAAATCACGTGACTGTGTCTAATGTCTATAGAACAACAAAAAATTGTAAAGATTGTTGAATAAATCAATCCAACCAATCAATATGATATGTAAGTCAGTAAGTGGCTTATCAATAAAAAATAGCACTCAACGGATGGAAATCAAACTGTCGAAACTGTTGAAATGCGCGGGTCATCACGCGAGCCAAGAACTACCACCAACATAATTATTTTTACTAATTCTCCGAAACTAGATTGATCTGATATCTGTAAGTTTATTCGCTTTCAAGTCACGCTATAAAGCTATAAGTAACGTTAAATCATCAGCACTGATTGGGCTCTATCCTGGGGGTCTCCTGAAACTGCAGTGATGAATTGAAAATCGCAAGTACGCAAATGATCATCAGCTCCAGAAGTCCAGAAGCTCCATAGTGACTTTTCCGTCTCGAGGTGGACATAAAAAGATAATCGGTGGTTACATTACTTGGCACGTTGGCCGTATCATAAATCAGGATGGAGATAAGAAGATGCGTGCTTGCAATTGAGTAGCTGCATATTTGCGTATCACAAATAAGTGATATAATAAGTGACACTTATAGTATGCGGCCCGATTATCTACTCAGACTATAAGTGCCCTGAATTGTTGAGGCAGCTGTGCGGCTTGATCACAGACACGAGGAAGAATTAGAGACAAGACTCCCGGCTCTCATCTACAATTTGATAATTTAGTGCAGACTTTATCGATTCGTACAAGTGCCATATTAACTTGAAGAAGCGTTCGTTTGTGCAAGATGTATCCACTATGAAGTATGATATGCGTCAAAGTAATGAAACTCTAAGAGTTTTGTTTTGAAATAAGTTTACAGATTAACACCAGTAAAGTTGCAAACACACCATTAAGAATAGATTTAGAATTAATGAAAATATAGCATGGGAAATTATGAACAAAATTGATCCAACTTATTCGAAATATCCTAATTTGAAGCGTTTAAGCAGCCTCAGCCAGGCCAACTTGGTTTCTCCCGAAATCGTAAACCACATACACAGCCTTGTGTGCTAAAGTTCCCATGATCCACCGATCATCCACCTCTTCTTCTACCGCGGTTATCATGAGGAAACACAGCTCAACCTTGTGGACTACTTCAGATCTTTCTACATAGTCCTCAGAGGTTATCGTCAACTGGTGTCCTTTCACGGAGAAAGTAAGATCCGGAAAACTATCAACTTTAGCGCATTCCACACTCCTGATGGTGACTCCAGGGATTTCTCTAGCATCCAGCAGTTTGTATATCTGCTCAACTTGATCGGTAGGACCGATTATCATCTCAATCTCCGTGTTAAACTCAGTAACACACTCCGCTCCACACAGAGTGCTGGACCCAATTCTAAGGCTGTCTGAGGTTATCTGCCAGCGCTCTTCACTAACTATCTTACTCCAGACAATATTTCCAGTGTACTTATCATGCTGTACTTCTCCTATCACTAGACTACCCTTGTCATCAGAGGAGAAGGAGAAAGAGAACACCGCATCGTCCAGACCAGCGTTTAACAGTCGTACTGTGAGGGGAGTGCCGGTTGTACAAGTTTTCTTAGGTCCTAGACCAACAACACCATCATGTTCAGAGTAGGTAAAGTCTATATGCGAAGAGATCGCCTCCCCGAACTCAAAGTCCAGTATCACCTCCTCACCAAGCTCTACCCGATCAGACGTAACACGACCTGTAAGATCGTGGTCCAGGAAGTGAGTGGTGAAGTTCCGGTGGCTGTCCACGTAGGTGTTGGACTCTTTGTAGTTGTAGTGGCGGTGCTGGCGGCACCAAGTAAACAAGGGGTTACAGTCCACACTTGGGACCCAGGTCTCAGAGCTGGCCGTGCTGAGTAGCACTCGGAGGTATGTTTGGTCGGTGTCGGGTCCGATAGCGAGGATGGTTGTGGGGGTGAGGTATGAGTCGGTTACTGGTATTTGTACGCTACCTGGAATAATGGTTGCAGTCACATGGAGCTTAGATTAATCTGTCTAATCTTTTCAGTGGATCATTGAAAGAATATAATTTTAAAAATTCATAAAAATGTGGAGATTGTAGATATTAATACGTACCATCTTTGAGAGATAGGCAGAGTTGGAGGATAATGGACAGAACGAGGTTCAGTAGAAACAATTTCAGCATTTTCAGCTCAGATTTAAAATTGACTGGGTTTTTTTGAATGCGAAGCAACGTTCTACACCAACAGAAAATTTAATTTGTGATGAAATAGCATAGCTCCCGTGTTTTTATTTTAGGCGCAGAGATAAGACGATAAGAGCTTGAGAATTGTAACATGAGGTCAAATTTTATAGCACGTCACCGTGTTAAGGGTTAAGTCATACTTCCTTCTTTTCCTGGAAGTAGCACGGTCCTGGAACGTCCACTTGAAGAACACGTCTTTGTGGAACTCTGACGTATGTTTAAACTTTAACCGCAAATTTACAATTATTTGACGTTATAGAACTGGCCACTGAGCACCGGGAAAAACTTGATCTCATGGGACTGAACCTGACTGATGTTCACGAGATCCTATTGCACATACTGACTAGTTCATACTTTGTGTATAATGGGACTCTGTGGATACAGCAGGATGGCCTTTTCATGGGATTGAGACCGGGACCATTTTGCGCAGTGATCAGAGTGTACAAGTTTGAGAGAAGCTCGGTTTACACTGACTTACATTACTTGTCGGTCTACTTATCTGACTTCTACAAGCGGTACATTGACGACGCCACCAGCACAGCTGTAACAAGAGAAGAAGCTCTAGCACTTGTTCAGAGTATCGCAGACCAGGACCCTGACAAGAAACTCAAGTGGGAGGTAGAGTTTCCGGAGAACGACCAAGAGTTCATCCCATTCCTTAACACAGAGCTTAGAGTGGAACCTGATGGAACTGTGACGAGCCGCTTGTACCGTAAGCCACAGCAGAAAGACATCACACTTCACAAGAATTCATGTCACCCAGAATCTGTGAAGACGAACACCGTGATCAACCTGTATAAAGAAGCGGACAAGATCTCGTCAGGACCTCAGGAGAGAGAACATTCATACAGCATTTTAGACCGTCTTATGACTAGAAACGGGTATCAAACACCCAGAAATTATTCCAACAGACGTCGTAGTAGTATTAGTAATAGAAATAGGGAGGATAACAGAACAGTGCTTAAGTTAGATTTTATCTCAGACAGTATCAGTAACAGAATTAGGAATCATATTAAACAGAACAATTTACCTATTAAAGTTATATTTTCCCCAGCTAGAAAACTAAGAAATATTGTGTGTAATAACAGACCGTATGATAAGAGAACCTGTATTATTAACTCCTGTAAAATTTGTCCTTTATTAATAACTGAAAATAAAGATTGTGAGGTGAAGAACGTTGTGTATAAGATTACCTGTAAAATCTGTAATAATATTTATATTGGTGAGACGTGCAGGAGGGCACATGATAGGCTCGGAGAGCACCTAAGATATGCTAAATTTCCTTTAACTCCTTCTAACACTAGTCAAGCTTTTGCTATTCATTATAACAGTTTACATAGGGGGTCAGAACCCAATTTAGAATTTGAGATTTTAAAAACAGAAAGCAACACAGCTAGAAGAAAGATTGCAGAAGCAATGCTTATTTTGAAGTTCAAACCTAACATTAACAAGAGAGATGAGTTAGAAACAATCAAACGTTTTTTAGTAACAAGTACATAATAAACAGGGTGTAACATATTTTATACTTTACAGACAGGGGATTGTCTACACATATGTAGTGATTTTTAGTGATATTTATAGGTTTTGTTTACTTTCTGAGTACAGGGACCACATCTCACACACGCACACTTCCGCCTCCTATTCAACACACTACCCTTACAACATCAATCAAACCATATTAGGCTCCCACGTTTCACACTTCTCATTGGTCAGTACGATTCCCGCCATTTCCACTCCACACTAGATACATACCTACACACTTCACATCATGCACCTGTTCACCGTTGTAGCACTCCATGCTTCTGTATCATGTGTAGTATATTTAGTAGTAGTTTTAGGAATGTACAGTATTTACTATAAAAGTTTGTCGTCGTATAAATTAGTTTTGTTATGAATTTTGTTATGACTTTTTTGTATCGAATTTTTGGATAAAGTTGATTGATTAAAAATAAATTAATGTACACAAAATTTGCCTCAGATATATGTTTTTTACGTTTTGAATTTTTAACACTTGTTTTTAGATCATGAATACGATGTAGTTACATTGAAACGTCGAGTAATCTCCTTTCCCTAATAAGAGCATTTTTACTTGTCGCAACAACCGGGATAAAGATAATTTTACCCAGAATACGCTTTATTTCCATTCGCACTCCTTTTCGTTAACAATAAAATTTTACTACCTCATAACGCAGATTGCATGCATTTCGGATCATGCAGTGGGTGATCAACATACGTACGTGTTGCGTCTGTATAATTATATAATTATATAATATGTAATAATGTATTAATTATGTATAATTATATATTATGTTTCCAAGCCCTAAATTCCTGAGAACAAGTCATTTCACAAAAATCTATATAATCTGGAAAAATAATCACCATTTTATATTCCGAGTTAGTGGCAATATCAGGAATTTTCAAATGCTAAGAGAATTGTCTCCATTCTGTTTACAGAGTGGCGGATTATCATCAAACCTAACCGCCTTCGAAGCGGCTTACTTGCAACACTGTAACAGTTAGTTAATTCTTTAAACAAGCACTATAAATATAAATAAATATTTATTGAATTGAGTTGAAAAGCTAAAAATGCTCATCAGTAAGCCCGAATGTCAAAGTTTAAACTATAATAGTATAGTATCAACTGTGCTCAGCACAGCAAATCTTTAATCACATACATTATTTGTCAAGACATAATATGTGCATACGCAGTCGAAGAGCCGAAAGTTCAAACAAATCGAAATTTGACCGGAAATACCAATATAATGTATTTATTGTTTAACTTAAATTAAAAAACAGAAATTCTTGTGGTAAAAATGTGTGATGTTGTAAACAAAACTCGTTTATAGCAGTTTATCATTACAAACCCGACATGGAACTTGGTTTGACAGAGCGGCACTGTATTCATATCATCATGAACACACATCAATTGAGCAGCTAATTAATTGCTAATCCTTTTTAATTGAAATTTTGCGTTAAGCCGACCAAGGGAGCATTTTGACATAAAAATATCTTAAACAAGAATTTGCATTGATAGACCCCATTAACAGACTTTTGACAAGACGAAAATAATTATTTTATTTGCAAAAACTGCGTGAGAATAATATATGTACTATAATTTTCATTTCATGATTTCAAGGTAATGGTCAAAAGCAAAATAATGCTTTCAGTATTATTTCCAGAACAGCAATTTGACAAGTGATTCGAAGAAAAGACCGTACTAGAGTAGAAATCACTATATTTTGCGAGGCTTTCTATCAAGACTTAGCAGTTAGCAGATGCTTTTGTTGCATACAACCGATAACCTGTCTATACAGTATAAAAATGAGATCAGTTTGTCGCCCATCACATGTTGGCAATACTCACTATTAAAAAGCTCCTCCCCCACAAGTAACAAAAACCCTGACATACGCTGACTATCAAACTGCAGTCACAACAACTACAGTCCCTACTCTGACTATCAAACTGCAGTCACAACAACTACAGTCCCAGAGGAGCCACAAAGCCTAATACTACGGTGATCTCACTAGGTGTTAGCTTAACAAGACAGAAAAGTACGCTCACAGAAAACTACGTGCTCTCACCATGTGGGGGGTAATCTTAGATACATAGATCTAGCTCCTCATGAAACACTTTCCCTCAACCAGCTATAGGTTTGACCCTCATGTTATACACTACTTGATAATTTTCAGGGTGGTTCCGCTAGACTTCATAAAGCCAGCACATCCCTTGATCTTACATCGAACTTGTCAAGCCTGTCAGAATTTTTGATTTGAAGCTCAACAAACAATTGCTTTATAATCCCCAGTAGTATTAAACCATCAACAATACCGTTTTATTCATTAATCAAATCTCAATCTGTTCGGTAAAATGTAGTCTAATCAGATCCATTGTCTGTCCTGATGTGATGGTCCATGGGATTTGTAAAACTGGCAAGGTGGCTGCATGACTTTGTTGTTTTGCAGGCTAATTTAACACTCAGACAATTCGAAGCCAGCTTGAGCCGACTCACGGGGTGGATTCATTAAAAACAGGTGGGAAACTGGAGGTTTGGTTGTGGTCGAATGAGTTGGTATAGGATGTTACAGAAAAGGGTGGTTTCAGGTCCTGGTTGGGAAGGCGCACACTTCTCACCTCTGATAATTCTCCAGCTGGTGCAACAACTGAGAGCGCTTTCTCGGTCAATAATTCCATCTGTAATTTGTTTGAATGAGACCTGATTACCGCTATTTTATACGGATGTTGTGTTTGAGGCTTATGTCTCTGTCCAGAAGTCGCCACAAAATAATAGCTCTGAAAATATATTGAACGGTTCAATCGAGAGAATCAGAGAAACTAATCAAATAGATTACATTATAAATGGAATTTGTTGGACAATGCAAAATAAATTTTCAACCATATGTTTAAAAATAGCTCGAATATAATGTTTATAAGCTATATATAATACCACGGAAAATAACGAAGAAACGAAAAGTCACAGGATCAATGATCATTAGAGATTAATCTAATTCTAATTTTAACCTTTTTTTACAATTTAGTTGAAATATTTCCTTGTGTTTAAAATTGCAAATAAATAAAGATTATACTTAAATCTACAAACGTTTTAATTCGCTGGAAATGATACCGGTTATCCCCTCACGATGTAGGCTTGAGGAATCGGTGAGAGTTAGATAATCTTCTATTAGACAGAGGACTATCCTCCATGTCACTGTTACTCTGAGAAGCGGGGATAGTTATAGAGTTCTTAGGAGTGGTTAGTTATAATCAGCGGATATGACTAAAAGTAGAGGCATATCAAAAAAGGAGATGGAATCAGCCCAAGTTTTATATGGAAATCATCTCCATTGATCCTTAAATAAGATGCGTTTTTATTGTTTATCGTATTAAAAGGAAACATTTGAGGACCAAGTCCTACTGATCAGTGCAAGAGATCACTTACGGAAATGCTTCTTCTGGAAGGAAGAGGAGAGAAGATATCTGATAGTTTGTTGAGGCCCCGTCTTGCGATGCTACCAGGACTCATTTCCTGTAACTTTGTGGCAGCCACAATGTTGGCTCCTACGTTCCCAGTGTCTGCCAGTAATCTGGCATCTGGTGTTGATAGTTTCAAATAGAGTTGAGAAAATAAGGGAAATACCCACGTTAATATAAAAAAGAGCCCAACAATGGGAATATTACAATAGCATATTGTAAAGCGTTAGGTTAAACTTGAGAAGTAAACATTATTGTTTTTTAATATATTTTATTATTATTTTGAGTCTCTATAAGATAGAGCATCTAACATCTCCGCACCTTTTTCTTTCTCCTCAGATAAAGCATAGTGCTTGTACGCTTCCCTCTGAGAGTGGACTGCCCAGGACGCAAACCTCCTAGCTCCATGAGCTCTGGACAGTGCTAGCCATGTCTTCCTGGTAGCTACACTGCAGCCTTCTTGTGCTTGTAACTCTGCTTTCTGACACTGTGGAGGACGTTTGTTCAGTTCTTTTGTTATAATTCCTCGGAGCGGAGAGGAATAAAGGGTTTTCGTTAAAAAGAGGTCATTGCTATCTATATTGCTGGTCAAAATTTAAACAAGTTAATTCAGGGGCTTTAGATGGTTTTATTCCCAAAACGTGCATGCAGCTATACAACTATTGTTGCTATACCACTGTACTAACACAACTATTGTTGCTATACTACTGTACTAACACAACTATTGTTGCTATACTACTGTACTAACACAACTATTGTTGCTATACTACTGTACTAACACAACTATTGTTGCTATACTACTGTACTAAAACAACTATTGTTGCTATACTACTGTACTAACACAACTATTGTTGCTACGACTGTTCTGGATCAGCTTGTTTCTTTTCCACCGACCGTAATAAACTCGACCTCCCTTACTCTTCAAAACACCGTATCCGTGCCTCATGTTGTCTTTGAAATGGCCTTCATAAACGTCACCTGTGGCACGAGGTGTGATTGTTAATTTCAACATAAGTTAAAATTACTAACTTACTTTTTCGATTTCTTATGAATACGCCGAACATTTTTACCTGTCATTTTTGTATTCTGTGGTTAATCCTAGGGGCTAATCCTATAGACATAGTGTCTTGTAAATACAAATATTACAACAACTACTCCTCTTTCAAGTGATCTATCAGACAATAAAAGCAATTTGACGGCATATTTTTTCTATTTTTAGCCGGAAATCCTACCGCCACCATTGTTACTATGTTTCCGGCAAATCACCATTTGCTATGCTTCATTCGGTCTACCATCAAATTGAATTGTAAGCCTTCCATTGTCTTTGTATTATAATGAAGATTGCCTGGTGTTGTCAAACTAGGGTACACGAGGATAAACTTAGTGCATTATGTGCTCAACATATTAGTCATTCTGACATTCATTGGATATTCATTATAGACGTACAAAATATTGGTCTGTGCTTTTATCGCGTGCCGAATGAGACAATTGATCATTCTGTCGGTGTATAGAAAGCAAATTCGATCATTGTCAAGATCATTGTCAAGATCATTGTCAAGATCATTGTCAAGTGTATGTTAAAATGTATGTTAAATGTATGTTAAAGTGTATGTTAAAATGTATTTTCAGATTCTGATAACTCACCTTGGGCATCTCGTTCAATTCCAGGACCTTCTCTTTTGTCATCTTTCCACTGCCCTCTGTATATCTCTGTTTTCTGAAGAAAGCACACTCAACAACAAAGAAATATAAACAATTTAACGACATTTCCTTTACGTTGGAGAACTAAATATTATCAACAACATGTCAACATTTTTATTCAAATGAAAATTGACCGCGTTATGTCACAATAAAGCTCAATTACAAATCACTCACATCTTCTTCGTCAAACTCGCTGAAGATCTTATCCCCTAAAAGTCGCTCCAGATCGACAGCTGACGGGACTTCTGAAGTCGAGTCCGCCATGGTCTTGTTGGCAAAGCCGTCTCGTAACATAGTGTTAGGGTGGAATACTCTCACTCCGTGACCGTCTCTGATCCCCTGGTTGAATTGTCCGGCATAAAACCCTGAAAAAGCATGTTCAGGGTCCTTGGAGATTTCAAATTGCAATAAAAGTACCTCACGTAATAATATATATAATAATATAATGATGATCTGTAATGTCAAGATAAGTCGAGGACTTGCACGTACCCATGATAAAAGTAAAAACTTACATTACTAGAACTAGAAACTAACTAGAAACTAACTATAAACTAAGTAGAAACTAACTAGAAACTAACTAGAAACTAACTAGAAACTAACTAGAAACTAACTATAAACTAACTAGAAACTAACTAGAAACTAACTAGGAACTAACTAGAAACTAACTAGGAACTAACTAGAAACTAACTAGAAACTAACTAGAAACTAACTAGAAACTAACTAGAAACTAACTAGGAACTAACTAGAAACTAACTAGAAACTAACTAGAAACTAACTAGAAACTAACTAGAAACTAAGTAGAAACTAACTAGAAACTAACTAGAAACTAACTAGAAACTAACTAGAAACTAACTAGAAACTAACTAGAAACTAACTAGAAACTAACTAGGAACTAACTAGAAACTAACTAGAAACTAACTAGAAACTAACTAGAAACTAACTAGAAACTAACTAGAAACTAACTAGAAACTAACTAGGAACTAACTAGAAACTAACTAGGAACTAACTAGAAACTAACTAGAAACTAACTAGAAACTAACTAGAAACTAACTAGAAACTAACTAGGAACTAACTAGAAACTAACTAGAAACTAACTAGAAACTAACTAGAAACTAACCTCCATCTTTGTAAACCTCCACACCGTACCCTTCATGTCGGTTAGCCTTCCAGGTTCCCTCATACATACAGCCGGAGTGAGAAGACGCAACACCGTAACCCTGCTTCGCATCCTTCACCCACTCTCCCTGACAACAAACAGCGTGTCTTTATGAAGGAGTCATTCAAAACTTCAAGTTTTATTGCTTTATTTTTTTTTTTTGAAAACAAATAGAATAATATATAACAATATAATTTACAACAATGTATATCGACCAGATTCGAATCATCAATTAATTGAGTCCATAGGACTCCTAATTAGCTAAGCTTTGATACAAAGCATGCGAACTCAAAGTCGCTTTCACAACTTTTGTCAACTGAATTGACAGAAGATCTGGTTCCTCTTATACACAGGAGAACCAGCTTCCTGATAATAAATGAAAGTTTACATCTTAAAAAATTTACAACATCTGAATAATTTTGTTGAGTTTTATATGCTATTTTCTCACACAATAATCTAAAGAATGTTCTCGCTTCTGGCCCGCTGCCACCCGTGACAGAGTACACCAGAGGACAGAAACTCCCATGTTCTACATTCAGAATTCTCTCGTTGTATAACCTCCGCTTCTGAGTCTCAGCTCTCTCGTATATTTTTTCTGTTGATGATGAGAGACAAGACTCAGAATTGGGATTGAGAAACTTTATGTCGAAATAGGAGTTCTGTCCCGGACGATAGAATCCCCTGGCACGGACGTCAGGGTGGGCATTGTCTCCTGTTAGTGTGGTACTTGTTGAGAAAGTCTCCCCGTCTAAAGTCTGTAGGTGGGGCTCACATTCTACGTCTTTGCAAACAGTTGATAGTTGTTTGGCTATGAAATCCCTAACTGAGTTGTGGCGGATGATGATGTAGCCTCCTCTTGGACAGTTTAGAGCATGGTTGATGTCCATTTTGGCCCCACAAACACAGGATTGAGGTAATCGTGGAAGGTCTTTGTTATATCGAAGAAGTAGACTATCCCTGAATTCCCCTTTGTTCAATGTGAACCCATAAGACTTAAGAGGTAGGACAGTCAACCAACTTGAGCTTCCTTTTTCTCTTGCCTGATTAATTGCACGTGTAGATCTATCACTGCTTTCATTGCAGATTAACGTGTATTGCTTTATTGCATTACCTCAGGGCAATTACTTTAAGTTCAAATCGACAACCTGATCATATTGATATAGGCAAACTCATTTATCCTCATTGACCGAAACTCCGTGTTACATTTTTGGCTTTCAACATAAAATTTTCAAGAAAATTAGTGATAAATGCTCATGCTTCTGCGATTGCCTGATTTTTATGTATGGAATGTATCTCTTACTAACTTGAAGTTCATATTCCGTAACCGTGTCAGCGAAACAATGAAACAATAATGCAGACCAACTTTTGATTTGAAGAAGCTTTCAAGTTTGATATTTTTTGGCTTTGCAGATAAAAAATCACATTTTCTCCCATAACTTCAAAGGGAAGCATTTTAGGGTGTTTTGTTGTTCATAACTCATATATAAATGTGCTAGTTGCGGTTATTTTGCACCCTTCAAAAAGTCACTAGCACATTCCTATCAAAATTTTAGAAAAATCAGTAAATACTAAAAACGAAAAATGTGCCTAAATTTGTTGTTTGGCTTTGAGGTCCAATAGATCAGAAGGTGAATGAGTAAAAACATTTTTGAGGGCATCAAAAACTGCGCCAGAATTCAGAGAACAATTTGATGTCGAAAGCATCAAATAATCCGATCTTCCCTGACTGACTTTTTGTTAAAATAAGCCTGAAAAGGACAATTTTAGCTTTTTGACTTTAAAAATTCATAACACACCAGCCTTTTTAGATACGATATCAAGATTTTACACACACCTTGACATAGATGTGAATAAACGGCGAGCAAAATTTCAACCCGATACCGCAAGAAATGATTAACTTATAGCGTCTCAACCACAAAATAATTTTTTCCGAAAATTGCACTCTTAACCAGGAAATGCTCGATTACAAAAATGGGAATTCTCAAAATAATTTTTTTTGGTGTGGAAACGGTGCGCTAGAAGGTCACTGAACTGCCTATGAAGTCATTTGGTCTGGACAGATTTGGGGTATGCCCCCTTAAGAGTGGTTGTTCTCTTTCTAGATATAACAACCTACATTGTTGCAACCACGCATCTGTAGCTATTTCTCGTGTCTATACTATGGAACGATATGAATTTTAGAATATGCCTGCCTGGCCCACAAAATGGAAAATTTAATACCTTTAGAGTTTTTAGATATGGATGAATGATTCCAACAACTTTTGGCCGATACAAAAATCCCAGGTGAGTACTTGGCCTTGGCCAAGACTAAATTTCGTGTGAAAATAGGTCAACTCAGACATTCATTCCATCAGTAGTTGTCACCATTTTATTTTCTCAAAATAGGTTCTGGAATGCTAAAAGGTTTACACAGAAATTCGGTTTGTGAGGATTTGCTCCTGAAGCAGTCAAGAACATATTTCACTAAAGTTGAGCTGACTATGAAGGTGCCAATTATAGTAGAATATTTGAATTAAAATGTCCATTTGTCTTGAAACATACCTGTATAATTGCTATATGCAAATTATAATTACACAATAATGACCTGAACAAAAAGTTCACGCAAATTAACAGTAGGCGACAAGTGTCAAGCAGTATTGAAATATTTTGACGTAAACTTCAAAAACTTGGCACTCATATCAAAAACGTTTATGCAAATAAACTGACCTTGTATACATAATTAGCATGTTTCTCCACGCCATTACCATGACGATAGCCAGACTCCCATGTTCCATGATACTGGATCCCGCTAGGCCACAAATAGCAACCTGACAATGGTAATATGACCTAATATGGTAGTGTTACTATGGTAACTGCAATTCCACAGTCTACAAGAGGCCTGATAACTCTAGTCACTCTATCAAAAATAAACTATCCACAAATATAGCTACCAATTGTTTCACTGGTTGGGAAGGAACATTAAAATTGTAACCAAAGTCAAACTTCACCATCTATTAAAATCATATATTATAAATAATGAATTATAAAATTATCTTTACAATTTAACAGTAATATAAAGCTCGTACCAATGCGCTCCATGCCATTTTCCCAGTGCCCACCGTATTGGCACCCCCTAAAATGTAGCACCCCGTGACCGTGAGCCTTGTTGTCCATCACCTCCCCCAGATACACCTCGTCCTTTGAAAACTCATATCTCAGAAGTTTGGAAGAACTCCGACTATCAGCTGTTCCGCTTTCTGCATCGTCTGAAGGGAGGAAGTGCTAAAGAGGGCAGGGTTACGAGGAAGGGCGCTAACTAGTTGGTTAACTTTAAGTTAGGGTGTGGCAAGTTAATTTTGTAGGTTTCGTTAGGCGGTGGTAGGTTACATTACAAAATTGTATGTTTCGTTGGAGAATTGGTGGGTTACATCAGGGGAGCTATACTAATAAATATTAATAGTTGTTAGCTTTTAGGCAACGTTAGGAACGTCAGCGTACAGCTAATTCACTAATTGTACAGCTAATTCACTAATTACAGTAATAGAATATCGAACGTCTGTATATTCATTGTCGAACAGGGTTGTGATGATGCCGTGTACAAATTTCCTGTTAATCGAAAAGAATGCTTTAATGGAATGTAATACAGTCCTAAATTAACATACGGGTATTATTCCTTATTGTACTCTTAGTTGAAGTTTATCGCACTATTGGGAATTCGGAATTTTGACAACTGTGACGTCAAACGTGTATTAATATATGACGTGCATAGATTGGTTCAATCCTACAGACTAACACAAGGAGCTCAACGAAAATAACAGTCAAGCTAAATATCTCACATAGTCTGTGGCCGGGAAGGAAATCTGAAAGTCTAATCTTGACATTGATTGGGGCAGCTTTCTTAACCACGTCACAGACTGTAAACCTAGCCGGCCTGGAATTCAACACTTGCAGCTCTGACAAATCTGAACTCCGGTCGGATCATCAGCAATAATGGCTCTGGAACGAACTTTAGTAACAGCTAGCCGCATGAAAGCCTCGAGACTGCGACTGAATTGAGCGAGATCGTCCAACTTGGGGCGAGAAAACAGCTCCAACCCCCGGTTAACCCTGGTCCCCACATTACCGTTCATTTGTCCGCTTTCACCTTATAATCGATAAAGCAAGGCTGGGTAAACTGATCACACAGGACAAACTCCACTAGAAAGCGCGATCTAGTAAGTACAATAAAGCAAGACAGGAGGAGCTTGGTATTCTCAAACTACCCCGGCTGTCAGTTATATATTGCGAGGTGTGATTACTAAATAATAAGAGGTCTGAAGGAGAGCACTAAATTATTAGGGCGAGACAGCGAGTAATGGAGTGATGATGTGTGCTGCTGCTGTGAGATTGCGGCAGCCGTGACACGATAAAAAATACCTAATGAATCAAAAGGAAAGCTCGAGTTTCACATCAATATTGATAAGGAAAAGTTCAAAACAAATGGACATTGATTATTTCTATTGTTTGACACTTATTGGAATGGGTAGATTTGGTATATGTATTTGATTACGATTGATTAGAAAAACAATTCACGTTATTCTTACAGGTAGTTAATAGTAGTCTGATGGACGACGGACGGCTAATTTACTTTGCTTTGTTTCAGTTCTATAAAGTCGGAGATGCTGATAAAACAATAGGATCTCGAGACGCGAACACATCGATAATTGGTCAGTATACCGATGTGCAAATCACCCACGACAAACGATCTATTTGTCTTTGATGGTTTAATCTATATATCATGGCATGGCTTTCGGTATACACAAAAAACTTGCTCTTTGAGATAATGTATCCTGCGATTGAAAGGTAAAATCATTGTATTCTATGGAAAAATTGTCATTGTTATCATGATGGCATAAGTTTAACATGTGATATTTATGTTTATTTAATAATTAATCGAAAAGAAGTGACAAGAGTCCCAAAAATAAAATTGGAGTACCACTAGTTATAAAAATCGCCGAAAAACTCAACCTGAACTGTCAAGCAATATCCGGATCGGAACATTATTCATTAGTTGCATTGTTGTAATGATTGCGGGGCAAAATTTGTAAGGTTCCCGTTTATTGCGACAAATAAAAGGTTTTTATCAGGATAACAAAGCATTTAAAACTGTCAAGACAACATAAACTCACGGTTTAAATTAATACCACTTTAGTTTATTTGAGCTTTTTATTAAGAATTAAAACAATTCCTTCATATTATCATTAATATTATTATTATGGAGCCAGGGTGTGGACTGGCTACACCTGGTTAAAACACTTTCATCCCATTACAAAATACTCAATAAATGCAATAGATTTGTTGTGTTGTAATTAGTTTAATTGATTATTGAGTTTAATTACTACCCATAGAATCATATTTTAAACGTCTTCTCAATGACAATTAAGTAGGCGAGAACGAGAGAAACACTATAACAGCGTGTGCTAATTAATATGTAAGGATGAATGCTAAGTAGTACGTACAATAACTAAGTACAATAATTAAGTCAAATATCCGCGAGACTCATGAGCGCGAGCACTGTCTACTATTGTTAGTTTTGGTAGAGAATACCAAACAAAATAGTACAACTTAAATCGAATTTTTGGCAGTTTTTGGCCTTTTATTACGGAAAATCACTACTGACATAGATTTTTTAGAATTATCATTTAAAATGCTCCAAGATTAATTATGGTGAATATAAATTAAGCACCTGCTTGATTTTGCGAATAAACTTACACGTTGAGCTGAAGTCCTCCTTTGTTTCCGGGAGGCTCTTATTTTTCCTGGTATTCAGGTTTGACAAGACGGACGCAACCCGTCCAACCAATATCCCGGTACCTTTCAACTGTCTCCATATTTTAGAACCACCATCCTTCTTCACCTCCATCTCTGACACAGCCTCGCTTGTAGAATAAGAACGCTTCTTCAGGATGAAACTCTGATCGTTTGGTTTACAAAACCTCCCACTTTGTATGTCTAGTGAGATTTTCCTGGATTGCAATTCAAAGGATCCTGTTTTGCGGATCCCTGTTGAGCGCACCAAAATTGGGCTAGAGAAAGGTCCCTTCTCTGAGCAGGACATCATACCCTTTATGTCGATTTTATCGAAAGCAGGCAGGTTTGGAGCTGGTGAGGACATACGCAACATATACCGCTTGTGTCCCTCACTCATAGCTCGACGGAAGTGATGTGGAGTAAAAGGGTCCGGGGCTAGGTCGTTATTATCGGGGGAGTTCATCATCGGAGCTATGGTGATGGTGTTAGCTGCCTCACATAGCTTTGAGAATACACCCTTCATTTTAAGAGAGCTTGACGTCTCTACAGATAAAGGATCTGTATCTGTTGTTCTCGGCATCAGGGGTGTGGGTGGCTGAACTGATATCTCTGGCTTTGGTAAGTTTTTGGGGGTGATGAAGATCTCGTCAGCATCGCACTCCTCCCCTCCTAGCACGATAAAAGCGGCGTTAGTGGAGAAGGGGCTGAGATAGGAGCAGGAGGTAGATGAAAAAGTGGAGATAGTGGTCTCTACTGCTGTCTCCGGATCTTCAGTGCCCATCTGGGTGTCTTGAGGTGCGAATGTTTGGATATCGGGTATTACAAACTCATCTGCACCTTCATCATGATCAACAGATATAACAAGAGTAGTCTGATCCAACATTTTGAATATATTTGTGCCAGAATCTTCTAGTGATGGTGGTACATCCTTTTTAGAACTCATTCTAAACGAAGAGAACGAATAGCTACTACTTAAAAAGGCTTCGCATTAAAAAATACCTTAGCTTGCAAATGCAATTGAAGGTCTTGTGCGTTTTTTAGTAAATTATGAAAGACAAGAAAGTTCATGCGAAAAATTCGGACGAAACAAGACTGATAAACCCGACTGCACAGTAAAAATTACAGCAGAAGAAATCTTACAAACTCGCATTTAATTATGAATTAGCTGAATTTAATGCAAGCTTATTATCTCTTTTGACTGTCCGCATTACGATAATAATTAATCCGCATACAAATGGGATTATGAACGTAACAGACATTAAGCCCCTAATCACCAATCTCAGCCGCAAAGGAAATACACGAGTGATTTTATCTAAATTACTAATTGATTAATTGATTAATTGATTAACAGTACAAGGTCGGAAGTAAGGTGGATCGAATTAAAGCAATTTTCACGCATGTGGCATTTGAGCACTTTTAACTGATTGTCCTTAATTGCACGTCAATTTATCGTCTGACGAACAATTAGTGGATTTCGAGCAGGTTTGTCGTTTAATGTTAAACATAACTTTTTCCTAATCCGTGGCTGGGACGGAAAAATTAACACTTGTTACCATTTTCTCTTATGAAAAAAATTCGAAATACAAAACATTAATTGTAACACATAGTTTGAAGCTGAATATACACTGTGGAATGTAACCACCTACCTGGGATGGTAATGGAACTTGAAGCCTCGCTTATCCTCTTTCTAAACAGACGACCCTTCAACGACAGCAGAGGAACCGGTATACTGAACTTCCTAATCCCAAACATAGTCCCTGACTTGCTGGGGGAGCTCTCCAAACTTATCCGTTTTCTCCCAAATAAGGCAGGAGAGGAGCCCCGCGGAAGTTTGGGTGAGGACTTGTTTCCTCCTAAACCGGGCGAGTTCTTCGGTGGTATTAGGAGGAAGTTGAAGTTGGCGTTAGGAGAGGGGTTCTCAGTATCAGGGCTGGAGAGTTCTTGGCTGATACCTCTCAGTACAGACTCCACAAAGGAGTCTCCACCTGGTGGTGGTGCAGGTGCTGGTTCTGATCCTGATATTCTGTGGTAGTTTGGGACGAAGAAATCCATTGTGTTGTGCTAGTAGTAGTGCAGTCCTTGTGAATAAGGATAATTACTGCTTAAAATGATTATAATTAAATTAGAATTAAATTAGAAAACAGTTAAGATAATTAATCAGGGAAGAAATATTACTTTTTGTGTATTTCGGAACGTTTAAACTTCTCAACATTGCCACAGTTTATTAAGTTCGCCAGAGTAAGAATAAATCGAACTATAGACTTTGAGTCTGGCAGTCTGGCAGTCTGGCAGTCTGCCATAGTTATTTTAACACGTGACAGTTATTTGGGGATTTGATTGGTCGCCGCTGGTCAATGTCATAACAACTGTGGCTAACCTACCGGCTCCCAACCAATACCACTACCAATCTTTGTTCATGAAAATTAAAAAACGTCTATGTCGTAATTTAATGTGAAATGGCACTGCGAAAAAAAAGCGATTAACTGCCGGAGAAATACTTTGATTTATTTTCCCTCGCAGATTTTTCTATATTGATATTATAGATTTCATCATAGATCAAAATAAAAATAAATCAAAGTGTACTGCAATTTATTTATTACACTCAGTTCGATATATAAAGACTGTTAACTTTGGCAAAGGCTTCAGCGTCTTTAATTTTGACCATTTTAAAGGCTTCACCGTCTTTAATTCATCGCATAGCAACCCATCTTTAAATTTGCTGGTATGAAGTAAAGTCAGGATGTGAAATGTGCTTAATTATATCCGATCTATTTTGAGACCTGTTGTGGCGTCTTTTATTTTTTAAGTTTGAAGCCTTGCTGTCTTTAATTTTTGTTCATTTGATCGAGGGTCTGTCTTTATAAAATATAAAGCTCGTCTTTATAAAACAAACCAAGTGTATCACACTAAATTACAAACCGTAAATTTCAAATTAAGCTTGTGCTCATGAAAAACGTTACATGTTCAATTACTGAGAACGCACTTAGCGGTTCACTATAGTTGACTGCAATAATCTAACTCATTTCCCGTTATCAGTTCTGCTACAATGCGCGTGCAGTACGATAAGACTATCTTCGATCACTACTGTGTTATCTGTATAACCAAAGCATAGCAATATACAACTACAAGTAAACCATATGGTTCTAAGGTCACCACAACGAAACAAGGTAAAGCAAGGTAAAACAGAAAACCCAACCTATTATTCTATTATAGATACTAGCAACCGCAACGAGACTATTTCTCAATTAGTGGTTACTAACAACTAGCAACTGTTTCCACAACCTACGGTTACAAGTACAAGCATTTAATTGAGGCATGTCAACAGTCCAAGACACTTATAAGCAACAGTTTGACAGCAAAAAACAAGTGTTTTACAATTTAAGGAAGGTTCAGAAACTGTAGCCTGCAGTAGAGATTTTCAACAAGTTTAAGTGTCATCAAGATATTAAAGTAGAGTGCTGTCGCTGCCGATAAGTCGAGGATAGTTGCCTTTACTTGCAGACTATGAGCATGACAGCTGTGTATATCGGCAACATCGTAGTTAAGTACGTCCAGGATGCAGGCGACTTTCCTCAAGTGTGAAATTCGTTAGAATTTTGAAATTTTGTAAGAGACCCCTTAAAAACAGTTTTATCACCCTTTTTAAACTGAATATTTTATGAGAAGCATTGAAAAAGCCTGATGGTAAGCTCCCAGAATGTAAGAATGCTGAAAAGTTATGTGGATATGTATCCGGAACTATATCCCAGACTTTAGTCCGAGTTCAAAACGAGTGACAGCGTCACAACCTTGCACGACCATCATGACGGAGACACAGCATGCTATACTTGGATATGGAGGGTAGATCGTTAGTTCCAACAAATTACACTGCTCTTGTTTATCTCCTGCACATTCTGAGGAATTTAAATTACCAAGATCCCACTAAATTACAATATGTCGACAAAATGTAGTGTGGTGTAGATATGATTCGTAACATCTGGAGGAGCGGCTACTATCCGGTATTTGCATACTTCTGCGAGCTGCTGCACATATCCCAGACATCATTACCAGTGTAATTGGTAATATTTGTAAGCTCTAACGTTGTGGGATGACCGCAAAGCGTTTCATATTTTGAACCACCCACGAAAGCGTTTGGTAGTTGGCATGTACAATTACAGCTACAGATGTACTAAGTATACGATTACGAAGTATTTTGTTGATAAGATCTTGTAGATCGTATCCATATATAACGATCATAACTGGGAACATTTATCAAACAGATCTTAAATATCACATACTGACTATCACAAAGTGTTCATTATTAAAGAACACCAACAAAGATTGTAAGAAAAATTGAACTAGAAAATAGAATGAACTATCACATTAATTAAGGGGTGGGGGGTTCAGCCTGAAATTTTTGTGAAACTTGATTCTGACATAGCAGTTGACCAACAAACTATAAGGACCTGTGACCAAACTTTTAAGGGGGTCCCGGACCAGAACCGCCCACCGGTGCATGCAGTGCAGCCGCGCCCATATTTGACATTTGTACCCAAATTTCAGGTGTTTTACCTGTAGCTAGTGGTCCCCTGAACTCGTATATGGATTTTCATCCAGATTGGACAAAAGTTTAATACGCCCAAGCAAAAATAATACTATAACTCTATAAGATATAGTTGTTACAATATGTAAGGTGTAACCTCCCGGTTTGCATTAAAGCATTAACTATGCATCAGTCTATTAAACTTGTTCACAAATTCCACACAGCTCTGTATTCGATTAGTTTAAAGAATTTTTAGGGGTTTTTGTCTTGACCGGGAATATCCGTTAGGAGTTAAATTGCTGGGATCATTAGATTAAACAGATGCAAAGCTCAACTATTCCTCACAAGCCACTAAACAAGTATAATACAAGCTTTTACAGCCATGAAGTACGAGAAAAACAAGAAATTAGAAAAGGCAAGCTTACATTAGCTTATATTACCAGTAGTCGGCTATTGTCAACACGTGGTGACACACGAGATAGCAGAGCAGTATGGAGTACTCTAATACAATAGAGTTCTTGTGTCAACCTCAAGTGTCTAGGCCCTATGGTTCTTTTCGATGTAAAACTAGCTAAAACTTGGATTTTTGAAGTACTTTGTATCCATCATTACTGCAACGTTTCAGATGAAAATCGATTTATGGTAGACGTGATTGTGTCATCGTTGTAGCAATACTGAAAGTTCAGCTTTATGAGAAAAAGTAACATTAGCAATGCAGCATGTTTCTGTATTTCGAGATGTTTTTAGCATGTTTTCAGCATGTTTTCAGCATATTTTCAGCATGTTTTCAGCATGATTTCAGCATGTTTTCAGCATGTTTCTGTATAACATGCAGCATGTTTCTATATAACATGCAGCATGTTTTCAGCATGTTTTCAGCATGTTTTCAGCATGTTTCTGTATAACATGCAGCATGTTTCTATATAACATGCAGCATGTTTTCAGCATGTTTTCAGCATGTTTTCAGCATGTTTTCAGCATGTTTTCAGCATGTTTTCAGCATGTTTTCAGCATGTTTTCAGCATGTTTTCAGCATGTTTTCAGCATGTTTTCAGCATGTTTTCAGCATGTTTTCAGCATGTTTTCAGCATGTTTTCAGCATGTTTTCAGCATGTTTTCAGCATGTTTTCAGCATGTTTTCAGCATGTTTTCAGCATGTTTCTGTATTTCACAGTTTATGACATTATTCGTCATGTAATGGCATAATTAAATTAAAGACTCTCAACAAAAGAACAAAAGTTGATGACATCGAATTCTCGTTAACCAATTAATCAGTCCCAAACACAGATTACTTGTTTTCTCGTGGGTTTGTGGGTTATTTTGAAAAAGAAGATTCATGCTTTCAATGCGGTTATAAAGATGTAAGAGTAACTGCTGTAACTTGCCAAGGGCGCGATCTTTGAGTCGTTCTGTGATGAGACTTCGGTTTAAATAACTTTAATTGTAGAAACACAGAATTAGGTTATTGAAGTTAAATCCACAATTTAAACCTCCTTAAACTATTCATTATATAATAGAGAGTTGACTGTTGCAAGTATTAAAAAGTATAGAAATAATATCCAAATACGCTATATAAGACTATACCATATTCTACCACCCAATTAAAATATCAGGTAACCCGGCAAGTCTTATATAGTGATTATTGCCTGATGTTCGTATTTTGTCGACGATAATTGAGCCGTTCTTTGAAACTTTATTTCCATAGTTACCGGTGTTTGATGAATGTCGAATATATGTATGTCATTGTTAGAGTGTTAAAAGAAGTCGCGAAATGCTAGCTAGGAATGACTTGAATATGAATAAAATTGATAGATTTAGTGGGATTTGGATAAGCCCATTTAATCAATCAATTTATATTGGCAACATTCATATTGGTGCAAGATACAAATTGAACTATAAAAATCAAAATATCATCGGATTAACAAATCATTCAATCTCTAAGTCACCAAATTTAAGTACAAACCTTGAGGAATCAGAACAATCACAGTCATGACGAAAGTTTCTACGAGATGGGCGAAATTAAAAGTTTGAAATTCCTATCGAGTTGTAGTCACTACGGACACGGATTAAGGACTAGCCTAACAAATGTAGATCGACAAGAATGCTTCTCATTGACGGGGTAAATTTGTTTCAATGCGTCTAATGCTTTATGATAAGATTTTGGCAGATATTAAAGGACTATTAGCATTATGAAACTTATATTTTTTAGAACCGTTCAGTTTCACCATTTGTCTCGAGTTCATTTTCCCTGTGAGTATGACATCTTGACTAGATATAATCAACCAAAAGAAACTAAAATCACAACCACACACCACTAACCTGATAAAAGTGGTTTGAACCCTGAAGTAGCATCACAACCACACACCACTAACCTGATAAAAGTGGTTTGAACCCTGAAGTAGCATCACAACCACACACCACTAACCTGATAAAAGTGGTTTGAACCTTGAAGTAGCATCACAATTCACAACCACACACCACTAACCTGATAAAAGTGGTTTGAACCCTGAAGTAGCATCACTCTCCGAGACCCTCCTCTGCCGCTGCGGGGAACCAGTCTTCTTAATCCGGTGCTGAAACCCACCAAACTCGTTGTAGTTCTCCTCTGGATCGGAAGTGGAGCTGTCGGAGATGACCAGGATAGCGGGGACATCTATTCTCTCCCGGAGTTTCTTGGGAATAGTATTTAGGGCCGCTACTGACAGTCTTCTCATTTTTAGAGGTGTGATGAGCGCAGCTGATCTCTGGAGACTCTAAGAGTTTTAAGCGCTCTATCTGTCTAAGATGATCGTCAGGATAACATATAGAGGTCTTGAACAAATGCTAGAAAACGAAAATCATGGAGGTAATTAATCAATTGTCAAGGGAATTAATATAAGGATAGATCTTAAATTATATTACTGGTTAGGACGCTGGAAAAGTGACCTTCAATCATTTATCTATGTCATTCTTATCGAGTAGAATTAAAGTTAAACCGTTTAACTCTCAAACGTTTGTTAGATCCTTTGTATCATTATGCTTAACTAAATTAAACGATTACCAGACAACTATAACATGATCGAAGTGAAGACTATTCTATCCATAATTGGCTTAAATTAGAATACATCCTAGGACTACTAATTAAACTCTGGTGGATTCGTGTAGTGTTAAAGAGTCTCATGATTTGATAGTTCTTTGATCTTTCATTCAAATTTCTAATTGTTTCTGAATAGACTCATTGAAGAAACAATCAGAAATTTGAATGAAAGAACTATCTAATTAAACTCTGTTATAAAACTAAGTTCGCATCGTTTTAAAATTGATGAATCGGACAAAAGATGTTGTCAGTCGATATAACAGTAACGATAGATTCTCTCATGTGGCAATATTGAAAATTATCCTCCGGTTCATTCACAAACAGTTTGCTTGGGAAATTCGGGTCTTTCTATTTTAACCAATATCATTGTCACTCGAGATAAAAATGTTAAACGTAAGATCGGCAAACTTTGGGACGGTAAGACAATAAATTAAAGTTGACTGAACGAGACTGTAAAATTAAACTCTGACAAGTCCATTTTCTCCTTTCGATTAACCTTAAATCCCGACTATAAGAATCACATAATTGAAACGTTCTGGCGGAAGTTTAAAGTGAATACTGAATAGTGTCTAAGCTGGCTGGTCTAAACACTATAATATACGACCTGTAATATTGTCACAACAAAGACGGAGATTAGAATAAGGAACGTCTAGCTACTCACATCACAACGTCCTGACACACATTAGGATTAATATTATTACTCTGTCATGTTCAGTAATGTCAGCTGACTTGCTCAGCAGATTAAACGACCAGACTAACTCTCATAAGCCGACCTCTTTTGGGTTTACGAAAGCCTCACTTCATAGACAAAGATGAAAGATAAAATTTGTAAGGTTTTGATGACTGTTTTACAATTTACAACTTAAATACTGTCGGGTGTAACATATTTGGCACCGGATGTCGACACTCAACGCTAACTTTCACCAGGATGTTGACTTGTCAGAAAGCAAATAAATACCAAGATATAAGGCCGGCACGACTCTCCAATCTCCAACTTGCTGCATTCCTTACTCTTATCCTACTTGGATGTTATGTGACAAGAATTAGAATGAAGAAATCTAAAATTCGTTGACAATTTATGCAGAATGTGGAGAATTGGTTCGTGATGTACTGCGTGCTGACAGGTGTCACCAATTACACCAGATTCCAATGGAGTCTCCTTAAAAAGATTCGAAAAAATACTCCTGACCTAGAGATGGTGGTGTTTAACATGCTCATCATGATACTTACTTTAAGAGTTTTGTAACTGATTGGCACGTAGCGAGAATAATTCCAAGTCTCGTACAGTGCCACGTTGGGCGGGGGGGGGGGGGGTAGATTGTTTGGGGTAATGTAAGCCAGACTTGACACGGCATCGGTTAATATGGAGAAAATTGACATGACTGACTACATGCAAGTATTTCATATTTGAATATTTTGATAGTGTTTAAATGTAAATGTTGATATAAGTGTTTTGTACAATGGTGCAGAGCCGTATACTTGTCCCGATAACTAACATTTCAGGGGCATGCAGTAGTACTGGAATTAAACATTGATACACTGATATTTGAGACCTGAGTCGGTATAATAAATGAAAGAAATATCGATTTTTTACAGCCCCATGATTTAGTAATTTTAATCATTGATGGAAATAGGACCACATAAAACGTAAACGATGAGTCGCTTTAAGAATTAAGCTCGTCGAAAAATTCAAACGTTATTTCGCAGGATTATCCGAAATAACGCGGCAGTTATCATCTGAATAAGAAATATTACAAATGATTCCGAATCCGCCGTCGACCGCAAGTAACTGTTTCCTAGGGGCTAACTGTGTTCATTATGCGTCCAAGTATCCTGGATAATATCCCTCGACAGTAATACAGCTGTATTAGTACTTCGCATCCATTTCCTAGCAGCATGCAGTATCAATGGCACCATCCATTCAATTTCATACTCATACTAAAATTTCTTCTCCTAAACTGTTTCCGATGAAATGTTAATCAGTGCCGACAAACGTGTACCAAAGTTAGAAGTTAGAATGAAATGAGCTCCCCCAAAACCCGGATGTTTTGTCAAATTACTCTAATTCTGAGCTTCTCTTTCTCCAGACCTTATACTCGAACTCTTAAACCGCGAATTAGTCTAAAATTTAGACAGTCCGGCACTTTGTTTGAGTTGTAGATTTCAAAATTAGGTAGCTTTTTAAAAAATCAGAAAAGATTAATTTGCAAACACGACGTTTAAAATTAAAAAAGGAACTTTATACTTACAGAACTGTAGTTTAGATTCGCTGATGACGGATTCTGCGATTGCAGCGTTGAGACTCCTGATGCATTTTCTTTTCAGAGCCGTGTACGAGGTAGTTCTTCCAAATACTACGTCCAGCAACATACAAAATAAATAATAAATCTCGTGATCTGAAATTTGAGAAAGTGTAGTAAACTTTTTGGAATTATATACTTTTTAGTTGGTAATGAAGAGGAAGTATTAAGTATTTAGTTATGCTGGCTGAAAAAGCTTATACGTCATGATACATAATCTCCGTCATTTGTTGTCGTCATCACCTACAACTGTCTTTCCTATATAATTATAACAGGTATCAAGAAAGGGAGGAACGAAATTTAAACTCAATTTACAAATGTGAGAACATAAGATTGCAATTTTAAAAAATCGAATGGATTTCAAAAGAGCAAGAATGGTCGTGCCATAAGTTTGCGCCTCCACTTTTTTTATTTTCTCTTCAGCTTTATTATATTCACCTGTCTACGACAAAATATTTTCCACTTAAGCAATTCAAAAACAATCCCAAACAGCAACGTAACTTAACAATCTCACTCTAAAATGGTTGCATAGAAGTAGAGTTTAATTGGTGTTAAGTGCCAGCAGGGTAAACAGATCGAGCGTGCAGGAAATTAACTGAGTAGCTGCCGAGAAGAACCATAACCCTCACCCCACGTGCTCAACTAGTTGGTGCGTGTTGGGC
Organism: Bolinopsis microptera; assembly: GCF_026151205.1. NCBI lineage: Eukaryota > Metazoa > Ctenophora > Tentaculata > Lobata > Bolinopsidae > Bolinopsis > Bolinopsis microptera. The sequence continues at coordinate 4,272,245 of NC_087079.1, read as the reverse complement.
TGCACGTGCGTGTTGGGCTGCACGTGTTCTTAACTAATCTTAATTGTCCAATAAAGGGGCTGGGTGCAGGTTTAGTTTTACTGAAGTTTATTAACTTGTGGTGTTAGCGGTGGAAGAAGCTGGATAGATGAGGAGTGTGCGCATTTCCTCGGTAAAGCTCTTATAGAAGGTTTAGGAGGCTGTACCTATCACTGGACAACAAGTTCAATTGGAGAGTCCTGGTCACTTGACGGTGTCACTCGACGGTGTCACTTGACGGTGTCACTTGACGGTGTCACTTGACGGTGTCACTTGACGGTGTCACTTGGCGGTGTCACTTGATTGTGTCACTTGATTGTGTCACTTGACGGTGTCACACTCACGGTGTCACACTCACGGTGTCACACTCACGGTGTCACACTCACGGTTGAGTCAAATTCTAGTAACAATCTTCAAATGCTTAGTGCGAACGAGAGGCAATACTTATCGCGTAGCGTTAATAAATTTCTTAAATTTTGTGAAACTAACTAACGTCAGAAACAGGTCCGTACTCCGTGCTGCCTGATTCCTGAGATATCCTCACCGAGATGGGCTGCTTAGTGCTTTCCTCCCATCCTAACTTTTGCCACAGAAACATCAAGAAACAAATAAAGTTGATAGATTCAAGAGAGTAGTCCAAGTACGTGTTTTATAACAATTCCCTGAACTTTAAACTCTCCAGCGAAAGTTTCACAACAGGGCCTTTGTGTGATACCGGTATAACGACGTTAATTCTCATACTACTACTAGCAACAACGTGGGGTTTGAGGACCAAGGTAAAGTGACAACACGCCATGGCTAAACACCATCTTAAAACCTTACTAGACTAAACTAAAGGATGTTATAACAGCTTTGGGAAACTGCAACGATGATGATTATCCGCACTGGACTAAGAGACGTGCTTACAGTGGAGTGATTAATAGGCAAAGAGAAAGCTGTAACTGCATGACAGTGTAACTTGGTAAGTGTAGTAAATACTCAAAGCGTACATGAAAGCATGAAGAATGAAGATCGATCTGGCGCATGGGCAAGGGGTCAATACAAGTTGCAATATCAACAACCTTATTTAATGATTAATGATTGGTTCTCCATAATGTCACGTGATAACGAATTGACCACTTAAGGTGTTATTTAGGCCTTTTTCAACGAAATTAGACTTGCACTTGTCACAAATTGGTCACTAAAAATGGCTCATAATTGGCCATTTCAAATTTTTCCGATTTTTGAGAAGTTTGTAGAAAATTTTCCTTTACTACAAACTGTTTGCAATGACCATATTTATACCTTAGTTGTAGTGCACTTACGGAACGTTCACTATAAATTGTCTGTACATGCGTTCACTAAAACTCATCTCACGTTCTGAACGTTATGGATAAATTACTAGTAGTGTTCAGTAGCATAAATACTGTGTGTAATCATGGGCTCATGGCGACAAAGTTAGAAATATGTGCACAGAAATAGGATTGCTTCATTTTGTATCAGTCTGGGAAAATTAATAATTATCAGTTGGGAAAATTAAGATTTCAAAAATTGTATTTTAATGAATTTTTGTTTTTGCTGATCACTGACGTTCAGTAACGTTCACTACAAAATGAACGGAACGTACGTTCAATAGTAATACATCAAAATCCACCGTTCACTACAACTAAGATTTATACACAACTTGCGAAGCAACATATGCTCAACAATGCTTAGTTTTTGAGTATGAATTGGCCAAAAACTGCTTATTTCTCACTGCACAATCTGTTAGATTGACAGACTGAGCGCTGTCCGGCGTCCGCCTGTCCAGCATAGACTTGATTTAAACGGACACCTAAATATGAACACCATAATGGCCTCCAGCGTCCACTAAAAGTCAGATAAGATTTTAAAAATTGGTTTATTAGCTTACCTGTTGAGAACATAAACAGATGATGTAGAAGAATCTGTAAAATAAACTCAACGAAGATACGCTACGCTGCAGCCCAAGCAGATCACTGATCAGTGGTGTTATTTCAACGTCCTTATTATAGGAGCCCGCCTACTCCCTATTCGCAGCAAATGAAAGATCGGCTGCTTATATTACAGCGATTGCAGAACGTAGAACGACAAAGCAAATATCTCAGCAGCGGTTATAACTTAATGGGAAAAATGTTTTTGAACTTGTTAAGAAAAGCCGCAAGAAGGAAGATCTGAACTGAACGAAGTGTATTTAAAATAAAGTATTATAGCTAGGTTCGAACTAAAGTCCGTACCGCCTTTTGATTTCAAGCTGGCGACTCAATTTGTGTCATGACTGCATTGAAATACCGATTGTTCCACTGCATAAGTTGGCACTTTCTGCACTATTTTGCGTCACTTACGACGTCTCCTATTGAAATTTTATTTTTGTCATTTATTTGTGCATCATCAGCACCGATAAATAATTCTTTTCGGAGGTACTGATGGCGCCATTTCATTTACAAGATTTTCAGATCAATGAGCAAATATCCAAAGATCAGTATCAAAAATATTTGACTTAACTTATATTTTTACAGTGAGTTGTATCTCTGCAAAGAATCACTTCAAATAAATTGGGACTTAATCGACTAAAACTAACATTTGAAATTGGTAAGAATTGATCGCAATTATCAACAAATTAGTCAAATGTACACAAACTCAGACGAACAAATACAAGCAAAAAGTATCCACGATTGGCATTTGGTAAATGAATTTATCATGAAGTGTTGCGGAACGAGCTTTTTGCAGTTACTCAATAAAGGAAACAATCTAAGGTACTAATCTAATCCGGTTAAATTAATCTCCGAATTCCTCGATCTAGAGCCCAGTCTTGTAGTCTGGAGCAATGTCGGAACATCGGACACTTCTCAAGATCCACGCAAAAACATGTCATCAAACTTTCTCACACATTTCTTTTAATCTCCAGCTCTTTGTGCCAGTCCCAAAGCAAATATGTATATTGTGTGGGTTCATGAAGCGGTTCTTATTATTGGTTAACAGAAGATATGTTGAGTTCTCAACTTTTGTAGTTGATAACTGATAAATATATGTAATACAGTGACCTTTTAAGTAAAACATGCCAGTTCTATCCCTGTCCAATTAAACAAACTTAAAATAAGTTATGAAACTAGGAGGATTTGTATAGTTCGATCTGCTTTATAGTTAATATTTACTGTAAAATTCGATGAAAAATTAACATTCTGACCGTTGCCAAAAATGAAATCGGCCGCTCACCCTCGTACCATTTATTTACGTCACGAGAAGAAAGTAATAATGACAAAGGTCATTTGTATTAATTTACAATCATATGATTTTTTAATAAAGCGTTCTTATTATTAACTGAAATACAAATCCATTTATTGGACGCTTTGACATCTTCGATGAATTGGTGACTGATCATGGTTCTCTAAATTATTTGTTTATAAAAAAATCGTTTCAGTAAACGGTTTTGCACTTAACTGAAATTAACATGGTGCTTATTTAGTTGGGCGAGGATGACACTGTTTCTCTTTTTCTCTGAATTCTTTGTTTACAACGTCTCACTTCTGTTAGATTTAGACCAAAAATTTAGGTACTGGAAGTCAAAATAGCCGAAAATATGGAAAAATCATATTCTCCTATTTCTTGTCCCATTTTCAGCGAAGGGATATAAATGTGTAAGATAAAATTTCCCTAATCAATCAGAGGAGATCGTTATTGGTGCACTGGTCGATCTCATCCTATTTAGATATCTTGCTACCCTTAAATCCTACTCGACTCTGCCGGCTGATTTACAATGATAGTTGATGTAATTTGGGCGTCCCAATTGATAATAATAATATCATGTCCCTTGTTTTAAGTACACTACAATGTGGATGTTCTGAAGGGGTATCCATTTCAGGCACCCCTCCTCATTTAACCTGATTTATATAATATGGATTATTTATTCTTTAGTGTAGATTAACTTTATTTTTATATATTTTACTAAGTGTGAAGGATCAACCATACGTTATTGATATTGTTGAAATATTTAATGATAAATTGATATAATAATAAATGATTGTAATATTTTTATTAAGGCACATGCAACCCCATCGCGGGTTTACTAACTAAAAATCAAGTTTCTTATCATTCGGCTGAATCGACCGATCAGGAGATCAGGAGATGGCATAGATCCAATAAATCTTCAGCTACTCCATAAACTATGTGATACGGGGATTCGAACCCTGAACCTTTTGCACAGAAGCCCTAACTACCATGCACTCAGCCTGTATAAGAGCTAGAAACTATATTTTGTCGGCGCAGGGGCACTTCAAGAATAACAGGATTATCATCGAATAGATATCTGAGTTGAGGCTATCCAGCATGGTTGATACATACTGAAAGTGAAAATTGAAAATTCAAGATATTATATACCTTATCGGTCATTTTACCAAAACCCATATTCATGGGTAGAGTGGACCGCTGCCAGTGTCTCTCTTTCCCAAACAAAAGGAAATGATATTAATTTGATTGACCGTTCTCAAATGCAAAATGATACCGAGAATGAAATCGGTCGCTCGCTTTTTCCATTCATTCACGGCTTACGAATTGTAATAAATTTCGATTGATTACATCAGTCAGATGCTGTAAAAATCTCTTTGGGTTGCGTTCGGATCGATACCTAGTATTTCGGGGTAAGGGTAGTAGTTATTGCTTATTGAATTAGCTGAAGTTTATTGAATCTTTATTGCCGAGTACAGCTGCCTTTGGGTAGATTTTCTTAATCTATTACAATTGTAAATGAATGGGAAAAGCGAGCGACCGATTTCATTCTCGGTATCATTTTGCATTTGAGAACGGTCAATCAAATTAATATCATTTCCTTTTGTTTGGGAAAGAGAGACACTGGCAGCGGTCCACTCTACCCATGAATATGGGTTTTGGTAAAATATCATCTCTTTTTGATTATAATGTCAGGGTACTTTATAAAGTCGAAATATAAACTGATATCTTCATTAATTAATAAGGAGGAAGTTTCAACGATTTCGAAATTTTCCTTTAAAAACATTTCCTTGTGTTTAGGTAAGCATATCGGTCGATCACTGACTGAATATGCCACCTAATACTCATTCAAGTTGGCATTAAATTCATATATAATGACATTAAACTGTCGTGGCAAAGCAGAATTTGTTGGAAATCACGAATGAGCAAAATTCTCACCTTTCGCACGTGCAAACTTTGAGCGGACGTTGCGTGCGCATCCAATATTGAATCGCCGTAAATTTTTTCATGTAATTGTTTTATATATAGCTTGATAAGCATGCAAAGTTTCAAAGTATTTCAAGAAGAACTGTAATCACAACGGCACTCTAAAGTTGACAGAAAATGACGAAAACAGCAATTTTCAGTGATTTTAGCAATTTTCTATCAATTTGGGCGTGTCCCCACGTGTGCAACTTTTCGATTTTCAACTTCAAAACTAGCCTAATGCACAATTTATACCTATAGGAAGCAGAACTGAGCTCCTCAACTCAAGGCATGGCCCAACACCAGAGAATACTAAATCGCAAAATTGACGTTTTTATAAAATAATTCTTCGAAAAAGCACAAACTTCAATGACGAATATCTTTATGAAGGAGCAAGCTAGAAAAACTTTCCGGTAGATTTTCAGAATGCTTGAACAATTATCTAAGGTGAAAATCTCCTCAGATTTTGAATAAAATTACTCCTTAATGGTTTAAAATTAATTTTTAAAGTTTTAAAAACGGTTAACTTGATGACGTCATCAAGGGGTGTTTATGACGTCAAATAATTTTTTTATACAATGTAAACTAAAGTGTAAACAATTATTTGCAAAACCTGTGGTCGGAAATGGCTTTATCTTTTATACTTTTGAATCTATGGACAATTAAATACAGGCTACAATTGACTGGCAAAGCGTCTATCCCTGAATCACAATGCTGGCAAGCATTACCGTCGCCCTTATATTCACAATACTATTTACCCCCTATACTAGTATATCCCCTTTATTGTTTTCCAGGCATTAATACTCATCGAAAGTAGTTCAGCAGGTATATTTAAGTTCAAAACATTTTAATTCAATGTTAAAGATGACAGGAATAAGAAATAGTTATGTGGAGGTTTTTAAGAAATTTGCGCAAAATACGCGCCAGCATGTTATACGAAATTAGGTAAAAACCCAAAATCGCCATATTCAGGTCCCTTAAAAACCATGTTAAAATTGAGTTAGAGATCTGAAACTTTGAAGGGCGTCTAGACCTTGTCCAAATCGACTGTAAAAAAAATTGCATGTTTCAGGAGTATCGGGAAGTGGGTTTTCTGGAACCCCTGTTTTACAACAGATTGTCGTGAAGTATATATATATATGTATGTATAGACGCTTTTGAAGTCAATTGTAGCCTACATTTAAGTGTCCGTAGATTCAAAAGTATAAAAGATACAGTCATTTCGAACCACAGGTTTTAAAGATAATTGTTTATACTTTAGTTTACATTATATCAAAAAATAATTTATCTTCATCATCATCACTTGATGACGTCATCAAATTAAGTGTTTTTAAAACTTGATTTTTGACAAAGTAACAACTTTTCAAATCGATTTTAAACCATTAAGGAGTAATTTTATTCAAAATCTGAGGACATTTTCACCTTAGATAATTGTTCAAGCATTCTGAAAATCTACCGGAAAAGTTTCTTACTTTGCTTCTTCATAAAGATATTCGCTATTGAAGTAAGTGCTTTTTTGAAGAATAATTTTATAAAAACACAAAAGTTGTGAATTAGTATTCTCTGGTGTTGGGCCATCCCTTGGGTTGTGGAGCTCAATTTTGCTTTTTAAAGGTCTAAATTGTGTTATAGGCTAGTTTTAAAGTTGAAAATCAAAAAGTTGCACACGTGGGGACACGCCCAATTTGATAGAAAATTGCTAAAATTACTGAAAATTGCTGTTTTCACCATTTTTATCAACTTTGGAGTCTCGTTGTGATCCAAGTTCTATATGAAATCTTCTGAAACTTTGCATGCTTATTAAACTATATATAAAATACTGCTATGCAAAAATTTACGGTGATTCAATATTGTATCCGCACGCAACGTCCGCTCAAAGTTTGCACGTGCGAAAGGTGAGAATTTTGCTCATTCGTGATTTCGAATAAATTCTGCTTTCCCACGATATTTAAATGGCATTATATATGAATTTAATGCCAACTTGAATAAGTAAAAAGTGCCATATTCAGTCAGGTAAAATTTCGAAATCGATGAAATTACCTCCTAATTATTAATATAAATATTAATGAAGTTATGAGTTTACATTTCGGCTTTGTAAATTATCCTGACATTATAATCAAAAAGAGATGATATTTGACCAAAACCCATAATCATGGGTAGAGTGTACCGCTGCCAGTGTCTCTCTTTTCCAAACAAAAGGAAATGATATTAATTTGAATAACCGTCCGAAAATGCAAATTGATACCGAGAATGAAATCGGTCGCTCGCTTTTTCCAATCAATAAGCTTTATATTACAATTCGTAAGCCGTGATCGAATGGAAAAACGAGCGACCGATTTCATTCTCGGTATCAATTTGCATTTTCGGACGGTTATTCAAATTAATATCATTTCCTTTTGTTTGGAAAAGAGAGACACTGGCAGCGGTACACTCTACCCATGATTATGGGTTTTGGTCAAATATGTATATATATATATATCACGACAATCTGTCGTAAAACAGGGGTTCTAGAAAACCCATTTCCCGATACTCCTGAAACCTGAAACTTTTTTTGCAGTCGATTTGATCAACGTCTAGACGCCCTGAAAAATTTCAGATCTCTAACTCAATTTTAACATGGTTTTTAAGGCACCTGAATATGGCGATTTTGGGTTTTTTACCGAATTTCGTATAACAGTGCTGGCGAGTATTTTATGCAAATTTCTTAAAAATCTCAACATAACTATTTTTTATTCCTGTCATCTTTGACATCAAATTAGAATGTTTTGAACTAAAAATAATTCTGCTTAACGACTTCCGATGAGTCTTAATGCCTGGAAAACTCCTGCCGGAGGCGGCGGCCTTCGGCCGCCGCCTCCGGCCGGAGTGCACGCTTCGCGTGCACAAAAGAGGCTTGTAACGTGTACCAAAGGGGGTATAATAGTAAAGGGGGTATAATAGTAAAGGGGGTATAATAGTAAATGGGGAACATAGTATACCCACAATAAATGCAACGGTCGTGCTTGCCAGCACTGTGATAATTGTCACAGACAGCTTTTTCACGGACCGAATTTTTTACGGACATAATTATTCACGCTCATGGCCGCCCAAAAATTTCCAAAATCTGTGAAACTATTTGGTGATTTTTAAAATTTTAATAACTGTTTTACTCTTTTTCCGAACTCTAAAAATAAAATGTGACTGAGGAGTGATTATATTTGTCCTAGTATACTAATAAGCTAATATAGTAAACAGCTACACACATATCTACGCAATTATTCACGCTAAGGTCTTCCGAGTTCAGCGTGAACGTAATGTCCGTGATAATTATGACCGATAAGGTATGCAAATCAAGCGTTACATTTCAGCCATGCAAAATTCAGTGATGCACGCCGCCGCCGGACGCCGCCGCGCCGGCATATTTTCACACGCCGCCACGCCGATACCTCTCAAGTCGGCGTGGCGTGAAAGGAAATAGAAAGAGTATGGAGCCAGTCGGGGTTGATTTTAAACTTTAGGAGATCCAAATTGTCCAACGACAATGTTAAGAATTTGATTTTTCTTAAATATAATTGTAAAAACCACCAAATATAATTGTAAAAATCACACTTATTACATCATTATTTCATGCACGCACGTACGCCACAATTTTTGTGGGCCTGGAAATTCAAACCTAAATTTTGACAAAATTATGTTCCACGCCGCCGAACGCCGCCACGCCGGGCCATTTTGGGCACGCCGCCGCCGGTTGGCGAAAAATGAACCGGCGTGCATCACTGGCAAAATTACCCTGATATTATTTTGATATCTTACTATTTGTAAAGCGGGTCGAATTGTAATAATAATATACTACCTTATCAGACCTTATTTGACCGGACATTAAATGAACGGACATAGTTATGAACGGACATTAAAATGAACGCTCAAAAGGCATTCAAAACCATCGAAATCCAAATTTGTTCATCCTTTTTTGGCGTTTTTAAAATTTTAGCAGATTATTTGTAAATCAATTTTTCATACAATAAACAAGAAAAGCAGTCATTAAGCAGTAAAAATGTCAAAATATCTGTCATATATCAGTGTCTATGATTATGAAAGTTGTTTAAAAATTACAACAGATACGAAATATGACCGGATTTTATGAGCATATCAAAGGTCATTTTCTTCGAATGGGTTATTGTGCATTAAATATTTTATATTTTATGCTTAAAGCATCAGTATTCAGTATAATTAATATATAAATAGTGATATCCGCTTTTTGAAAACCATTTTTGTTAGACCACCTCGGTCCTGTATTTCAGTGTAAATTTAGTATCTCCGAAGAAGTGAACGAGGAAGCCGAAGATCAAGAAAGTGATCGACATGCCATAATGCGATTCTAAGAATATTTAAATTTTATAATAACTTGTTTTTCATTGATCCAATGATATAGTTTATTCCAATAACAGAAATTAAAATTGACTGAAATTATTTAATCGTAATGCACCCATTCGAAGAAAATGACCTTTGATATACTCATCAAATCCGGTCATATTTCGTATCTGTTGTTTTTAACAACTTTCATAATCATAGACACTGACAGATATTTTGACATTTTTACTGCTTAACGACTGCTTTTTTTGCTTATTGTATGAAAAATTGATTTACGAATACTCTGCTAAAATTTTTAAAACGCCAAAAAAAAGATGAACAAATTTGGATTTTTGATGGTTTTGAATGCCTTTGATCAGTTTGAGCGTTCATTTTAATGTCCGTTCATTCATATGTTCGGTCAAATAAGGTCCGATAAGGTAATATACTGTATTATATGTGATATGATATCTTGTGAGTTTTTTTTTTTTTTTTTTTTTTTTTTAAGAGAGGCTGGGCATAGAAAGCCCACTAGAGGATAGCATTAAGATGCTTTGCCTACCTCTGGGATGAGGGGGGTTTATCGGAGACAACAGTGTGAATTGTGGAGGACGGTGGTGGTAATGATCTGAATGGGAATACCGCGCTTTGGTACCAGATGAGTTTGTAAATCAGTTAGGCAAGGCTGCATATGTAATGTGTTAATGCGCTAAGTTACGCCAGTCTGATCCAGTTCTTCTGGTACTATTAAGCGTTTGGTGCGGTTTGTGAAGTTGACGATTGTGGTAATGTGGTGGTTGTCGAATATGTCGTTGACCGAGAGGTAGTAGTCCCGAAAGTATTGACCTCTTATTTGGGCAATAGCTGGGCACTGTCCAAGAAAGTGTGAGACAGTTTCCTCTCCGTCACCGCACATAGGACAAGCACTGGTGCTTGATTTGCGGATGGTGTGGAGGTGTTTGTTTAAGCCACAGTGGCCCGTGATTAGGTGGACTGCGGTTCTATAGTCTTGTCTATTGTTGATGAGTGACGTGTTTATATTATTGATTATTTTGGTGTGCTTTTGGCCAAGTGTTAGTTTGGTGTGTCTAGGACCATCCGTTAACCAGATATCCTGATTCAGTCTGTGGACTTTGTTGTTGATTTGTCGTTTGATGTAAGATTGAGGGATTGGGCATTTCAAAACGTGTTCGCTGGTCGTGCCAAGCTTGGCCAGCTCATCCGCTTTTTCATTTCCCCACAACCCAATATGGGCTGCGATCCATCGGATCTCTAGAGTGTTGTTCGATCCGAGTGCGTTAAGGGTGTCATAACAGTCTCTAGTAGTTCTGCTCCTCGTTGAAAGCGAGGAAATAGCTTGTATGGAGGAGAGACTATCAGACCATATAATGATGTGTGAATTGGTGTAGGATGAGAGATACTTGCAGGCTTCAATGATTGCAGTGAGCTCTGTCTGGTAGACAGTACAATAATCAGGGAGCTTGAATGATCTCTCTTCCAGGGTGGTGTTGTTGTTGTCAGTCGTGATGATGTACCCAGCCCCACTTCCGGAGTCTGATAGAGACCCGTCTGTGTAGCAGGTGATCGTTTCACTGGTAATGTTGTCGATGGTGTGTTGGAGTGCGGTTCTGTATTCAGTGTTGTTAGTTCCAGGAGTGGTGACGGTGAAGTTATCTTGTGAGTTATATAACTGGTGTCGTGTGTATTCTAAATATTATAGGTAAAATCCTAAACTAAACTCTAAACTCTATATTCAGATCTGATAAATACCTTGTAATATTCCCAGTGTAAGTTCGTTAAAAACAGCTCCAGATCCTTGCAACTTTTTTACATCTGTGTTATCTAATGAATAATATCTTATTACTAACAAAGAATGAGGAGAAATAAAATATGTAAAGAATATACTGCAAAAATCAAAACTGATAGCTTAGATAATAGATATCATAGTTTCGTGATATGGATAAATTAATACACTTCACTTCTAAACATCAGAAACATGAAAAATTAATGGATATTGTTTTAAATCTAAGAAAATCGGTTTCATTATATCTTAACATCTGATGTTGAGTTAAAATTTCTAATAGAACCAACCTATGAAGCAGTCCATATTAGCTGCTTTAATGTTTACCAAACGGGTTGCTCCTACACCATACTTCCGGCTCTTACACCAGCACCAGTTGACTTGTTTATAACCAATACTCCCTTTGTAAACGATCATGAAAGCTTCACACCTTGCCATATTTAGACACCTAGTAGGAAGAGAAGTCAAATTAGTGAGACTATAGGGGGGGGGGGGGCCAAAAGTAACATTACATACGTTGGCCCCAAAGTTACAGGTCCCAAATATGAAACACAGCGATGGCATAAGATCCAACCTATGTATAAACGTTACCCCTGTTTAGCACGTCAAGTTTATAAAATGCGAGTTGAAAGCATATCTGTCCGAATGCGGGCACCATCGGTTTCGGTAGGTTGCATATTTTTTAAAAAGTGAATAAAAATAATAGATAAAATATCAATATATATAAATTGAAAGTGAAAGCCTTGCTAGATGCACAATGCAGTATACTCATAGTCTATAAATTAATTATAAAAATTATCTATATACTTTATCAAAATTTAATTGAACGGACATTATTAGTTGGACGCTATATATAATAGGCCCAAGCGTTCATTTTAATGTCCGTTCTTCTAAATGTCCGTTCAAATTTTGGTGGTGCTAAGTAAGTACGTAAATTTATAAACATTACTTAGGTTCGCGTCTTCGGTCAAATAACGTCCAATAAGGTACCTGTTATAACAGTCCGCGATTCCAGAAGAGTACCCCTCGTGTATATCGTAACCTGCAAAGTCTGTATCCACGTGCATACACTGCCAGTCTAGGAGAGTTATCAGTAGTTATGATACAATAATATCTTGGCTGTTGACTGTTGAGAGCTACCCGCGATAATTCCCGACGCTTTAGCGGAGGGATCACGGGGCACGAAGCCTGTGTTACCTTAAGGACAATAAATTTGGTTCACAATACATATGGTTACAAAAATTTTGGTTACCATTTGTTAGTCTACAACTATTTTAGTCACATTTTTTGACTTTTCGAGACCATTTTCCATTCCATTTATTTGATTTTTCCATTGCTTAATAGCTAGATTCTTTCTATTTCGCACATATCATTACCACATATAGCATTAGCAGCGATTTTTAAGGCTAAATTCTAGAAGGGGTCGTTTTACATATTTACTTCAATGAGTTTTAAACTAAATGTATATACTGCCTGATGGGAAAAGGAAGTAAGAGAATGTGAAAGCATAAAACTAAAAGCGGTTGATTACACCTGTAATAGACAAAGTAGTTCAGCAGTAGGAACGGTGATGTCATTACATTAATCAATAATCATAATTAATGTAATTTTCTTGCTCTACTTAAATTTTAGCCAGCTTTTAAATTAGCCGCCGAAAAAATTTAGTCAAAATTAAGACTAAATTTATGGCACTGCGGTAGATGGTATTAATTATATGTTCTTTTTAAGGTATGTGATTTTGATACCATATAGTGTGTAATATATATGTTAGTGCAGTATGATATATTAATAATAATATAATAGTGCGCAACTATACAATTAAAATTATTTGTTTTGAAACTTCCCGCCAGCTGCAGCCAGTTTGAGGTGACTCGCAGTATGTCCTAATAATACGCTGGCAACCCTTGCGGGGAATTATCGGTTACCAGTGTTCACGACTTAATTTCAGGGATATAATTCCCGGAAAGAACTATAACATTAACAAGTATTTACCGGTAATTATTAGTAATAATAAGTATTTACTATACCGGTAGTTACTATTAGTTACCAGTATAGTAAACCAGTATTTACCAGTAGTTACCAACTTAGTTAACAGTAGTTACCAGACTTACCTGGGGACCCCAGGCTATTATGTTTAAATGAATAAAGATTCGGCGGAATGACAGGCTGAGCGCCGCCCAGTAATTACCAGACATATTTGATTTGACTCATATTTGGTATACTATTGTTTATTCCCATTATGGTAATCATGTAAATTTGCGGCCTGATATAAATATCGAAAAAGGAAAAGTAATTTTCTTGATTGACACATGATGCAAGTTGCAACAGCTTGGTCAAACACATTTTTCTTACTGTGCGGCGCTCAGCCTGTCATTCCACCGAATCTCTATGTTTATAAACATTATAGCCTGGGGTCCCCATGTAAAATTAAACATCTTTCATGATAAGATTGTTCAATTATGAACGTTTTAGTAGATTTTCTTCATAATCATAGATCCTATGTGCCTTGAAATTGGACAGTATTAGATAGTTGGATTGTTACCTAGCTTGCAAGTGTATTGTTCGCTTCTCTCACGTATAGTCATAGAGTGAGATGCTCGAAAAGAGCGTCGCGCATAAGGATAGGCACGTCGTGTAAAACTACTGTAATACTACCAGACTACCTTTTGTGAAACTACAACTACAAGTTAAATTTACCGGACTTAGCGTAGAGAGTGACCGGAAACGTTTCTCTCTGGAAAGTAGTCGAGTATCCCTCATTTGTAATATCCACTTGGTATTCGTAACTCTCACCCTCTTTTAGCGGTGATCTCAGTTTTGTTGTAAACTGAATTTAATATTGAGCGTGATTTGTTTGTAAAATTAGTTATCTAGGTTAATTTTGGAATAAAATTCATCAAATTTCACCATCGTATCATACGAATATTGTTTTTGTGTGTTTATGATCTTAAACCTTGGTTCTGTCGTTTCCGCAAATAATAGTGAGACCATCTGTAGCTACAGCTAGGTAGAAAGCTACTAAGTCAGCTTCAGTCATGAACTTTATCACTCCCTCTTTAGAACTGTTAAATTGGGCCCTAAAAATGTACACCATAAATTGTATAATCATAATCTTTGTACTGTCAATCAAAAATTTTAGTGCTTAAAAGTGACAATTCCAGTCGCAAGCCTGGGACCACTACTAGCATAGTCACAACATCTACAAAGCTGCCATGTAGCCTGACTGACAATTTTCTCGACTGACTGACAATGTTTCTTCTTTTTCCCCATTTAGAATACAAAGATTAGTACATTTTAGCTTATGATTAATATTATATTTTTACCTATAGTTTACCTAGATTTAGAACTCTAGAGAAGTATTAGAAGAAGAAGAGAAGTATTAGAAGTATTCGTTAAAAGGGCTAAATGCTTACCTGACGTTAAGTTGAGACCCTGTAACAAGACTGTCAATATTGGTTGTTTTAGCAACACTCAGCGTGTTTTGATCTTCTGTCCATGTTATCACTCCAGTTGCTGAAAAACAATTTATGAGTGGTCGCTCGAATAAATTCCTGACATGATGAATCATGAAAGGAGTCACCACTTATAAAGGAAGTACACATTCCAGAGACAAAATAGATAAAGTAAAGTTGAAAATACCTGATCCGAGGATGGCAGCTGTTGCAATGAACCATGATACAAAAATCCACATGTTCTTATGATAAATCAATATCAATTACTTTTAGCCATAACTTTCGCTGAATTAAAATATTACACGTTGTATGAAAACCGCATATTCTTATAGTTATAGTTATAGTTATGTAAAGAAAATCAGCTATAAACAATGGTCTCAAAAAATGTGAGTTGATACTTTAAAATTATCATATCTTGCATAGTATTAGTAAGGCAGTAAGCTATGATCTCAAAGGCGCGCAGATTGAACGTCAATAAGTATAACTAGGGGGTGTACGATAAAAATAAACTTGCTCGGATTTTAAAAATTTTTGTACCATTGTTTTCTAGAGACTGTTAGAATTTTCACAATACCACATTTGTCATACCTTTTTGGAAAGATCAGTGAGTTGTGCCATATTCAATGGTGCGCGGCTTTTGGAGCAAAATTAGCTGTAAAACATAAAAGTCGCGTAATTTGACCAAATTCGTTGATTTTTGTCGTATTATTCGGATATATCTTCGGTTCCTTGAATGACTATGAGATCATTCTGAAAATTAGCGGCGACCTTCCAAGTCCAACAGGGCTTTCAGAACTGTCCGAAAAATTTGGTGGATATCAGAGTTGATAGAGTGATCAAAATGGGGCAAAATACACTGCTTTTAGCTGTAAGTGTAACATAATGCATAATGTTTGATGGTTGGATATGCTTTAAATTTTTCGGACACTTTCCTTGTAAGTTTATAAGTATAAGTAAGCTTACCAATTTTTGTTGCAATCGGAGGTCGGGAAAGATACTCAATATCTATTTGTTTGAAGAAAATTGTGCTGGCCGAAATTCAAAATTAGCGCTAAAAAACCATCCTACAGTCGGCACGCGCGGCTCACTGTCGATTGCGCACTATATACCTTAATTAAGTAGTGCGCCATCGACAGTGAGCCGCGCGTGCCGACTGTAGGATGGTTTTTTAGCGCTAATTTCGGCCAGCACAATTTTTTTCAAACAAATAGATATTAAGTATCCTTCCCGACTTCCAATTGCAACAAAAATTGGTAAGCTTACTTATAGACTTACAAGGAACACTCCTGCGCGCAGTGTTGTGACCTCCCTTAATTCGTCGTATTTTACACATATTTGGACGTTGGCAATTTATTCCATCGATAACTTTAAAGTTTTAACATTTTTATATTAAATTATTTTTTAATTTAGTTCTAAAACGATTCAGCTTGCTTTCTGTAAAAATTTAATGTACTTTCGTAAAATAATTTTGATGTGGCAGCGATTTGAAAAGGAAATTAGTTAAAAATAATACAAAAAAATCGGACATTTTTTGATATTAAAACATGAATAACTTGGGCTGTGTTGACAGTAGAAAAATTTATTAACCTCTATCCGACAGCTTTAAAATTTTTCTACGCGCCGCGCAAATCCACGCGCGCATTTTAGCGTGTCAAAATCGTTTAAAACTAGAATTAGTTGATGAAGGAGCATAATGCAGATCATACGTTGTACGTGTGGCTTGAACATTATGATTTCGCGCCATTTCTTGTTTCTGCACTCGCTTTGAACTTTCATGGCTTTAACAGCAGTTATCGACTGACGACTTTGCTGTATTACATAGTGTACTTGGTACATAATTGATCAACGATAATAGGAGGAACCCCTGCAAGCTATAAAGGGCTCGTGTTACTTTAACATCACTTTTGAATTTCACGAAAGCAGATAAAAGGTAGGTTTTCGTTGAATCAAAGTAAGCTAATATCAATTAGAACGAGTATAATTGTGTTACTTTAATACATCGCTTGGTACTGTATTTTATAGTTAACTAACGACATTCTCGCTTTAAGTTATTTTATATAAAACACTTTTATCATTGTTGATTGTGACTTGTCCAATCATTGCACTAGTTTATTACAAAGATTATCAAAATCTTGCGGTAAAATTATTATACAAGCACCCATAAATGACAAAAGTCATTTAATTTCAACATTCCTCATTGCTTTTGTGATTTCCTGCAGCTCTTACTACTGGGCAGCTCTTACTACTGGGCAGGTCGCCCCGTGGTGGTTCATGGAGGCGTCTCAAAAAAAACTGACTGAACTATAATCTAAATATGATAAGTGCTTATTAACCTCTCTGCTTTAATTCAAACCTTTTATAGAATCTACATATGAACTTACAATGTTTTGCAGTTTTAGTGACGTTGCAGAAACTCCGGAATACTGTGGATTGGGAGGAGGAGAAAGTGATAATTCTGTTATATGGCCTGTTTCTAGGACACGATAAACTTCCTAATAAGGTATTTTTTTCAGGATACGATAAACTTCTTAATAAGGTATGATCTGTAGCTAGGACACGATTAACTTCCTAATACAGTATGTGTAGATGATAACCTCCCTTCCTCTTCTAGATCAGATGGCTAAGTTACGGTGCAAAGACGGGTAGCTTGAGACTACCCGTTGTTACCTATAATCTAACTCACTCTTTCCACATACGCGGCTAACCTGTTCCCGATCAATATTCAGGTAGTGGAGAACTTAGAGTTAGATTATTTATTCCGCTTTTTGATTTTCCCCAGTCTTCATGCTAGATTCCCGTTCATTTTAGAGCCTCATTTAATCAGTCGGCCTTACTAAAGAACCTCTCACCCTAATAAGAACACGTAACTTGAAGTCTGATCGACTACATAGCTTTCGCTACAGCACTAACACGTGCATTTACAGAGGAGCAAAAGTTTGCGGAGGCATCCTAGAACGGTACATATTTTAACATATCATGCACAGGTGCCATTCTGTTTGTTTGGTTCACAGCTATTTCCTACTCCTAGACTCCGTGTTCGGACTTTTGATTTCTGTACCAGTTTATCGTTAACTTAGAGTTAGATTATCTATTCCGCGTTTTGATTTTCCCCACTCTCCATGCTAGATTCCCGTTCATTTTAGAGCCTCATTTAATCAGTCGGCCTTACTAAAGAACCTCTCACCCTCTTAAGAACACGTAACTTTAAGTCTGATCAACTACATAGCTTTCGCTACAGCACTAACACGTGCATTTACAGAGGAGCAAAAGTTTGCGGAGGCATCCTAGAACGGTACATATTTTAATATATCATGCACGGGTGCCAATCTGTTTGTTAGGTTCACAGCTATTTCCTACTCCTAAACTCCGTGTTCGGACTTTTGATTTCTGTACCAGTTTATCATTAACTTAGAGTTAGATTATTTATTCCGCTTTTTGATTTTCCCCACTCTCCATGCTATTATTGCTAGATTCCCGTTCATTTCAGAGCCTCATTTAATCAGTCG
Organism: Bolinopsis microptera; assembly: GCF_026151205.1. Lineage (NCBI taxonomy): Eukaryota > Metazoa > Ctenophora > Tentaculata > Lobata > Bolinopsidae > Bolinopsis > Bolinopsis microptera. The sequence goes on along the minus strand of NC_087079.1, from coordinate 4,253,952 downwards.
GCCTTACTAAAGAACCTCTCACCCTAATAAGAACACGTAACTTGAAGTCTGATCAACTACATAGCCTTCGCTGGGGGGGGGGGTGTCACGTCCGTCTATGTCCGCTTGTCTCATAGAATCCAAAAAGGACAGGACATAGGCGGACATAGGCGGACATAGGCGGACATAGACGGACAATGGCGGACATAGGCGGACATAGACGGACATAGGCGGACATAGGCGGACATAGGCGGACATTAATGGACACCTAAATTGCTAAATAAAATTTTTGCTGTTATAGGGGATCATGTTTTTTGTCCGTTCGGTACCCTATATTTTCAAAACGGACAAAAAATAGAGCGGACAAAAACGGACAAAAATGGAACTAACATTTAGATGCTTCCTCCTCCTACTCTTCCTCCTCCTCCTCCTGGGTCTTCCTGATCTTCCTCAGTCCTCTTCCTCCTCCCCTCCTCAGTCCTCCTCCTACTCCTCCTCCTCGTCCTCAGTCCTCCTCATCAGTCCTCAACAGTCCTCCTCCTCCCCAGTCCTCCTCCTCCTCCTGAGTCCTCCTCCTGGGTCCTCCTCCTCTTCATCCTCCTCCTCTTCCTCCTGAGTCTTCAGTCCTCCTCAGTCCTCCTCCTCATCCTTCTCCTCAGTCCTCCATCCTCCTCCTCAGTCCTCCCCAGTCCCCCTCCTCCTCCTCCTATTCAGTCCTCCTCCTCCTCCTCCTCCTTCTCAGTTCTCCTCAGTCCTCCTCCTCCTCCTCCTCCTCTTCCCTCTCAGTCATCCTCCTCAGCCATCCTCCTCAGTCCTCCTCAGTCCTCCTCAGTCCTCCTCAGTCCTCCTCCTCCTGGGTCCTCCTCCTCCTCTTCATCCTCCTCCTCTTCCTCCTCGGTCCTCAGTCCTCCTCCTCCTGGGTCCTCCTCCTCATCCTTCTCATCAGTCCTCCTCCTCCCCAGTCCTCTCCCAGTCCCCCTCCTTCTCCTCCTCCTATTCAGTCCTCCTCCTCCTCCTCCTCCTCAGTTCTCCTCAGTCCTCCTTCTCATTTCTCCTAAGTCCTCCTCCTGAGTCCTCCTCCTGAGTCCTCCTCCTCTTCCTTCTGAGTCCTCCTCCTGAGTCCTCCTCCTCCTCCCTCTCAGTCATCCTCCTCAGTCATCCTCCTCAGCCATCCTCCCCAGCCATCCTCCTCAGCCATCCTCAGTACTCCTCAGTCCTCCTCCTTCTCAGTCATCGTCAGTCCTCCTCCTCAGTCCTCCTCCTCCTCCTGGGTCCTCCTCCTCCTCCTCCTCCTGGGTCCTCCTGGGTCTTCCTGATCCTCCCCAGTCCTCTTTCTCCTCCCCTCCTCAGTCCTCCTCCTACTCTTCCTCCTCGTCCTCAGTCCTCCTCATCAGTCCTCAACAGTTCTCCTCCTCCCCAGTCCTCCTCCTCCTCCTGGGGCCTTTTCCTGGGTCCTCTCTTGGGTCCTCCTCCTCCTGGGTCCTCCTCCTCCTGGGTCCTCCTTCTCCTCCTCAGTCCTTTTCCTCCTCTTCCTCCTCTTCCTCCTCCTCCTCCCTCTCAGTCATCCTCCTCAGCCATCCTCCTCAGCCATCCTCCTCAGTCCTCCTCCTTCTCAGTCCTCCTCCTGAGTCCTCCTCCTGAGTCCTCCTCCTCCTCCTGGGTCCTCCTCCTCCTCCTCCTCCTGGGTCCTCCTGGGTCTTCCTGATCCTCCCCAGTCCTCTTCCTCCTCCCCTCCTCAGTCCTCCTCCTACTCTTCCTCCTCGTCCTCAGTCCTCCTCATCAGTCCTCAACAGTTCTCCTCCTCCCCAGTCCTCCTCCTCCTCCTGGGGCCTTTTCCTGGGTCCTCTCTTGGGTCCTCCTCCTCCTGGGTCCTCCTCCTCCTGGGTCCTCCTTCTTCTCCTCAGTCCTTTTCCTCCTCCTCCTCAGTCCTCTTCCTCCTCTTCCCCCTCCTCCTCCCTCTCAGTCATCCTCCTCAGCCATCTTCCTCAGCCATCCTCCTCAGTCCTCCTCCTTCTCAGTCCTCCTCAGTCCTCCTCCTGAGTCCTCCTCCTCCTCAGTCATCCTCCTCAGTTCTCCTCCTCCTCCTCCTAGGTCCTCCTTCTGGGTCCTCCTCCTCCTCCTCCTCCTGGGTCTTCCTGATCCTTCTCCTCCCTCTCAGTCATCCTCCTCAGTCATCCTCCTCAGTCATCCTCCTCAGCCATCCTCCTCAGCCATCCTTCTCAGCCCTCCTCCTCAGTACTCTTCAGTACTCTTCAGTACTCTTCAGTCCTTAAAATGTTTGTCCGCTAATGTCCACCAATGTCCGCTAATGTCCACCAATGTCCATCCAAGTCCGCCAATGTCCGTCCGGGTCCGCCAATGTCCGTCCGAGTCCGCCAATGTCCGTCCGAGTCCGCCAATGTCCGTCCGAGTCCGCCAATGTCCGTCCGTGTCCGCCAATGTCCCAAAAAACACGTCCGTTGTCTCATAGAATCCAAAAAGGACAGGACATAGGCGGACATAGACGGACATGACACCCCCTCCTTCGCTACAGCACTAACACGTGCATTTACAGAGGAGCAAAAGTTTGCGGAGGCATCCTAGAACGGTACATATTTTAACATATCATGCACGGGTGCCATTCTGTTTGTTTACAGTTTGGTTCACAGTTATTTCCTACTCCTAGACTTTTGATTTCTGTACCAGTTTATCATTAACTTAGAGTTAGATTATTATTCCGCGTTTTGATTTTCCCCACTCTCCATGCTATTATTGCTAGATTCCTGTTCATTTCAGAGCCTCATTTAATCAGTCGGCCTTACTAAAGAACCTATCACCCTAATAAGAACACGTAACTTTAAGTCTGATCAACTACATAGCTTTCGCATACCGTTTCGTATCACGTATTTATCATCTCTCCTTCTTCAGAGACTGGCTTTATTTCAACATACCGTATCGTATCACGTTTTTATCGTCTCTCCTTCTTCAGAGACAGGCTTTATTTCAACATACCGTATCGTATCACGTTTTTATCGTCTCTCCTTCTTCAGAGACAGGCTTTCTTTCAGCATGGTTACCCAGAGACTTGATGGTATCAGGGTTCTCGATGTTCTGAGTAATGAATTTAGTTTTTCCCTTCATTCATTCTAAGTCCCACTGTGGCAGCAACCCTTTCTATCTCTTGCATCAGCGTCTCTGTCTCCTTTTCAGTATCTGCTATCAGAGCAATGTCATCCACAAAACCAGTGACCGATATCTTCTCCACCTTGACTCTCCTACTCCTATAAGGCTTAATGGTAAATCCTATTTCAGGGTGCTTGCTTAAGGCTTGTCTCATGCAATAGTCTAGGGCTATTATCTTATTATAATGAACAGGTACGGTATGGTGCTAACATCTGCAAGATCTTAACGAGAGAGTGGCGTGACACACCCTCTGTAATCAATAAAATTTTGCGAAACTTTCAGAAATACTAAGTTTGACCCAGATTTAAAGGTCGCTAGACTGAATGTAATATTTCAGTTAACAACTCTACCTCGATTCGATGCAGTGCACAGTGGGAAAGGTTGAAGTTGACGTTCAAGCAGTCACCCTGCCGAACAAGAAATCTTTCAGGCCAAGAGGCTAGGTGACTAGAAACTCAATCACTATATCCGTGAAACTTGTCGGGAGCACTGTTATGTGAGTTATTTTACCTTCTAAATTCCAATGAGCATGAAAATTACCCAGGTTCATGGAATGCACGAAAATGAACAAAAATTAATATTCTCCTAAAACTAAAAGTGCTCAGAACGGTTTAAAACTGGCCGGAAAGCGTTTAGATTGGTCCTAGGACCACTCAAACCAAGTTTGGGCATCACTGCATGTCTACAACCGATGTAACCAATGTTCCAAAATGTTCCAATTTTGTCCCAATAACTCGTTCACCAGCCTACCTCCGTTCACCAGCATGCGCTGTGACCACCATGGTCACGGCGCAAGATGCGCGCATTTTAAAAATAAAATGGCGGGAACACATTTTCATTGCCATTGTACATTATAGTACATAGTGGATAGTGGAGTGTGTGGTCTGATACTTGATAGTAGACAGAGGTTATATTTGAAACATTCCCGGTGCCTTCAACTGTTCTTTACTGTGCATGCACTGACTATTTGATTGCTTAAACGAATAGGCGAGCCTTCAAAAACATTAGTTTCAATGTTTTCATAGTTTTATGATGCAAATATAATTTTTCCATTTACATAACTGATAATACCCCCAATATCTTTTCAGTTGTGGAGGTCGGACCGAAACTGTAATCAGACACTAAACATTGACGAGGACCAATTACTCTACTCTTTATATGATTAATAAAGATCGCTGATTGCTTTTACTAATGTATAATGTTAAAATGAAAGAGAAACTATCGAGACGAAAGAGAAAAATGCACTCATTTATTTATAGTTTTATGTCTTAACAATGATATTCGAAAGCTAATTTTAAAAACTGGCTCTGAATCCTTGCTAAATGATTTGGGAAGGTGCAAGGGCTTAATATGCCTGTAGACATCATTTTCAGTGGGTTTTATGAAGTTTATGATTAGAGTATATTTTGGGACTGAAATAAGCGCAAGACCTTCGACGTTTCTATTCCTACTGTTTTTTTAATTTAGCAAATATACAAACAAATTTTATACTGTCGTAAAGATAAAATATTTAGTTATCGGATAGAGACTTGAAAATTAAGTATTACAATAACCAAGCTAAAATATTCAATGTTAAACTCAAAAATTTTCACGCGTCTATGAAGAAATATTTAGTTCTGCGCGTAGTTTTTTGGTCACATCTACGGCAAATTTTCGCCAATTTTGTTCATAGTTTCAAAATGTTATTTAGTAGACAAATTACTTTCGGACTACATCCATATTGTTTATTTAAGTCTAAAAGAAACAACATTTATTTGACTTCAAAATTGTTCAATCTGAATACGAGCTAATTACGACGAAGGGAGGTCACAACACTGCGCGCAGGAGTGAGGAAAGTGTCCGAAAAATTTAAAGCATATCCAACCTTCAGACATTATGTTACAACTAAAAGCAGCGTATTTTGCCCCATTTTGATCACTATATCAACTCCGATATCCACCAAATTTTTCGGACAGTTGTGAAAGCTCTATTGGAAGGTCGTCGCCAATTTCCAGAATGATCTCATTTAAAGAACTGAAGATAAATAAATCCGAATAACACGACAAAAATGGTCAAATTTGGACGAATTTGGTCAAATTACGCAACTTTTACAGCTACTTTTGCTCCAAAAGCCGCGCACCATCAAATATGGCACCTAGGCGAAACTCACTGATCTTTCCAAAAAGGTATGACAAATTTGGTATTGTGAAAATTCTCACAGTCTCTAGAAAACAGTTGACCATTGTTAATGATCTGGCCCGGCGCGCGCGCGCTACTTCGTAGCTCGTGCCGTCGGGCCATTTCGAGAAGAAAGCGGCGCGCGCTACTTCGAAGAAATTTAGACGAGTAACATCCGTCAAGAAAACAGTGGTACAAAAATTTTTAAAATCCGAGTAAGTTTATTCTTATCGTGCACCCCCTACCTTAATATAATAATATAACCTAGTATAACCACGAGGTAACACTAACTATAGTAATCGTACGAAAAAGCGTAACAGTTCATTAAATAACAGGAAGGGCTGTTTAACTTTAACTTTAAGTTTAAGACGGAGCGGGAGACCCTGGAGCCGGAGGGGCGTCATTTTAGGGGGCGCCAAATCGTCGTTTGAATGTGGGACAATTTGTGGGACAAATCACATCTTGGTAATACTTTTAAGTTACTTACCTTGGCTCCTACTCCTAGGGCTAGGTTCCTCTTTTTGAAAGGACAAGAGATTCAGTGTTATAAAATCAAACTTGGATTCGTAGAACAATTGAAAAATCAGAAAATAACCAATGAATTTCCCGACATTTTAATATTAATATCAGGTCTTTTTTGATTCAGTGGCCCAAATTCCAGTGGGTTACAAGAATAACAAGACTTAGTATGCTCAAGTCAAGGAAAACTGGGAGTTTTTACATATCATGCAGTATAGGTAATTCTCTATTCCTAAACTGAGCGTTTTTGAGTATATAATGTGTATGTTACCTGAATGCCTTCGGTCGAATCTATGGTATTCGGCCAAGTAATCTTAATGTGAGGTCTTAGGATTTCAGTTATAATGTTCTAGTATTAATGCCCCAGACAAGATCTCGAGGCAGCTGAAATAATAGGAAATGAGCTAAATGAAACTGCAGCCAACAGATCTCAATCCAGGGATTACATGATACCAATATCCAGCGAAATCAATTATAATCAATATCATGAAGTGAGGGTACTGGTCAGTGGTTGGGCTGCGGGCAACAATTTGGCCCGAACCCAATGCCAAATTATTTTAGGTCCGGTATTCTTGGTATCATGGTTTTATGGTATGACATTTTTCTTTCGCCAACCCTTGTCCTTGACATTTTTCTTTCTACGGCACAAGAGTCGTGAATCAAGAAAAAATTGTCGTATAATAAGAACTGAGTAGAAATTGCAAAGACCGATTCATAAGACCGTGCATCTAAAAAATCAGGCTCGCTAGATGTATCGCATTGGAAGCATTCCAGCACGATAATTAACCAAATATCGAAAGCTAATTAATCAGCAGTTAATATTGGTTAATATTCGGAGCCGAAAAGTTTTAAAAGTAAGCTGTTCAGATGAAAATCATTATATTCGCTCATAGGCTCCGAAATTTTGAATTTCGACATTGAATTTGCGGCAAGATGTAACTACTCGAAACCGAAACAAAAACAATTCTAAGACAAATGATATTTAACTTCAAACATGGTGATAAAGTTGATTTTCGAATGGTACTGTATGTAAGACGCGATGTTAGAAGGGAGATGGAGTCATAGACTTTTAAAAGGGAAGTTGTTGTAGTATAGTATTATATCATATTGATTATTCATATGTACTAACCTATTCATGATTGTTCTATAGGTCCCTTTTATGATTGATCTAGTTCAAGAAAGTCTACGTGTTTTATTACAACAAGCAATCATTACATCGGTCCTGGAGGAGGAAAATTAATAACGTCACGTTGTCAGCTCTCGTTACTGTAATTGCAGTTACCGATTGGCACTCTGTGAGGCAGGTAAAGGGCATCGACTGTCTGTTTATTATATTTCATTCAAAGAACGTACGGAGTATCAATTGTTTGTCATAATGAGAGGCGGTAAAACTCCTGGGATGTGATGAATGGTGACAAAAAACCAAAACCAAAAATTGTTTAATCTTCCAGCTCTCAAACTTTTGAAGTTTATACTGTCCCTCATTACATCGGAATCAATATAATGGATATATTTCTTTGGTGCACAATAGTGGTGGTATGTCAACAAACTCTGCCCCGTAGCCCTATAGTACTCCGTGCATATTAGTCATGATGCGATGAGGTAAAGTCGAGACTGAAAGCACAAAGACGTTAAACTTATTAAGAGACTACCGGTGCCAATTGCCAAACTTTGAAATTGTTGTTTTTTTGAAAACCGATAAAACTTTGAAGGAGAGCTAAGTTTGAGCTAGAATATGAAACAATTGCACTGAAATTTTTATCTGATGAGGGCGGTAGTAAACTGACCACAGCTATAAATATAACAAACCATGTATGATTATAATCAAACCATATCATTAAAAATAGGGGCCGACATCTTATTCTGACTAGCTAACCCAATTATAACCATCTAAAAGCAGTCGAATAATCAATAGGCAGATCCAATCACGGTGAATATGGTATCGCAGTGGCTGATACGAGAACCAGCCCCTTTCGGACATGGCTCACGTCCGTTATGACTATGTGAACACATGCTGACATGCCGAGAGCTCGAACACTTCTTAATATTATACTTCATAATAATCAGCTACTTACTAAACTGTCATGTACTTTAATATAGAATTTAGAAATTGTAATCAATAAACTGTATTTGTACCATAAAAATAAGACTCTAATTGAACTTATGGACATTTTAAGTTATTCTGTACCATATTATTGGAAACTGTGGAAACTGTGGTCAAAGATTTGGTCGCATCGCAAGAACGAAAAGCTAAAAAGAAATAAAAACACCAAGATCCAATCAAAAGCAATAAACACGCTAATTTAATTTACACCTTCTTCTGAAATGAGGTTGAGGTGGTGTGATTTGTGGTGACGATATATCCGTGTACCAATTTCAATTATCGGAAAATCCACACTTTCTATTTAAATTGATATAATATTTATGGAAAGTTGAAAACCGAGCTCCATGAACGGCCTAGGGCTAAATTTAGTATTTTTTATGCAAAATTTTCATTCCTATTAAGATAATACTATATTGAAATCAAATCCATTCAAAATTCACAACTCAGTGTTAAAAATTGCTGATACATTGTATCATACCACAAATATTAATTATAGTTATCGATGAAAACGTTTCTCTTCGTCAGAATGTTCCGCCATCACAAAGCAGTTTCTCGGAATCTCGTCCTATGCTGATCTCTCCTCTCTCTCTGTATCGTACCTGCGGGCATGGAGAAGTGTTAGGTATGATTACATCAGGGGATATAGAATTATGGGTGCTAGAAAGTACATAGAAGTCGAAAATTCTGACGGACATTACGTGGGTACTGAACTTTTTACATGCAGCGCGCACTCTAGATAAAGTCTGACAAGATATGGAACGTGACCCGGTGACCTGATGCCTTAAGGTTTTAGGTTAAAGGTAGGGACTAGGGCTTTAGGGATTTGGTGCGCTAGGGATTCGGTCTGCGTACACCTAAGAGTCAAATAAAAGTCTCAAAAGAATTTAAAAAGTGTAATTAAAGTTACCTCGACAAAGACACGGGAAGATTATCCGAATCCTCGTCTTCAAGAAATTCCTAAAGCTTGACACAGTCAGGCTGTACACAAAAAAGTTGGAAAGAACGTTGATGTTAATGATTTGGGCGGCTATTCTGTAGAAGACTCCGGAAAAAGGCCCTGTAACCAGCTCTTTATTTTCTACTAAAGGTTTAGCTATAAGGTACACAGTCATGGGAAGACAGTTTACGGTGAACAAAGTTGCAGTAAGAACAACAGTCGTGATTCCTTGCCAGCGTAGACTTTCTTGAGTTCCTCTAACAACTTTCCTTGCTTCTTTTAGCAGTAGAATTGTTGAAACAATGATTACGATGGTTGGAGCAAACAGCACGAGTATGGCTACTGTTGGTGATAGTAATTTCCATATCCTTGCCGAGTAACGATAGGAAGAATTATACACCCTGTAATCGAAGGTGACGTCACCAGGGTCTATAAGAAGATGTACTATTGGAACTGTGAGGAGTGTGAACCAGATCACTGCACAAACCTTGTGTGCTTTTATTTTGGACCAGCATCTTGCTCGGAGGGGATATTTTAGTGCCAGGAGCTTCCCCAATGTCATTGCACTTACAAGAGAGGCTCCAGCGCTAGTGCAAAGGTAACTTATAAAAAACCGAAAGAGGATCGGAGCTCTACTGGAACATTCGCTGTTGAACATGGCTGAAAGGACGCTGGGGAACAAGCTGAACGCTGAGTTAAGCAAGTCACAGGCAGCAATATGCTGGATGAATACTATGTCTTTCGGAGGTGAATAGCGTTATATTTGATGGAAGCAACAAGAATAGTGGTGTCTCCCGCAAATGAACACAATACCACGAGCAGGAGCCACCCCGCATATAAATACCTCTCACTGTCGCTCTTTATACCGAACTGTGTGTAGTTAGAGTAGTTGTACGACATGGTAACGAAGAAAAGGTAAACGGAATACAGATTTGATAAATCAATGTAATAAGGTAATACATAGTTGTTACTTTATTGCTGGAAATGCTTAGTTATTTACTCAAGGTACAGTTACGACATAGGATTCTCATTCTAGAAGTAAAATATAATATAGTCTCCAATATACCTCTATATTTCTAACAATATAGGTTTATTTACAGACCATTTTTGCTTCGGGACGGAGGCAGTTTCTTAAAATAAGTTTTGAGGGTCGCAGAAAGCTGAAATTTGAAAATTTCCTACCGGTAGGACATTTTCAAAATCTTCATCCCACCAAAGTTTTCTCCGGATATACAGGGTCCAGTGCCTTGATGGTGACTTGTGGCACTCTCACCGACCTCACTGATTAGTCATTGGTCAAAAATTCAGTCAAAACCGCGAAATTTCGGTCAAAGAGACGACAGAAAAGCTTTTCTTCACAAATCTTCCGAAATCCCTTTATATTCTGAACATTTTCCGTTTATCGAAGTTTAATTCTTTCGTAATGGAATTTTTAGTACCACAATCGTGTCTTGTGTCATCCTCAGTGACCTTGTAAGATGGTCATTCAAGAAAAATTCGGTCAGAACAGTGAAAGCATTAGATATTTTGAAATCAAGTCTATAACAATTAACAGTAACACAATCATAACTCAGCACAGACGAAATGGCCTTAAATTTGAGATAATGTTCTTTTAACTGAGTCCTTTTTATATCTTTTCAAATTTATCAATCTTAAACAAAATACCAGTATACAGTCCAAGGAGCAACTCTTCAAATTGCTAAATCTACATTTTGCAATATCCTGACATACACCCCTTCATTGTACACACAGCAGTTCCAGTTGATGTGCACCTGCACATGTTACAGTCCATCCTGAACGAGTCCCCAACGTAGTAAACAATCCCATTATGCCGACAAACCGCCACATCATCACCACTACTACACGTCTTCTTCGTGCACGTAACAACCCCATCTTTAGTGCACCTACACTTGTTGCAGTCCATTCTGAATGTGTCTCCAGCGTAGTAAATAACATCATTGTGTCTACAGACCGCTGCAGTCTCACCATCACCACCACAGGCCCTCTCAGAGCACATCACTTCCCCCTTCTTAGTACATCTACATTTGTTACATTCATCCTTGAACATGTCCCCTGCACGGTATGTTTCTCCGTTGTGTTCACACGTTTTTTTCTTTTTTCTTGCAGAGACCACTGACATTAAAACCAATGCTAGTAGGAGGAGTATTGCTGTCTTCATCTTGATTACGTCGCTACTGTGAGAAAGAATGCAATAAATATCAGCGGTTAGTAAGTACAAAATGGTCGAAATTCGAATATTGTGTGATGTTACGATGTAATGGTTAAGGATACAATGTAGTGTAATTTGCTGCTGCTAAATAAACAATTTAATGCGAAGATTGCCAACAATACTGTAATTAACAAGTAGAAGTTAGACCGAAACACACACAAAAGGAATGAGCGAGTTAAATGGAAGAATTAAATGGTTACAAAATTCAGGAATTGAATTTCTAGCAAAGGAATTATATTACCTAATGTAATCGGGATATAAAACGTATCGTTAAGGTTTCGTCTTACCATCTTGTATTTAGACCGCGGCATATCATATTTAGCTGATGTACATATTATGTTTAAGAATATGTACATCTCAGGCCATCCAAATTCCCAACCCCGCGGGGGATCCCTCTGTTGGAAATTCAATTCCTCAATTCAGTAATTTGTTTGTGTATGTTTTATCGCAGTCCTTTTACATTCCTTCTTACAGTAGCGACGTCGGATTACATTGTAACATCATATACTTATTTTAAGACAATATGAGCATGCGTCATTTTTCACAATATTCGAATTTCGACCATTTTGTACTTACTAACCGCTGATATTTATTGCATTCTTTCTCACAGTAGCGACGTAATCAAGATGAAGACAGCAACACTTCTTTTACTAGCATTGGTTTTAATGTCAGTGGACTCCGCAAGAAAAAGGACAAAAACGTGCGAACACAACGGAGAAACATACCGTGCAGGGGACATGTTCAAGGATGAATGTAACAAATGTAGATGTACTAAGAAGGGGGAAGTGATGTGCTCTGAGAGGGCCTGTGGTGGTGATGGTGAGACTGCAGCGGTCTGTAGACACAATGATGTTATTTACTACGCTGGAGACACATTCAGAATGGACTGCAACAAGTGTAGATGCACGAAAGATGGGGTGGTTATATGCACGGAGAAGGAGTGTAGTAGTGGCGATGATGACGTAGCGGTCTGTATGCATAACGGGGTGAGGTACTACGCTGGAGACACGTTCTGGAGGGACTGTAATAAGTGTAGGTGCACATCAACCGGAACTGCTGTGTGTTCAATGAAGGGCTGTTATCCTGAAATAATAAAATGCGAAACTGAAGAAGATTTTGAGATTTGAACAGTGCTCCTTGCGCTGTATAATACTGGCATTTTGTTTTGATAGATTAAATTTGTGAGGTATAAAGTGGACCCACTCTCAGTTTAAAATATTGGATTTCATTTCTCCCCAGTAACGATTAAAATAATTAATTTCTGAACTCAGTTGAACAACTACCTACTGTTCTACATCCACATTTACTACCGTAGTAGTACCACTAAAGTAGTACTACTGAAGTAATAAGGAAGTAATATTTCATTTACAATTGTTATAAAATTATCAGTTATTATAGCTCTATAGCGATTTTTGATCGATCTGCGGGCGTGAGAACTATCTTATTTCACAATATAGACCCCTGGTAAGCAGAACTGAGCTTCACCGCCCAGGAGATGGCTCAATACCAACTAGCATTATAAAATTGTTATAAAAAAAGTACTCACTTCAATAGCAAATATCTTAATGAAGGAGCAAGCTCAGAAAACTTTCCGGTAGATTTTCGGAATGCTTAAAAGATTATATAACAGTCTAACCTCAACATGACCTCGAATTTTGAATTAAATACTTAATTGTGTAAAATCGACTCGAAAAGTTGTTATTTTGTCAAGCATCAAGTTCAAAAACGCCTAATTTTATGACATCGTCATCATCAAGTGATGATAATTACGTCAAAATATTTTTCATATAATTTTAGCTACAGTTCAAAGTTCTTCTTCTTCTTCGTAGGGGGCTGTGGTCATTATAAATCAAGAGGCTTGCATATAATGAACATATTGACACGGGTGCAGAGTTGAGTCTGTACGGAACCTACTATTGGATAGATCGTGACCACTTTAAGATAGAGCATTGGAGCCCTGTGCTTACCCCAGTAAAATATTAATTAGTGGAGAAAAAAGTTAAACTTTGTTCTCTCCGCATTTAGTGAATAGTTTTGTTGCTTGTATGAAGCCGATGATCCTTGGTAGTGAGAACTTGTCCACATATGTCTGTCACACTACTTAGTGCTGGCGTGTATTTTGTGCACCATTTCAGGATTAGACAGGTTCCTGTTAGCATGGTATATATATCTAACATTCATCTAACTTATGATTATGAGGGAATATATTTTGCTCTTGAATAACTGTGTTGAGAGTTATTTTAGTTTCTGTAGCGATAAATTAAAGTACCTCTCATTTTTTCAATTTAGAAGTTGAAGACATTAAACACACTAAATTTTAAAACTCTTTTACAGTTTTACACGAAAAATATTACAGATTTATAAATGAAAAAATTATACTTTTATCGTTCTTTATAAAGAAACCATAAAAGTCAATCGCACATTGTACAATGTACAATATGCAATGTACAATATACAATATACAATGTAAAATATACAATGTACAATATACAATGTACAATATACAATGTACAACATACAATGTACAATATACAATGTACAATATACAATGTACAATATACAATGTACAATATACAATGTACAATATACAATGCAATATACAATGTACAATGTACAATATACAATATACAATGTATAATGTTCAATATACAATGTACAATGTACAATGCACAATGTACAATGTACAATGTACAGTATACAATTTACAGTGTACAATATACAATGTATAATGTACAATGTACAATGTACAATGTACATCAGGATACACAACTGTCTTCCTTTTCCACTCTACATGCCTCTACAAAACCTCCTGGTGCACATAGCTCTCCCTGTTTTCGTGCACCTACAATTGTTACACTCGTCCATGAAACTGTCCCCCGCGTAATAAGTCACCCCCTTGTGCTCACACGTTACACTGGCAGCACAGGCCATCTTAGTGCAGATAGCAACCCCGTTACGGAGACACCGGCACCTGAATTATTTAAAAAGTTATGCAACCATACCAGCATGATACGGCTTTCAAGTTATTTTAAATAGTGATCATTGAATTGATTTACCCTATTTTCATTGTAATAAATGGCATGAAATTAAAATGTTGTTAGACTGACTTGTTACACTCGTCCAGCCAGGAGTCACCCGGAGAGCACGTGTCTCCTTGTACGGTCAGCACGGCTAGTGATCCAAGGAGGAGAAGGAGGGTTAGCTTCATTGTTTCTGTTATACTAAGGAGAAGTTGTGGTTTTGTTAGGGTTATAACTTTGTAAGGTTTTAGTATGAGAAATTGTGAGGGCAGTGGGCAAAATATTGTAGTTTGCACCATATTTTGCTTTTAAAATTGAGCTGGGAAATTCGTTTATTTGATAGTTTAAATGATGTGTGCAAAATCGCAAAATATGTGCGAACGAGTCTGCATTTTCATTATGAACGATCTTAGAAATTATGATGCAATATATGGGTGGTAATATGGGTGGTAAGCACCGCTTATTTAAATGTCGGTTTTTATAAGCAATTTCTTAGGTCCTGTAATTTGGTCTGTAAAAAAGAGGTAAATCCGTTGACACCTAGACTAACATAAAACAAAAATAATCTCAACATCAAAGTTCAAACTAATTTCGTGTAAAGGTGAAATAAGAAATATGAAATTGCCTCACTCGATCATAATTTCTGTGGTTATTTATAACGGCACAAAACAAGTAATTAACGATGAAGGAGTTGGGTGGAGGTGGAACGGAAAATAATTGTATTATTTTCCGGTCTTAATTGTATCAAGGGTTTCTGCAAGGTACGGGGTTATCAATTTCTTATCGTAATTTACCAACGAGGGCAACTTCCCTGCAGGCCTCGTGATGTGAATCAAATTATTAAACTGATAAGAGTTGTGAACTAAAATTTTGATTTGTTTATCCCGGTTCACCTTTTCTAAATTATGATAAGTTCTATTGTTGGAGCTTCAATTTGACATCTGATAACGGGTGAGGAAATTAAAGAATTTGTGCAAAGATATGAGATTTTTTCCCATGCAAATCATATTTTGCAAATACCCTGATAAAAATACCCAAATACCCAAATACCCTGATATGACTTAAAATTTATTAAACTTAAAATTTAAAAGATGTCGACCATGTTTATAGGTTGGTATTTACTATTTTATCAATAAATTGGAGTCAGGAATGAGGAAGGCAGAATTCGACTTCAGATTACTCAAAAGAGCGTTAATCGCGGTAGGGAACTTTAAATTTTGTAAATTTTTCTAATGAAGGCGAATGCTTTTAAATTTAGGCTAATTGTTAAATAAGTGAGACGAGGTTTTCGGAAATAGTAACTAAAATCGATAATCGTTGCAGCTTTAACGTTAAACAAACTAACAAATAACTAAAACACTCAAAGTTAAACAGCAAAAATGTTATTAAAACGAAGTTTGAACTTTTGAATAAAGTTTCACTTATAAGCGTTTATTTATGAAAACTTAAAATAACTGTCACGAGTCAAACTGAAATTAGATTTAAATATAAATATAATTGTTCATGTCCCTCCCGAAATCCAGATCTAATATAGTAATCATCTCTCGACGAACAGCTGTCCAAACTCCAAATTATACCTGCTTCCATCATTCTTCTAGTCTAATTCTCTGAAGTAAAGGATGTTACCAAAACATTCATTATAATTACTTAAAAATTCAACATATTGTAGCTTAATACATTTATTCTTTTTGTCTGTCGGACCGCCCACGTGTAAATCAGATAAAAACAAAGGGTGTATACTGTATAGGAACCATAGTAACGAGGAGGGAAAGTGCACTTGCAATGATTATTGTACCGAAATCTTGATCGGTTTTGTGATTATTACGTTATACGTTTAGGGTGTTTAGGATATTTTTGATGCTATAAAAACTGCAACTTTCAAAATATACTATTAGCTTCCTGATCCCTTCGACCACGGGCTTTCTAGTTCATAATATAATTCGAAAGATTCTGTTTGTATGTACGACCGTCGACCACCCACGTGCAAATTAGATGAAAAACATAAATAAGAAGTTAGGTAAAAGCAAAAAGTTGCATACGAACAGTTTTGGAGTCATCGTTGTTAAGTAAGCCGAAAAACCGGTCGAAAATAAGCCGTTTGTTAAAATTCTAAAAAATACGTGGAATACGTTTGATTATATTACTGAGGTATTATTAGTTATTCGTTAGCTACTCATAATTGCCAACAAAAAGTGAAAATAAAACTTCGGCAGGCCCAGAACCCGGGTGCTGCAGATTAAAAGTGACGCCCCAATCGACTAATCCACGAGGTCTTGTAGTACAGTAACATATTATTTATATCTATAAACTCGCTTTTTTAGCGCGTTCCTGCTAAATGCTCATATTTAATGAATCGATGGTCGAAAGATTTGAACGAAGTACGGCGTACGCATGTCGCATATAAACACTTTTGAGAAATACGTATTCGTATGCCGTACGTTTATAAGATACGCTACATAGGTAATTAACATCCTTGGTTGGGGTGCGCACATGCACGTGCAAAGATTGTTGGAACGGCATTTTGATCGGTTTTTTGGTAATTATACGTTGTGTTTAGACTGTTAGAGTGTTTTACATTTAAGCATTTACATCGACTGTATCTTCGGTTCTTATGGATATATTTTTGATGCGATAAAAACTCACTACCAAAGAATACTATTACTAATACTTTCCTCCCTCTGACTTCGGGCTTTCTAGTAATAGTACAGACAAATCCGTCTGAAAAAATCGATCTGCTGACACACGAAGCTTTCAGAGGATTTTTGACGTTTTTGAGTTCCATTAGGTGCCCTTTATGGCTGACCAACTTTTCCAAACTTTTCCACTTGTCTTAAGGCCACTTTTTGCCACTTTACCACTTTTTACCACCTTTCTTGTTTGTCGAATATCTTTAGTTGTGAACATCGTAAAAGGTTGCGGATCAATCGAGTGTGTTCATATTATCAGGAAGAAAAACTTTTGTTCAAACAATTTTTACGTCAGATAATAAGTTAATTGGATAATTATCAATTAACTAATTAGCAAAATTCTAAAAATTTTTTATTGGCTTAAAATGATCGGAATAGCTTGAAACACGGAGAAAAGTATTTTTTAGAAAAAATTTGAAAATTTTTCACTTACATTTTTTTTCGAGACTTAGAAAAAATTTCGAAAATTCAAAATATTTTTTCCGCCAAATGTGATCAAACCGCATGAAACACGGAGAAAAATGCCTTTCAAAAAAACTTAGTGAATTTTTCGTTTCAAGAATACTTAAATCGCCAATATTTGTAGTTGGAGTTCAGTAAATCTCGGCAGATTTTAGTAATCAGGAATTACTAAGTGAAGAGGTCTGAAACTGAAAAACGTTAACCATACGATCGCGCGGCGATATAAGAGTTTCATAAACTAATTTTCACAGAAACTGCACCAATGGCACAGTCAAGATCGAAACGATAGCCTGCTGTACTGTCATTTTATTGATTTCAATGATGAATCAGTGGGGTTAAGATAATCACATTTGTAATAAATAAACATCTCTGTACCGTCAATTGTGCTAATCTAAAGCAGCCTACCTGTATTACCAGACCTCTTCTTTTCCTCGACAATCAAACCAAGTTGTTCATATCGCATTTGGTGGGTGAAGTAAGTAGTAATGCGCTTAGTCAATAAAGACACCGTGATTTTTATTAAAAGGAGATGATGAAGCAAGTATTCATAACACAAAGAAGAATGGTCGGTGGGAATTGGTACCCACTTAAATCACCTTAACACAGTGCCCTCAGTAATCCATCCTGTCATTAAAATTATTTGTTATATAGTATAGTGTTGAAAGTATTGAAACTAATACATATCGAGCTGTATTCAATCAGACTACGACACAATACGTGTATATTATATGGCTCTTAATGACTAATGAGGTTTATGTAACGCTTTATACCGTGAGAAACCCGGTATAGAGACGTTTTAAAGTTTATCACGAAAACGTATACTTGGCCTCATGGCTCATTTACAGTTCGAAGAAGGCAAGAACAGATCAGGGAAACTAAGGAACAGCCAGGTCCAGGAAGCAAGTGTAAATACACCTTCCAACATCAACTGTGACTTGTTTTGTATTGTTCTGCATACCGCTTCATTTACTATGCTGGATCGGTGGTTACCTCAAATCACCCCCATATGTCAGGGTCGGCTAAACGTAAAATCAGCAAGGGTAACATACTGGCAAGGGTAAGATGTAGATACGAATGACGGGCAAGGGGTAATAAAAAACCAGTAATAATTAATTCAGTGAAATGTTCCACGAGAGTCAGGATATTTTGGAAATTGCTAATAGAGACAGATCCTGATCAGGAAGGATTGTTAATGTTATTGAGGGTGTTGATTTGAAATCCGGACGTCGTGAGGTAAAAATACAGGTTCTTCCCGTAGGATATTCGGGGCCATGATGATCAGCTCAGGATTAATGTGGAGTTGAAAATTTAAGCTTTCTGGTCTTTTCTCGCCTTCTTTGAGCTGTCAAAGAGCCATGAGGCCAAGTAGACGTTTTCGTGCTAAACTGTTAAACCTCTCCATACTGGGCCTCTCACTGGAGTAACGAGAAGTGTACGGTATAGAACGTTTCATATACCTCATTAAGGGCCATAATATAATATACACGTATTGCATTGTGTCGTATTGTGATTGAATACAGCTCGATATGTATTACTACTTACATCACCCACCAAATGCGATATGAACAACTTGGTTTGATTGTCGAGGAAAAGAAGAGGTCTGGTAATACAGGTAGGCTGGTTTAGATTAGCACAATTGACGGTACAGAGATGTTTATTTATTACAAATGTGATTATCTTAACCCCACTGATTCATCATTGAAATCAATAAAATGACAGTACAGCAGGCTATCGTTTCGATCTTGACTGTGCCATTGGTGCAGTTTCTGTGAAAATTAGTTTATGAAACTCTTATATCGCCGCGCGATCGTATGGTTAACGTTTTTCAGTTTCAGACCTCTTCACTTAGTAATTCCTGATTACTAAAATCTGCCGAGATTTACTGAACTCCAACTACAAATATTGGCGATTTAAGTATTCTTGAAACGAAAAATTCACTAAGTTTTTTTGAAAGGCATTTTTCTCCGTGTTTCATGCGGTTTGATCACATTTGGCGGAAAAAATATTTTGAATTTTCGAAATTTTTTCTAAGTCTCGAAAAAAAATGTAAGTGAAAAATTTTCAAAGTTTTTCTAAAAAATACTTTTCTCCGTGTTTCAAGCTATTCCGATCATTTTAAGCCAATAAAAAATTTTTAGAATTTTGCTAATTAGTTAATTGATAATTATCCAATTAACTTATTATCTGACGTAAAAATTGTTTGAACAAAAGTTTTTCTTCCTGATAATATGAACACACTCGATTGATCCGCAACCTTTTACGATGTTCACAACTAAAGATATTCGACAAACAAGAAAGGTGGTAAAAAGTGGTAAAGTGGCAAAAAGTGGCCTTAAGACAAGTGGAAAAGTTTGGAAAAGTTGGTCAGCCATAAAGGGCACCTAATGGAACTCAAAAACGTCAAAAATCCTCTGAAAGCTTCGTGTGTCAGCAGATCGATTTTTTCAGACGGATTTGTCTGTACTATAAGTATATAAAATTGGAACTTAAGCAGTGAACTTCGGTTAGATAACTGTAAACTTTTGCACAACTTTTAAGTTTAATGTCTTAAAACTTAGCTGAGTTAGTTTATCAATATATAACTAACTCTATGATATTCACCTTCATGTATCCAGGAGATTTCGAGGCCGGAGGGACTATCCTTGAATTCGGTTCCTTTTCGTAGAGAGTACTTTTTGGAGAAGGATTCGTATGTTATACCTCCACAATCTAGTGGGACAATATTGTATTTATGACAAGGTTGACTCTTATCAGAGATTCTGCCTGATAAATTATCTAATCGATATGATTAATGTAATATATAACCGCAAGTATGAACTCACCAGATCGTTTGAGACATTCGTCCTGAGCCACCAAAAGAGTACTGTACTTGGCGGTTCCAGCACTGTAACGGCTCAGAAATTTTCCAAATTTCTTTCTCCAAATTCCTTCAAATAAATAAATGTATAACTTCTCACAACCCAGAGTACCATTCAAAAAAGTTGTCACAATTCTGATGCACGGCTATCATTATTAGTAATAGGGCGGGCGCGATCGACAGCATAGTTGGTTCGTGAGTCGAAAAGTGCGTGAAGTGCGTTATGATTTTTTCGTGCGTTCAAGTGATTTAAAGAGCGTTAAAGTGCGTTTGCCTTAAATAGTTAAATCTTGCGAGTGATCCTAGGTGTGGATAAAAATTATCCAACCTTAATAAGCTAAACTACAACGGCCAGGTAGCGTAGTTGGTTGATCATCGGATTTGTAATCGTAAGATTGCGAGTTCGAATCCCACTGCCTGCCTAGTCGTGGGGTGAGCGTCGTTGACGCTCTGCTAAGGATCCCGAGTGGTCTATGTAGCCCCACGGTTCACTCAGCCGAATGCTCGAGAAATCGGGTGTGAGGGTTAAATGAGGAGCTGTGCTTGATCAACACAGCGAAGCCTCGGGCGAAGAAAGTGTGGCATAGTGCCTTAACCGTTGCTGGCCTTAGGAACGATCCTTCGGCTTCTTGTAAAGCTCTTCCTTGAAAGTGCTGGTTTACATTGTAATGCAGGTAATGCCGAAATAAAATAACAAAGGTGGTCGACTCATTCGATGGCCTTGTTGCGTCGCAACGAATCCTCATAAGATAAGATAAGATAAGCTGTTCACTGGCAAAAGAACTAAACGTTATTTAAATGATTATAAATGATTATCACAATTGATATTCACCTTCATGTATCCAGGATATTTCGAGGCCGGAGGGACTATCCTTGAATTCGGTTCCTTTTCGTAGAGAGTACTTTTTGGAGAAGGATTCGTATGTTATACCTCCACAATCTAGTGGGACAATATTGTATTTATGACAAGGTTGACTCTTACCAGAGATTCTGCCTAACACATTATCTAATCGATATGATTATTTCAATATATATCTGCAAGTATGAACTCACCAGATCGTTTGAGACATTCGCCCTGAGCCACCAAAAGAGTACTGTACTTGGCGGTTCCAGCACTGTAACGGCTCAGAAATTTGCCAAATTTCTTCCTCCAAATTCCTTGAAATAAATATTTTTATAGCTTTACACAACCTGCAGAGTACCATTCAAAAAAGTTGTCACAATTCTGATGCACGGTTATTATTATTAGTAATAGGGCGGGCGCGATCGACAGTATAGTTGGTTCGTGTGTCGAAAAGTGCGTAAAGTGCGTTATAATTTGTTCCTCTGATCTCCCTCTCCCTCTCCCTCCCCTCTTCAGGCACTTCAGACTCTGGTTCTTTGAGCATCTCCGGCGATCCTAGGGCGCAACTGTCGTTTTGAGAATCCGAAATGACTAATCAGATCACGTCACTGATTGGGAGCCTATTAATGGCCTGTTAAGGTGTGGGAAATGGGTGCAACTGTTGAGTGTTGGTAGGCCTATAAGAAGAAGGTCAGCGGTTTGTCGAAGGTCAAATGTCAGTGTAAAAGTTGTGGCCTTAGGATGTGCACGAAGGTTCATCTTATTTCATTATGTGACTCGTGTAAATGAGCCATTAATTCTTTATTACGAACACTCGTATCCAAATTTTATACATTTTGTACGATGATTATGATTGAAAACTTGAGTTGATTTCTAAAACTTTTAATCTTTCCTAAAATGTCTCTACCTTGTTTGTCATATTTGGAATAGAATCATATAGTTCACAACTTTCAAATACACACAAATTCACTTATATTTGCAATTCACCAAGGCCCACCAACGTTCTGCAAAATTTGTAGAACTAATATAAGTATACCGAAATCATTCCACTTTTGGTGGTGGCTGATTACCGTCTAGAACCAAAGTTATTTGGGATGGGTCCTTTCAAGCCACCCCCAGTAATGAATGAGCTCCAATCACTACAGTATGATAAGGGTTAAAGTGATTTAAGAGCGTTAAAGTGCGTTTGCCTTAAATCTTGCGAGTGATCCTAGGTTTGGATAAAATTAAAACGACCTTTATAAGCTGTTAATTGGCGAAAGAACTAAACGCTATTTAAATGATAATTTAAAACGATTAGCACAATTGCACTGCTTAAATTGAATTCAAGGAATCATTGTTTAGTTTTTTACATCGCAGCACTATATTATGTTTATAATTAGGAAGTAAGGAAGATAGTATTTTTCTTACCAACGCAGTCGTCAATTTTTGTAGAACCATCAGCTAAAACTTTGTCCTCAGGACAATCAGAACATGAAGAAGCTCCAGCAGCAGTGTTCTCTCCACATTGCTG
This sequence comes from Bolinopsis microptera, assembly GCF_026151205.1. Taxonomy (NCBI): domain Eukaryota; kingdom Metazoa; phylum Ctenophora; class Tentaculata; order Lobata; family Bolinopsidae; genus Bolinopsis; species Bolinopsis microptera. Next base: position 4,231,481 of record NC_087079.1, on the reverse strand, counting down.
ACATCCACTATCCGTCATGTATCCTCCAGCCGAGCAGGGAGCTGTAACAAATACCATTAGCAGTGCAAAAAAAACCAAACGCTATTATTAAGGGGAGATACACCAAAAACGTTTTTGCTCCGAACATCGATTTTATTTTATATTATGGTTAATTAGACAAAAAGAATAAGATTGCACACCTTCAAAATTTTCTGAAAATAGTCCCTCATCGAGAAAAAAATGTTTTTCTTTTTTCGAAAATTTTTAAAATTTGGAGAAGTCTGTCACTGTAATAGTAATACCGATAGTTCGGCCATTTTAAAAGTTTTTTGGCTGATTTTTTTAACTGAACATTATTTACAATCCGTACAAGAAGCCCTTCAAAAGATTGTATACTTAAAATATAGATAACGAAGTTACAAACCAAACAAGGTCGAGAGAAGCAAAATTGAAATTTTTGTAAAAATCAAAGTTGTATATTTTACCATTCACCCAGGTCATAAAATATCGCTTCAAAAATTCTTGTGAGTGTAGCTGATGATCATATTCAACTTTTCGGAACAGAATTTCTCTCAATTTTGAGTTTTAAGGTATGAAATGTGGCCCCAAACGACTTAGTAAAATTCATCGTAGAAAAGGGCCAAACATGGCAGATTTAAGGCTTAAAATGCCTATAACTCAAAAAGTATCAGTTTTTTTGAAATAATTTTTACAGAATCGTAATCAACTTGAAAAGACGAATCTTTTAGTACCAAATTTATAATATTTTAAGACACAAAATTTGTAAAAAAATGTGGAAAATTGTTTAAGACAATTTGTTTTCTAAAATCACCTATTTGGTACTAAAATATTCGTCTTTTGATAATCTAAAATGATTATCACAATTGCACTGTTTAATTGAATTCAAGGAATCATTGTTTAGTAATTGTTCATATCGCATCATTATATTACGTTCAATGTTTATAAGGAAGAGAGTATCTTTCTTACCATAAACGCAGTCGTCAATCTTTGTAGAACCGGCAGCTGAGACCTTGTCCTCAGGACAATCAGAACATGAAGAAGCTCCAGCAGCACTGAAAGTGTCCTCTCCACATTGCTGACATTCGTGTCTTGGTGACATGGCGCTTCCAGCCGAGCATGAGCGATCTGTAACAAACATTATTGTTATAAAGTACTTAGTACTTCGAGTACTTTGAGTAGGTTTGGCTGGGATCATAGTTGGTTCGTGCGCACTAAACGCACTTTTAAAACTAAACGCACTTTACGCACGAAATTTTTTAAAAACGCAATTTCATATCTGTTTCTAACAAAACAGTGCGTGGGCACGGAAAAAATGGAGGAACTTGTATATATCCACCGTAATGTACGCAATATCAGTGCATCTGAAAATCGACTGGTGCAGCTGCACGTGGTAGTTTCTTTTACACTACCCTAGTAAGATGCAGGAATGAAGAATTTTGTCATTTTTTAATTCGTAAACCTCGTAATGTAAAGGCAGACGCACGTAACGCACTTTACCGCACTTAAACGCACGAAAAAAACTTCAACCAACTATGGCTGGGATCGCTTCAGGACAACAGTATCAAGTACATCCTCCTATCACTCCGCTGGGGTCTTTTACTTTATAACTCTTACCTATAGTAAGTACCATTCACTTGTGCGAAGAATTATTTGTTTCCACTTTTTTTAAATTGCGGAAATGAAGTCACGGTGATGACCATTTAAAATTTCTTGTCAGGAGCCATCGCTAGCTGCCCCTTATTGAACCGTTGCAAAAATGCAGATATACAGAAACTGGCCGGGGGGGTCTCAGCGCATATTCACAGAAAACGAGAACGGTACATGATCATTCATGTATGGAAAATCCTACATGGCAGATGCCTGGATACCCAATTGATGTTAACATTCAGTTCTCAGAAACACTCAGACATCCCCAAAAAGGAGCTGAGTTGTCCCGAGTCTAGCCAGCAGTCAGCGTGATCAAAGTCAAACGCTGTACGAAAACTCATATGCAGTAATCGGGCCTCGATGGAAACCCGCCAACTTTACCTATTTTGTACTTTCCCTCATATAACAAGTCCAACAATAATGTGTTCTAATTTTGTGACGAAAATAGTGGAAGAAAGGAAATGGCACGCCACACCAATTACTGTAATCGACGAAACTTTACAAAACTCTCAGGGAATCTGGCCCATATTAGTAATCCCTGAAATTTAAAAAGATTCTGACATGAATGATTATAATATGATAAGAGAGGAACTGAAATGTTTTACAGAACACCCCTCCCCTCTACTTATAGTGGAATTCCGCGAACTTACCTAAATGAGAGTATAGACCAATATACAACAATTTATCTTTTTTTTCCCCGAATATTTGAGGTAAGACAAAGTTTGTCTTCTCGCTGCATTTTGCGTACTTTTCAGTATCAAAGTGCAGGCTGTACAAAACTTTTCTTTCGTTCTTGATGGTGACTCTGTCTGCTGTTTTCTCCACTCTAATAATAATTATTGATTTATTACAGGAATATTTAATTTATAAATTGTAGTATTTATAATATGCAAACGTTCCGAAAATTTAAAACGTCTCCAATAAATATATAAATTATTAAATGGATTTAGCTGACATCATAAAAAACATCTTAATTTCTGTGACTCTAGCAGTGTTGAAGGTCACTATTCCAAACTCACACAAAGATAATGTATCTTCCATCAGGTTCACATTTTATAGCATCTTCGTTCAATTTAAAGAAAGTATACACTCCTAGCTGATTTGGATTTGCACCATGAGCACCACACCAGATGTGCCCATTGCCCTGGAGGATATGTTGTATTTGTTAGTTTCGTTAACTAAGGGATAATGATAAATATAAACTCTACATTAAGTTGATTTAACACCTAAGATGAAAAGTACGGGCTAGTCGTACCTAGTTGCATATACTAAGCAGCCGGATGACAACTAACTAAATTACAAAATAAACTTGATTATATAATAATTAATTCGGCTTAACGAACACACAGCATGGCCATGAGCCACATTAACGTTATTAAAATTGGAAAACGCACCTTAGGAAAAAAACTGACTATCGAGTTGGCACCCTTCGTGATACCGACTGACGCACTCTCACTTCGGAGGATAAGCCTAAACCAACCCTTATATACTCCGGCTATGCAATGTTGGCTGACGAAGTACCTTTCCACCTTTCTGAGGTTGCTGTCGGTGGGAATTTCCAACAGGCCATAATAGGGCACACGCTTCCACTCACTTATACCATTACCTGTGAAAATAAAATAAAATTAACTGTGTGGCTATAAAGAACATATCTCTGGATAAACGCTTACCTCAGAAGTCAGATCCGTAAAAAGTGCTTAAAGCTATAAAGGCCATTACAAGTAATTAAGGGATGAGTCAATGACAAGGGATGAGTTAATGACAATTTGTACTTTTACATAAGAGCATAAGGACAGCGGCACATATCAATATTATAAGTATAACAATATCATCATATAAGCGAGCAACACTGAGGGGATTTGAAACCGATCAGGGGATTTTTGTATGAATTGTTTATCAATTATAGTTAAGTAAGACTCACTGTTCAGTTCCTTGCTGTAGTCAATGCAATCTTCACAATCACAGGTTGAGCCGCGGCACCACCCAGACGGTGTACAGCATAGCTCTTCGCTGTCAGGATTACACTGAGCAGGGGTACCGTCAGCGAGGGGAAAGTTTTCTCCACATCTCCTATCTTTTCTCCAAGCTGGAATGGAAAGCTTTTGAATATTATGAAATTTCCAAAAATGGAAGGCCATAAATAATTAATGACAAAAGCAAGCGACTGTTTTTATTCGTATTGCAATTAGCTTGATAAGATTGGATTAGTAACTTTTTGATATGCGCTGAAAACTCTAATTCCCAATAATTTATTATCAAAGTTTCAATATGTAAGCATTATCTGAATCTTTTCCTACCTTTTTCAGAAACTGCTTTGGCTGCCAAAAGCGCCAAAGTAGCAATCACAACGATATTCAGAGAAAATTTCATCCTGGTAAAACTATATTAAAATAAATTCGATTCAAACAAGTGATACTAGAGGTGGTGATACGAAGTATATGAAGTATAGGAGACGATAACTATAACCAGCGATATATTGCCTTAAGTGACGCTATTATAGTAATAGTATTATACGTGGTAGGATAGAGCACAACAAGCCAACCGAATCAAGGTTATTTTATATGTTACACAAGGTAAGTTGAACAAACTCTAAAAAGGACGTGAGAGCCCTTGCATGAGCCATGCTGGACAGCGATGTAATACGGATAATTTATCTAGCATAAAGCGGACTTGGCTCCGACCTAGTACTATCTTACTATAACAGTAAAACGCAATCTTGGAAGTGAGATTGGTTTGATTTGCAAGCTGTTATATATACAGCCTCTCCAGTCTCAGCATCAGTGCAGATCACGTGTTTCCTTCAGCCCATACCCGTAATTCTATTTGTCTCGGGTTTGTAGAAATCTCTATTTTCACACCAACACGATCATTTATTATAATTTATTATTCATTATTATACTATTATTATATTATTATACAGTAAATTAAGCTCAGCGTTTGTGCTAAAAACATAATCAGCGCTCGAGAAGTTATGTCAATCTACTTAATTTTTGCAGTCCTGTTAAAAGTTGAGCTACAGACGAATATTGTGGAACATTAGTATTCAGACTTGTCAGTTTTTATTAGCAACCGGAGCTTCTAGGAGGAAAATACAACAAATTCAATTAATTTCGATGTGAAAAGTGTTATGTTCGTTAATCATTAACAAAATTCTGTATTTTATAAAATTATAAGCTGAGATGTAAAATTTCGACCCTGATCCTGTCTGGTGATCTACAATGGCTTCGAAAATCTTGCGATTTAGTGCGATTTTTGTTTGGCTCAAACTCCTTATCCTCCTTCGTCTTACTTATCCAATTTACATCTTTACTTAATAGTCGCAAGTCGGTCTCGCAGTGCTTCGTCCTCGAAATAAAATACTTTATTTCTTATTTGCTGAACTTGTAAAAAAACTGACGTGGACTTGACTAAGAATTACAATTGGAATTATAGGGGTCGGCAATTCCAGGAGGGGAATTCATGGGCCATTACTCGATGAGCTGAAGTCCGTATTATGGCTTTGCTTTGGTTAACTAGCTTTTGAAATATTGGATATACTGTAGGGTTACCTAATTATCATTATATAATTGTTTCATGAAATCAACTCGTTTCATTGAAGGCAATTGTGACTACATACGTCATGATCATGATTGAAAATTGAAATGATACCAGGATTATTGACTGATGTTAAATACCTATAAAATGTTGTGATTTTTTTGTCTGATCAATTAGATATACATTATCGGACGTTATTCGACCGGACATTGCATGAACGGACATAATTTTGAAGGGATATTAAAATGAACACTCCAAGGCATTTTTCAAATGTATTTAATTTAACTAGGTACCTTGTCAGACCTTATTTAAACGGAGTACATTAAAATGAACGCTAGGGCTTCCAGCATCCAATTGATGTCCGTTCAAATAAAATCCGATAAGGTATATCATTTTACATTCAACTATTTCGCAATACTAAGTAAGTAAGTAACGTAGTGTAACACAATCATACAAAAGTGCACTTTTACAATATCGGAATTTAGTATTAAACTAAATCATAGGTCATGCATAATGATAAATCCTCCAAAAAAGCTCAACAATCTTGCAGCCGCACAGTGCAGGTTTCTTCAAACATAAATACATAAAATCAACAAAAAATTTCAAATACATCTTTCGGCAAGCGTATTTGTTTGACAGTTTGACAATTGATCATTGGATCATTCATCTGCATATCTTGGTTCCACATATCACGATATAAGATTGTACGAATGAGAATCAGCTCCGTTTTCTCGAATTGTAACCCTGTTTTTGCTTGGGAAAGAAGCGGAGGAGTTGTACAGGAGATTGTGTTCCGTGAAATGATTGTTCAGATGTTGTTCCAGCGATTTTCTGTCCCCGATCCTGAAATATTTACAGTAAACTTGCTTTTGTTATAAACTCTACTTGCAAAAAGTTGAGTTTGGCTAACTTTAAGCTCATCTCAAAACTCATTATGTATCTTCACTAATCTGTAATAACGAGTACTTCACATTGATTACAAAAGGAACAAACCTTGTAAAAACAGCTTATAAAAAGTATAAAATGAACTGAGATTACCATGTTTTACAAATGAGCACTCTTCCTACAAGAAGAGATTGAAATCAAGCAAAAGTACATACGATGACGATGCTTCAACTCTAGACAACTTACTTGACTTCACCATGAATAGTATTCAAAACGGCAGGAAGGTGATACTAGCAGGTGATTTCAATGCAAGGACCGCAACCTTGAACAACACCATCGAGGAAGATACTGAAGCATTATCTGCTGCAAACCCATTTAGCCAACGCAGCCACCCCTGTCTCAATGATCGTTCTAGCAAGGACCACATGGTTAATCCTAGAGGAAAGTTACTCCTTGACTTTCTGGCCTGTGCAAATCTAACCATCCTAAACGGCAGCGTACTTGGCGATTCCTTAGGGGAATTCACATCGGTGAATTATGGCGGAGCTAGCGTTGTAGACTATGTTGCTGTAGGAGCTGACATAAAAGCGATCGTTAAGAGTTTCAGAGTCCTTGATTTGAACAAATTCTCCGATCACAAACCCTCTGTCACAACACTTAGCCTAAGACACAACATAACCCTTTCAGAAGAAATACTGCGTGACCTCGAGGACGCGCCCAGGAAGTACAAATGGCCATGTGAGGATAATGCTGAGCTCAAATTCTTGCTAGCTATGGGTGACCCTAGTATAAAGGAAAAGACGGAAACTCTGGCTACAAGTTCATGCAAAACCCCTCAAGACGTTCTTAACCTTAACAACCAAATTGTTGAGCTGTATCATCAAGTTGCTGAACAAGTGATGCCCCGAAAAAACGCCTCAAGTCGTCAGAAAGGGCCGAGACATAATAAATATGGTAGCACCAAAAAGAAGAGTCGAATGAAGCCAAAAATGGCATGGTTTGACAGTGAATGTATCCGTCTTAAGAGGACACTCAACATTCTAGCAAAAAAGTATGGAAGATCCCCATTGGACAAGCTCCTCAGGGACTCTTATTACGACACTCGGCGACAATATAGAAAGATGATCAGACATAAGCGATCAGAATTCTTTGAGAAGCTTTGCAAGGACATAGAAACAGGGAACAACATCTGCTGGAAATCCTTCAAAGCTCTTAAAAATACAAAATCGCCTGCAACCAGTCTTGATATCAAGACATATGCCTTCGATATGATCAACTTTTGCAAGTTCTTCAGTGAACTTTACGGCAAAAAGAACATCAAAGATTCTAAGATCGCAGAGCTACAGTCAAAGATGCAGAAAAACAACATTTGTGACGACCTGACCAAGCTTTTGGATCAAGATATAAAGATGGAAGAGCTGTGTGCTTGCATTAAGGCCACTAAAAAAGGAAAGGCAGTTTCCGAAGATCTAATTTCTAATGAATTCTTCAAAGCCTCAACACGATCCATGCTCAAAGCAGTCCTCAACCTCTTCAACCACTGCCTAAGCCTATCAATTTACCCATGGACTTCATCAGTAGTTACACCACTACACAAAAAAGGTGATATCTATGATCCAAACAACTACAGAGCCATCGCTGTAGCGAGCAATCTCGGAAAGCTCTTTGCAAGCATATTGCTGAAAAGATTGATATCATTCCGTGATCAATGTGATCCTGATACAGCCAACCAACTAGGTTTCTGTAAAGACGCACAGACAGCTGACCACATTTTCACACTTTCAACCTGCGTGGAAAAGTATGTCACCAAGAAACGCCAAAGGCTATACACATGCTTTGTCGATTATGCCAAAGCGTTTGATTCCATCTGTCGTGAGGCACTCCTATACAAGTTGTGGAAAATGGGTATTCAAGGGAGATTCTTTGAGTGCATTAAGTTCATGTACTCAAACTCCTCAGCCAAAGTGAAGCTACTAGACAAGCTGTCACAGAAGATCGACATAATATGTGGTACTGAACAAGGACACCCCATGTCCCCTGAACTGTTTAAATGCTTTATCCACCAGCTTTCACATGATCTCAACAACATCGAAGGAGTGAAAGTCCCTGTCCTAAATGATACAGATATAACTCATCTGCTATGGGCAGACGACCTTGTCCTTCTAGCCCTCAACAAACACAGTCTTCAACAAATGCTTGATGTCCTAAACAATTACTGCTCAGAATGGGGCCTGACAGTAAACATTGGAAAAACTTCAGTCCTTGTGTTTAACCCAACAGGAAGGCATCTGAAGGAAAGTCATGAGTTCAAACTGGGAGAACAACAGATCCCCTCCGGGAGAGAGTACTGTTACCTTGGCATTACATTTACTCTGAGCGGATCACTTAAGCTAACACAACAAAAGCTGAGGCAAAAAGCATTAAGAAGTTATTTCTCTTTGAAAAGCTACATTGATACCCGCCACATCAGGAAATCTATACTGTTCAAGCTATATGATACACTTATTGTACCTGTGGTGTCGTATGGTTGCCAAGTGTGGCTGCCAAGCACAGCTCTGTTCCGCAACTTCCCCGCAAACACGAGCACCACACCAGAAACAGGAAACGTGTGTACACTCATTGCCAGGGACCCTCTAGAGAACTTTCATCTGTCTCTTTTGAAATGGACCTTAGGGGTGAGGAAGTCAACATCCAATGCTGCGATATGGGGTGACACAGGCAGGCATCCACTAGGCATCACGCTATCAAAGCAAGTGTTTAACTACAAAGAAAGACTTGAACAAATGGTTGTAGACGGTCGTGACTGCTTTGCTAGACACGCTTTCGAAGAGCAGGCGACCCTAAACCTGAGCTGGTTCTCCACTCTCGAGCAGATGCAAGAAACCATCGAGGCATCAGAGAGAAACCAAGGATTAAGACCAAGCCAGATTAGAAAGAGTTTGCAAAAGTGGTTTATAAACTCATGGGAAACAGAAAGGACATCTAACAGAAAACTATCATTCTACAACTTAGTGAAGAGAAAGTTTGCTCAAGAGACGTATCTAGCCCTTGATCTTAAACCTAACTGCTCAAAGAAGATCGCGCAATTCAGAAGCAGCTCCCACCGCTTTAACGTTGAAACTGGTCGCTACGGCAAAAAGCGGTTTAACATAAAACATCGGGCCTGCAGACATTGCTGCTCAAGTGACGATGACTTGTTAGATCTTCTCTATGAGCTACCAGGGGCCTATCCAGTGATAGAAGATGAGCATCACATCCTCTACGAATGCCCCCTATACGAAGACCTACGCAAAAACCTACATCAACGAACGAGGGACCTGTTAGTAATGAGAGAAGAACCGGGAGAAATCTTCGACGACTCAACAACTATCAGAGACATTGGACGGTTTTTAAATAAGGTCGATGAACGGAGGTTCACGAAGAAAAATACTGAATGAATGTCGTGTTTTGTATATTTTGATAAGTGTGTGGACATTGTATGATACTTTCTTTGTCATTGTTGAGTGCTCTTGGCTGAGTTTTTTCTGCATACGACTGTGCTATCTGTGCTATATTCTTTCACATGGTTATCTACTTTTACCACCTTGTTTGGTTATTTGATACATTGGGGTAGTTTTGAATTTTAAACCTTCTATTCCTATATTGGTCAGACACGGCATCTGCCGTTTGACCCAATTTTGTTTAATTCCTGTTTAATTCCTGTTTAATTCCCATTGGAAGGGCCTATAAGACGGTTCTTTTCTGACGTGATGGTTGTAGGTTGACACACTACTGTGGATCTTAGGTATACCGTCCAGCACACATCTAAGGTATTAACTCATGTACATTAACCGGATGTAACCGTAACAGCAGGCTAATATAGACATTTTAATCGCACTTCTAACAGCCATCTACCAGCCCTTTCCACCCACATCGGTCAGTCTTTGTTTTAAGGAAAATCTTAACAGCCCTTCAACATCCGGCTAATAGCCGACACTTACTTATGTTTATGGCTAATAGCCAGCCTGAATTGTACCTATTTGCCATTGTACTTATATTTATAATGCTAGTACCTATGATGCTAATCATACCAATAATTAATTTAATCAGTAATCAGTTTAAATTTTTCCAGGGTATTACGTTATCTTGAGAAAATAGAGCCTCATCAAACGTACAGATGAGGATCCAAAACAATTTTGGAGCAATATTTAATTACGCTGTTTTGCATCGTCAATTCGCGTGTATTCAGATCGGAAAATTATACCTTAGCGGAGTGGCACGAACTTAAGTTCTTTGCTAATGGGACTGACTAGATCTGAAATTAAGATCTAGTAGATTTTTACTAGAATACTAATCCACGTGAATAATATTTCTAACAAAAATCGACAAAAGTTAACCATAAGAATTAATTACGATAAGATCAAAATATATAGATATCTCGTTACAGTATAATTTAACCGTCTCGAAATAATCTTTTAATATGAGTTTGTGTTCATACTTCGAAGATGGTTAGCAGAAATTAAGGTCTTTTCTTAGCAAAAAGATGTGGATATATTTTTAAGTTAGAAGAAATGAATGTTTAAATATTTCTATTAAATAATCCGGAGTTAAAATCCTAAATCACTCTAAACCACTGTGGTCTGTGTCCAAGGTCCTTTTTGGAAAATGTTTATTTTTATCCAGTAAGGATACTGCAGGACTCTCTGCAGGAGTGGAAGATCTTGAAATGAGTGATCAATTCTTCAGTTATTGTTGTACCCACGAAATGTCCTGTTGGAGAAACTAATTAGTTAATTAATCAGTTAATTAGTTAGCTTATTTATCTTAATTCATAACAGGGAAAATGATTTTGCATTTTAGCCTAGTGATGTTGTAGATGTCAAACCTTTAACTCAGTTATAAAGCATACATGCCAAGGATGTCCCAGTAAGATCTAATTTGTTCCAGAAGGCTCTTAGTCAGGGTCCGGTTGAAGAACTCTTTAGAATATAGTAGATCCCAGCGAGTGAGATCCTTCTTCTCACACTCACATTCCGTCGTGTTCTTCTCAACACTCCTGCTGTCCGGTGATCCTGGTATGGGTTTCTCTGTATCGTTTGTAGTCTCCTCCTCATTCTCTGCGTGACAACTCCGAGCAGGACATCCTGGGTCACTTCGGTGATGTTCCCGTTTCTCTGCTCCAGGAGTAGGTCCTCCCATCTGAGATACCGGACTCTCCCGTAACTCTCCTCCACGTCCGAGCAGAGTCCCGCCTCTTTCATCCCCAGTACCTCCTCCCCTGTCAGCTCCTTTGCGAAAAAGTTAACCTTAAAAAGCTCCCCTCCGAATATTTCACTGACCTCCCTGTTACTGCCGTCAAAGTGTCGCTCATGTCCAAAGTTTAAAGACCCGCCTAGTGCGAGAGTTCTGGAGGTTGTCGCACCCTGCCCAATAAGTTCCCCGTTGAAGTAGATCTTCCTTGTGTTGGATGATGTACTCCAAGAAGCACAGTAGTGGTTCCATGCACCTATAGACAAGTTTATCTTGCTGCTCATGTCTAAGTCAGTATTGAGGAAATAGTTGTGGAGACCGTTATCAGAGATGTATATTTCGTGATTGTAAGTGCTAGTAGCATAAGATAACCAGGTAGGATGGCAATTGGAAGTCTGCAGCGTCCTCACCCAGGAACATACTGTAAGCGCATTTTGTAGAGGTGACATATCGGGCCTGAACACGATGAAATCATCTAATGTATCCCCGAACTTGAGAGCGAACTGCCGTCTGTCTACTAGTCTGGAACCTTCTGCAGTGTTGTATCCAACAGCAGGACTGACCAACAGGAACAGTAGACCTACTGCTAGGTTTACCTGACCTCTCATCGTTTTAACCAATAACTATTTGCAAAGTAAAAACGTACAAAATGGGGGATGGTTACTGAGTGAGTTTGTTGCATATAATATAACAATGAGTGAGTCATGTTCACAGTGGTCCCAGTGTTCGGCGGTTAAGATAACATGTTACCGGGACAGGAAGTTATGGTGAGGGTTTGTAAACATGGTGAAGTTGAATAAATTAAAGATATAAAATCTCGAGTCTCGACTTATTTAGGCAGTCCCATTACCAAAATTGATTAATGATAACTTCGTTATAAAACCTTTAAACATTATGTAGCGTGTCCACCATCTTATCTGCTCTTCCGAGTGAATTCTGAGAAATTTTATATGCTAAAATTATTGGCAGCAGAAGCTGTTGTTGTACCAGATTAGATAAAGATGAGATGAGACTTTTTTAATTTTCATAATATGACAAAGATGACATAGCAAACTTAAATTTATTACATATTGAAATTCGTTACCGCGTGGAATTAAACCATGCGAGAAGAAGAACTCAAGATGAAAAGTCTGTTTGTTATTCTATCACCCTGTTTACTAATTCGGTATCTTGTTTGTTTTGATGTTACCCGGGTTACTAATTCTGTCATCTTGATTGTTTTGATGTTACCCGGGTTACTGATTCTGTTATCTTGTTTGTTTTGATGATACTACGATACAAGCTGCTGCTTCTATTCATTGGTGTTGACATCATATCTTATTGTTCTTTGTTGTTAAAGTTACTCGATTGTTCCGTAAACTCTATTCAAGCTCCCTGTATGCGAGATCAGATGTAATAGAGCTTTTATCGATAACTATACCCGCCTAACTTTCTCATAATATCATCATCTACCCACAATAGGTTATCTTCTGGACTACTCATTTCCGCTAATATCATTATTTCACATTCTGTATATCAATGCGAATAATATTCCTAAACGTTAATTTTGTCGCATAACCGTTATGTGGCTATTCAGATGCACTTAAACTAAAAAGACTAAAAATAAGCTATGCTAAAAAGCTAAAAAGACTCGGAGCAACAATAAGCTTTACTGATACTACAATAGCTACAATAGAAGGTAGGGGCAGTGGTACTACTATACTAACAAAGTAACAATGACACTTTGTTGTCCCTGACGGCCTGACGTCACTTGTTCGCTATTGTTTATCCTGTCACCAGACCACTACAAAAGGTGGATAACCTGACCAAGTGACCACTTCTTGTTCTTCTTTTACGGTTTACCCAATTATTCGATTCGTGGATATTTGTAGCTTCAAGAATCAAAATGTTGCGTGTTTGCACCTTCTTCGCAATCTTGCTGGCTCAGATTTCAGGACATGGCAACATGGTCTACCCTCCAGTATTTCAAGATTGGCAAAAGGTCGGACTTAATCTCTACAGAGCCTACAAAAACCACGGAGGATTTATCGGATGTGGACGGAACGATCCTGCAAATGGTGTGGACAACAGCTGTGCCTTACAGTGGTATTCTAACTTCACCAGAGTACCGGACGGAGTGGGACAGACACTTCCAGAAAGTATGAGGACCTTTAAGCACTGGCAGGTGGACAGGAGAAACGGACTGAATCCTTGGTACGCCCCTGGCACAGCCCGCGTTTTCAGTCCTTGTGGATCAGCGGGTGGGAATCCAGAGGGTTGCCCGAGGGGAGTAAACAAGGAGAAAATTAACTGCCCGGGGGGTGGTCATAGTTTCGGACGGGCTGCGGAGGAGTACTACGCGCAGAGAGATGTTCCCATGACTACCTGGCCCAGAGGTAGCGTTCAAAATGTAGGCTTCTCTCTGTCTGCTAACCATGGTGGTGGGTACCAGTATAGGATCTGTAAGGTTCCTGCCGGAGGAAGGGCTGGTGTTACTGAGGAATGCTTTCAGAAATCTCCGCTCAAGTTCTATGGCTCTAACCACTTCATTGCACACAACGGTGAAGAATCTACTTGGAAGTCTATCCCTGCTACAGATACTAACATTGGAACGAAACCTACTGGCTCTACTTGGAGGAGAAACCCTATCCCACCTTGTGAAGGAGGAGATGGAGGATTCTTCAGCGACAACAGCTGTCCTAAGGGTACTCAGTTCCCCGCACCTTCACCGGGTCTACATGGGTTCAGCTTTACTCAAGGGGATACACACTTTGAGAAAGCTTTCAAGTTTGCAGTAGTTGACAAGGTGGTAGTACCAGGAAATTTGGAGCTTGGAGAGTACGTGCTGTCTTGGAGGTGGGACAACGAGCAGACCCCTCAGATATGGAATACCTGCTCCGCTATCAAGGTCACTGAAGATAATGGAGGTGATGGAGGTGACGAATCTGATGGAGGGGATGAAGAAGCGGAGAAATGTTCTTTCAAACGTCAAAATAATGTCGGTTATTGGAACGGGGATCTTGTCAACGGTCTGGAAAATCTTGTTGATAGTGCTGAAATTTGTGAGGAGCAGTGTAATTCAAGATCCGACTGTATCGGTTTCTCTTATGTCCTTCAAAACGCGGGTGAATATTCTCGAAGCTGTTGGTTGAAGAACAACCTAAATGATAAGCGTGATGCAGCTGGGGTAATTTCCGGAATGCGAACGGAATGCGATGAGTCTGATGGAAAAGACGGAAAAGACGGATCTGATGGAAAAGATGGTTCTGACGGAAACGAAGATGGGAACTGTCCATTTGAGCGTAAACAGAACTTAGCCTTTCATGAGGGGGATTTAGTTAACGGCCTAGAAAATCGTGTTGATAGTGCTGATATCTGTGAGCAACAGTGCAGTGCAAGATCTGACTGTGTTGCATTTTCCTACGTGCTCGAAAACTTCCATGGTGAGTACGCTAGGAGTTGCTGGCTCAAGAACAAAATTGTAAAATCAATGGAAGCTGACGGTGTAATTTCAGGAATCCAAAAAGAATGTGAAAACTCTGATGATTCTGACGGAGAAGACGGATCAGATGGAAAAGACGGATCAGATGGAAAAGACGGATCAGATGGAAAAGACGGGTCTGATGGTTCTGATGGATCAGATGGAAAAGACGGATCAAATGGAAAAGACGGGTCTGATGGATCAGATTCAAATGGAAAAGACGGATCTGATGGAAAAGATGGTTCTGACGGAAACGAAGATGGGAACTGTCCATTTGAGCGTAAACAGAACTTAGCCTTTCATGAGGGGGATTTAGTTAACGGCCTAGAAAATCGTGTTGATAGTGCTGATATCTGTGAGAAACAGTGCAGTGCAAGATCTGACTGTGTTGCATTTTCCTACGTGCTCGAAAACTTCCATGGTGAGTACGCTAGGAGTTGCTGGCTCAAGAACAAAATTGTAAAATCGGTGGAAGCTGACGGCGTAATTTCAGGAATCCAGAAAGAATGTGAAAACTCTGATGATTCTGACGGAGAAGACGGATCAGATGAAAAAGACGGATCAGATGGTTCTGATGATTCTGACGGAGAAGACGGATCTGATGGAAAAGACGGATCAGATGGAAAAGACGGGTCTGATGGATCAGATTCAGATGGAAAAGACGGATCAGACGGGTCTGACGGGTCTGATGGATCCGACGCTTCTTACGTAAAAGGATACAAGGATGGGTATGAAATCGGCTTTAAGGAAGGTTACGCAAAAGGAAAGGCGGAAGCTGAGGATGATGACGGAGAAGAGGAAGAGCTTGACGGACAACTTTTGACGCCGAAGGAGGCAACTCTGAATGGTGCCATGGCGGGAGCTAATATGAAATATGCTTATGATGGTTACGTTAAAACATCGGTTGTTACATCGGTTGAGCAAGAAGAAAAGAATCCAGAACTGAAGGTATGGTTGGAAAAGATCTATAAGATTAAATCCATAACTCTGAAATTGTGGTATTTCAATGACGAGGAGTGTTCTCAGGACAAAGACAGTTGTCTTAAAAAATGGAACAAGCTCAAGGGTGTCACGGCTGTAGTTTGGACACAAAAGAAGGAAAAGACTAAAAAGATCGTTTGCGGAACAGTTGGAGATTATAAAATTCCTGACATTTCCGAAATGAACGAAAATGCTCCAGCCGTTTCGGTGACCTTAGAATGTC
This sequence comes from Bolinopsis microptera, assembly GCF_026151205.1. NCBI lineage: Eukaryota > Metazoa > Ctenophora > Tentaculata > Lobata > Bolinopsidae > Bolinopsis > Bolinopsis microptera. Next base: position 4,215,522 of record NC_087079.1, on the reverse strand, counting down.
CCAAAAATGCCAAGGGTAAAGTGATTGGTGTGTACCCAGAAGGTGAGTTTGGTGATCTTCTAATCAGTGAAGTGGAGATACGAGAACAAGATTCAAAAGTGAAACTTCTAAGAAGGGACGATACTGAGGACGAAAAGGAATACATTGATTGGGAACTTGGCGATGATTACAGCGGAGTAAAACTTCTAAAAAGAGATGATACTGGGGACGAACAGGAATACATCGATTGGGAACTTGGTAATGATTACAGCGGAAAGTAAGATTGGAATTTTTGTCGGCCTTTGACATTTGAAGACAATTCTAATTTGCAAATATTGGACAGAAGTTGCAATTATATATTGAATGTCCAGATTTTGTTAGTATCTTAAACGCTTCAAGATCAACCATTAGATATCGTGGTTAAGATTTTGAGTTGATAGATTCTTGCTGTACAGTGATCTTGCACAGTATCCGTTATATTAGTTTTAATAAATCCATGATTTTTTCCGTTTAGAAGTTTTTTTTAACACTAATTTGTAGCTAAAAGTTAGAAATCTGACTCAGATCGGTATTAGTATTATTATTTTTTATTAATATTCGTAAATGTCACCAACTATGAATATGACTTTAAGTATAACTGTAATTAAAAATATATATAAATATTCCATTTAGAATTAGATGTTGAGATGTTCGTTTTATTGTTTCATCCGTGACATTTTGTTTTAAAACTACACATGCAGTCAGGTTATTTGTTCATCATACATCAATGACAATAAGGCGACGTAATACTTATATTAATACAATCTGAAATTTGGCAATCTGTAATCATTTGAAATACATCCTTTTGCTGTTCGTGTGCCGTGTTTACATATTATGACACAGTGAAACTATCGGTCTACAATGTATGGGGACTTGCCACCCCATATTCAATATTGACTCTGTTACAACGTTTCCTGTTAATATAAAACTCCGTTACAAATTGAACTGGGATCTGGCAATACTACACCTTAGATCAATACAGTATGCAGATAAAGTAATGTAAAACTAGACTTAAGTAAAAGTCTGATAAAAACAAAATAATTTACTGCTGTCTGCTTGAAAGCTTAATAGTAAACTGTGAAAGAGTGGTCAACGTAAATAAAACTATTTCGATACAACCGAAGAGAAAACTCTCGCAAAAGTTAACGATGCATAAGGAATTACAAGCTAGGAGGCTTAACACATGCACTATAATTACATGAAGTCATTGACTGTGAAATTATGCCAGTGTCTGAGGATACACGCTGGCTGGCTATTAATAAATAATTTAAGATATTTATGTAAGATCTTCCGTTAAAAATTTTGGATAATCATATCAGTTTATCACTTAAAGTCAATAATTTAACATCATGAATAAATTCAGTAACTGCTAGCTGCGACTGCGAGGAGGATTTGCATATCCTATACAGTTCGCCTAAAAATGCTCAGTATAAACAACTTTAAAACTGAAATCACGTCGTTTGTCATAGAATTTAGTGTAGAAACGATTGTTCAAAATATAAATGTCCAAATCAATAAATGTCGTTGATTGACGATATCAACCCCTCCAGATCGTTGTTCTGCAACCATCTTCGATGCGAAGCAAAAATGTTAGTTCATAGTTTGTGCGGCGCGTCGAATTGCGGCGAAGTCCTCCAAGAAATGTCGTAGACAAAATGCTATAGCTAGCTGCTAGAGTTTGTAACTACGATCTTCGAATCTACCGGATAAATATCCTTGCAAATTATAACGCCAGTCTTATGAGTCATAAGACTGTCGATATAATTTGCAAAGATATTTATCCGGTAGAGTTGAAGATGCTAGTCCATGGTCAAATTATGACTGATATTGGGGGTAGTTAAATCGTCAAAATAATATATTGACTATGCATGGACTAGCATGTTCCAATTTGTCATACGTTGTATATGACCCGCCGCGCACGAAGTGCGCGGCTCCCCCTGTATTTGTAGCGCGATGCACTACTGGGTCGCGCGCGCATCAAATAATGCTTCTCGCAATCTACTCTTCGGTAGATCGGCGAGATGCACCACTGTGCCTCACCGAGCTGCGAAGGATTGACATCGTGAATCAACCCCTGTATCGTCAGGACGATAAAGTGAAACGACCGTGGGTGTCACAACGACCGTGATACAAGTTTCAATGTGTGAACTACAGTCCAGGGTTTTTGCTTTTAACTTGCTTGATAATAGTTGACGGATGTTACCCGTCTAAATTTCTTCGAAGTAGCGCGCGCCGCTTTCTTCTCGAAAGCTACGAAGTAGCACGCGCCGGGCCAAATCATTAACAATGGTTAAAATAATTGACGGATGTTACTCGTCTAAATTTCCTCGAAGTAGCGCGCGCCGCTTTCTTCTCGAAATGGCCCGACGGCACAAGCTACGAAGTAGCGCGCGCCGGGCCAGATCATTAACAATGGTCAATCAAAATAATAGTTGCTTGATAAAAGTAAAAACAAATATTATTTGTATCACGTCGTGACCCCCATCGTCGTTTCACTACACTGAAGAGTTTCTACGATACAGGGGAGCCGCGCACGAGTGTTTCCACGAGTTTTAGTGGATATAATTCCCGAAAGGTATTATAAACAGTAAAAACTAGGGACCCAGGTTGTATGGAACGTTGTATGACCCGCCGCGCACGAGTGCGCCATGTATCGTTGAAACTCTACAGTGTATACAACAGTGATACAACAGTGCACAGTGGAGGTCTGCCGGTCTTAAGTAAAACGACAGTGGGTGGTGGGGCTCACGACGTGATACAAGATTTTGACGGATGTTACTCGTTCAAATTTCTTTGAAGTAACACGCGCCGCCGCTTTCTTCTCAAAAGACAAGTCACAAGTGCTACGAAGTAGAGCACGCCGGGCTAGTCCATTAACAATAAACAAGCTATAATTCCATCAAGCGTGAAAACATAATATAATGTTTGATGCGCGCGCGGCGCCGCCCAGTATGCAGTATATATATATAGTGCATCGCCAATCACGCAACTAAGTTTTAATATATGATACATGAAGTATATGTTTGAGATAACGATTAGGTTAGGATTAAAACATATTTAGTAAAGGGTTAAGGTTTTAAATTTTATGCCACATTGTAGCGCGATGCGTTACTGTGCCGTGCCGCGCACTCAATGAGGCTTCTCACAGCTTCTCTGGCTAGATCGGCGAGATGCGCTACTGTGCCGCGCCGAGCTGCCATGAATTGACATCGTCAATTAAATGCCACACATCATAGCTGCAAACAAATAATTAAACAATTATTTATGCAATTAATTTACGCACCACTCCAGCTGCGTGCATTCACATTTGTTTTATATCTATGAGGGAGAAGCGAGCAATAAAATAGCAAGCTAGATAAGTCATATTCCAGTGAAAGATGGAAATAATTACTATACATGCAAAAGTCCTGAAAAAAGGTCATTCAAACAAAATACACATACAATTAAATCAAGTGACGCAATTGGCAGAGCATAATTTTTTTTTCAAAAATTCTACACCTAACAATTGGCAGAGCATAATCAATTCAAGTGTTGCAATTAGCAAAGCACAATATTATACATAGGTAACGAACGGATATGGTCTATTGCTACCAATTGAACTTTATACAATCAAATATGTACACACAAATTTTCAAAACATATCTACTCCATCATCGGGGCAAGGATGAAGTTGTAAATCAAGTAATTGGAAATATTTGTAATATTTGTAATCATAATATCGTCTTAATTAATGTCCCAAAGCAAATATCAAGTGCTGTCTGGAACATCCAAGAAATGTAGGTGTAATACCAAGAAAATTGTCAACAGTCATATAATTTGCGTGATGGAATGCGGTTAAACAGAATGAATCCAGTATGAGCTGCTTTCCCCCTGGCCCCTCGAACAGCTATGAGGATGCTCCAAAGTAGCATTGCCGTATGTTGCCACCAGCTAAATTGGAGTAAATCTTTTTAGGGGTTCCGTACAACTTTTGTGTGGCATTTTCTTTGTGGAGCCGTCACATAGCGTAAGTAAGAAAGCTACACAGGATTACACTGTCTTCCCTGGTGTTGGGAATGGTCTCATAACTGAACTAATTGGTAGACCAAATTCAGAAACATGCCCCAGTGGCCAGGGCTTGTGGGTGACTGCTATAAGTGCTATAGTGCCCATCCATCAACTTGTTTTCCTAAATGGCATCCTCCACATTAAAGGAAACAAATCACTCCCTCCTATTGGTCTGTTATATCATGACTCATTGACTGGAGTGGGAACCTGCTGGTGATGACTAGAGCCTTGGTTTGATGTACTAGTTTGATTTGGTAGACCTTATTCATCACTGTTAATGAGATTTATTTTCTTAAGCAACAAATTTATCTTCCTTGGTAAGAAATATTTTACATTTCACCTTTCAGGAAACCTATTCAGAATAAAAGAAATATTCAGAATAAAACAAATATTGTATTCAAATCTCTTTATTCAACAATATTAAATCATTATAGGGACCTAAATTGTGGCTTAATCATTATGTTAGGGCTATTCTGTTAGCTGATGCTGACAGGCACCGCATGGGGCAGAGACTTATGACCATTACGCTGGAGGCTTACAATCACCCTTTTTGAACCCCATGGCAGTGCTAGTTTTATTATGGTACAAATTGTAAATCGAAGTTATGAAAACGATCAGGTCACTCCTGTTTTACACTATCAACAGCTACTTAAAACAACCTAGATTGTACAACTCACTTTGAAGATTAAACTGTTAAGGGGGCCGGGGGGGGGGGGGGGGGGGTCTTCATCAAAATTCTCTCGAAATTGATTTTATAGTTTTCTAATAGAGGGGAGTAATATTTATCTGCTACTTTTGGTCCCATGGAAAAATATTGTTCCTGGACAAAATTATTGCCGGTCAAAGGTCAGCGCTCATGTGTAATTGTATTAATACGCGAGCGATTTTCAATCGCGCGTCCTGAAAATCGAGTCTAAAAATCTATCTTCTCCTACATTTTTTGAGCAATCACCCTGAAACTTTCAGGATATGTTCTAGGGATCATTTAGAAGAGAATTATCGAGCCGATTTTTGAGATAGGCCTCAAAAAATTTTTAATTCAATTTTGAAAATCTTGGACCTCATTTTTTAACGATTTTTCCAGAAGATTCCCTCTTACTGTGCTGGTTACTGCTCTCTCAGAGCTCACTCAGGTCTACTCTTAACTATACTTGTCTGCTCTTTCAGAGCTGTTCACTCAGAACTATATCCTCAATCTAACTTCACTGGACTGCTACGCTAGCATCCACAAAACAACCTGGGGTAATTAAGCACTTTAAACACTGTAAGGAACATCCTCTCAGGAAGTATACAATCACAATGTAAAACAGGAATAACAACAACTTACACTCAAACACTTACCGGCTTCAAGTCGGACACTCTCGTTGTTGTTCGTAGGTCCTAAGCCGGTTGTTGTTGTCTTCGTATTTACATCTGTATTTACATGCTTATAGAAAGATTGGTTAATAATCGACATTCCACACTTTGTCTTTTCTTTCTTTTCTTTTCTTTTCTTTTCTTTTCTTTTCTTTTCTTTTCTTTTCTTTTCTTTTCTTTTCTTTTCTTTTCTTTTCTTTTCTTTTCTTTTCTTTTCTTTTCTTTTCTTTCTTCCCAACACTCCGCCACGTCTTTAAAAATGCACGCAAAATCCAAAATACACGTTCAAATGTATCGTTAAATCCATGCGCGTCTCAGCGCAGACGCTCGTGCGCCAAAAATATACTACTTTCTTTAACTTTAAACCAAGATTTTCTAGCATTTTATCTTACAACCATACTGGAGATGGGCACGAGCATGTTACTGTTAATAGAAGTCAGGAATACCGGCATAGCACTCAATTGAATTCCGGAAGCGATCTGGGATGATACATTGTCTTCAGGAGAAGGGATCTGTTGCTATACTGTTTTGAAGAGAACTAGTGCACTACTGTTCTCAGGAGAAGGAAACCGGTGCTATACTGTTTAAGGAGAACTGGTGCACTATTACTGTTCTCAGGAGAAGGAAACTGGTGCTATACTGTTTTCAAGAAAACAACATAGCACCAGTAACCTCTAAAAATCAAGGTCCAAGATTTTTTTAAATCAAATTAAAAATCTTTAAAGGCCTATCTCAAAATTCTGGCTCTAGAGTTCTCTTCTCAATGAAACAAGAAATTTCAATGAAACAAGAAATTTAATTTTAGCACATTTTTACAGAATAAAAAGATGTAAAACAATTCATAAAATATAATGCCCATTTGATGTATGACTTTTTGTCCTTGACTGCTAGTTTGGTTTTGGAAGGACAGGTAACTAACGGGGCAAGGAATGCGCGTGCCTGGAAGCTTTTGCACACACCGAAACGCTAGTTCAGTTAAGTTTATAGAGACAAGGCTCAGATTAGGACTAGAAGAAAAATTGTAAGCAGACATTAGGGGTTCTGTTTATAGTTGTTATTATAGGTTGCAGTCTTGTTGTGACAAAAAGTCTACACTAAAACATTCTTTAGTTTATATTGTGTAGTTCAAGGATATAAAATGCAGCTTCAAGCTTTCAAGGTGGATATTGGAGAGCTGGCGAAAGATTATGGCCTTTGTATCAATGGTTATAATAAGCTATAAATATCTTAAACTATACAGTGCTAATTAAAATTTCTTTAAACTTCATTCTCAAATTAGATTTTAAAAATTCAAAAGTAAATATACAATAATTTTATTAAAACTTTCTCACACATACTTTACTCACAGGACAAGACTTGGAAAACAGTAGCCTAGGGTAATTTTAATTGAGGATCTAACTGATCCTGAGAACATATCCTGAAAGTTTGAGGGTGATTGCTCAAAAAAATGTAGGAGAAGATAGATTTTTAGACTCGATTTTCAGAACGCGCGATTGAAAATCGCTTGCGCAATACAATTACACATAAGCGCTGACCTTTGACCGGTTATAATTTCGGCTAGGAACAATATTTTTCCATGGGACCAAAAGCAGCTGATACAACGGCAATGGGGATAGTCCAAACTGTAGTTTTTAGTTAAGATTCAAATCTTTAAAAAATACTGGCACATGGGCGGTGCGTCAAAGTAAAACGTATGTATATCCAGCAACAAAAGATTTATTGAAACATTAGTAACAGACAAAAGGTAGGTTGGCTGTGTTGGCAATTCAGAAATGAAGGTTCCTTGCTTTAGTGACATGCACCTAAAGACATGGGTGAATGCCTGTCTGCATCCTGGGATAGAGAGGACCTGATCATGTATCAAGAGCAATTGTACATCAATTTTCATGGGCAGTAGAGACAAGAAACGTATTCCATTATATAATATCTTTTATTATCTTTCAAACTTTTTAAGTAACGCTCATCAATTATTTTAAATAGCTAAGTTTCTGTTCTCACTCAACACGAAAATGGGCAAAGCCGAGGAAGTTGTCAATTTTAGCGATGAAGAAGACTGCCCAGAGGTGTGTACAACTTGATAAATTTTGCATGATCAAATGATTTATCTTTTCAATGGCAATCCCAAACACTTCATGTTATTATGATAATGGCTAATTGAAAACATCAAGATATTTATTTCTTCACCACTTCTACTGTTCAACATTATATCATTATTCCAATATTTACATAGTGACAATTTTCAGTGCCCCTTGTGCATGGAGGCGTTAGAAATTGACGATCAGACATTTTTCCCCTGCGGCTGTGGTTATCAGGTGAGACAATCAATCCTTTTTTCTATTCAATAGACTACAAGAAATAAGATTGTTCTTTAAATTGGTTTTCAGATTTAACTGTACAATGTAGAAAGTTACAACTGATCAAGAGATCTAGTGTATATTTGTATTTTAAACAGTTTACAAAAGATTTAAAAGATCCGTCGTCCCAATATTAAATGTAGATTCTGCAAGTGCATCTAATTTAGGGTCGTCATGCTCCCTATGTAACACTCGACATAGTGCCTAGCTGCTCGTCTTATGGTAGGATACAAAATAATAAAGTAATAAACGTAGATTGGTTTTGTGGTAATCACGTAAAGGTTATTAAATTAAGTTAATGAAGTAAACGATATTAAAATTGTAATCCACATAACCATTTTACAATGAACGGCACTGTTTTAAAATAATCAGAACTCTCTTCTTACAATCAAAGATCTGGGATTTAAAATAAATAAAAACCTTCACGCGAAAGTCATGTGATAGGTGTGTTTTTAGGGAGGATGGCAAATGATATCTGCAGTAGTGTACCTAAGTATGAAGGTGTTAGCATGATATAACATACGTGACTTTGTAAATGATACTATTGGTGGACTAGGTTTATGAGTGTAACTATTGGTTGAAGGGAAACGCGGCTAAGGTAGTTATTGACAGGTATGAAATGTGGTTCGAAGTAATGTAGGCGAAAATTGACAACATACAAAAATATAAATTATCTAAATACTACAGAGAAAGATGAAAACGTAATTACAAAAAATTTAAAATCATTGAACTTCTTCTAATCATAACTTAGAAAATGTGCCTAAACTAAATCATGCCTACCGCACACCTAACATGAACATGGTGATGTAGGCTTTGGGTTCCATCATCTTACATAATAGATAAAAAGATAAAACCTCATGAACTTCCAATTGTAATTTACATTCGACTCTCTCTCACATAAAGCATCTCAGATTTGTCGGTTCTGTTGGCATCGAATCAGAACGAACGACAACGGTCTTTGTCCAGCGTGTAGAAGGGTGAGTAAGTTTTAATCTCGCTTTGCTCAATTATGTGACGTTCATTTTGACTTTCATTTTAAAATGCAAAATCTACTGCACAGCTAGATATTTGCTTAAATCTTATTTCAAATTCCATTTTGCTCAGATTGTGTTGATGAAATCATGTGACTCAAATTAACTCTTGCCTCGAAAATCAAAGATGTAAAAGACTCGTGCCACTCCTATATAAGAGAGCAGAGGCATATTATAATTATTAAAGTGAAAATATACTGTTTGCTCCACGTGTGAAATCACGTGCCTAAAATAATTATCCTGCAAACTCTTGAGAAGTGTAGCTGTGTATTCCTTTTTCCTTCTTTTAACTAAATCTTCTTCTATCAACCAAAACAGTGAGATGAAAGATTTGGAGCTCAAATCTTTGGTTACAAATCAGTTTGTTACTGAACGTACCGATGATCTTTCACAGATTGCAAGTAAAATGTAAATTGCATATTATATTATGTGAAACGATTTTTTACATAAATATGGTGGAATTGGCTTGATTTGGTGTTTATAGTCTACTTAGATGTCAACACTATATAGGGTATATAAGCAAATTTTGTCACCTTTTGTTGTTTTTCAACGCTTTTCGGTGCCTTTCAAAATACGAGATTGTGTGGATCAACTGAATATTGGCGGGAATTGACTAGAAAAGTGGAGTTAATCATAAGGTGTCCAATAATTTGCCACCTACCAGTTCCAATACCCGTATTGATAAGAGTACATTTGTCAATTGGAGTTCACTTCAAACATGGTGACGGTTAATTGCCCTATTGATAATTACCCTAATTAGGTATTTACTGTCCTGTCAATCGATTAAGCACAGCAAAATGTACATGATCCGTGTTCAGAAGCACGGATAATGACTAGTTATCCTGGTGGTTGCTGGTTGCACACGCGGAAGTCGTGATCTTCTAATTTATCTGAAAGTGGAGACATTTTAGATAGATATTGTAACTGAAAGTGCCGACATGAGACTCCCCGCCTACCTAAGTTACATTTTCTTACTCCAATCTAGTGATAGGAGAAGCTTTCTGTGAAATCTATGGTTAATATATAGCTGTATTGATTCTTTCGACATCATGGTTTCAATAAACTCAAGATTTCACCCATCCAGTAAATTGTTCTAAGATGGGGAAATACAATTTATTTCATCTTATCCGTGGTAAAAACAATGCAGCATCAGTTACATATCAAACCACGCCCAACTTTCACAGAAAAACAAATTCTAGCCCAATTGAGCTCGCTTTATCCATATCCCAACCCATCCAAACACGGGAAATTCTCATCAACAGAAATACAAAAAGTAGATAGCACGTGAACCCGGCCACAAACAATGTTCAGGGTGTGTGTGGGTTAAAACCCACTAGGTATAATGACGATGATATATTGTAGCAGTCCACACTCGGGGAGAAGGCCACTGTGTGACCTGTTCAGTATTCCCCTCTCCTCCTCACAATGATCTGTACTGTTTACTGTTTTATCTGTTGTCACGAGTTGTCTGTGTGTGTGCGTGTGTGTGTGTGTGTGTTGTTGCTGACGGTAGATACTTGTGTTTTGTATTCTTCACCATACGTCTTCTTTGTTGTGTTTTTATCATTTTATATTAGATTATTTGTGCTCTGCGCATTAGATGTGAAATGTTTTGGAGAAACTTTTTGTTAAGGAACAGTGAACACCACTAAACGAAGCTATAATTGTTTTTCATTCATTGTGGGCAACATATCAATAATAGCATTAAAAGACAATCAAGAGTAAAAGTTTATTTCATTAAATGCGTGGCAAGAATGGATTATATAATAATGATCATCCACAGTTCGAATTTTGTCACATACAATCGTTATTTTATCACATACAATCGTTTCCTAAAATGTGTGACTCTGATTAGAACGTTTTCTTTCGTTTATTTAAATCTGAAATTAGAAAACATCTGAACTCTCTTTCATTTCACAAGAGTCTTAACTCTGATGATAATACTCATTGTTGAACCGGAATGTAGTTTACATTTCTCCCGGTCCTGACACACACCCACAAGCAAAGTCCCTGTGTTGGAATTCATCTTGCTATTGTTTCTTATCATACTGTGCTTTACAGTTCAGCGACTGAGCATCTCCAAACTATATTACATAGTGTAACTCAATATATAACCCCCCTAATCTTGTTAAAGTGCTCTATACTCTCTCTCTCTCTGTGTTTGCACATAGAAACGTGAGCTTTACAGCTAGAGTCTAGTGAGATCTGCAACAAGCTCTATGTTCTCTACACTACACAGGTCCGCTGGTATTATTATATATAGACGTGGAATGTGAGCTCTTGTAGAATTGTTTACCTGATCCAGGGTCTTGTTGTGTTCTGTGTTCTGTGCTGTTTTTATTGTGCTTTTGTTGGCTGACAGACAATTTTACCCCATTGGCAAATTTATGCACCGGGGCAATTAACCAGCAGACTAATCGTACGAACCAAGCATTTAATATTTAGTTATGGGTTATTTACCGTATACACACCTGTTGCTACTTCATGTCATGTTGAAGAGCTTAACAATAACAGTGTATTTAACATAAATAATACTTCATCTGTATCTCCATTACCCTTATTTCAAATGGACACTGTGTCTGCAGTAAGTAATTAATTATGGTGATAAAGTCTAGACATTGCAATCTTCTGACAAAAAAAAACGAGTTTAAGTCACCAATGCACAATCTGAAGTTTGTGGACCTCAACTAAGCCTTTCACTTGTTAAAACATAGATACATTTATCATTACTACAATACTACAATATCTCATTAAGTAGTCTTTTGCGTGATATTTCCCTTGATGCTTCCAACGATATTTCCTCAAATATTTCCACGTCATCCTCATCTTCATTTGCATTTATTGTCCCGTGATCCAAGTTTACGACTGCTCGGCTTCTAATCTGCATAATGTCTCTCCTCTCTCTCTCTCTCTCTCTCTCTCTCTCTCTCTCTCATCTTATTATTCATAAGGAACAGTCTCTTGATTAAATGAACCCGTGTAAGATACGATTGCGGGCGATCTGATAATTACCATCCAATCAAATCACAGTATTCACACCATGTGATAAACTCGAGCCAATCAAATCACAGTATTCGTGTCACATGAACCCTGATAGCCAATCAAATCACAGTATTGGTATCACATGAAAGGTGAGAGCCAATGGAGGCGGTGTCTTGTGAAGGGAGATTACAGTGCTGTATATAATATGATCAGTGTAAGGGCACTGAGCTGTACCTGGTCGGTGTGTATAATATCTCCCCCTCTCTCTTGCTGCACCCACGTTGTTATCTACAACACTTCAACCAGCTGTGTTCTTCCTTCAAGTATACAGTAAAACCCAGTTCGGGTAAAATACGTCACATTTTGCTGCGCATTATGAATTAGTCGTTTGCCATTGTTATTCTAAGCTTTGCTTGGTAGGGCCCAGGTCGAATGTTAGCTATTTACCATATACACACCTGCTGCTCCCTGGTAAAGAGTCCAGGTCATTGACTAGCCCCACATGACCACAATAACGCTCTCTGATTGGTCCTCGTCCCGTGTTCTGGCTTGTGAGTGGCTGTCAGCTCTCTTACAGGAATATTGGAACAATGCTCGAAGGCCCAGGTAGTCTATTGAAGAGTGAAATTAGTTTTGTGCAGCAGTTGCAGCCGGGTTATTACTCATTGCAGTGAGGTTATTACAACTGTTTGTGTGTGTGTAATGACAGAGGGGACTGCACAGCTGTTTACAAAGCAGCCCCCTCCTCCTCCCCCCTCCTCCTCCTCCTCCTCCTCCTAGTGTGGGGTGGATAATGGGCTCTACTGAACTTTATTGTTGCTCTAATTACCCAGTACCTCCTCCTCCAGAGTAAGCTGATACTAAATGTCAGGTTATAATTCAGCCTGCCTCTCATACCAGGGACACAGTGTCTTGCTTGTAATTTGCTCTAGGTCAGGGTGCACTTTTTAATCAGTTTGAAATTTGTAGTCCAAAGTCTGGTCACAAGACAAGATCCGCTTTACTTCTGATTTAGTAATAATTATATTATTAGTAGAGAAGCCCTAGCCGTTCTACAAGATGTGTTCTTCATACCTTTGTAGATAATGAAGTATGTAAGAGGAAGAAAAGTTAATAGGCTACGTTTGCTGCGCAATAGTTGCTTGGTATGCAGATATTTAATGCCATCTAGCCTTTGAGACTCCGGTCCTCTTGGGTCTGCAACAGTCTTCTAATGATATATAACTGGGCGGATATAACCGGGAGAAAGACGAGTATGATAACTTTGAAATGAGTAACTTGGCTAAACTTAACAAAGAGAATATCCTCAGCACTTAAGGTCTTAAGCACTCGATTCGTTGTCATAGGTCGAAAAATCCTTTACCTGGTAACCTTGTTGCTTGCACAAGAGCAATTCTAAATGCACATCCACTTTCATTTTGCGAACAAACTGATATGAATCATATTTGCAAAGAATTGTATGTTGTCTGACTCAACTTTTCTCAATGCCTTCACTGCGAAGGGTTCACATCCTCTAATTGTATCAGTGTCATTGATTGGTTTAAAAAACACGTGATTATTATTTATTGGACCACCGAAGAAGAATTCAGGGAATTGACTTCTAAGATTATGATATTTGATAACACTTACACGCTAAATTTAGTTTATTATCTTGTATTTTCTGTTGACATGTCAGTATGATTGTGAACAGGCGCGGCTTTTAAACGATTAAAATAACACATCTTGATCTATTTTGTTTGCTGTGTTTAATATTAAGTCTTAAAAGATTTCGCAGGAGCACAGGTGATGTAGCCTTGTATTAAAAATGTAGATAATACTGTGGAACAATGATAAGTATTCCGAGGAAACAACCAGAATACATTTTCTAACAATACGTGTAATGACGAGAATTACAGCGTCGGTCTCATTCTCTCTTAAAGTTGTCCAAATTCACATTGTACACTGTGGACAAGCCACACAGCACACACAACTCGTCACAAACCGCTGATCACGTGACACTCACGTGACACTCAATTTAATTTTCCATTTGTTTTCATCAAACTACCTCTGCTGGTATTGGTTGATGACCATCTCCTCTTCACTTGACATTTCACATTGGACGAGGGGCAGTGTGAAACTGAACAGGTACCCTAGTATACTCGGTCAGTCAAACCGGGACCCGGGTCTCCGAGCCAATCAGAGAGCTGAACACGTGTCGCGTGACTAAAAAACAACCAATGGGGAGAGCAGATATGAACATCCGTCAGGAGTCGCTAGCTATAATGACATTAACTTTGTATAGAGCAGGGGAGTTGTGTAGCTGTGAGAGTTGTGTGTTGCTTGTTCCGACCTCCCTACTTCTCTCCCCAATTCTTAGCACCCATTTTAGCCTCTCTTAAATTTAGAGCAACCTGCTTTTTTAGCTTACACAGAAATATCGACCTTTTGTTTCACTTTTATGTTAGATATTACCTTTTAAATGCAGTTGGTGCCTGCTCACTCTTCTTAAATTAGGTGAATTACGGATTTCCCAGAGATAGCTTTGAATTACAATAGTGTCCCATTGTGGGACACATACCATAGTAACCATATGCATAATATAGTAACCATTTACCATAGTAACCATAGTAACCAATAACCATATTGACCAGCTTCTTTCTTGACCCTCTTCAGTTGATTTTTTTATGGCGAATTAGTGTTCATACTTAAATCTTTAAATATGTATCTTTGACGATTTGATAATTGATGAATTACGGTAACTTGACTCAATATTTATTGAATAAATTAATTGGATATACAATATAAGTTATATATTCAGCTATTCTAAGGTGCTTTCTGGCTAAATTTGAATTAACCTTACTAACTATAAAGCATTTTAGTATGACATAAAAGGCCATTATATTGCATAAAACCGCTTAATAATATTTAGCTTTCCTCAGGCTTCACTTTAAAAGCTTGTCTTGTATAATATGAGTGTACCAATTATGCCTGCTTCTAAAGAATCTGTCTGCATATCATTTTCTTTTCTTTACGTAGCATGAAAAGAAATAAACGATAAAGCCTCATTAATCATTTGGTGTAACTGAAGTACCCACTTAGCTTAAATTCTCCTTTTTTGGCAAAGTTGCGCCACTATACTGATTACTGCGCCACTATACTAACTAGCAGGAACCCGTCTACCCTAAAGTGGTGTCAAGACTAGAGAGACTAAAATAATTATTACCTATTTAATTTGCGTTTTTGACACCACTTGGGAGTCCAAATTTTGGGCACTAAAATTCTTATTTCTTGGCCAATTTTTTACTTTTTCATGCTGATTTGAAGGCCATTAAAGCATTTGACCCAGTCAAAAAAGTTTCAGTTGTATATCTTTTACGGTTTTTGCGGAAAGTCGCGTTAAAGTTGATGCCATGGTGTCAGTAAAATGGCACGGAACCATATATATCGTCTCGCTTTATATATAGTAAGATAGGATCTGTAATGCGCCATTTTACGGCTCGGCCAGATCCACTAACTATGCTAATACCAGATAGGTCAGGGTTACACACGGTTTTGTAGAATCTTCCTCCTAACAATACACTAAGCTAGTACTATCTTATCTCCCCGCCTAGCTGCATATATTCAACACACCTTATAATCCTTTTCTCCCCCTCACTCTCACCTCTCCTCCAATCGGGAGCCGGGATCCAGGCTCCAGCTACACGTGACCAAGGTTTCCACCAATGACCGGGCAGTGTGGTCGTTGGGACCACGGCTAGTATAGCTTTGTGTTGTTCGAGGTCTCAGTGATTGCTTTCCCTCGCATGACATCTGATTATCATTACTCGTAAAACAGTTAGTCTGTGTTATCGGGCGTTTACGCGATGTTATGCACCCAGTTTTTCTATATTTGGTCGTGTACTTGGTCATCTTGACAAGTAATGAAACGATTTGCAGCTCTTACTCCTACAGCATGTCCTGGATTCATAGAAAGTAGTTGGCACAGTCGGTTTGTTGTTATCTTGGTACTGTTTAGTCAGTATATATATTGATACTGATAGTGCTGTGTCCACTGCCAGTAACTAACGATACAAATACACATCATGCTCATTAGTCATTATATAATAATAGAAAGCACGATATTAGGAAACATGCTTAGTAAGACTCTCAGTAAATATTATTTTGGTTCTAGTCTGCCTTTTTGTTAAGACTGCTCAGTGCTCATGCTGGTTCAGATTGTAGTTTCGGCATATTTCCGTTGATTTCACTTGGCGTTCGCGGCCGGCGGGCCATGAATCAAAGTGAATACGGACCTTTGGAAAATCCAGGCAGATTTCTGAACTTGCTTCAATTACAGCTTAAGTGGACCATCCAATGAACTCACAGGACAGATTGAGCTGCTCGTTTTAAATTCCCTGTCCACTGTTGATTTGTTCTGACTTACTGATGTCGCGACTCTTTTATCCACATTTGGGCCGAACATCTTAAACTATCTCCTTATTTGGGCATATCCCATGACATTTATCTCCATATATGGTCAAACCAAAACGTCGCTGTGTTACACGAGACAACGATCCCCTCTTACCTGCATTTCCTTTAATTAACCATCTTAACTCCCCATTTAACTTAAATGTCTAAACAAGAGTTTATTTAAAGCGGGCAATTAACAATCCTGTAACCAACAATACAGACCTACCCACAATAGAAGAAAATTAACTGTAATCAAGGATTATCCTGAATTAACGAGATAAACTAGCTAATAACCCTTGTTAAACCTAGTACACCAGAGGAGGAGTAGAGAGGAGAGAAGGTGGTCTGTCACAGTGCGTAGTTAGCAGCATTAGAGTCAGCTATGAAGTCAGACGGTACTGTTTACTGTTCGTAGTACGAGATGGAGTACAGTCTGTAATTACCCGGCTAACATGGCAACCAGGAGTGGTTATGACCGTATTTGGGCATAACGTGACGTGGAGAGGGACCTTATTTGGGCTTGTCACGTGTTAAGCAGGGAGGAGTAGATAGTAGCATGGACGTTGTACTCTTCTCTCTCTCTCTCTCCTTTTGTTTCGTATATAGTTATGATATTTTACCATGTAGTGATAACCTAACTTTTGTTGTCATGAGCAGCTGTGTTCTTTTGTTTTGTAATTATACCTGCACACCACCCGACTAGATTATCTATTATTTTGGAGAGAAATCATTGAGTTGCAGAGTAGAGTAGAGTAGAGTCACACCATTAGCAGATCATCTGAACGCCAACACGCTAAGTTGTAAATATAATCTTCATTCAGCAGAGCCACTGTACTTCCTAACTTGGCTGATGAAAAGGAATTTACAGTCTAAAAATTATCTAACTTCAATTTCTTGAGTTTCAAGCCCTTTTAAAATGACTCGTTTCTGAGTACTTATCAATTAAACATTATTGCTGGTACCCGTTTGTTTACTGTTTAGATACATTAGCTGTTGGTGATGTGATCAGTATCCCACAGTCCCTGTTTAGTGTGATGGTACAGTAGAGTTGATATGAAATTACTTTGCATTATATTTCTTGAAAATGTTTGGCATTGTAGACTGTGAAGTGAAAAAATTGCAGCGCTTGCTGCAGTGTGTTTGAGGTTGTAGAAGCGCTGTGCTTGCTACTGCACTTATGCATTTTAGGTGACAAAAGCGCTTGATGCAGCACTTGCTGCAGCGCTTGCTGCATTTCATATGATGATCTGTCAAAAGCGCTGCGCTTACTCCATTTCATGATCATGTGGCAGGCGCGCCGCGCTCTGCACAACTCCAGACCCGCACAGTAGGTCCTGTCAACAACACTCATTGTAAACACCATACTGACCACTCTCTTGCTGCCAACTTGTTGACTCGTTGACGTGTGCCTATCTTTAGCGCCTATACTTTGTCCTATCTGACCTGTACAAAGCACACTAGTGTTAGCGAGTGTAGGGGGAGATTGTCATCTGAAGTCTGATATTCCGGATATGACCATATTTGGGCAATACATGACGCGGCATATGACCTTATATGGTTAAGTTATCACGGCGCTGTACACTACGTCTGATGTACAGGTGTTATATTACGTACTGATAAGGAAGATATTGTACCCCATATACTTCTGATATGTGTTACTAGAAGTAGAAGCCTTACTGAGCAAACTGTGATTGTAGTGCTTCTCTACCTCATCATTCAAGAAAACCAGATAGTATAGCAGTATAGTAGCTCTGTACTGAAGCTTCTTATCTCAGCACATGGTTGAATTAGACCTCATCGTATCTCTTTACCCAATTGTTTAAACAAAGTGGAACCCTCGGCCTCCCTTATCTTAAGGTTAAACAGATTTATGAGTTAAAGTATGAATGATGAGGCAAATTTAAACGTTTTTGATAATTCGATGAAGATTATAATATATGCATATGTACTTTCTTGATCTTGTGACACTACGTTAAAATTCATGAAATGTATTTTAAGTGAAGAGATTGCGCCACATTTAAAACTTGGTTACTTGATAACAGATAAAAATAAGTGAGCAGAAGTACAATTCCTTGAAGTGATAAGATTTTATCAAGTAGCCGCTTAATCATTGATATTCGATAATTCTAGGAATTTGCTTTTTAAGAACTGGAAAATCTCTCCTGCATCTTTTCTTACCATAATTATAAATGTATCGGTATTTTCGCCTGCTTAGTTAAAATGTCTTGAACGTCGGCGAATTTTACACCACGACAAATATGTCGATGATTCCAAATTCCAAAAAGACTTTGCTCTGTAGAAGAAAATGTTGGCATGTAGGAATAAAGTCAATAAACAAAGCTAACAACTTTAAATCTCAACTCTTTTAACAGGTTTTATAAGCATTTTATCTAGATTTATATATCTGAATTTTACTACAATTGTATTTAACGTTTTCTGCTGTGATCTTTGCCATGAAAGTATGCTATGGCAATGAAGAATGTTTGAAAAATTTAAAGAATTTTAAGTACCCTTTTAACGTACCCTTTTAACGTACCCTTTTAACGTACCCTTTTAACGTACCCTTTTAACGTACCCTTTTAACATGAAATGTTGATTGGAAGCTCCGAATATGGTATATGTAAAATAATACCATAGGTAAAATAATTTATGCAATATGTTTTCTTCTATTTTAAAGCATTTAAATACAAATCGAATGTAATTAAAGGGGGAGGGGGGGGGGGCAACCCTCTAATTAGCAAATACAGATACATTTCAGATCAGTATATGATTACTCCCCCCCCCCCCCCCCCCCCCCCCATTTAAGGCATGATCTATACGTCTAACAATTTAAATCGCATCTTAAAATATCGTATCGTGATCACACGTTTTGGCTTTCTTTCCGTAACATTCTGATCATTTCTTATTTTTGAATGCCTCAAAATCCAAACAAAGGAACTGCATTGCGCATAATTATAATAATATTCAATCAACTATTTTGACACTAATATAGTTACGATAATCTGCCCACGTATTTCCATGCCATCTACATTCTACAGTGTAATCTATAAGTTTTGCATTCTGAGCCCCTCCCCAGTCCCCCTCCTTAGCTAGAGCCAGTCCTTACTGTATACAGTTTACGTATAAAAAAGATCATTAGTTTTGAGTGTTGAACTCGTATTCCGTAACTCAACATTCTTCCTTTACACTCTTTCTCCTGCTATGTTATATACAGAGGTGTTTGATCACAAAGCATAGTTCTGGTGGAAGCTCTGGTATTTGCTTCATTGATAATAGCAAATCAAATTATTAGGTTATAAGGCACAGGTTGAATGATGCTCTACAGTAATTGTAAGGTTTTTGTATTTTTGTACAAAGTAGGAAAAGTCACGCGTTATATTCTAAATTTGGCCTAAAACTCACGCGTGATATTCTAAATTTGGTTGTGTCGAAAGGTGGACAAAAGTTACGTCGCACTGTTCAATAATGGTATTGTGAGTGATATAATACTAATATAGGATGATGGATGAAGCTTGAAGACATTCCCATTTTTGTTCAAAATATGTCCGTTTTTATCGAAAATATGCGAATATTTCGAATGTATTACATTTTTAAGAGCACAACATTTAGAACAGGTATTGTTCTCTTTACGATAGTATCTGTGTTTGGTGAGGTGAACCTGACTTAATGAAACCACAGCTTTGTTTTCCTGACGTCATACTCTCCATTTCTGCAGGATTCAGCTAGTGCTGACAAACTCGTAATCAATATGAGACTTATTTTTAGAAGGCTGCATTTAATAAGAGATATTTCCATTGATCAATTGCAATGATGAAAGCCGCGCAAAAATTGGCACAATACGGTCTCTCCATATAAAAGCAGAAAACAGGATTATCTGTTAATAGGCCGATGCTGGAATGTCCCCTTTACCAACTGTGCCACTTTCTGTAATGACCTGTTACAATATCACTGTCTCCTCACAACTCATGACGACATGCCCATATACGGTTTGTCACGTGACTTATTAGCTGAGTCACGTGACTCCCTCGGTGAAATTAGCGTGGAGGACGCCTGTCCGCTAGTTGGAGTAAACACCTCGCATTCCTGTCATCGGTTAACGAGTGTTTTATCCTCCACGGACTTCGTGACTTGTAGGCCACTATTCGAGCTCTGTGTGTTGCCAACACTCACCAAGTCACAACGGTCAAAGTTAGCTGCACTCACTGGGTCAATGTCAAGCTGGATTTTGGACTCTATGGCTTGCTCTCAGCTCAGCAGACCATCTTTAAGTTTCACCGGCACAGCGTGCGGTGCGCGGGCTCCACTTGGGATTTATATCAAATCTCCAATATTCCCTTAGTACCACGCTACAGATTTTTGTCGGCCAGCGTTAAATTTGATTTTATACGTGGCGTGATGCGATTCTACGACCGGTCCGAGCACTATCATGCTGGCACCAGAAACTCACTTCTAAATTTTAAAACTTCAGCTCGAGCATGAATTATTTTATCTCGTCTTATTTGCATGTGCACTTTATGATACAACATCTAAGAACTCAGTTACATTTTATAGTAAAAAATAACGTAATTATAAATCAGCGCAATTTTGGAGTTTCTTGTAAGCTAAATTGATTTTATTATAACCTAGATTAAGGAGCCATACATCTGATATTTTAAAGAGTTTCTGGCAAAGTAGCTATAATTATACCTATGACGAACAATAAGTTTACAGTATTACTATTTATAGCGGGCACCTCCCCAATAGAATCTCACAATGCTCCCTGATTACTAGGTTACTAGTCCTATTATTATTATTATACTACTAATACTACTACAAGCTATAATAATAGACTAGGATTATGGGGCCACATTATAACACACTTGGTATAATATTGATGATAACAATACAATATAACACGGGGCCTCACTAACAATCACCCGGCCCCTTCCTTCTGCCGGCTGCGCTGCTACCCTGATGAAACCTCGTTGCGCCTCCGGTCTTTTAATTGTACACATAGTGAGTCTAGACGTGATCAGGAGGAGCTCTCATCTGACTGTTTTTACCTTATATGGTGTGTCACGTGGGGTGAGAGCATTACCTTATATGGAGTGCCACAAGTCTCACCGAGATTAGACCTGACATATACAAAGTACTGTGCCTCCATTCGTTATGAACTGTCACGTGTCCACTCACGTGGCTACAAATAATAGCAATATTATGCAGTGGAGATTACGTTTGCTACTAATTGTGTCACATAATTTCTGGTCCTTGATAGCGAACTTTATTTGGCTCTCGAGGTCTCGGGAGTTTTTGGCTTCAGGGCGTTCTTGTAATTTTCTATCGCACTGAATCCAAGTGTCGTTTCTCTCTCGTGTCCTGACATTCTTGTTATAACAAGTGGACTACTATATAGTGGGGTAAATACTAGTCTTGTTGTAAAACCCAGTACGCTAGGATTGTCCTCTCGCCTGTCAGTAAGAAATTAGGGTTTCGACTTCGCACATTTCAACAGGTTGTCATCACGTGATACCAGCCGACCAATGACGGCCAAGCAATTGTCACGTGTTTAGTCCGACCAGTGAGAAGTGTCCGTGGGACACGCTGTGACCAATCAGAGCTATTATTCCTAAAAGAAGGGTAGTTTAACCAACGCTGACTGATCCAATCAGCTCCCTCTCCTCAGCACACACATGATAGCCAATCCAATATGCCCAACAAGCTCCTCCACCAATCACAGCAAAGCAAACTTTGCACGTGACATTTCCCCGGCCAATAACATGCGCTGAGTTTCGTCACGTGAGGACGAATTTCGTTGATTAACATAACTAATGAGAGATCAGGCCTTATTTGGCGCATATTTCGCGAGTGAGCGCTGTGTCTTGTTGTTGTAGTGCGCTTTAACTAACAGTAACTACACGTTTAGATTTTAGTAGCAGTTGTAGTACTTGCTCTTTTCAAAATTTCCGCCTTCAGATAGCTTAGCTCGTCCTATATTTTGTAGTATTCAGACCAGTCTCCTCTTACAAAGCAGACCAGATCAGATCTTCTCAGTAACCTGGATCAGATCGTATCATCACAGTTTCCTGGATCAGCTCATCTCAATCAGATAATATCAGATAAAATGTATCTCGTAACTCTATACACCGGCTCAGTCCCCACTCAACTCTGTCTCACGGTGAGTGAAAAAACCCTATCTGTTTTCATGGTTACCACTCTGTTTCCATGATTACCACTACCTGTTTCCATGGTTGTACCACTCGCGATTTGTTTCGTCGATTACGGCTCTGTTTCTATGAATACCACTACCTGTTGCCATAGTGTCACAGCCTGTTTCCAAGGCTATCACCATTTGTTTTATTTGTTACCACTAGTTAACTCCACTTGTACTATGTTTCCACGATTGCCGTTCTGTCTCTATGAATTGCAGGCCATAATCCCCACTCTCTACATCTTCATATTAAGTATTTACCACTACCTGTTTCATAATTATCATTATCTGTTTTAGTAGTTACCACTATCTGTTTTCATAGTTTCCCGTAATCGTTTTCATAGTTACCACTATATGGTTTCATACTTTCATAGTTGCCACTGTCTGTTTTCATAGTTGCCACTATCTGTTTTCATAGTTACCACTATCTGTTTCCATAGTTACCATGGCCTGCCTCCGTAACTCTCACTATCTGTGTTCATATTTACCATTAATTCATCTTTCATTTATCATTCACTGAGTTTAGTTTCCATGGATTACACCAGCCAGCACTGAATTTCATGTATTAAAAAAGAGCTGAGATGTGAGCGCAGAATGAACACAGCATTGTTCACCGGCCCACTATCCCAGCTGTTCATGTGTATTTGGTTCATAGCCCAGTTTTTAATGCATGTTCAATGTCTGCTGAGATAGCAGCTTCCCCGACAGTTATCATGGCTAGACGCATTATGCGCAGCCCGGTCGCTTGTAAGCTATTTGTTCCTGTACTCAACCGTTTTCAATTAAAATGCTACCGTTCATGTCCACCATTTGTACGGTGTTTCAATCTAAAGGAGAGTTCATTTAATATCATAGCGGCTTTAAGATATGGTACATGTATTCATTGAGGAGTGTTATGACCTTACTTGGAGTGGCACGTGACAATAAACTTATCCAGGGACAAGTGCGCAATCTTTATATTGGCTCTAATATTTTCTATTGTGGTGACCATGTCAGTCGGTGACAAGTCACTGCAAATAAAACAATAAAATATCTGAATTTAATAATGTTATGGTGCCTTATTAAACATGTTGATAATGTTTATCAATACGAGATGTTGAGATATTCATATTGCTTATATATCTCAAACTTAAGGTGTGTTCAGTAACATTTTAATCTCAAGTTTTTTGGGTGTGAGTTAATGTTTTGTGGGTTCTTGCTGTATAATTGGACTGAAATCTGAGATGTTCTTCGAAACTGCCCAAACTTGTAATTGGCCTCTAAGTCCACAGTCTACTAATCCGTGTGGTTGGCTGGGCACTGTGTCTAGAGTAGTTGGCATTTGTTTATTACGTGATGAGAGTTAAAGGAGCACATGGTACTTCGGATCGTGTGGAGCGCTTGTAAATCACGTGATAGCTAACATCATGTTCTAATTTGCTACCAGTCATCACCTTCACAGTCTCCTGAAACACGACCTGAACTTTGTCACCACTTGTGGGTTGGCTGTAGAGTGTGGATTGCCGGTACCATCACACCATATTCCACCACTTTTAACTGGAAAATGCACTGGTCATGTAAATAATCCGATAGATTGTTCAATGTAGTGAGGATTCAGAAAATCATCTTTTTTATGCTGAACGTAATTTAATAGAGTGAGATATTTTTATTGGTTGGTTTTCTCGTTGCTTTAATAGAGTTAATATTTTGTGTTAAATGCTGATTAACTCGTTACGATCTATGTCGTTTTGTTGCTGGTCGTTGCTGACTCATTTCTTCTTTTGATATTTACATGTGGGTTATACAGCGTTAATGTTAAAAATCCTTAAGTTAAAGGACCCGTTCCCCGTCAGTCTTCACTCGAACTATCTTGGTAATTTAGTGATCGAGTGACGAGTTCTCGTAACGGTAGAATAAATCACTTATTATAACATTAAGAATAATTTATCAATATATTAGTTTCTCACCAGTAAAATCTGTCATCAGCGTAAAATTAAAACCACGCAATCGTTAATAATAACCTAGTACCTATACCATATCCGTGTATTACTCAAACTTAAACCACTCCAATAACTAAATAGCTCGAGTTATTCAACCAATTACAGATAATTACGGAGAGTGAATAATAAACCTCCCATAATATTTAAACTCGATTAAATATAGGTAATTATCTCAACTAATTGGTGGCTCTAACAACTCAGTGAGCAAGGTTAATTATACCGTATAATCAAATATGATCCTTCCAGCCAGTCACAATGGTTACTACTCTGGAGGAGTCAATTAACACAAAGACAAATTATCAATTCAATTAGCGGTGCTGTACTGATAATAGAACTTGATTTATCTAGCTTCCGTTCTCCCCTCTCTCTTAAATCAACTATACCTAGTTTCATTCATGACACGTTGGGTTTACTTACTTCCAAGTATATTCTCGTCACACTTTTATGATTTGCTTCAATCAATTGACTGGTTGAATGACTGGTATAATAATTGATTGGAGATCCTTCAATTGACTCAGTGGTGATTCCAACATCTAGACGTCATGGTTTTTTGGAAATCTTTGATTTTCGATCCGCTAAAACCGACGTCCCCTCTTCTCGTCCCCTCCTCTCGTCCCCTCCTCTCGTCTCCTCCTCTCGTCCCCTCCTCTCGTCCCCTCCTCTCGTCCCCTCCAGCCCTCCTCTCGTCCCCTCCTCTTGATTCGTCCTCCTCTGCTACATTTGCTACTTTGACACAAGTCGTTGGTACCATGTACCCGATCATAGGCACGTTATTAGTACCTGTAACATTCTCACATTGTCGCAATCCTCCCATGTTACACTTCATTTGGCCTCTTATCAGAGGAACCTTATCTTCTGAGGAACCTTATCTTCTGAGAGTGGCTACATTCCCTGCTCTCTATACTTATTCTTGTTCTCTCCTGCAGGCCGTTTTAAATTCTATGATTGTATTTTTAAATCTCTTTTTCTTGTTGTGTCGCCTATTCCCTGATATATCATATTTTAGCAACGATTCGCATTTTGCAATACTCTATTCTCTTTCCGTGACTAAATTCTAACAAATCAAAATATTCCTATTCGCCGAATTGCTACAATTAGACAAAATATTTCAATTCTGTTGAAAGAAATTTATCAATTTGGGGTTGTTGCGCAGTTGTGACGATTTGCCTCGGTCACATTAAAGTAAGAGCAAATGAGATAGCTTTTTTCTCCGCTGAGCACTTCGAAATTGCCGACGTTTCGCAACATACCTTCGTCAATTTCTAAATTTTCAGAATCTGAGAAAAATCAATTTTACGTCTTATTCTCACACCTCAATATAAAATATATATAAATTGTCAGGAATCTTCAAAATCTTCATTGCATTATGAACCGTTTTGCCACTCGCTCAGAAATAAAACCGAGAAGAACTATGAAATTTGAAATATGATCCTGCGCACGAATAATCCGCCCGATAGTTCAACCGATAAAATTTTCTTCTATATCTTGTTTCTGTTTCCCTTCAAAACTTCTCCTTCCTATATCGGAGTAGTAGGTGCGGTAATTACTGATCCTGGGACTAAATCAGAATGTTAGTGTATGGTGTAAAGAATTTGAGATATTTGTGTAATTTAATCTTCCATCCCCTACATTGTTGCATAGTGCAGCTATTCACTGCTCTCCCGGATATATGTGGCAGTGATTATGTTGCCCAACTATTTGCTTGTTATCAGATCTGATTAAAGTGCTTTATATCTTGTTTGTAGTTTATATGATTTGTCATTCTAACAAGACCGTGCTTTTATATAGTTGATGTATAACTTTTTCAATGTTTCCTCCCGCACTTCGATTACATCTGAATCTCGTTAGTCGATATCTATCATAACAATTAATTTTTGTTTTTGTTTGATATTTTTATCAATTTGAGCGGGATGTACATACTTTATTTCATTTCTTTTAACACACATTTTTCTGTACAACACTTTCATCTCATAGAAACACGCATAATATCGTACACCATCATGTCTCAACGCACGAGCGCACACAAAAGTTGTGTGTGATCCAACAACAACAGATCACTAATACTACCACAGCACTCACAGCACCATATAATATCCACAATTACAAGCCATTGTGTCCATGTTCAATACTCTGATCAGTATATGGGAGTAGTAATTGTGAGGGCGTAGTGAGGGCGTAGTCGGGCATTATATCTGTGTGTGTGCAATGTGCAGCTGCAGTGAGTTACACTGCACAGTGATCATTCATCATACGAGACAAGGTAGATATCATACCACTATATTGGTATTAATAATTATATCATCGTAATAATATTATCATTATCATTATTATTAATATCATCACCGCGGTTACCAGCCCATTGTTATTTGATATCCTTGGTGAACTATTGCCTTATCTGAACTTAGCTAACTTGATAAGAACACCTAGACTGTAATGATATAATGGTATAATATTGTTATAGCAATGTGAGCTTTATCTAAGGAATAAGCCTAACCTGTTTATTTAATAGCTCTTCTTTTATTTGCTCCAATTCTAAGAAAACAGTCTTGTGACGTTTCTTAACTTTCACACAAAATTACATAAGGATTGTTCCTTCTGCAATCATGTTAATGACGTTGGATAGAAGGCGGTATTTTTGACGATGGGAGACTTTCATAATTCCCGAATGCTCTCCAATATCCTTTCTAACTACTTCAATTTAATATGTACGTCTTCCTTACCCGTCTTCTCTAACAATGTACGAGTTCTCGCTTCCTCTATCAATATCTCAGTTGCGTTCTAAAACTGTTACTTACACTTTAACACTGCCTCCTAAAGCACTAATTTCAAACTGATGTGTCAAATTAGCATATAAACTGCACCCGGTCCAGTTCTTTGTGTTCCAATAACGTTACACAATGTGCACACTTAGTTACACTGTAACTGAAACCTCATCTCTCTCTCTCTCTCCCTCTCTCTGACATTCAGTACACTTATCCGATTTCTACCTTCCTTTTCTGGAACACTCCTGCCAAATACAGCAGAGACATGTTGACTGACCATGTGATCACCGTATATGGTCCCGTGGTGTTTCTTTGGACCACGTGACTTGTCTCACATTGGTTATTGTACAGGACACGTGACTTAGAATATGAAATCATCTGTTATCACTGTGTCAGTGTCACTCCATATCTTCCACAGCTGCTCACGTGCTTCCTCCGTCGCTGTCTGCGTATGGTTACCAAGTTACCAAGGCCAAGGTGGTTACCAAGTTACCAATTTGGTTACCAAGTTACCAATTTGGTTACCAAGTTGGTAACTAATGTTACCCCTTGCTGCTAATCTGCATAGTCACTCATAACTTAATATATGGAGAACGCGAACGGTCGACTGTCATCCCCCTGCAGGGGGATGACAGTCGACCGTTCGCGTTCTCCATATATTAAGTTATGAGTGGGCCCTGTTAGATCACAGATTTGCCAACTTCCCAAACACTGCGAGGAAAATGTTATCCCAACCCTGTCAGAAGTTATTACTGATCACTAGTTTCCATGACCACTTACTAGTAACCAGTGACTGGTCTGAGTGGTCACCATGTTACGAGTGACCATCAAGTTGTCATAACACTGACACGGTGATAGGAGGTGAGAGTTAACATTTTAACAGGTCCTTGTCCAGCTTCACTCCATTCAGTAACCCACTGGTTGACATGTAACAATGTTGCCCACAGTCGTCAGTTCACAATATCCTGAAAATTTGTGAGGATTCAAAAGGATCTCTATCTTTACCACTAGAGTAGAATTTACAATATCCCAAAAGTTGCGAGGCTTTGAAGATCCATCTGACCAACAGTTGTAGTGCTTCTGTGAAAGAAAGTCTAGTTTCACTGATTAAATGTTCTACTTATAGGAATATTCACTGATTAAATGTGCTGTGTTATAGGAATATTCACTGATTAAATGTGCTTTTATATGGTGAAACTGCAATTATTGTATATTAGGAGTAGAGCGGATGGTCGGACCCCTCAATATGTGATTAATATCTGTTTCAAGTCAGCGGGCAAATTACTTCTTTATCTTAATGTATGTGGTCCTAGTGCAAAGTGATATTTCTGAGCGATGTTAAAACTGTAGCATTTTCAAACGGAGGCCTCTGACCGTAGTTATTGTTACTTGAAGTCAAACTTTGTAACATTTTCCGGGAAGGTTTAGTTGCTAAACTTCCCGGGGACATAGGTCATAGAATGTAGACCTTCTCCAATACTCATAATATTAAGTTATGACATAAAATGAAGGGGGTTTATCCTGTTTTGAAGATATCTGATTCTCTAAAGTTAAAACTCAATATAACCAGTGAGATCACTGTTGAAGCCTAAAGTTAGAGTTCAATCTGACTCTAGTAATCCCCATTGTATAAGTACTTCCAGACTGTAAACAAGAGCTGTGAAAAACTAACGACCTCATGAGAATTATTAACAGTTGTTGACAGTAGTTTTAGCATTGATCAGTAGGAAACCCATGACTTGGTAAAGCTGAACTTAGTAAAGTAGGATTTAGTGAGCAGTGTTGCTGCGTAATTCTAACTCAAGGGAGTGTCACGTGACTGGTCCTAGTGACGTCACCCGAGACTATCCTCCCGGAGACCGTACAGTAAAGTTTTCCCTGTTTTGTAGTTAGTTTTTAAAAGGCCATCAAGTCGGTCTGCTGGCAACTGTGATAAACCTATGTACAGAGCATTTCAACAGTCTACCAAAATGACAGTAACATGACCAAATATAGCAATCACGTGGCTTAACCCCAGGCTTTAAGTCTCGTGTTGATAATCCCACTACTTGTTGAGGTAAAATGGTAGAATGAATGCAGAACTATTTCTTGTCACTTCAGTTTTACTTCACTGCACTGTGAGTGTATTTTATACGTTTATCAGTGTTATAACGTATTAAATGTGTTCCATTACACTTCATACTAACCTCATATAATCGGCCTATAAATAACCCCACGTGATATATGTACAGTGTACACAGGTACACACATGGAAATCAGACCACACAATACGTTTAATTAAACCACTATACCACACACACTCACTCACACTCACACTCAGTACACGCCTAATAATAATAACCAAACTATACATCACCTGTGTTTATATAATATATATATATATATATATATACATTATAATGTTTATATCACGGATAATATATTAAATTAAGCTGTACACACCTATATTAACCTGTAATGTAGACTTTATCAGATATCTGCAGCTGGTGGTTTAGTCTTATTATATAACCTCTCTTACACGTGTAAGTGTAGTGCTATTTACACGTGAAGTTTACTACCTTTGCTGCGTGTTTCATCTGTTCCATTATTGGGGGGGGGGGGGGGGTGTCACGTCCGTCTATGTCCGCTTGTCTCATAGAATCCAAAAAGGACAGGACATAGGCGGACATAGGCGGACATAGACGGACATAGGCGGACATAGGCGGACATTAATGGACACCTAAGTTGCTAAATAAAATGTTCAATTTTTCTGTTATAGGGGGATCATGTTTTTTGTCCGTTCGGTACCCTATATTTTCAAAACGGACAAAAAATAGAGCGGACAAAAACGGACAAAAATGGACAAAAACGGACAAAAATGGAAATAACATTTAGATGCTTCCTCCTCCTACTCTTCCTCCTCCTCCCCCTGGGTCTTCCTGATCTTCCTCAGTCCTCTTCCTCCTCCCCTTCTCAGTCCTCCTACTCCTCCTCCTTGTCCTCAGTCCTCCTCATCAGTCCTCAACAGTCCTCCTCCTCCCCAGTCCTCCTCCTCCTGAGTCCTCCTCCTGGGTCCTCCTCCTGGGTCCTCCTCCTCCTCTTCATCCTCCTCCTCTTCCTCCTCAGTCCTCAGTCCTCCTCAGTCCCCCTCCTCCTCCTCCTATTCAGTCCTCCTCCTCCTCCTCCTCCTCCTTCTCAGTCCTCCTCAGTCCTCCTCAGTCCTCCTCCTCCTCCTCCTCCTCCTCTTCCCTCTCAGTCATCCTCCTCAGCCATCCTCCTCAGTCCTCCTCAGTCCTCCTCAGTCCTCCTCCTCAGTCCTCCTCCTCCTGGGTCCTCCTCCTCCTCTTCATCCTCCTTCTCTTCCTCCTCGGTCCTCAGTCCTCCTCCTCCTGGGTCCTCCTCCTCATCCTTCTCATCAGTCCTCCTCCTCCCCAGTCCTCTCCCAGTCCCCCTCCTTCTCCTCCTCCTATTCAGTCCTCCTCCTCCTCAGTTCTCCTCAGTCCTCCTTCTCATTTCTCCTAAGTCCTTCTCCTGAGTCCTCCTCCTGAGTCCTCCTCCTGATCCTCCTCCTTCTGAGTCCTCCTCCTGAGACCTCCCCCTCCTCCCTCTCAGTCATCCTCCTCAGTCATCCTCCTCAGCCATCCTCCCCAGCCATCCTCCTCAGCCATCCTCCTCAGTACTCCTCAGTCCTCCTCCTTCTCAGTCATCGTCAGTCCTCCTCCTCAGTCCTCCTGGGTCCTCCTCCTCCTCCTGGGGCCTTTTCCTGGGTCCTCCTCCTGGGTCCTCCTCCTGGGTCCTCCTCCTCCTGGGTCCTCCTCCTCCTGGGTCTTCCTTCTCCTCCTCAGTCCTTCTCCTCCTCCTCCTCCTCAGTCCTCTTCCTCCTCTTCCTCCTCCTCCTCCCTCTCAGTCATCCTCCTCAGCCATCCTCCTCAGTCCTCCTCCTTCTCAGTCCTCCTCAGTCCTCCTCTTGAGTCCTCCTCCTCCTCAGTCATCCTTCTCAGTTCTCCTCCTCCTCCTAGGTCCTCCTTCTGGGTCCTCCTCCTCCTCCTCCTCCTGGGTCTTCCTGATCCTTCTCCTCCCTCTCAGTCATCCTCCTCAGTCATCCTCCTCAGTCATCCTCCTCAGCCATCCTCCATAGCCATCCTTCTCAGCCATCCTCCTCAGTACTCTTCAGTACTCTTCAGTACTCTTCAGTCCTCAAAATGTTTGTCCGCTAATGTCCACCAATGTCCGCTAATGTCCACTAATGTCCATCTAAGTCCGCCAATGTCCGTCCGGGTCCGCCAATGTCCGTCTGAGTCCGCCAATGTCCGTCCGAGTCCGCCAATGTCCGTCCGAGTCCGCCAATGTCCGTCCGAGTCCGCCAATGTCCGTCCGAGTCCGCCAATGTCCGTCCGTGTCCGCCAATGTCCCAAAAAACACGTCCGTTGTCTCATAGAATCCAAAAAGGACAGGACATAGGCGGACATAGACGGACATGACACCCCCCCCCCCCCCCCCCCCCCCCATTATTATATACCAAATATTTAGCATTATTGAAAATCACGTTTTAGTCCTGCTTGGTCAGTCAATATATTCTTAAACCACTCCTAAATAACTTTTAAATCTACACCTGTTCCTCATGAAATGTCTGATTAAGACTGGGTTTATTGCCGCAGTTGTTCAATTTGCGTGCTGTATAGTGTGTAGTGTACATATTATATAAAACATCTTAATAAGGGTTGAACTCTTGGTTTTCGTTTGTTTAATTGTATTCCATAATTTGATCAGTTCTTTACCCTCTCTTTTTTCATCGCTGTTATGTATCGAAATCAATAAATATCGCTTTTCTGTTTGAATAATAATTGTGAGCTCACATATTTAACAACATATATTATTATAAAATATCTGTTTGATGGCTGTCAGGAGAGCGTTTTAAAATAGAAAATGTCACCGGGGTTATCATAAAAATGTCATCACTAATTACAAACTTAGTTTCATTGCGTCTTAATATTACACACACCTGCCCTGCACACAATCTGCTCATTCTACATGAATTATTGTACATATATCTTGGTAGTTTGCCAGTCAGGTGGCCCCACCAACGTGTCACGTGGTTACCATATTTGGTCATGTGACGTCACGTTGTATCCTTATACGGTCATGTGACTGTGAGATCACGTGGTTTGGAGAGATGTGTAACGTGATAAAATGCTCCTGTTATGATATAAAACAGTGCAAGATTTGCTTGCCAATTTAGTTATCGTGTGTGAGCTTACAGAGTCATGTAATGATCTAGAAGAAATATTTTTAAATTAGTACAGTAGTGGTAAGAACAAGACTAGAAGGACTAGTCTTGTAGTACTAGTCTAGTAGTACTAGTCTAGTCTAGAGAACAAGACTTGAACAACTAGTCTTGTTCTCGTAAGATGAGGTCGTGAAATGTGAAACTGAAGTTGAATTATATTTAAGTTGAGAATGTGCTGTAATACTAATGTGCGAGATTTATCTAGGGTTTGAACTGAGCGATAAAAGAATAAGCTTAAGAAAGTTAAGATCGCCTGTAAAAATTTTCTTGTGCAATAATTGTAACATTATGTGCCCTTCAGACAGGTTATTTCTGGAAAACGGAAACAGAAAATCAGCAAATCTTATTATTTCGTGTTTTTATATTTCATAGCTCACCATTCAAACTACCTGGGCCGAAATATAAAATTTTTATTAGTTTTTTATAACTTTTTATTTCGATGTCCTTGTCAACACTGTACCACATTGTAAAAACCTGTTGAAATTTCAAACCATAACCCGAAGTTACTGGTTGCCGGGTTACTGGTTGCCAGGCGGTGGTGGAAACACACCTTTATCCACCTCATATTCTAAAAACGTGCAACCACAACCTATACTAGAAAAAGTAAGGTCACATCTGTTCCATATACCACTAACCACTCTTTAATATTCAAACAAGGTTGTATGTAAGACTTGTAAGTGTAACATGATTGGATTGGTCGGTTTATACATTCCCCGCGGCCGCATACCGTGAATACCTTAATGAAGGAGGAATAAACATACCCCGGTCTCCATATCCTAGCTCTCAATTAATACACAAGCTTGGTATAAGATTATATTATGTACCTGCATTTTAATTAATACAATTATTAAACCAGTGCACGTGTCACGGGGATCTGGCCAGTGGTTTGGTGAGTGTATTGCACGTGCACCTGCGCGCACAGCACGTGCTGTTGTGCGGGCAATAAGAGAGATTTCCAGCACCACGTGACTAATCAAAATAATGTAACGTGACAAAGTAACGCTTATACACCACTAATACGGAGGCTATGAGAGTGTGAGTGTGTGCGGCTTGCTTTGCTCCTAGGTTACCATGTTGAGTGTGGTCTCATTTGTCACATGGTATAACGATCAAGTCACGTGGTTTATACCCAGCATACCCTCTTTGTGAATTAAACATACATCGTCCCTTCGTACATTATTTACTACCTTCTTGTCTAGTTGGCTTCTTGTTGCATCGTCAGCAGAGATCCACCTGTCCCGGGCTCTCCCTCGAAGTCTACACCCGCACCCACGACTGGTTCCGGTCCCATGCTAAAATATTTACCACATTTTGTGTTGCATAAATTCCTTTGCCTTCGGTCGA
Organism: Bolinopsis microptera; assembly: GCF_026151205.1. NCBI lineage: Eukaryota > Metazoa > Ctenophora > Tentaculata > Lobata > Bolinopsidae > Bolinopsis > Bolinopsis microptera. The sequence continues at coordinate 4,181,768 of NC_087079.1, read as the reverse complement.
ACTTTGGTACCATTATGACATATTTCTACTTCTAGACTTTTGTTAAAATCTAGAGGTTTACATATTCAACTTACTTAACATATTATTCAGAATTGAGTTTCTTTAGTTAATCAAACTAACTTAGCACAGGCATTTCAACACATTTCACAATTTATTGCTATATGTGAGCTGTAAAGGTTATCTTATTATATCTCTTATACAGTTTAAATACTAACTACTAAGTACTGGTGCCCCGCCTCCATTCTAGTTATAATAAGCAAGTGCACCAACTCTTGCAGCAAACCTTTTAAAATTTAATTATATTTATTGGGCAGCATGGTCAACCGTTTCCATATTAAGTCCGATGTCAGTTATAAGAACTTTTGATATGTTGTAGAATGCAGAGCTCGGTTTAAATTCTCAATCGTTTTTGTCCTCACCGGAAAAAAGTTCCGATCTGGAGATATCGCGAGTTAAATTTTTAAATTTATTATCTGTAATTATTTATTGTAAATGAAAACTTCAACCGATGGATGTCCAATTTTTCCATGAAAAATTTTAATTTTAGAAACGGTTATTATATGCGAGGTTAACTGATTAAATTATTGTTAGCCTCAATTTTACGAAAAATTAGGCGCGACTAGGGGTGGTACCGGTGGTGTGCGGGCATCAGGTAGTACGTGGTCTGTCCACTGACAAAACTTGAATCCCGAATTTTATTGCTTTTCTGAGTCTCCGTTTTTATCATTTTCCTTTCTCTCCTGCCCTTGCTATGGTTACTTTCCTTAACTTATATTTTTATTTATAACTTTTATTAATTTATATTTTCGCCTCTTCTGTCCAGAAATTCATTATGCTCGCTTCCCTGTCAGTCGTGGCTCCACCCTGCAGGCTTCAAGCCAATCTCTTTAGCTCCAGCAGCCCTAACAATGAACAAGTGAACGGTTCTCGCCATCACCGCCTAATAGGCAGCGGGAATCAGGCTAAATAGTTGGTATTTTAATGGGTACCGTTTAAAATAGTGCCCAGTTTCTTGTCGAAGAGAGCGGGTGTGTTTAGTGCCTTTTCAGTATAATGGTGGGTAAGCTATCATTCATATGTCACTTACACAGCAAATCGGGGTGACGGAGTTTTAGTGTTAAGAAACATCTCTCACTATCTCCTTCATTTAATGACAAGATTGCATTTTATATTCAAGGGAATAAAAGAACAAATCGGACACTTTAATATTTTACTTTGAGGTCTACATAAAATAAACCGTCGTAAAAATGCAGTTTCCAACTTTACTCACACAGAATGTACAGTACACGTCATTACAGGTATAATAATCCTCCCTTAAAGTAGATATTATACAACCAACTGATATAATCACGTGATTAACAACCGATTACGTGATTAGGAGACATTATGATATAACCTGTACTTTTAATTAGTTCCGTTACGTATACTACAAATGATGAGTATGTACCCAACCCCTGGCCCTTGATAACTGGGGTCGTCCTCTAATCTCACTAATTACATTATCATATATTGCACAGTAAACCCGACCTATAGCTAATAGCTATGTAATACAAGATAGGCTGATTTAATTGAACTCATTATTGAATAATCATGTAATAATGTTGATAAGCTAATTTGGTTTATAATAGTATAAATTTATTAGCTGGGTATACACTATACGTGTGTACAAAGTTAAAAGAGAAATCAGTGAATTATGCTTTTTGCTGGAGAATGTCAGGGGACTTTGTTTTATGAAGCTAAGGGCTTTTTCATCATCGTTGCTAGAGCTAATGTTAACTAACCAACCTCTAATCGTAGTATATATAAGAAAGCAATAATTCATAAAGATAAATATTATTGATATCCACGATAATGTGTTGGGAAATTATGTTGCTCGTATTGGGATTATTTAATGTGGTTTGGAAATGTTAGCTGATGATTTTATTATTTGTAACGTACTTGCTATCCTCTCCTCTCCGTTCCTATTTCTTCTCTCTCTCTCTCTCTCTCTCTCTCTTGGCCACTAATCAGCTCCGAAAACAATTTACCAAATTTCATCTCGTAATGAGTGCAATTTCAGTGCTGTGACCCGCATTCTCCAAATTGTACTCACATGACGGGGCAATCTAAATTCTGAATGGTTAATTTGAGTCACGTGGTTGCATACTTGCTTCCTATTCGCTGTTACAGCATCACACGTGACTTCCTAATATGGTATTGTCTGGCACGTGGCATGTCACGTGATTGTGTTCTGCTCATACTAATTGCTATTCTCTCTGCTAGGAGTACAAGGAAGACCCTGTTAATTTTAAACCGCTGACATGCGAAGAGTGAGTACTGTTCGTTCGTCTGTTTGTCCGTATGTTTCTGTTGTGTGATTGTTTTGACGTTTTATTATCAGCACGCATATTATGAAGTATTGTTATTAAATAAAATTGCGTAATATTACACAATTTTATGAACTTAGTTAAATTTTGTTTTTGTTAATCATCTAAATTATCCCTTAATGTTTCGTACCATGCTTTAAAGAGTTAAATATAACAATCCATTTTCGTTAATTTTATCAGAAAAGTTTTATTATATAATCAAAGTGTTGAAAGAACTAGCATTTCGAATCTTCAGTATCGTGAGAATTAAAAATGAAAAGAAACAGCGGTCATTGGAAAAGAAACAGAAAATGGCAGAGAGCAGAAAGCATCTATCAGATATCAGGTTTGTCGGGCGCGCGGCTCTTTATCTTTTCAATTTTATACCTATTCACGCACTTTTGAGAGTTACATTTACATTTGCTAATTAATCATAAATTAAATTGCTATCTTAACGGCGAACTACATTGTGGTATAATGTTACTCTGCGTGTTTTGGTTAGACACCAAGATATGTTGCATCACGTTAAATATTTAGCATACCATAATCAAGTAAGTTACACCCTACATACACAATGGCATTGTTATTACGTTATTAGTCCCTTAGTTTCTTATTGAATGTGGCGAGCATTATGACGTCACAAGTGTTGCTCAGACCCCACTCATCCTTTATACTACATTCTCCACATATCTTGATCCTGCACACTATAAACCTCCACAATACAGAACGATACTACAAACCTGCATAATATTCCTGAATATTCCACATTTTTACATATAATTATGTGAAGATAGAACTGCACAGTCTCTTCATTCAGTCAGCGTCCTTTTTAAAAAGTCACTTTACGCCAGTGTTTTTCACGTATGATCTCCCCGGATCAGCTCGAGTTACTAATTTACTCCGCAAATAATGGCGTTATCTGGCCACCTTATTAAAACAGTTGATTGTTCTGGTCTATTTGGCCAGATCAGATGTTATATTCCATCTGTTCTGTTACATTTCATAACTTAAATATAGAATGTGATGAAAGTCATGGGATTGAAGTGTAAAATTGTAGCGCGCACGTAAATTGTAACGTATTCATGAAGGAAAATATGTTATTACTCAAATGAAGTTAACTATAAACTAATTAACTTAATTAATATTTCAGAGTGTTGCAGCGTAACCTGGTGTTTGTCACTGGAATTCCTCCTAAGTTAGCGGACGTAGAGGTAAGATACTCTTACATTCCGATAATACTTTATACTTTTAATCAGTTGATTTTGACTCACTTTAAAAAGAAGCAAGCATGATCAACTATATTATATTTTATACCCATTAATCATGAATGTCTTCAGATTTTAAAAAAGCCGGAGTATTTTGGGCGGTACGGTAAAATACACAAGTGTGTATTAAATCAACAGGGACCAGTCGCCACCGCCTACGCAACATACGTCCGCGATGAGGTACGACACTTTCACTTTAAGGATATTGTCCAAATCGTCTAAATTCTTCTAAGTCATATGCCACCACTGTTTTATAATTGCAGTGGATTGTTTGTCCATCAATTACCACCCAAGATATTCCTCACGAGAGCAGTCTAGCTCAATTTTATAAATATTATAGATTTTAACTCTTTAAGCAAGTCTAGTCCTTCATTTAAGGTCGAGAGAATCTTCCGAAAAAGTAGATTTTTATGATAAAATCAGTTTTCACATGTTAAGGATAGGTTGGGAAAGAATTAAGTCAATGACTTTTTATCTATGTATTGAACTGTGCAATGTTGTTGTGGGTATGTAAATGACTACAATAGCTGAGTGTTATTTACATTATTGTCTTTGTAAACAATCCTTGTTATTAAGAAATTGTTACATTACACTGATTCTCACTTACTTTCAACCCATCACAGAGACAGCATCTAGAACAACTATGTCTTTTCTTTTGATAAGATGTAAATAATCTGCCTATTTAATCGTGAGGATCACAACACGAATATTTAATTGTTACTGTATTTTTTTTCAGTACTATAGATTAAGTGTACCAGTCAACAATGCATTGTTAATCATACTCTCCTTTGTCCCCTTTACCTTACTTGCGCCGCTTGGCAAATTGTCAAGATTTATTTCATTTAAATAATAAATATAGCATAATATAACAATAGCCAGTTTTGCCACTATCTCACAAGTCACAAGACTGCTGGCTCACACAGTGTACAAGTAGTGGATGAAATCATCTGTAGAATGCATTCAGTTATTATCTTGATAGTGACATTGTTCCTCTATACGAATAATGATAATACGCGTTATGTCAACATAATTATTGTTATAACTTTTTTAATGTGTGTTACTGAAGTTTAGTGTGTGTCCATTAAAGGGGGGCGGGGGGGTCACCCTGATTTTTAATGTTATAGTCTGGTTTTAATTAAAGGATGATCAAGGTAAAAGATATTTAATTTTGATCTAGAAAAACTGGATTGTCATAAAAGATGTGTATATCAGATCATGTTTTCTAAACTGCGATACTACATCATCCTGAGAAACTGTAATATTAATATGATCAATTGCAGGACGCATTCAAAGCAGTGTTGGGTATTAACGGGACGTATCTTCAGAACAACATTTTAAGGTAAAAACTCTTTAAAACTATATCTACTCTTAACCATTAATTAATGTTTTCATTGTTACTTCCAGTTTCATAGTAATGTTGAGAACTCATCCAGCTTGCGAGCAAGCTGCCTTAAAACTACAGTGGCGCAAAACGTCTCTACTCATACGCGTAGCTGCACGTGTATATAAGTAGATTGGTTATCGCCACGGCAGCGGCGCGCAGGCTGAGTTCTAGGAAGCATTTGACTATGTGTTAACTTTACAGAGCCTCTCTGGGTACGACAAAATACTGTAGTTACTTCCTCCGACATCTCCCTTGTCCAAAACAGGTATAGTTACCATAGCAACACGTTACCATAGTAAACCAAAATGTGCATTTTATCAAAGTTTATTTCTTTATTTTGATACTTTTGTTCTAAGATAACATTTTTTCTCAGATTGCAATTGGGATATTAAAATTATCACTTTTACCAGGATTGTATGTATCTACACGGATTAGGAGACAGTTCAGCTAGTTTCACTAAAGCAGATATGCAAGCCGGCAAACACCAGCAGTACGAGAATATTATCTTCAGAGAGTAAGTTAACTTAACATAACTGCTTACAGAAATTTTGTTGATTGCATTAATAAAGTTTTAAATAAGTTTGCCGATTGTAACACAATTTTGGATTAAGTCATCGTATTATATCATCTAACATTAACCTGGAAAATTGAAAGAAATTCCATTTTGGAAAAAAGTAAATCCATCAACGTGAACCATCGTCCGATTTTTGTTCTGACTGAAGCGGAAATGACACCTACATAGCAATACAGTTTACACGTAACATGCCTTGATCTCGTAACCTGATAAGATATAACATCATGGGACTGTAGACATTTATCAGTGTAACGAGATTCCCTTGGCCCACTCCCAAACAGCATAATGTCATTATGCGGTGTGGGATCTGTGTTCATCTCCCTCCTAGCACATTCCACCAATATACGCGGGATTTTACTCTTACCCCCAAACATTTCAGGTATTTCAGTAAAAAGGCTGAGACCATGAAACAGAATATGTCAAGACAGAAAATAACTGCTAAAGGTTTGAAATTTGACGGGTTAAAATGCTCGATTTGCTTAACGTTTCATTACGAACAGTAGTTTTATCAGCGCAGAGTTAACCCTGTTCCCACTTGGTCGTAAAATCCACTACTCGTAATGAGTTGTAGATAATTTATGACTGATTTGTAATAATTATCTCATTTAATAATCTAATCACCTAGACGACTTAACGTGTGGAACTGCAGCTACGCGCGACGCGTGGTGCGCTCAACCCGCCGAGCTACTGGACAACCGTAATATCAGGTCCATGAGCGAGAGTGAACACAGTTTCTACAACAAGACGTCCATATCCGACCCAGACCTTAGTTCAGGTATTTGAAAAATATGTGGTAGTAAATCTTGACTTACACCGACAGTTCAGTGTAAATTAATTAGCGTCATATTAATTACCATGTTGTATTGATAGTCATGAACTCATTTTTGCAGGAAGTCGAGAATCGGGTTCTTTAGAACCGCCGAATACAGCAGACTGGAATGAAATTAATAGTCAACGACGAAATTCTCTGTCTTCTCCGTCAGAGGACGAATTAGGTGACTAGAAATTTCTCACGGAATATTGCAATATTTGCCATAATGAAAGTGAAACTCTGCGCGCGGCGCGGAGGTCTACTAGAATACTAAGTGTGAGCATTACAATTTTCTGTCACTTTGTAAGTAAAGTCAGTTGTTCAAAGCATTTAGTGTGTTTAGGCGCGCCGCGCGCGCATTAGATTCTTGGACTCTTCTGAATCAAGCAGATTATTTCTGCAGTTCTCAATTTAATAGTCGGATCCCAACCATTCTAACAGGCCGTCTCGTTAACTTTTCGTGTTAAAAGCGATTTCTCGACGGTTATCATTTCTCTAGATGATGCTTAAAACATTTTGACATTTTGACGATCTCATTTTTCAAATAAATGCAATACGGGTGTTTTCGGCCGCACCCTTTTTCAGGGTTTCGCGGTCACTCGAATTTTTGTATTTCGGCCCAGAAACGTCGTAGAGACTATTCCCATACACCAAAATGTGCCTAATAGCCATATTTATATACAACTTATGAAGCAAAATATACCCTAAAAGGCTTATTTTCGGAAATGTGGCTGAAAAACGGATTTTTGCCGAGCGAACAATGACAATATTCACAAATGGGCTATTGGACTGTCAACTAGAAAGGTCCTAAAGACTCATGAGCAACATAACATTTGTCACAAGATGTAAGATGACTCGCTTTGTGTCCAGAAACACCTAAAAAAATCGGAGAATGATCTACTTTATTGGGCATCTCTCTTATTGGGCCTGGCCAGCATATTTTTGTCCTACGAAAGGGCAATTTTTCAAAATTACGGTTTCTTTATTAGTAAAGGTCAAAGGGTCAGCTGCTAACAGCAAATTGTTCGCAATTGCCGACTCATGCACAACATATACTCAGAAACGCTTAGTTTAGGAGTGATTAGTAAATAAGTTTAACTACTGCATGATTTGTGAAAACTCCAACAATTTTTCATTGGCACGAATTTAGCCAAAATGTAATGACCAAAATTCAACTTTTAATTTATTCATTCCATGAAACTATGACATGTACTAAGAATACCAGACCTTAAATAATTCGGCACTGGATCCGGGCCAGATTGTTGCTTGACCACTGACCAGTACTCCACTTTATAATTATAATTGTCTTCGCTGCCTCGACCAATATTGGTCTGTAATCCCTGGATTGAGATCTGTTGGCCGCAGTTTAATTTAGCTCATTTACCATAATAGTAATACTGCAAAAAGAATATGGGGTCATTCTGAAGTGGGAACCAAACCACTGCGGTATTATAGGAAATTAGCTAAATTTAACTGCGGCCAACTTTTTTTGACATTTGAGATCTGTTGGCCGCAGTTTAATTTAGCTCATTTACCATAATAGTAATACCGCAAAAAGAATATGGGGTTATTCTGAAGTGGGAACCAAACCACTGCGGTATTATAAGAAATTAGCTAAATTTAACTGCGGCCAACACATCTCAATCCAGGGATTACAGACCAATATTGGTCGAGGCAGCGAAGTCAATTATAATTATAAAGTGGGGTACTGGTCAGTGGTCAAGCAACAATCTGGCCCGGATCCAGTGCCGAATTTTTTCCGAAAATAAGTATTTTAAGGTATACATTGCTTCATAAGTTGTACATAAATATGGCTATTGGGCACATTTTGGTGTATGGGAATAGTCTCTATACGATGTTTCTGGGCTGAAATACAAAAGTGACCTCGAAACCCTGAAAAAGGGTGCAGCCGAAAACACCCGTATTGCATTTAGTACAAAAATGCAATAGAGTCAAAATGTTTTAAGCATCATCTAGAGAGGTGATAACCGTCGAGAAATCGCTTTTAACACATAAAGCTAACGAGTTTCCCTTTCGTCTCGGACTATAATTATTGATATGCTGCAGCTATCGTATCACTAAAAATGGATTCTCCGAGAGACGTTAACTCGCTATCTCTCTCAGATTTCGACCCCTGGGAAATCAGTAAAGATGGCCTTGAAGAGCTAATCCAGAATCAAAGTCAGGCCGGCTCAGGTGAGACTCGAAATTCTCTCGACTTATAAATGATAAATAATAAACTTATAAAAATAACCACTAAAAATTCAAGTTTACACTCTGCTGTTCTTAACCCTGAAACCTATAGTTACATTTCACCGTTAATATAATGTAAATATTTCAGAATCTCCTACAACGTCCTCAGTCCCTCAGCTACCCACAACTACCACACAGCCTAGCTTCAATATGACATCACATTTTCAGGTCGGTTTTCTTGTTCAGCTGTTGAAATTCTTCGTTTTATAGTTTTTAATTTAATTTTGGTCTTTGGAGACAACCAATAAAACTTTTAAGTCATGTTAGGAACGGTATGTTAAATTACCGATTGTATTGATTTAACTAAATCTTAATGTTTCAGGTTCAGAATAATTTTATAAATCACATTCAACCAAAACCAGAGCCGTTTTCCTTCCAGTCATTTCAACAAAATCAGCCCTCTCAGCCATTCGCCCCATTTAGCCTATCAGGTAAGCATTACACTTATCATTCCCCTCAATGTTATTACTTGGAGGAGTAAAATATCTGATGATCGAATAGTATAGTGTTAGCTTCAAATTCATGAATCTGTCGGTTTTAAAGAAGGTCTAACTAACTTATTATTATTTTCCAGGATTACAACAGCCCCACCACAACCCAAACTCAGTGGATCGTCTGTTTGGGGGGATCCCATCCCACATGGGTCCCTTGCCCCAGTTCAACCAGAAGAAATCCTTCTCCGTATCAGATGGATTCTACAACGGGTACGACGGGGCACCCCCCACCGTGCCTCACTTCAGCGACATCAGACTCCACGACCCCAGCATAGTGTCCACCTCACCGCAGGATCTGAGGAGAGTTAACAGCTCTCCCGCCGCCCCCCAGCAGAACGCACTTGACATGAGCTCCCTGCAACAAGGCCTGCAGGAACTATTCCCACACGCTAATATCAGCTTCTCTGGTTAGTCTCTTTCGGCTGTTGTAACCTTAGTGTTGTTATTGTAGTTGTAGGAATTGAGTTTGCAGTGTTATCTTTATTTGATGAGTATTGACTAGAGGAACAGAATGACATGAAATGAAAGAATTCATTAAATTGTTGCTTTCTTGAATATTCGTGTGTGTTTGACATGTGTGCATTGTGAATAACTTGCTGTTTTGCAATGATGAACTCATCTACTATACTGTTTTCTCAAATTCTAAGTTTTTAAGAGACCTGAAATAACAACCTAGAATAAGCAAATAACGACCCCTTAATTAAGCAAATAACGATTCCTTAATTAAGCCCCTTAATTAAGCAAATAAGGACCCCTTAATTAAGCAAATAACGACCCCTTAATTAAGCAAATAACGACCCCTTAATTAAGCAAATAACGACCCCTTAATTAAGCAAATAAGGACCCCTTAATTAAGCAAAATAACGACCCCTTAATAAGCAAATAAGGACCCCTTAATTAAGCAAATAACGACCCCTTAATTAAACAAATAACGTAACGACCCCTTAATTAAGCAAATAACGACCCCTTAATTAAGCAAATAACGACCCCTTAATTAAGCAAATAAGGACCCCTTAATTAAGCAAATAACGACCCCTTAATTAAGCAAATAAGGACCCCTTAATTAAGCAAATAACGACCCCTTAATTAAACAAATAACGACCCCTTAATTAAGCAAATAACGATCCCTTAATTAAGCAAATAACGACCCCTTAATTAAGCAAATAACGACCCCTTAATTAAGCAAATAACGACCCCTTAATTAAGCAAATAACGACCCCTTAATTAAGCAAATAACGACCCCTTAATTAAGCAAATAACGGCTCCTTAATTAAGCAAATAACGACCCTTAATTAAGCAAATAACGACCCCTTAATTAAGCAAATAAGGACCCCTTAATTAAGCAAATAAGGACCCCTTAATTAAGCAAATAACGACCCCTCAATTAAGCAAATAACGACCCCTCAATTAAGCAAATAACGACCCCTCAATTAAGCAAATAACGACCCCTAACGCCTATGTGTGTTTAGATCCAAACCCGTTTGGGAGTGAGGGACTGTACGGTGCGGGGAGAGCTGCTAACGACATGTGTAAGAGAATGTGTGTGTGTTTGTGTGTGCGTGTGTTTGTGTGTTCGTGCACACTCCTTCCTTGGTCCTCCCCCAGCCTTCGTTTTGTTTACAAGCGGATGTAGGGGTCTATCAATGGTTGATTTTGTGATGTGTGCTGACGGTTTTGAGCTACGCATGTTATATCTTATCTATTTATTGTAGGCTATATTGTACCTTTAAACAAAGCATAGTGAGGGGTAGTGTCAACCCGGATATTACAATACAGCCGCTCATTCCTTAAGAAGAATTGATAAAAACCATCTAATCGTCTATTGATAGTTGAACTAACACATTGAACTACCCACCTCTTTTCTTATTGCTCAATTTACTAAGGCACAGAGCACTGCAACAGAGACATGTAATAAACCTGGCTGACCTATCCTCACCTCTGATCAAAAGTCGAGTGATAGTCTGAAATGAATTGCGAAATTATATTGTGAACTGCTTTAACTATCCAGATTTTAGGTCAACTACTTTATGAACTTATGACTACCATTTTTCTTGATTTTTGATTGCCTAATTCTTGATTATTTAATTCAAATTTTTGATAAATCCTATGTCAGGTCAGCGAGTGCGTCAGGCGCCCCCTGGATTTCAGAATGTAACACCCAACCATACAAATTTGCTTCTCTGCCAACAGCTACAGAATGAACATAAAGTCATTAAGATTCAGTGAGTATTTAAATTTCGTTCATTTTCAGATGTTTTGATTGAGCTTTTATCCTATTCATTCTCCATTCCACGCCGGAGTTCCAGACTTTCGTTTACCACTTTGAAGTTTTATTAACATTCTCTCTATTTCAGATAAGAAGACACGTTAATAGATTTAAAAAGACTGAAAGAATTGCTAGGAGTTTGTTTTTGTAAAAACCGCTTTTGCTCTTAATTTGCTTGCCAGCTCTCTCTGTTCCTCTGCTTGAGCTAGAATTGTAGAGAAGTGGGAATTGATTAAAAAATTTGATTTGCCCCCTAATTTTAGAGCCAATATGTGTTAATGGTTTATGGGACCTGTGAGATGCGTGCTTTTCCAGGCTGCACGTGCTGTCGCGCGGTTTCATGCCGCGTAAAGCACGTTCAGATCTCCATGGCTAACACGCTTCTCCCGACCTGTAGCATGGAATTGTTGATTGTGGTGTTATATTTTGATTCTATGTAAAATCTTCGCGAAATTTCGAGGTATTTTTCTTTTTCGGAGCTAAACTCGAATGGAGTAAAGCGTATCATGGGCTTACCTGAATCAGAATGTCCCGCGATATCACACGTGATCGTCGCGTGACATTCAGATTCCGTCCCATTTTTCCTCATCCTGCATGGTATTGTACAGTTGTTTTGAAAATTTGAACACACTTATTCTTAGATCTCACACGTATAGTATGAAAGTGTTTACTTTGTTCATGAGAATCTGCGCCCAGGAATATAATTACTACTACATACTAACTACATAATTACATAATTAATTACATGATCTCAAAAACCATTTGAAAACTTTTTTGTCTCATCCCTTCCTACCCGGGTTATGGATAGCTTCGGAGTTAGGATTAGGATTTATGTAAAACCGTTTTGTTTGGCTACAAAACCATAAAAACTGAAGTCACGTGATATAATTTTGGGCGAGCGAATTAGAAAGAGCCCTTCCTATCTCATATCTTCTCCGAAAATCTGTGAAAATACTCAATATCAAATGTCGCCATTAGGTAGCATGAAGACAAGATGCTCTTCTACAAAATCACTGCCTAATATAACGTTTGATACATGTTTCGGCGCGCGAAAAGTGGCATGCAACGTATGTCAATATAACGTACACTTAACTAAAGTTTATGTATATTCGATATTTGATACCGATTCGTGTATCAAAATTATCATCATAACGGGTCGTTCGCATATTATTACGTAATCAGTTGGGGATGGGGGGTTTCAATAAAATGATTACGCTAGTGTAAACTTTGTGTAAAACTGATTACGGAGAGAGGAGGTGGGTTCAAAAGTCAAAATTGTCCAAATAAAAAATGGATTACGTATCCAGTATCATGTGAACGACCCCATGCATATAAATTTAATATTTATACCTTGCGCACGACATAGTATATGTGACATGAGGCCAGAACTAGCTCTAACCGCGGCTTGATTAGATTTCGACCGTTCTATGTACATGCTTATACGTTTCTGTTTTATGAGTAAGCTGTGGGATCGTGAACAGTGAAAGTAAGCTAGTATACGGATACCATGAATTACCAATGTATTTTTTACGCTGATACCTATTACATATATAATTGATAATAATAGAATATGACGAATTATGAGCAAATAACCATTTTTGTTATACGCGCGCACGTGACAGGCTTGTAAAACGATATTTAAGCTGTTTCATTTTAGCATTTTTGTTTGATTAAATCAAACAAAAATCCGATGGGATTCACTCACTTAACCAACTGTCATACGTTGTATGACCCGCCTGTATCGTCAAACGACCGTGGGGGTCACAACATGATACAATACTTTTGTAGGTTTATAACCAGGACGCGCGACGTGTTGGACTCGTCGATAATAATATATGAAAGAAATATTAACGAGTATCACCCGTTAAGAGGACTTCGACGCGCCGCGCAAAATAGCATTCTTGCACTTCGCATCATCGATTTTGAAGGTTTACAACCTACCAGGCACCAGGACGCGCGCCGAGTTGAACAGATATTTTACGAGTATCACCCGTTAACATCGTCGCTTGTTGCTTCGCGTCGCAGAGCAACGATCTCGATGGGTTGACATGACAGTTGACACCGTCAATCAAGTGTTATATTATAATATATGTTAAATCGTTTAAAATATTTCCCAACGGCCGGAGTTCTAGTTATTTTTTAAATTTTGATTTTTGATCAGATCTTAAAGTTGATTCAAGATGTCGATTCTTTGCAGCTCGGTAAGGCACAATAGTGCATTTTGCCGATCTACCGAAGGGATAAATTAATTGATGAAGAATTATTTGATGCGCGGCGCGACCCAGTAGTTAAGTGCATTGCGCTACAAATCTTAAAGCTTCTAGACTTAAATTAAAACGTTAAACTTTAAATAAATTACGTTGCGGCAAAAATAATTTGCAGTATTTGGCAATTGCACCGGCATAAATAATTTGTTGGTCAATCAGAAAGCTGGAAATTGGAATGTGGTCGTATTAGTTATGTATCACGTCGTGACCCCTACACCCTACGGTTGTTTCATTAGGTGGGTTTTTTAAATCGTCCTGACGGTACAGGGGAGCCGCGCACTCGTGCGCGGCGGGTCATACAACGTAAAATGACAAGGTCGTACGCAAGGAAAAAGGCCGAGGCGTGCGCCTGAAACAGCTGTAAAAACGTGCGCGGAGATAATATATATGATATTATTTAAGTTTAATGTTCGCTCCTCTCTTGTTTATTTGATATTGTTAATAGACTCTAGCCCGGTGCGCTTTACTTCGTAGCACTAATTGCTTTGGGCCAGTAACATCCGTCAAACTCCTTTCTTGAAAAGAGCGCTGCTCTTTCTTGAAAAGTGCGCCGCGCACAGGGACTGGTGTGCCAGGTAAAATAATAGTGATGAGCATACTGTAAAGAAATTATCGACATGTATAGAGGACGTTGCTACACGTTGTATACCTTCGTTCCACTAGGTGAAACGAACGTGGGGTCTTGACAATACAGGGGAGCCGTGCACTCGTGCGCGGCGGGTCATACAACATATGACAAGTTTTTAGTCCTTGCAATTGTCCTCATAGCGGAAGGAATATTTTACGCACCTCTAAGTGCTGTCAGAAGGCGAGGAGCACAATATAGTATGTAAACATTTTGAGATTAGGTTCAGTCATCTATAAATTGTGGTTAGCTTTAAGTTATACAATATTATATGTAGATTTGACCTATTTCAATGTGTATGTATTAGTTATCTCTACAGTTGCCTTGAGGATGCTCCTGCCAACTAAGATAACTTCTTCTTTATCTCCTTTTGAATATATCTGTATCAGGCTATTTGCCTTGCTCCTCAATGTAAGTTTTACAGCATACCCTGCTCCTTTTTGTGAATTTACTGTGATATATTTCTATCTACAGGAATAGATACCAGGGATGAGGTTTTAAAATTGGTTGACTTTCCGGGCATCTAATTCTGTATTAGGATTACATTAACTATGAAAATTTTTGGTGCAAATATTTTCGTCAAAATCTGAACTCAGGTCACGAAAATTTGAACACGTCTTACTGCTAAAAGCACCGTGCATATTTGTTTTATTTCAAGTATAGATATTGATTTTTGCATTTATTTTGATGGGATAATTGATTGTGTACAGAGTCAGTAGTCTATTGTTATTGTAAAACCCATGGTTCATCTTTAGACATTTCAGGAGTTATGATACATTTTAAAGAGTTTTTATGTAAAGATTTTATTTAGCTTATCTTAATTAAATGGACACTTCCGTCTTATTTAAGATTACTGTGTATTGAATATTGATTGATGGTTACTACTTGAGACATTGTAGGTATGTGTTTGCAAAAAATATGACAAAATTGATTCTCTTGAGTTCCCTTATGCTATCATACATTACTGAACAGCACAATGAAGATAATCTGGTCTCTATTATATCTTTTTTATACCTCTATTTTACGCTATATTATTTTGAAGAATACTGTTGGTTGTATAATACATTTTCAATATGCTCCTTAATACTTTCAACACTACTATATAACAAATAATTTGAGTGTTCAGGAATGGTATGTTACAACTCCCCCGAAGGGGCGTACTAAGCTAAGGGTCATCTACATTCTACACTCTATTAGGGTCATCTACACTTTACTAGGGTCATCAACTCTAAAGTCCTAATCCCCTCCAAAACAAAACACTTAACGGGAGCCGACCCCAAGTCGGATCTATTTGGTCAGTATTACTTACATTTGATTTGAAAATGGCGTCAAATACTAGGAAGAATTCAGGTACTCCTAAAACATCTAATAGCTTGTCTCGCAACATTTTAGTCGATCAATCTACAGTGGACAATGAAGATCAGGTAAACAGGAAACATAGGGACAAGAAGAAATGTCCATGTCAACGCTCTTTTAACGGTAAAGTTTACCTCATTGACTGTTCTAAGTGTCATCAAGAGTGGCATGTGGACTGCCTGTCTATGAAGGGTATAACGAGGTCAGCTATCAACTCCATGGTAGAATGGCTGTGCCCATACTGCTTCGTGGCACCAGTATCAACACTGAAGAAACAGAGAGACGAATTTTGTTACAGCTGCAGGAACACAAGGGCTTTGCAACAGGCCAACTCACATTTTGAAGCATCTACAGCTGTTAAGAATCTTGAAACTGTCAGTGCACTTGTGGCATCAGCAAGCTCAGCAGGCTCAGCTCTTGAAAAATTTGACTTCGAACAGTTCTCTAGGAACCTTGACACTCTCTCCCAGTTCGACGTTCACCTTCAACACCTGCTTCTTAAAGAGAACTCCCTTAATGGCCTAAATAATGAAATAAAGCTCCATGACAAATCATTAGAATCAATAAATACCAACATTGCTGAACTACAGAGGGACCTTAAACTTTTAGCATCTAGACCTTCCCCTGAATCATCCCCATCTACAGACTCATCTGAGCAGTTTCTGAAGAGCATCTCAGAACAACTCACCGCACTTTCTGCAAATGAGCCCACTGTAGCTGCAGGCATTGCTGAACTAAAACAGTCTATAAGTTCTATACAGCCATTGCATAACCCTGGTCCTTGCATTCCTCCCAACCTACCTCCTGCACAGCATCCTCGTCCTCCAGCACCACCTGTCCTTCTGCAGCCACCTCATCATGAGCAGAAACCTGTGGAACTGTTCAAAAACGATTATATAGATCAGAAGACTGCGGAAGAACTAGTTGACCTATTTGATTTGAGCAGCACAGACTTCAAAATTGAAAACGAACGCTCCTGCCTATCATATGGGGAACGGTACGATTATCTTGGATCTAAGTCGTCCAAGACACCAAAGGCAATACCACCACCCTTGAGAAAACTCATCGACAGAATCAACAGTGAGTTTTGTTCAGGTGACCAACCTCAGGTTAACAGCTGTTTGGTGAATCGGTTTGACGGCACAAGCAGCACCTTGCCTAGACACTCTGATAACGAGCCTTCTATCCACCCGGAATCAAGTATCTTTACAGTCTCTCTTGGTACTGCATGTCATGTTTCTTTCTCTGATGCTAGTACAGGTATTGATGAGCACAAGCAACTATGTGGCCCAGGATCATTATATGTAATGACTCGTCGTAGCCAAGCACTGTTCCACCATCGTATCGATGCAGGCGAGATAACTGGGCTGCGCTACAGTATAACATTGAGATCAGTCAGTTCCCTGAATAGAAACGCTACATGTATCATTGGGGACTCAAACACCGGCGGACTGAAATTCGGTTCTGATCCTGCCAAGTCATTCGGCAAATGGCTTCCTGGAAAACGATTCTTTGCCCCAACTGTCGATAGTATTGATCCTTATGTGTCCTGTGGCTATAGAAACTGTGTTATATTGTGTGGGGTTAATGACCTGAAACAAACAGCTGATGTAAAAAGCCAAAACGATATTGATATAATCTACAACCATCTAGTTTCAAAAATTGCCCAGATTCAATCTATTAATCCGGGTGTGCATGTATATGTTTGTCCAACAATTCCTTCTAAACGTGCTGATTTAAATAGAAAGCTTATATACTTTAACAGTTTGATTCGATGTAGGCTGCTCCCGTCCAATTTTGGTGTCAGTTATGTGGATGGATTTGATGAGTTCTGTGATAGGGATGGTCTGCTTGACCGCTCTCTCTCTCGCGACCTCAACAAATACCAAAAACCGGACTTCCTTCACCTCAACTGGAGGGGACTAGCAAAGTTAGGTCAATTTATTCGTAACACTGTTCTTCTCAGGATTAACGGTGGTATCGACAAAAGGAAGAGGAGGTCCACAAGGGTAGACGATAGATCCTACAGGGATGCGACTGCTGGAAGAGAAACTGGTCCTGTTGTTCCTGCTGCTGCTAGTCAGGGTCATGTGGATGGTTACCAACCATGACTCCCCTCATTAAGGAGGTATGTCCTGTCTGTTCTAAGAACATAGTCATCGGCCAAACAATAGTTGAATGTTTTCACTGTGACTGCATAATGCACCATAAATGCTATCGCAAATCAAATCCAAATAGCCAATCTAATGAGTTTTACTGTACTCGTTGTATCCATTTAGACAAGGTTAAATACAACCCATTTAAACTACTCACTGACAATGACGACGACGACAACAACCTAGACGAATACACAACTAAAATCTCAAATACTTTAAATGATTGTAACTCATACACTGCATCTGACCTTACAAATATTCTCTGCAACCAAGTAAAGAAACAATCATCTATTCTCTTTCAAAATATTGATGGAAATAAATCAAATTTTGACAACCTTACCATTGAAACCTGTAGGTACAAAACAAAATTCTCCGTAATAGCCCTAGCTGAAACCAACACTGGAAAAGAATTAAGCAATCTATTTCAGCTCGACGGTTATAATAGTTACTATCAGGACACAGCACCTAACAAACAAAAGGGCACTGGAGTAGCCCTTTATGTTGACGATAAATTAAATGCTACTGTAATTGAGAATATATCACAAGTCACAGAACATCTAGAAATACTTGTCTTATCATTAAGTAACGAAGATCAACCTGTTAATGTAGGTGTTTTGTATCGTCCACCAAGTGGCTGTATTTCCCAAGCTCTAGTTGAACTTTCTAACCTTCTTGATCACATGCCGAAGTTTAGTTATCTAGCTGGAGACTTTAATATCGATCTTCATGATAAAGATAACAAAAATGTTCAAAAATATGAAGAAATATTATTCAGTAAAGGATTTTGTCCGTTAATATCTATTGTTACCCACGAAAAACCAGGCTGTAAAGCATCCTGCATAGACAACATTATTACTAACGATATTGAGAATGTGATTACTTCAGGCACCCTAAAAGAACGAATAACTCATCACTCACCTATTTTTAACACATTTAACTGGAATGTTGAAGTCAACTCTGAAAAAACTTCTTTTAAACAATATTACGACTTCTGTCAATCAAATGTTAACGGCTTCCTAGTGGATCTTGAAGATGAGCTTAAAACTAAAACAATCCATAACTTTACTGAATTCCATGACACTTACAAAAACTGCGTCGAAAAATCGTTTAAACTAGAGACCCCGAAAACCTCTAAGAGAACTGTTCAGGTTAACCCTTGGATAACTCCCGGTCTCATTTGCTCAATTAATAATCAGCATAAACTGTACGAAAATTGGGTTGAGATAAGAAATAGAAAATGTAAACTCGGGGAAACTGATAACAAGGGCGGCATTTGCCAGTGCCCTGAATGCTCACTAAAACGTAGTCGCTACCTTATCTACAAAGAATACAGAAAAGTCCTAAAGAAAACACGTCAAACTGTGAAAACAGAATACTTCTCTGGTAAATTTGCTGAAAATAGCGGTGATAGTAAAAAGACCTGGGAACTAATAAATCGTATAAGAGGTAAACGGCGGCGTGAAATAAAGCCGCTGTTCACCATAGACAACGTTAAGATAACAAATAGAAGGATCATAGCAAACGAATTCAATAAATATTTTGTATCATTAGCCTCTGACCTAAATACCGCTTACAATGATCTTGGACAAATTAACATAAACAGTATACCTAGTTTCTATGATTATCTACCGCTTTCAAACACTTCCAGCATTTACATGCATGACTGCACAACAGACGAGGTTAGCAAAATCATATCTGAACTTAAAAATGGCAAGGCAAGTGACATACCGATTCATGTAATTAAGCAGTCCTCTAAAATAGTTACTCCTTTACTCACTGTACTGTATAACGAATGTATGAAAGATGGCATATTTCCAGATGACCTTAAAGTTGGAAGGATTAGTCCCATTTACAAGAAAGATAACCAGGAACTCCTTGAAAACTATAGACCTGTATCAACGCTAGCTGTGTTTGGTAAAATATTTGAAAAGATTATATTCAATAGATTATACAGCTTCTTTCATTCACAGAACTCCTTATATGAAAACCAGTACGGATTCCGTAAAAATCACTCGACCAGTTATGCCCTAAATTACTCAGTGAACCACGTAGAATCTTGCCTCAAGAAAAAACAACACGTTCTTGGAATATTTATTGATCTTAGTAAAGCCTTTGATACAATATCACATGAAAAGTTACTGCATAAGTTAGAAAATTATGGAATCCGTGGAAATGCAAACAACCTTATAGCAAGTTACCTGTCGAACAGATACCAGTATGTCTCAGTATTAGGTGAAGACTCCGAGAAACTTCCAGTAGTCTATGGAGTGCCGCAGGGGAGCTGTCTTGGTCCCTTACTTTTTATTATTTATATTAATGACATCCGTAACTCATCAATTATAGGAAAGTTTATACTATTTGCCGACGACACTAACATATTTATAGAAGACACATGTGTCAAAAGACTATACGAAAAAGGAAATGAAGTTCTATCATTTGTGTACAAGTATATGAAACTAAACTTATTACATATTAACATTAAGAAATGTTGTTTTATTCATTTTAAACCCTCACGGGCCAAAGAGGAAGTAGAAAATGACGAGAACATACTAACTTTAAATAATGTAGTTATTAAAAGAGTTCAAGAAGCTAAATTTCTAGGCGTTATTATTGACGACCAACTTAACTGGAAATCTCATACGCAGTCACTTAACTCAAAACTTAAATGCGAAGTAGGAAAGCTGTGCAGAATACGACACATTGTCCCAAAGCAGTATTATAAGGATTTATATCATACTCTATTTGAATCACATTTAGGATTTGGAATATCTGTGTGGGGTGGTATTAGCAATAACCGACTTGAACCTATCTTTAAAACACAGAAAAAGTGTATAAGAATTCTGTTTGGGGATAGAGAAGCTTACCTAGAGAAGTTTAAAACGTGTGCCCGAACACGACCTGTTGATAAGCAAAGACTGGGGGTGGACTTTTACCAAAAAGAACACTCCAAGCCCTTGTTTAAAACCCACAGGTTGTTGACGGTCCACAATCTGTACAAGTACACTTGTCTCTTAGAACTATTCAAAATTAATAAGTTAGAGGAACCATTATCACTGTACTCATCATTTAACAGGTCACCACGACGAGAGGATTATTTCATTACATCACAACCATCCTCACAATTCATCTACCAATCATCCTACATGTGGAACAGCTGTCGACAAACATCAAGTAAGATAAGTTTTAATACTCCGACAAACGGGTTTAAGAATATATTGAAAATTGCCTTACGAGAATTGCAATTCAAGCATGATACACTTGATTGGTGTGAGCTTAATTTTGCCACAAATGAGCTCAAGTTCTGATTTATGTGAGTTACTAAAATGACCATATATCTTTTCTCATACATACAACCACTGCACTCCAACCAAAAACATTACTTACACCATACTCCACAAATGATATATATATATATATACACAAACACACTAGTGCCGAGCAATCGCACTGTAAAACATGCTCACGATACACTCAAAATTGGAAATATTCAACGGCTTGTATATGAAACTTACACTTACACTCAGTGTACACCCAGTGTTAACTAGTATTACACACTGGTAAACTCTACGTAACGCGCGAAAATAATTATTTTATGGCGTTTTCATTGTCACACCTCACGTCGACGGGATTAAACGCGCGCGCGCGTAACGTCTTATCTTACTGCTATCTCAACGAATAAACACACAACGACTTTGACAATTGACCGACAACTTACCGATTGTGAGTTATGACGGACTTAACTGTATGGGTCAACTACTAAAACTGCATTGTATACTATCTTAATCATTATACTGGACATGAGATGACGAAGTATCTTAAGCAGCACTTTATACCTCCACTTAGAACTTGATTAGTCACAAACAATAGGATCATTATAAATCAATACAATAAAACATCTTGATCAATAAATGCCTAGCAGCACCAGACAGCGGCCGTGTACCTTTTTCGACTCCACGGAGTCCCTGATGGACTTTTGTTTACTTTTGTTAATAGTTTGACCGCAACCTTTCTTTCTCGAAACACAAATCCTACTGTACTTCATTACAGTATTAAGATAATATAAAGCAAATCATGTGAATATATGACTACGAAATAGATCTATAGATTTGTCCATAATATTTAATACCGTATTGATGGTTTTGAATTTTGTATATTGAATTTTAATGTGAAGCGTTTACTCTTCCCCCTCGGCAATTAATTAGAAAGTTAGATTAATGACAATAATTGCCAAATGACGTAGTAGATATAGATGTTCAATGTTGTAGAGTGATTTCAAGAGTAGTGGTCCACAGGGGTCCGAAAAAGCCGTACAGGCACTTGGGTCCTTATCCTTGTCACTAGTCCCAATTAGATTCACTTTACACAAAACATGAACGTTTACAATTTAGACGTACACATTGGCACGATATTTATTAGAAAGCAAACAGTATAAAATAATACGTGCGTGCGCGGCTTGAGCCGCGCCGCATAACAATTTATGCGTTTAGGGGCTGGAGTACGCGTGTTTACAGATTAATGAATTGTTGCATTGTAAATATTTAAAGTTGACGATATATTATGATTTAATAGTAAATTTTTGAAAGCTGGCTTTGGACTTAGGTAAATTATAACTTATTTATTTTAAAGAAAAAACCACGTATAGTTTTAAATTTACAAAGTCGTATAACTATAATCAAGTTAATCCTGTTTTCAAGAATGCGCGGCTTTGGCGGCCAGTTATTGACTTGTACATAAAATTGAATTTTAAATAGAAATGTGAATGTATTAAAATTTAAAACTTTCAAAACGGAGGCTTATAAATATTATTATATTATAATTGTAAAATAAAGGATAAAATTTTAAATTTGTTTCGCTAAAAAAAATTTGTTTCGCTACATGCTCCTGCACTGCTTGCGTCCAGAGGGTGATAACTTGATATATCACATAAATATCTTACCAGTGCCATAATCTAGGCTATAGAGGATGTTCTCATCACAGATGGAGATTAATACTTGTGGGGAACAACCAGATACTCATGGAGAAATATTGAATGCATTAATACCTGAGAACACGTAAGTCAATTTTTCAAAAAATAAAAGTCTGAAAGATAACATCTGAGGAAAGCTTTGATTTTTACACAATTAGTATTATATATAATTTAATGTAGTGAAAAATGTTATCAGAAATCAGTTAATCATAATAAGAGTATGTATGTAAGCTTGATACCTTTGTCAATAAAGAAGTCAA
This sequence comes from Bolinopsis microptera, assembly GCF_026151205.1. Lineage (NCBI taxonomy): Eukaryota > Metazoa > Ctenophora > Tentaculata > Lobata > Bolinopsidae > Bolinopsis > Bolinopsis microptera. The sequence goes on along the minus strand of NC_087079.1, from coordinate 4,158,746 downwards.
TTATTTGACTGTTTTGCAATGCAATGTAAAATACATATGATTTGATTTCAAATCATATAATGGTTTATTCCCTAAAATATAAATACTTTCAGTAACATTGATACATTACAGATTGGATATGGTTGAGTCAGTTTTTCTCTTCTGTAATTTTCTTATGTTGGCTTGGTCTTTGCTTGCTGGTTATTACTTCAGAGAGAGAGAAAGAATAATACCTATGTCCCCTCCACCTCCTGGTGCATATATCCACCCTGTATTTAGTAAACTAATTACTTATGAAAATATTTACGAGGTGTTTGAGAGTATTGCCCAGAATTATGAAACTGCAACACTCCGAGATATCAGTGTGTACAGTTCCCCATTGAGTGCTCCATTTAAAAGCTCTAAACCTGGAATTCGCCGTTACTTGCAGCAGCAATTTTCCCCTGTGGATTATCATGCTTTTGTTGTTTTTCAAACAAGTGATGGAATGTGGTGGGCACTTGACAAAATGGTGGAAGGAATTTTTGTTAGTTGGGGAAAAAGTTTTTATTCGGTTTTATTTAACTTTAACATGACACCTCGTCCTAATCCTATCTTCCGGCTAGCTCATGACTCTTCAACTGCTTCAATCGAAAAGTTAGTCCGCTGTCTGGATAATACCTTGCCACAAAATCTATATGATCCTTTTACAAGTAACTGCCAACATTTTACAAAATTGATGTTTGATAAGCTTGCTGAAGATAAATCTTGGGGACTCAAGACACCTGCTGATATAACAAGTCCCTTAATATTGTTTAGTAACAGTGGATATCCTTTTTATGGGATGTTATTTTGTGTATCTGTCATCTTTGAAATATGTCTTCTGCTTAATAACAATAACGGAAATGGAGCATCCTTTTACTATCAAAGTGTAGTGTTTACATTGATTCTGGTCTCATTTTTAATCCTGTTGCATTTTATTGATAAGGTTGATGAGGACACATTTTATATTATAGGTATACTGATAGTAATGTTATTACTCAGTCTTCTTATAGTGGAGGCAATATTTTGTACGCCTTTTGGTGCTATTAGAAAACGGGTCATTGCAGTATGGTTCTATGTGAGATCTGGTTCTACTTTCTACAAATTATGGTTACCACTATGTTTTGGGTTGCTTTATACGACAATCATGTTTGGAATGGTATTACATCTTCCTCTGGATATCCTACGGAATTACCTGCCTACTTACATAACATCAGCATTGTTTCCTTCACAGGATAATAGTCTCCGGTTAAAGAATGTTGTCACTTGGTATGTTGCTACTTTGGTATACTTTTATTTACAAGAGCAGTATTATCTTTAAATTTCTTCACCTGAAATCATTTTCAAATCAATTCATGAATCATTGTAAATGTTCGAGAAGTGTTGACATCACTTTCAAATGATTTCGTCAGATTTAATTTTACCACCGAATTGAAAAATACTCCTATCTGATATTATATGTATTGACTGATATAAGGGTTCCATTTTGTGTAGTTCATGATATGTTTCGTAATTTTTTATATATTATAATTTTTGATAGAATAAAAGCCCCCTTATTAAGGATCAAGATGATATGTTTGCATGGCTGCCGTTTTGATAAGTGCAAATGTTCTGAGCACGTGAACCCAGTGGCGTAACTTAGGGCCCCGCAGACCCCGCTGTGCGGGGGGGGCGCCGTATAAGGGGGGCGCAATTTTCCTGAATTTTAGGCCCTTTCACTGAAAAAACGCCTTGTTTGTGTATTTCCCTGTCCAATTTAGCGTTCGGCCGACACGAAAAAAATATTTGGGGTACCCTTTTTTGCTTCAGGGGGCGCAAAAAGCTGTAGGGGGGCGAGAAAAAAAGTACCCGACCTTTTTTTTTTTTTTTTTTTTTTTTTTTTTTTTTAGGGACCAAAAATTTTAGGGGGGCGCTTTTCGTCACTGAGCGGGGGGGCGCCAACAAGCAAAGTTTCGCCACTGCGTGAACCCCTTTGTTCTGTTTCCTATGATCCGATGTAACGAAGATTTCCTGCCTAATTTGTGTGTTTCTGGTTGTGTCCGAATAAAAAATATTTTGTACAGTGTTTCATATGTATGAATTTTGAATGATAATATTGGATATACCCACTTCCTTTTGATGTGAATTTTAAAGTTTAATTGACTTTCTCGTTCAACCCAACTTTTGTATCTAATATTTATGAGAGTAAAATACAGCTTTGTTTTAATATGTTGATAATCTGTATGTTTTGTAATAATTAATGATCCACGCATCAAAAAACTCTCAACGTTTCCTTAAACTAATAACCTACTAATAATATGATAATGTAATACTGTTCAGTAGGTTGTGAGTTATGAAGTTTCATATCGAAGGAAAACTATCAGAGTTCTTACATGGTTGTGACAAAAAGTTCACAGAGGATACTGAAATATCATACGAAGATCTAAAACAACAGTGGATAAAGCACAGGGATAGCCAGAACAAATTTTCATGTCTATTCGAACTACTGCAAGGGAGTGATATTGAGTGGGCAAACTTTTACCCTCAGAAAAAGGTTAAAACCCCTGAAGAGATGAAGGCGTACAAGGCACGGTTACAGCAGCTGGAGTATCAGCAACTTACAAAAGGCATGGACAAAAAAACTGATGAGTATTTTAAGGTTAGAACTGGAGGTGGATTTTGGAAACATATCAGTGATAAGACAAATTGTTTGATTCACAAGCTTTCAGATAATTTGTGTTAGTATCAAAATCAGCTAGGTAAGAATTTGAAAGAAACTTTATAAGGGTTTTTCCAACAATTATTATTCGGACGGAATCACAGACCAACGTGCATGCAGCCAAAACTCTTTGACGACATGATCTTATAGTTATAGGTGCATAGTTACGCCAGATTGTATTTCAATTAGTAGTCGAAATAAAAAACCTACGTAGATCAAGATTTTAATGCAGCTTACTGGTATGCAATATTAAAACTATTTCAGGGATCTCATAAAAGAGAAGTCAGCGCTGTGATAAACTGTTTTATAACCGTGGCTGGAATGTTCATCGCATTTTACGCTCTCACAAGTTCTATAGGGTGCCAGCCAGTAACCTGTATTTGTTCGGGACTAACTGCTGCACTTGGAATTGCTGCTATCGAACTGTATTATCTTCTAAGGACATTGTGATCTTCTAAGTTGCATTAAATGTTACTGATAAATTTGATTATTTTTGTGAATTTACCAAATTTGCCAGTTTTGATAATTTGATTTTGTTATTATTTAAATTGTAAATGTTTACCTGTGATGGGTTGGCATATTTCAGGTCTCGAGTGCTTTACAAAATATTACTTTCTAATGTTTTGATGCAATAGTACTGATTTTGGCAATTTAGCATAAAATACTATTATTGATCACCTTTTTATATTATAAGTTTATGTTGAAGAGGCCTCAAGTTTGTCACGAAATTGAAGATTTATAAATTTGACATAATGAATGCGTCTTTTATTAGTTATGATTGGCACTCAATAACTGAAAGGTGTGGAATGTCAGTGAGAAAAATTTGCCTTGCAATTTAAATTATAATTCTGTGGTTTACCGTATATTTTAACTTGTTTACAATAAAATTTTGTTTCTGTCCGTGCATATTGTGCATAGCATACATTGTCAATTGAGGTCATTTATTTGGCTACTATTCTATAAGAAATAAAACTTCAAATAAATTTCTACGATAGGAAACAAATGATTAGATATAGATTAGATACTTTCTAGAGTAAATAACCATTTTCAGATCAAATAATGATAAAAGCATTTCTCCCTGACTCAGTACTGGACCGCACCTCACCTTCAGAATCTGCTATTGCTCTCCGCGTACTCAACAGAACACTACTGAGCTCTCTTATCCGAGTGGTAACCACCCAGTTCCCCTTACCTTCATTTAAACGGGTCATCCAGCGCGATAATTCCTGCCTACTTCTTATCTGTAAAGTATCTCAGCTACAGTCCCAGTTTGAAAACCCTGAGGAGATATCAGTTGCTACATCAAACCACTTGATAAGTATTCTCAATAATCCTGATAAAGGTATTTCGCCTGGTGACTTACTTCTTGTGACAGTACCTTCTTGTTTGCCTCTAATAGAGGCACAAAGGAAGAGCTGTCAATGGCCTGTTTCTTTTCATCCTAATAGAGAACTTGAAAATAAGATAGCAGGGCTGAATTTCAGTAAAGACGAGAAATTGTTGATAATAAACAGGGTGTCAAATCTTTTAACACAGTGTAAAGAAGCATCCGTCAGAACAAATTTATCAGTGAATTTTGTAATAGTAGTTAATCCTAAGACAGGGGAAGTGATAGCTACATCTTCTACTTGCACAGACAGCTTGTTGGGACATGCCACTATGAAAGTTGTAGATAAGATATCTCTGAGACAAAATAAACGAAACCTTATCTCTTCAGAAAGTCCATGTGATTTAACGTCATGCAATGGTAATGGCAAGCGTGGACCGGAACATGTTTCACAGCCTGTGAAGAAGACTAAAACGGACCCTTCTGTTCCTGATGATTATCTTTGTACTGGATATGATATTTACCTTGCTATCGAGCCATGTGTCATGTGCACTATGGCTCTTGTTCACTCCCGGATTAAAAGAATATTTTTTGGGAAACGCAGGGAGGATTTCGGAGGTCTTATTGAAGCAAAATTACACGAAATTTCTGCGCTGAATCACAGCTTCGAGGTTTATAATGTTTCGATAACTGGAGATTAAGAAGTCCAAACTCCAAGTCCGGTACCATGATTTTATATTATATTCTACTGTTTTCATTGGATTTTTACATTGCTTCAGTCGAATTCATGACTCCTTTAAAGATCCTTTTTAAACATTTGTCCTTTGGGTGGAGCAAATTTTATTTATGTGATTGATTACTTTACTTTCTGCTAAAGTTGTCATTATTACATTGATCAATATTCAAGATTAATGAATCTGTTAATGCAAATAATGAAATAATACCACATACAATATAATGTTCCTAAATAAACAATGAACATCTAAATCTAACATTGACATTTGACAACTACTGTTAAATTCTCACAAAACGCAAACCCTCAGGTACAATGCATTTATCCAATGTTCTCACACGCTCCTCCAAGCGGCTCCTACAACGATGCATATCCAGCGGTTGTCAGTACAACACCAAACACAAGATAAATCCACCACAATTTCGTAACATGGTAAAAGCAACCGCACATGATAGTCAGGAGGTAGGCTTCCTCAAACTACGGAAACACATAAGTCTATTATTTGGGGGTGTTTGTGGGTCTCAGCCTGTTCCTGGGGATCCCAACAGTTGCTTTGTGAGCTTTAAAGATAGTGTTCATAGATATCATGCTGTTAATTCACGTGTTGTTAACTACACGTTTGAACCAATCACACCTTATTCCTCAACATACGATCACAGGTTGTTTCCTTATATAGCAGTTGTTTCCGTAGCATCACACTTTGATTATAAGTCTGTTGTGAGGTATGTTGAAGAGAAAGCCGGCCAACCTGACTCATTTGATCATTCTAACATGCGGGGTAAAAAGTCTGTCAGAAACATTTTCTTCTCATTTTGGGACTACGAGATATACCGGAGAGTTGTTCCTGATGATTCAGTGCACAGAATTCCAGGAGATATTGTGCTACCAAGAAAACGTAGAGGGAGCATCCCTAATGAGCCTGTGAAAGATGCTCTATTATACAGCTACTTACCCTTGTATTTGAATGAGGATCTTTCAACCATGATCAACTCGATCGTCATTGAATGGGAGTCATTCAAGAAAGTTGACTGTTCAATAATATTCAAGATTTTTGAAACAATCGGTACTGTGAAGGGCTTTGAAAGCGCGGGTAAAAACAAAGTGCGAGTTCACTTTGCCAAAATACGTGTGTCCCAGCTCTTCTCTGCATTCCATCAGCAGTCTCTACTAGGTAGAGGACTGATGATTGTATCTTTAAAAGATAAAGGATGGAAGGATGCCGGGGTTATTGTTTATATTCCCCATACTGAAGACAATCCCATCGTTGAAAAGAAACTTCTCCCTTTCATTAAAAGAAATAGTATTTGTCTTCACAATATTGATCCTGACACTGATTATGGAAGATGTAAAGTTGATAGGGACAATGTTCATTTTGTGGGAAGTATTTTCGATTTCATGGGCTGTAATCCTGGTTTTATATCTGCAACATATTTTCCAGAGGAGAAACAGATGCATGTTCTATTTGAACATGCAGCGTATGTGAACATGATGGTTGACGTTGTTAATAAAAGTAATGTATTTAGTTTACAAAATAAAATCAGGGCAGAGCCCCTTAGTGATCTCTCAAATAAAAGTGAAGGTTTTAAATCTACCATTTAAATGGTCCATCTACTGCAGAGGCAATCCTATTTCGCACTTTACCCGCACTTTACCCCCACTTTACCCGCACTTTACCCAAGCTGTTCGTAATTTTGTTTGAAAATTAATAAATTATTTCAGTGTTTCTCGTAACTTGTGTCTGAATCTGATATAAAAGTTTTGTATTTTTTAAGATACAGCGGGTACATGATATTTTCTGCAATTTTCACAATTTAACTTGTAAATAAAAAACGATGATTTCTCGGGTACATTGATATTATGTAAACTCTATCCAACACTAATAAACCCACAACCAGTTACAGTATGTTCATATTAATTACCGTCAAAGCTTGAAATAGCAAACTATTCAAGTACTCAATGCTAATTAAACTTACTTGCTTAGTAGATGTCACAAAGCAATGTATTCATGCAGCCCATTGCTTCCCTGCAACAGATTCAGAGTAAAATCAGAATAACACCGAGTGTTGTGAGTGTTTGTTAAAATTAAAATTGTTGTTAAATTTCCTTCAAGCACATCTCAAATCTCAATGACGTTAAATTTATTATTCAATTGATTAATTATTTAATGATTATTTAAAACTTTAACTTAAACCACATGACCACTATAAAAACACTCAGGCTGGTGTCAGTGGTGTGTACATCCTATTCTACCTGATAACAGAGCTGCTCCACGCGCACAACTCCCACGCACTAGAGTTCACCCCTGCGGAAGTGTTCACTGGGCGGGTATGGCAACTTGTTACAGCGGGGTTTACTGAGAAGTATCTGATATGTGTAGTGTTTAACCTGTCCCTGCTAGCAGTCAGTAACCGCTTTTTGGAACCTGTTTGGGGCACTCTGGAGTATATCAAGTTTATCGTGGTTATCAACATTGCCGCCTACTCCATGAATCTGGTCATATATTTCGTGGGGTATGTTGCACTCCGGGAAGAGAGTTTCCTTTACGCGCCCTTCAGCGGGGGACAAGGTCTACTGGGAGGTATTCTGGTGGGGTTGAAGCAGCTGATACCTGATCATGTGATGGTGCGCGCGGTGCCAGCAGTGCGCGTCAGACATCTCCCGCTCTGCTCATTTATAGCTGCTTTATTTCTTATGTTGATCAGAGTTTCGGGGTTGAGGTATCTTACTGTTACTATTGGGGGACTTGCTTCTTCGTGGATATATCTCAGGTTATTGTTATGGTTTATTTAGTAGCAATTAGTTTATTTATTAATTATTGGATGCTTGGACTAACACTGAAATTTAATGTTTACGCCTTCAATTCTTGTACATGAAGATCGTACCACCGATATGGACGTTAACTTAGCAAAAATCTCTAAAATAGTTTGCGATCTCATTCTACAAAAGTGTTAGAGTTAACAATTGGAATATTTCAGGTATTTCCAGATCAGGGACTCTGGCAGAGGTGATTTCTCTGACGCTCTTTCCCTCGCGTCATTCTTCCCTGAGTCTGCTCAACCTCACGTCATAAAATACAGGTTAGTTCCAGTTGGGTATTAGTAAATAGGTTAGTTTAGTTTGTGTATTGGTCTTAAATAAACCTTGTGTAAAACTTGTTCCAGACCACACGTTCAGTGACTTTAGATAGGGGGGGGGGGGGCCAATGGCATAAATGGAGAAAATGGAGAATTACTCATAGGTTTTTCCATTTTCTCCATAGAAATAGTCTCCATTTTATGCCATTTTATGCCATTTTATGCCATTGAAAACCTGAAAAATTTAGAATTTCGAGAAAAATTATTTTTAAAAAAGATATTTTTGGCCAATAATGAACAGAGTATCATGAAACATGGAGAAAAGTGGTTTTCAGAAAAACTTTGAAAAATTTTGACTTAGAAAATGTTCGGTCCGAGTCATTTACGATACGTACCTCCCGTATCGAGAGCTCCCGATTCCCAGCTCGTGTTGCAAAGGGGAGGCCTGCCTTCCGAGATCGCATTACCTCGAGTCCAAAATTGTGTATCGAGGGGAAGGTGTGGACTTCGAAAAGCCGAAAAAATATTTTCGGCAAATAATGAACAGGGTAGCATGAAACGTGGAGAAAAGCGGTTTTCAGAAAAAATTTGAAAAATGCTGGCTTAGAAAATGTTCGGTCCGAGTCATTTTCGATACGTACCTCCCGTATCGAGAGCTCCCGATTCCCAGCTCGTGTTGCAAAGGGGAGGCCTGCCTTCCGAGATCGCATTACCTCGAGTCCAAAATTGTGTATCGAGGGGAAGGTGTGGACTTCGAAAAACCGAAAAAATATTTCGGCAAATAATGAACAGAGTAGCATGAAACGTGGAGAAAAGCGGTTTTCAGAAAAAATTTGAAAAATTTTGACCGAAAAAATATTTTCGGCTTAAAATGAACAAGGTAGCATGAAACGTGGAGAAAAGTGTTTTTCAGAAAAACTTTGAAAAATTTTGACTTAGAAATTACCCCTCGGTACACAATTTTGGACTCGAGGCTTCCCCCTGCTGATGCGATCTCGGAAGGCAGGCCTCCCCTTTGCAACAAGAGCTCGGAATCGGGAGCTCTCGATACGAGAGGTACGTATCGAGAATGACTCGGGCCGAAAATTTTTAAGTCAACATTTTTCAAAGTTTTTCTAAAAACCACTTTTCTCCACGTTTCATGCTACCCTCTTCATTATAAGCCGAAAATATTTTTTTGGTTTTTCGGTTTATCGAAGTCTGCACCTACCCCTCGATACACAAATTTGGACTCGAGGCTTCCCCCTGGTAATGCGATCTCGGAAGGCAGGCCTCCCCTTTGCAGTGCGAGCTTGTTTCGACTGTCGAGGATGTAGGTCTCACTTCTCAGTGCCTATTACTCTCCCCTATTACTCACTCCTGCTGTAGCCTGTAGAAATAACTTTACACTAGGCTTGAGTAATTATGAGTTTGCCTGAAGTGTGCCTCTACTAACCTAGTATAAGCATCTAGTAGCCTACTATGAGCTTTCATAAGCTTGTTACGCCCCTAGTAAGCGTAAATAAACATGTTAGGATGTCCAATTTAGGTGTTAAATGGTGTTAAAGATGAAATTTCGAAGACAAAATTCATGGCATAAAATGGAGAAAATGGAGAATTACTCATGGGTTTTTCCATTTTCTCCATAGAAAAAGTCTCCATTTTATGCCATTTTATGCCATTTTATGCCATTGGCCCCCCCCCCCCTAGATAGGGCCCTATCATAAAGGGGGGGGGGGGTGCCGGGGGTGCCACGCCCTATCATAACACAATAGATCTTAGCTCTAAGTGTAATATAGGTTCAATTTGCTTTAACTTTGAAAACAAATTTGTAAAATAGCAAAACATGTAATTTACGAAAAATCAGCTGTAAATCTTAACTTTTCTCTCTCATCAAAAAATTAAAACCAATCTCCCTCACAGTTCAGCAGTGAGTTCGGTGGTAGATGGAATGTTACAAAAACGTCAAGCCAGCAAAACAGTGGACCTGAAAACCTTCTCTACTAACGTTAACATTATAACAGATCCTGTTTCTGAGCGCAGACGTCAGCTAGCCCTTCAAGTTAGTTTCAGTAGTTGTCAGCTAGCCCTTCAAGTTAGTTTCAGTAATTGTCAGCTAGCACTTCAAGTTAGTTTCAGTAATTGTCAGCTAGCCCTTCAAGTTAGTTTCAGTAGTTGTCAGCTAGCCCTTCAAGTTAGTTTCAGTAGTTGTCAGCTAGCCCTTCAAGTTAGTTTCAGTAGTTGTCAGCTAGCCCTTCAAGTTAGTTTCAGTAATTGTCAGCTAGCCCTTCAAGTTAGTTTCAGTAATTGTCAGCTAGCCCTTCAAGTTAGTTTCAGTAGTTGTCAGCTAGCCCTTCAAGTTAGTTTCAGTAATTGTCAGCTAGCCCTTCAAGTTAGTTTCAGTAATTGTCAGCTAGCCCTTCAAGTTAGTTTCAGTAATTGTCAGCTAGCCCTTCAAGTTAGTTTCAGTAGTTGTCAGCTAGCCCTTCAAGTTAGTTTCAGTAATTGTCGGCTAGCACTTCAAGTTAGTTTCAGTAATTGTCAGCTAGCCCTTCAAGTTAGTTTTAGTAGTTGTCAGCTAGCCCTTCAAGTTAGTTTCAGTAATTGTTAGCTAGCCCTTCAAGTTAGTTTCAGTAGTTGTCAGCTAGCCCTTCAAGTTAGTTTCAGTAATTGTCAGCTAGCGGGCTAGCCCTTCAAGTTAGTTTCAGTAGTTGTCAGCTAGCCCTTCAAGTTAGTTTCAGTAGTTGTCAGCTAGCACTTCAAGTTAGTTTCAGTAGTTGTTAGCTAGCCCTTCAAGTTAGTTTCAGTAGTTGTCAGCTAGCCCTTCAAGTTAGTTTCAGTAGTTGTTAGCTAGCCCTTCAAGTTAGTTTCAGTAGTTGTCAGCTAGCCCTTCAAGTTAGTTTCAGTAGTTGTTAGCTAGCCCTTCAAGTTAGTTTCAGTAGTTGTCAGCTAGCCCTTCAAGTTAGTTTCAGTAGTTGTTAGCTAGCCCTTCAAGTTAGTTTCAGTAGTTGTCAGCTAGCACTTCAAGTTAGTTTCAGTAGTTGTTAGCTAGCCCTTCAAGTTAGTTTCAGTAGTTGTCAGCTAGCCCTTCAAGTTAGTTTCAGTAATTGTCAGCTAGCCCTTCAAGTTAGTTTCAGTAATTGTCAGCTAGCCCTTCAAGTTAGTTTCAGTAATTGTCAGCTAGCCCTTCAAGTTAGTTTTAGTAGTTTGATAGTTGTTACACTGGTGTTGTGGATGTGACTAGTTTTAGGAGTTACCTTTAACTCGGCCTAAGTGATATCAATTTTTTTTAAATAATTTAACCGAGTTATTGTAAACTAATTTTTTGATGTAGAACAATGATAAGGAGGAGCTTCAGAATGAATTAGTGATTGCGGTGGCTATTATAAAACGTTTATATTCTAAAGCCTCACCTTGTAATATCGATTAAAGTTCAAAGACCCGGACATTCTAACATCATCATAATAGATCTGAAATACAATACATTATATTTCAGATCTATAATGACAGACGCGGAATAACCGTCCGGACGATTATTCCGCGTCCGTCATAATCCGTGATAATGCCGTGTAGGTAACTGTTACACGCGTGTAGGACATCTGTAGATGTGTGTAACTCTATAGTTTATAGTATATAATATCGTAACTGAGGTACAGTGTATTCAAACTACATTTCTATCAAACACAAATGTACATTGTACATGTAAACAATGTACATGAAAACAGTGCATGAAAACAACATAGGGTTATTGGTTGTACTATGTCACATTCAAAAAACTGGCCGGTTCATTCATCACAACATCTCAGATAAAACCTATTCAGCACAATTACAATCCTTATCTCGAACAGATTTAACTAAATTAAATTAATTAATAAATGTAATGATTCAGGCGCTAAACGAGAGATTACAGAAGACTGACGACGTTGACTGGCCCAGCTCGGACAGTGAGCCTGAAGCGACTCCAGCAACTGATGAAATAGTCTGACTCCACTGTAAAACTATTATAGATGAAAGTAAAACCTGGTTTGTATATTTCAGACGCTGATGTTTGACGATTAATCAGTTAATTAATTGACCAATTAATTGATTGGTTAATTGGTATGTTGGTTGGAGGATGATATGATTTGTTACGTTTAGCTCAGTAGAGAATTCAGATGCATGATTTGCATTTTAATTAAGATTAATGGTAATAGTAGGGTTATTTTTATATCTTTACTGTAATTTAGGTTATTTTGTGTGTCTTTAGACTATCACCGCGATAAATAAAGTTTCTTCTGGTATTAAAACATATTTTGGAAAATGTTAGCTTTTTATCGTCTAACACTTCAAAATCCATGATTTTACATAAGTTTATTGCCCTGTTATTTTCATTTGAAGCCTTTGCCCTCAACGAAATGGATAACTTTTTATTCTATTTCAATCTCGTTTCTCATATTGAGTTTTAACTAATAGATGTAGTTCTACATAATATTAAAGACTCAAGTTCTGAAAGTTTTTTGATTTCGAGGTTTCTTTTGCATGAATTGATGTGAATGTGTATTTATTTTATTTAAAATTTGAATTCCGATGAAATTTTGTATTTACTTTCTTCAAGAAACCAGTTAACCAAACGTCATATTGTGAGAGTGGAGGACAGGGTGTTATTTTACAGTATTATGGTTGCGAGCAAACTAACATTTAAACAAAACTAACTAAAATGTGAAATGTGCGAGTGTGCGAGTGTGCGAGTGTGCGAGTATGCGTCTTGTAATTGCAGAACTTTGTTAAAAGAAAGAAGATGTGTCCTATGTGGTTGATACAGTGGTGTTCATTGAACCAGGACACTTATAGTCTATAGAGTACAGAGTGTGACTTTTGTGATAAGAGGTCTTTAAGAGCGCATGTTCGGACTCACTAAAGAAACAAGCTATTAGAAAATAGTCGCACTGACAGTAAGTCTAGTGTAAGTTACTTTCAGTAAGTCTAGTGTAAGTTACTGACAATAAGTCTAGTGTAAGTTACTGACAGTAAGTCTAGTGTAAGTTACTTTCAGTAAGTCTAGTGTAAGTTACTGACAGTAAGTCTAGTGTAAGTTACTTTCAGTAAGTCTAGTGTAAGTTACTGACAGTAAGTATAGTGTAAGTTACTGACAGTAAGTCTAGTGTAAGTTACTGACAGTAAGTCTAGTGTAAGTTACTGACAGTAAGTCTAGTGTAAGTTACTGACAGTAAGTCTAGTGTAAGTTACTGACAGTAAGTATAGTGTAAGTTACTGACAGTAAGTCTAGTGTAAGTTACTGACAGTAAGTCTAGTGTAAGTTACTGACAGTAAGTCTAGTGTAAGTTACTGACAGTAAGTCTAGTGTAAGTTACTGACAGTAAGTCTAGTGTAAGTTACTGACAGTAAGTCTAGTGTAAGTTACTGACAGTAAGTCTAGTGTAAGTTACTGACAGTAAGTCTAGTGTAAGTTACTGACAGTAAGTCTAGTGTAAGTTACTGACAGTAAGTCTAGTGTAAGTTACTGACAGTAAGTCTAGTGTAAGTTACTGACAGTAAGTCTAGTGTGAGGTACTGACAGTAAGTCTAGTGCAAGTTACTGACAGTAAGTCTAGTGTAAGTTACTGACAGTAAGTCTAGTGCAAGTTACTGACAGTAAGTCTAGTGTAAGTTACTGACAGTAAGTCTAGTGTAAGTTACTGACAGTAAGTCTAGTGTAAGTTATTGACAGTAAGTCTAGTGTAAGGTACTGACAGTAAGTCTAGTGTAAGTTACTGACAGTTTAAGTCTAGTGTAAGTTACTGACAGTAAGTCTAGTGTAAGTTACTGACAGTTTAAGTCTAGTGTAAGTTACTGACAGTAAGTCTAGTGCAGTCAAAGCAGGATTAATGAACGAATAGTGTGACATTGGGTTCTCAACCATGAAAATTTAGAAGTCCCTACATGCTGTTCTTTCTGGCTCCATGTGCTAGTTAGGGGTCTGAGGTATCCGAAAAATCATGTTTTGAGTACCCAAAGTGTTCTAGGTGCCAGGAATGAGGTTATTAAAGCGGCGAAAATTACCGATTTTGGACTATTTATGAGCTTTTTTGCCCATTTTCATGAGATAAAGAATCAGGAAAGCTGCTCTAGATGATTGAAATGGTTGCTACCAATGAGGATACACCCAACACACATAAATATTCGTGATATATGTGATTTTAATGAGAAAAATATGATCTCAGGGCCCATTTTATACCAAAATTTGCCAAAACCACTCGCACTTGTCAAAGCTTCCTCATTTTAGACACATTTAATGATTATTATGGTATCTAACTTATGGTGGATCTGATAGGAGTATGTCTTAGCTTCATTTTAAGCCATCAATGAGCATGCTGGTGTGTATAAAAGTACTTTAATCCTCCTGTCCATTGATATAGTCTGGGCAGTGGGCCATGCGCGTGCGTTTACAAACATGAATTTTCTCCCTCAGTATTTATCTAAAGCTTTTAAAGACATGATTTGAATGCTATCCTACTCAGCACATGAGTGCTACATGATGGTGAAAGAATTTCTATAAAAAATCATTAAATGTGGAAGATATGAGGTCATTATATGTGTGTGTGCGCGCACGCGCGCGCGCGTTTACAAACTTGATATCCTCAGTCCTTCCACATATACTGAGATTTTGTTTCAAACTTAATTGACCCTGAACCGAAATTGCCAGAGGAAACAGATAGTGTAACTCAGAAAGACCACAAATGGATAGTTTGTGAGATATTGAGGTTAAACTCCAAAAAATTTACAATGATGTCACACCAGAAAACCCCTATTTTTGGTATATTCAACCTCATATCTCAAACGCGCAGTACTGGATTGAGCTAAACTTGGTCAGGTTTTGTAGCCCTGACTATCCTCGATCATATGGAACAGGAATAAAACTGTTTAGATGTTATATCTTAATTGTATTAGGCACTTAGTTCTGAAAAGTGAGAATGTCATTAATACTGCTTTCACTGAGTGTAAGTTACTGACAGTAAGTCTAGTGTAAGTTACTGACAGTAAGTCTAGTGTAAGTTACTGACAGTAAGTCTAGTGTAAGTTACTGACAGTTAGTCTAGTGTAAGTTACTGACAGTAAGTCTAGTTTAAGTTACTGACAGTAAGTCTAGTGTAAGTTACTGACAGTAAGTCTAGTGTAAGTTACTGACAGTAAGTCTAGTGTAAGTTACTGACAGTAAGTCTAGTGTAAGTTACTGACAGTAAGTCTAGTGTAAGTTACTGACAGTAAGTCTAGTGTAAGTTACTGACAGTAAGTCTAGTGTAAGTTACTGACAGTAAGTCTAGTGTAAGTTACTGACAGTAAGTCTAGTGTAAGTTACTGACAGTTAGTCTAGTGTAAGTTACTGACAGTAAGTCTAGTGTAAGTTACTGACAGTAAGTCTAGTGTAAGTTACTGACAGTAAGTCTAGTGTAAGTTACTGACAGTAAGTCTAGTGTAAGTTACTGACAGTAAGTCTAGTGTAAGTTACTGACAGTAAGTCTAGTGTAAGTTACTGACAGTAAGTCTAGTGTAAGTTACTGACAGTAAGTCTAGTGTAAGTTACTGACAGTAAGTCTAGTGTAAGTTACTGACAGTAAGTCTAGTGTAAGTTACTGACAGTAAGTCTAGTGTAAGTTACTGACAGTAAGTCTAGTGTAAGTTACTGACAGTAAGTCTAGTGTAAGTTACTTTCAGTAAGTCTAGTGTAAGTTACTGACAGTAAGTCTAGTGTAAGTTACTTTCAGTAAGTCTAGTGTAAGTTACTGACAGTAAGTCTAGTGTAAGTTACTGACAGTAAGTCTAGTGTAAGTTACTGACAGTAAGTCTAGTGTAAGTTACTGACAGTAAGTATAGTGTAAGTTACTGACAGTAAGTCTAGTGTAAGTTACTGACAGTAAGTCTAGTGTAAGTTACTGACAGTAAGTCTAGTGTGAGTTACTGACAGTAAGTCTAGTGTGAGTTACTGACAGTAATTTAAGTCTAGTGTAAGTTACTGACAGTAAGTCTAGTGTGAGTTACTGACAGTAAGTCTAGTGTGAGTTACTGACAGTAATTTAAGTCTAGTGTAAGTTACTGACAGTAAGTCTAGTGTGAGTTACTGACAGTAAGTCTAGTGTGAGTTACTGACAGTAAGTCTAGTGTAAGTTACTGACAGTAAGTCTAGTGTAAGTTACCTACTGACAGTAAGTCTAGTGTAAGTTACTGACAGTAAGTCTAGTGTAAGTTACTGACAGTAAGTCTAGTGTAAGTTACTGACAGTAAGTCTAGTGTAAGTTACTGACAGTAAGTCTAGTGTAAGTTACTGACAGTAAGTCTAGTGTAAGTTACTGACAGTAAGTCTAGTGTAAGTTACTGACAGTAAGTCTAGTGTAAGTTACTGACAGTAAGTCTAGTGTAAGTTACTGACAGTAAGTCTAGTGTAAGTTACTGACAGTAAGTCTAGTGTAAGTTACTGACAGTAAGTCTAGTGTAAGTTACTGACAGTAAGTCTAGTGTAAGTTACTGACAGTAAGTCTAGTGTAAGTTACTGACAGTAAGTCTAGTGTAAGTTACTGACAGTAAGTCTAGTGTAAGCTACTGACAGTAAGTCTAGTGTGAGTTACTGACAGTAAGTCTAGTGTAAGCTACTGACAGTAAGTCTAGTGTAAGTTACTGACAGTAAGTCTAGTGTGAGGTACTGACAGTAAGTCTAGTGTAAGTTACTGACAGTAAGTCTAGTGTAAGTTACTGACAGTAAGTCTACTGTGAGTTACTGACAGTAAGTCTAGTGTGAGTTACTGACAGTAAGTCTAGTGTAAGTTCCTGACAGTAAGTCTAGTGTGAGTTACTGACAGTAAGTCTAGTGTAAGTTCCTGACAGTAAGTCTAGTGTAAGTTCCTGACAGTAAGTCTAGTGTGAGTTACTGACAGTAAGTCTAGTGTAAGTTACTTTCAGTAAGTCTAGTGTAAGTTACTGACAGTAAGTCTAGTGTGAGTTACTGACAGTAAGTCTAGTGTAAGCTACTGACAGTAAGTCTAGTGTGAGTTACTGACAGTAAGTCTAGTGTAAGCTACTGACAGTAAGTCTAGTGTAAGTTACTGACAGTAAGTCTAGTGTGAGGTACTGACAGTAAGTCTAGTGTAAGTTACTGACAGTAAGTCTAGTGTAAGTTACTGACAGTAAGTCTAGTGTGAGTTACTGACAGTAAGTCTAGTGTAAGTTACTGACAGTAAGTCTAGTGTAAGTTACTGACAGTAAGTCTAGTGTAAGCTACTGACAGTAAGTCTAGTGTAAGTTACTGACAGTAAGTCTAGTGTAAGTTACTGACAGTAAGTCTAGTGTAAGTTACTGACAGTAAGTCTAGTGTGAGCCGTAAGTGGGAAAATCGCAGAAAGAAGAGCTCTATCTCTCTATATCTAAACCTTGTGACCACAAGACTTCTGTCATCTAGTTACAGAGCAAGCTTGCTGGTCTCATTTGCTGTCTCACTACAAGTGGGTAAGTGGAGACATTGTCCGTAATCTTGTACTGAGCTCACTGTTATGTGTAAATATTGTATTGGCAAATGCTCTGCCACATTTTTATTCCGGAATTGAATTAGACTCGCATATCGGATGGATAAGATCATCTTAGTGATATTTTCAAATCTGGATTCGTTTTTATTGACCTCTTTGCTAACTATGCAGTTAACTATGGTTTACGATATGTTTCTACTTCTGTTGTCGTACCATTTCATCAATTACATTTATAGTATTCTATTCAAACTTGTTCGACTTTAAATGCTGACTTTAAATGCTGATATTTATTGCCAATTAATGTTCAAATAGTTTGATATGATTATGAAGGCAGACTGACCTATAAAGGGTATAAAGTATAAAATATTCTATCTTTAAATCAGAATTCTATATTATGTTTTTATAGTATTTTTTATAGTATTCTAATACAAGTCTTTCAATTTGATTAGTTCAGCAGTTAGATTACACTGTGTACCTTAGAATTGCTAGATAGGAACTAAAATATACGTTTCCATATTATTATGACGATTAGATAATTAGTTGTTTTTTCTATATGATTCAGTCCGTTGCAGCTTAATTTCTGCAAAAACTATGGTGATGCACATCGAATTAAGGAGTTATCCTTATCAGTGTAAGCATTGGCTGTTGTAGTGTTGTATGCCACATTGTCATTTCATTATTTGAGGGGCATTGATCGGTACCACATAACGCATGTACAGACCGAATTTAGGAACGCGCAACGTTCAAAATAATGATTGACCTGCGCGCGCACGGCCACGGCGCATTGCATGATATATATGCATGCAGCTACCTCATGCATAGCTGCTCACCTACAACCTATTACTTAGCTAGCTGGCCCATGGCCATAGCATGCATGCACTATGCAGCAGCCGTGGCCTGCGATATCCTATTAAAATCCACGCTAGAAGATTCATGCTAGCAGCTAGGGCCACAAAGTGATTACCAAATCAAAAACGAAAATTGTTTTTCAAGACATTATTTTATTTTCTTATCTAGACGATAATTTAAATTGCTTTCCAAGTAAAAAGGGGCCATCTATGATCTACTTAGGACGTCCGCTAAAATTTCGGATTTTCTGAAGCTCACCACCTGGAAATATGGATTTTCCACCAATTTAAAAATAAAAACAACCTATAATTCCTTAAATGCGTTGGTAAAATACGATTGGGCGACATCTGTCCGACATCGACATCTGTCCGACTCAGAAAATAGGTTATCCGGACAATAGTTTATGTCGGATCCTACCGTATAATTTTATTGAAACTTTCCATAAAGTATGGTGGTTATAGGACGAATAATCTGTGTAAGTTTGAGCGGGTTTCTATGTATGTGCCAAATTTAAGATATCACCTTAAACACAAAAAATATCTCCAATGCGGTGGTTTGCAGTGGTTCCAAGGCATATATCAACGATACGATTTTCTTGAAACTTTCTAGATAGTAAGATAGCTTTAAGACAAATAATTTGTGCAAGTTTGGGTAAATTTCTATGTACCCAATTTGAGATATCACTTCAAACACAAGAAAATAGTGCTGTCGGACAGATGTCGTGTTACCGTAAGATACAGGTATAGTTTATCAAATATATGTAGTTATACTCTACCTGGTTCAACAGAGCTATTATATAAGCAGCCAGCTAATTAGTTGCAATTTTCTACTTCCCTCCCGGCCCCCCTATGTCCGAGATAGTCCAAAATTCAAAACCTCCTCTAGCTATATGCCGGACGTGAGACGTCCTAAGTAGATGGCCTCAAAGACGATAATCGACAATCGAGACGAATATCGATTTTCCTGCTAGCTGAGTAGCTGACGGTTATCGTTTTATTAAACGGCAAACTCTCGATAATCCAATTATCGTTTTCTGTTACCTGGGGACCCAGGCTTAGTGTTCAACGTTAATTTCATTTAAATATTGATTGAAGATATGGCGGAATGACAGACTGACAGTAGTAGTACATTCTGCATGGAATTCTACATGGTATGAATTGCACAATACAAACACGTTCAGCATGTCTCCTGTCTTAAGATACCCATTTTTACACTGCACTTAACACTTCACATCAACAACAATATGAGTAACGTACGTACATTCAAGCACAACGCGATGCAACAATTTCAATTTTTTGCTTGATTTATGCTACTCAGTTATTCGGTACTATACTCAATAGTTGATTACCAAAATTGTTGGTGATTTATTAAGTAAATCTATGCCTAAATAATTCAACAGCTGCACAGAATGTATACAACCACAAAACTCTTTAACTCTGTAACAATCGTTGAATCAAACCAATCTCGGTGGGTAAACAATTAGGCTTAAAAGTTCTTTACTTATTAAACAATATTAATATCACAACAATCTTAACTGCTAGTATTAAGTAACAAGTACTATCTACACAAGTGTAATTAGTGATTCGCGCTATGCGCAAATTCTTTCATCGGACACCAATAAAAACCATTACATATTATCGCCCAAATTAGTATTCATAATATAATGTGAGCTACTCGAGAACAAAATAGCCCCAAACTTCAACCACTTACATACAAAAATATGCAATATGCAGGTTTTGACCATTTTATTGTTTTTGAGGTTAGTTTAAACGTCTTGAAGTTTTTTTTAACAGCTAATAAATCAACGTTTGGATCAGATTCTGAGATTCGTGTACGGGTATTTGCCTCACAGAATGGCCAAAAAAAAGGAAGGTCTCTCAAAGTCACAAAACACACTTTATTCCAGTTTTTATCTCATAAGAAGCTAAGTTGACACTCATGTTTTTCTTCCCGGGGGTTCATTTAATCTCATAACCATTTTTTCTTTGAGAAAAATTGGCCGGAAAATCTTCCTCGAAAAAAACATGCCTCACAGAATGGCCAAATCTGAATTTCTATAATTTTGTTGATGGAGATACTTTTTAAATTTCTATCACCACACGTTCTTAGAAAACCTATTAAGGAATGGGGTAATAACCTAAAACTCACGAAAAAACTGAGCTGTGAAAAATTATTTCACAAAAAAGAAAAAATGCCTGACAAAATGGCAAAAAAAAAAGAAAACGAGAAAATTTTATTTTTCTAAAACCTTTGGCTCTTGTTTCAGGCATGCTGCTGGTATTAATATGCCTTGTTAACACCCCCATATAGGTGAAATTTCTTAGAACTGAATAAAAAGGGCATAATTTCCTACACCAAAAATGGCCATTTTGTGTGGCGTTGTTCATATTCCCTGATTTCATGATTTATAACCTTCATTCGGCTGTAAAAACACTCCATCTGGGGTGTTATTTTATAATAAATAGCTTGTGAATACTTTAGACTTATGGTCTCATTGAATAAAAGGAGTTTTCAATTTTGGCCATTTTGTGAGGCATATTTTGGCCATTTTGTGAGGCGTTTAGCCATTTTAACATTTTGTTTCTTCCTAAATTGAACAATGTTCGTTTTGTTTGATGAATACTATTCTTTAAACATCTTCTGTCATACTGGTGCCAGAAGTTCTCACCAAAATGCAAACTTAGTTCAAAAATTTGAAAACAAATTTTGTGAGGCATATTTTGGCCATTTTGTGAGGCGTGTAGCCATTTTAGCATTTTTTTCTTCCTATATTGAACAATGTTCGTTTTTTTTTATGAATACTATTCTTTGAACATCTTCTGTCATACTGGTGCCAGAAGTTCTCACCAAAATGTAAACTTAGTTCAAAAATTTGAAAACAAATTTTTCAGTGCTCAAAATTTCTACATAAACAATCATATTTATGCCAGAAAATGTGGTCCTAGTTAATGATTTCACCACAGGAAGTGTTGCCAGAAGACTTTTGTTTCATATGGTATCCACAAAATCTACCAGCCTTTTATAAAAAATTAGTTACAAAAACATTTACAAATTTGGCCATTCTGTGAGGCTAGCCATTCTGTGAGGCATTTACCCGTACATGTAATTCTCATTTATGGAATATTTTTATTGATACATAAATTCTCCAGGTAGTTAATGAGCAAACAACGTATAATATCTATTCCAACCCCTAATAATTCTTCATGTACTAAATGAAAGCGCGGGTAATAACTATTCTATGGAGGATGAAAGAACAAGTTTAATTGCTTCCGACACGAAACTGTAATGGACGGCCGTGCACGAAACTGTAATGGCCGTGCATTCACTAACTGACTCTTTCACTTAATGGCTTACTCTCCTTTTGTACTCTCTTGCCGACTCGGTCTCTACAGGAACACATTTTTAATTGGTGCCAAGTTAGCAAATCATCTGAGACAGACAGTTTTTCCAAACCTTCTCCACCTAATAAATATCACTTATCACTGTACCAGTAACTCTAAGAACTACCGCTGCATCACTCTATCACTGTAGTCGATCACTATCACTGTATTATATATAAATTGTTTCTACATCTTTTTACTTATTGAATGGTGGTTTATTATTGTGCTATAATAAGACAAAACACTTTCATGCCAATCGTGAGTAGATGTTGAAATATACAGAAGGAGAGCAGGTACTCAATGATCCGGTCAGTTGATCATGATCATTATAGGTTATTAAGCTTTTAAATATTCAACGAAGAGTGATGTCCGTTCTTCCATCTAAACGATGCTCTTCAGTAAATGAGATATTTTCAGGCTATTAGAACATACCATTCAGCTGTCTTCAACTGGGGTATTTTGCCCAAATCATCTATTTACAGGAAGTGTGTACCAAAAAAAACATTTTCAGATAGGTCAGTTTTTATCTGTTTTACGTATTTTCTTACGATTATTATCTATTCAATACACAAGCAAATTAATACACTCCCAGAATTAATTCTTGCCTTTGACGTGTCAGGTATAAATATGCTCTCCCCGAAATTACAAAGATCAATGCTAATTCAAATTGGTTTGCCCGAGCTCAAGTTATAATGCGCTTATTTCTCAATTATTTCGTTCTCAGCCCGCTCAGTCTCTACTTGTTATCGTTTTAGATATCGCTGTTTCCGCAATGTACATTCTGCGTGTCTTCTCAACAGTCATCTGTTGACAGTTGAGCTATTATGACTAAGTATGTTTGCATGCTGTCCTAGAAATTTTTACTGTACATGTTTTCAGTCGGCACCAATGTCATTATGGTTTGACCGCCTTCTTTTGGTTTAGCCGAAATATATTTTACTAATGTTTTACGTACATTTTTGTCACTCCAGCTGCAGTCTAGCTGTAGTGTTGAGGTTCATTAATATTTTCCTAACCTTCATGAATCATGTTATCATTAAATATATCAATTTATGGTCTTGTGTAAAAAACTATCATTAAGTATTAAAATCATTTAACAATTTCTCAGCTGAAAGATCTTATAAATGGACAGTTTTGCTCAAAAAGTATGCGGCTCATGTGGCCAAAAGGGTCCAGATTTACCAAAATGTACAGCTTGTACTAAATCAGCGTGGTACTGCAACGTTCAATGTCAGAGGAAAGATTGGAAAACCCACAAATACAACTCTAATGTACCAAGCAAAGTAGAAGAGGGTCAGGATGATGGTCAGGATGAACCAGCTGAAATGAAGGAGGGACAAAGTTCAAGTTCGACCCCGGGTTGTGACTCTTGTGGCAAAGCAAAGCTTCTGAAGTGCGGAGCTTGTAAACTGGTGAAGTATTGCGGGACTGACTGTCAGAGAAGAGATTGGGGGAATCATTCAAGGAATTGCAGCATCCTCAAGGTTTATCCAGAGGGTGGAAGCGAACGGGAAATTAATGCAAATGGAAGTTGCATAATAGATACGGTCACTGTACCAGACAATTGGAAAGAAGATATTGAAAATTCCGTCGGTGTAGATGTGGACATGATAGTGAAGATTGAGACCTCTTTGGTAGAAGAACCTGGAAGCCTGTCGGATAATTCCAGCTTCATCATGCAAGATTTGTGCGTCCACAACGAATCAAAAGACTACAATGTCTACATCAAAACGTCTGACAAGAACTATGCTATACTGAGTGAAAAGATCCTCAAAGATGGTTTGGAGGGTGTTGTGGTCCATCCCCTTCTTAAGAAACTGTACTTAAAAGCTCACCTCAATCCTGACTTTTCTCTTGATGTGTACCTTAATTGCATTTATAATATTCAGAACTGGTAATGTAGATGGTACAAAAGAACTGGTACAAAAGACCAGGTTCAAGATTGTTAGGTATATTTTAAGTATCGTATTATGTATTTTAATAACAAAGTTACTATGTCTGTTTTGTGTTTGATTACATTGATAAAGTAATAAGTAAATGTAGATGATTATGTATGCAAATTTCCAGCAGTTTTATTTAGATATTTCTAAAAATTATGTTGTATAATTTTATTTTTCAAAGATTGTGAATGAATCAAATCGAATTTAATTTCGTCACTGTAAATTAAACTCAATCGTTCACTTCATTTCGACTTCGAGCTCCGGTTTTCTTAGCATATTGCATTTAGTGCTGCATTTAATGAGCTAACTTAATTATAAGTTGGCGTATCCGACCGACCAGATTCCTGAGAGTAGACACCGCATGCAAAATATTTGCTCCGCGCTGTGCACTATGCGATGTGCGCTGTGCACTGTGCACTGTGTGCATTGCATTGTGCACTGTGCCCTGTGCGCTGTGTATTGTGCACGGTGTGCTGTGCATGCGCTGTGCACTGTGCACATGGCACAGCGCACAGTGGCGGATGATGATCAAACACTGTCACGTGACTTTTCGATCCGTTCTCTAGCTCGAGGGGATCATTTTACCCTTATATCATGGTGGGGGGGGCGATTCGGTATCAGCGTGGGTGGATACTTAACTGTGATCCATGCATTCTTTAAGTTTACCTGCTAAAGCTAAAGCTTATTTACTGGGCGGCGCGGCGCTCAGCCTGTCATTCCACCGCATATCTTTAATGATGAACTCAAAATCCTGAGTTCCCCGGGAAAGAGTTTATTTAATTTCTTTACATAATAACATTGGAGGACTTCGCCGCTTCAACGCGCCGCGCAAACTAGCATTCTTGCTTCGCATCGAATCCGTCGCAGAGCAACGATCTCGACGGATTGACATCGTCAATCAAATAATAACACAGACAAAGTGGGTGATTTTGATATTCCTTTGCTTTACTTTGCTCTCTAGAAAGACAATATAATATGTAATTGTAACAGTTTCTACATACGTCGGTCGTTAGCCCTTAACCGGGCGAGTAGACAGACAGCTACCAGCTCGTACTAATGGTATTGCCATTAGGACAGCGACTGCTATGGCTTACCTGGGGACGTCAGGCTATCATGTTCATAAACACGAATAGAGATTAGGCGGAATGACAGGCTGAGCGCGGCCCAGTAACAAGTAAGCTATGGCAAGATATACTGATCTTTATGAGTAACTCCAACCCTAACCCTTACCTATGGCCGACCCCAGGCTAAGCTATTATGTATTATGTTCACAAACATAGCCTGGCGAAATTAAACCTTCTAAACAGCGCAAGTAAGCGCGTTTATGCGATTTTACAATCAAATAATCAGATTTGACAATCTAACTCAGCGCGCGGCTTTTGTAGTGCATACGTTACTTCTTTTTACTGGGCCGCACTCAGCCTGTCATTCCGCCTAATCAGTAATCTTTATACTGATATCTGGATATTATCCGGTTGGAAGAGACAAGGACAAGTGAAACAAGGAAGTTAGGAGTAAGGGCAAATTTTCGGCGTCAACGCCATCTTCAGGCTAAAATTGTTGTTGTTCTCGAGAAGCGACAAGGGGGGTGAGTTTGTGATTATGAGCAGTGGAGTACAACAGCAGATTACGCAGAAACATCTGTCAGACATGACCTCGCAAGAAGCGTACACCTACGTTGCACCTACCACCACGCGACAAAATCGGATCCAACCAATAGCAAACCCCTCAGAAGTCTCCTACAGCCGCCTCATCAACAGGGTTACTGAGAGACTAGAGACTGAGAGTAATGTGTTATGGACAGAGATAAGTAGGATGTGTAATTATGACAGCAAAACAGTAGACTTATTTAAATCACATAATACCCAACTACCGACTATTTATTTAATACAGAAAACTCATAAATTTGATTGTAATGCCTTAGTTTCAGATGTAGATATTATTTCTAATTGTAAAATACGTCCAATTGTGTCTTGTATAAATTCCCCTTCTGAGAAGCTTGCTTGGATTGTTAAATCTATTCTATCTCCTCTGCTTAATCATGTTCCATCTCACCTGAGCAATATACACACTCACCTAGAAGAGCTTCAAAACATGTCACATCAACAACTCTCAGGTCTCTCATTCTTCACAGCTGACGTCACAGCACTGTACACAAACATCAACATCAGTGGCTGCATTCAAGACCTCATTACACTCACCGAAGAACATTGGGAAGACCTCGACACCTGGGGTCTAACACTCACGCACATCCACAAGATCCTTGAATTCGTCTTCACCAACTCATACTTTACATATCACTCAAGACTCTACCTCCAGAAAATTGGTCTCTTCATGGGGTGCCAACCATCACCAATAGGAGCGATAGTACGAGTATATATGTTCGAGAGAAGATCGATTTACACTGATTTACACGTCTCATTCTACCGGAGATACGTGGATGATGCCGGGAGTCTAGCCAGCTCCAAAGAAGAAGCTCTGAGGATAGTGGAGTCCATCTCAAACGAGGACCCAGACCAGTTGCTCAAATGGGAAATTGACTATCCGGAAAGCCGTCAGGATTTCACCCCATTCCTCGACACCCAGATAAAGATCGACGAACAGGGAACACTACACCACAAATTCTACAGAAAGAAGCAGAAAAAGAATATCACACTGCACGCCAACAGCCACCACAATGAGGGAACTAAAGTAGCAACCATCAAGAACTTCTACAAAACGGCTGCTTTTTGCTCATCAACACCAGAGTATAAAGAAGAGTCCATGAAGATAGTAGACAACTTGTTGGTCAACAACGGTTACCAAGACCCACGACGTATAAACAAAACAGGACGACTTCACCCTCTCTCACCTACAACACGTCATAACCCTTCATCATCAAACATACAAGATACCGACCACGTAACATGCACTCTACCATTCATCAACGAGCCATTTTCCAAAGAAGTCACTCAATTTGCCCTCTCACACAACTTACCGGTCAAATTCATATTCACACCAGGTAAGAAACTCGCAGAGATCTTATGTTCATCACGACCACACGACAAACCACACTGCACCATACCAAACTGTATCATATGTCCACTCATCACAACAAATCACGACTGCAAACCAAAATGTGTCATATACAAAGTTACGTGTAAATTATGTCAAGAGCTATATATAGGGGAAACGAGTAGAACAGCACACGATAGATTTTCAGAGCATCGAAGAGCAGTCAACAGGCCTTTAACCTATCCTGATAATGCGTTGGCTGCTCATTATTCAGAGTTTCACGATAACATAGAACCAGATATTTCCTTCGATATTTTAGAAATTAACTTATATAGCACCATTAAACGTAAAGTGACAGAAGCTTACTACATTAATTTATTTAAACCTAGTATCAATAACAAAGAAGAGTGCGAGAAGCTTAAGGGATTTCTTTTACAACATATTCAAAGACAAATTTAAACAAATAGCACACGACCCTGCTGTTCAGTAGATATTATGTACTTGGACAGAGTGTAAAACGTGTGTACATCACTATTTTCAATGTAATGTACAATACCATTTGATGTAACCTGTATTCAGTGTGTGTAATTTTAATTTAGCATTTTAACTAGTATAGAAGCATTTATTATATACTAACATTTATAACAATTTTAGCCTGAAGATGGCGTTGACGCCGAAAATTTGCCCTTACTCCTAACTTCCTTGTTTCACTTGTCCTTGTCTCTTCCAACCGGATTATATCCAGATATCAGTATTTCAATCATGAGACTAATAAACAGCGAACTACTCCGTTATTTGATAGTAATCTTTATGTTTATATGAACATGATAGCCTGAGGTCCCCAGGTAACACTTCTTTTCAATTGGTAGTTGGCGTGCACGCGATATTTTGCGCGGCTGTAATTGGTTCTGAACGATCACGTGAATGCTTGTCATACGATGTATGACCCTCCGCACACGAGTGCTCAGCTCCCCCTGTATCGTTGAAATTATAGTGAAACACCGCGCGTGGGGGTCACAACGTGATACAAGTGAATTGTGAATCATGATTGCTTGTCAAGTGCGCTGTATGTAACATCCAATGAGCATTCACAGTAGCGCATTTCGCCGATCTAGCCAGGAGAAGCGTGAGAAGCCTCATTGAGTGCGCGGCACGGCACAGTAACGCATCGCGCTACAATCAAACATTATATTATTATGTTATTATTTTACCAAAACCCATAATCATGGGTAGAGTGGACCGCTGCCAGTGTCTCTCTTTCC
Organism: Bolinopsis microptera; assembly: GCF_026151205.1. NCBI lineage: Eukaryota > Metazoa > Ctenophora > Tentaculata > Lobata > Bolinopsidae > Bolinopsis > Bolinopsis microptera. The sequence goes on along the minus strand of NC_087079.1, from coordinate 4,131,019 downwards.
CAAACAAAAGGAAATGATATTAATTTGATTGACCGTTCTCAAATGCAAAATGATACCGAGAATGAAATCGGTCGCTCGCTTTTCCCATTCATTCACGGCTTACGAATTGTAATAATTTTCGATTGATTACATGTTAATCAGATGCTGTAAAAATCTCTTTGGGTTGCGTTCGGGTCGATACCTAGTATTTCGGGGTAAGGGTGGTAGTTATCACTTATTGCATTAGCTGAAGTTTATTGAATCTTTATTGCCGAGTACAGCTGCCTTTGGGTAGTTCTTCTTAATCTATTACAATTGTAAATGAATGGGAAAAGCGAGCGACCGATTTCATTCTCGGTATCATTTTGCATTTGAGAACGGTCAATCAAATTAATATCATTTCCTTTTGTTTGGGAAAGAGAGACACTGGCAGCGGTCCACTCTACCCATGATTATGGGTTTTGGTAAAATATCATCTCTTTTTGATTATAATGTCAGGGTACTTTATAAAGTCGAAATATAAACTGGTATCTTCATTATAATAAGGAGGAAGTTTCAACGATTTCAAAATTTTTCCTTTAAAAACATTTCCTTGTGTTTAGGTAAGCATATCAGTCGATCACTGACTGAATATACCACTTAATACTCATTCAAGTTGACATTAAATTCATATATAATGACATTAAACTGTCGTGGCAAAGCAGAATTTGTTGGAAATCACGAATGAGCAAAATTCTCACCTTTCGCACGTGCAAACTTTGAGCGGACGTTGCATGCGCATCCAATATTGAATCGCCGTAAATTTTTGCTTGTAATTGTTTTATATATAGCTTGATAAGCATGCAAAGTTTGAAAGCATTTCAAGAAGAACTGTAATCACAACGGCACTCTAAAGTTGACAGAAAATGACGAAAACAGCAATTTTCAGTGATTTTAGCGATTTTCTATCAATTTGGGCGTGTCCCCACGTGTGCAACTTTTCGATTTTCAACTTTAAAACTAGCCTAATGCACAATTTATACCTATAGGAAGCAGAACTGAGCTCCACAACCCAAGGCATGGCCCAACACCAAAGAATACTAAATCGCAAAATTGACGTTTTTATAAAATAATTCTTCAAAAAAGCACAAACTTCAATGACAAATATCTTTATGAAGGAGCAAGCTAGAAAAACTTTCCGGTAGATTTTCAGAATGCTTGAACAATTATCTGAGATGAAAATTTCCTCAGATTTTGAATAAAATTACTCCTTAATGGGTTAAAATTAATTTTAAAAGTTATTACTTTGTCAAAAATCAAGTTTTAAAAACGGTTAACTTGATGACGTCATCAAGGGGTGTTTATGACGTCAAATAAATTTTTTATACAATGTAAACTAAAGTGTAAACAATTATTTGCAAGACCTGTGGTCGGAAATGGCTGTATCTTTTATACTTTTGAATCTATGGACACTTAAATACAGGCTACAATTGACTGGCAAAGCGTCTATCCCTGAATATATATGTATATGTCCCGACAATCTGTCGTAAAACAGGGGTTCTAGAAAACCCATTTCCCGATGCTCCTGAAACCTGAAACTTTTTTTGCAGTCAATTTGGTCAACGTCTAGACGCCCTGAAAAATTTCAGATCTCTAACTCAATTTTAACATGGTTTTTAGGGCACCTGAATATGGCGATTTTGGGTTTTTTACCGAATTTCGTATAACAGTGCTGGCGAGTATTTTATGCAAATTTCTTAAAAATCTGAACATAAGGGAAAAATCTGAACATGAAGGGAAAGGAAGCAGTTCTAACGAGCTCTTCTCAAACACAAGGATATATTCTTGTGAACTCGGCTAGTATATATGAAACATTTGTCATGGAGTTGTAGAGGGAGTTATGTGCCTCGCCGGGCTAAAGTAGTGGATGACCTTGCTGTACAGCAAGTTAAACAAGGATCTGAAACTACTAGGTTCCGTACAGACTCAACTCTGCACCCGTGTCAATATGTTCATTATATGCAAGCCTCTTGATTTATAATCACCGAGTCTAGTAATTGTTTAAGAGAGTTCTCTGGCAGTTACGAAACTCGAGAGACTGTGGGATACTGAAGGGAAAGGAAGCAGTTCTAACGAGCTCTTCTCAAACACAAGGATATATTCTTGTGAACTCGGCTAGTATATATGAAACATTTGTCATGGAGTTGTAGAGGGAGTTATGTGCCTCGCCGGGCTAAAGTAGTGGACGACCTTGCTGTACGGCAAGTTAAACAAGGATCTGAAACTACTAGGTTCCGTACAGACTCAACTCTGCACCCGTGTCAATATGTTCATTATATGCAAGCCTCTTGATTTATAACTATTTTTTATTCCTGTCATCTTTGACATCAAATTAGAATGTTTTGAACTAAAAATAAATCTGCTGAACGACTTCCGATGAGTCTTAATGCCTAGAAAACTCCTGCCGGAGGCGGCGGCCTTCGGCCGCCGCCTCCGGCCGGAGTGCACGCTTCGCGTGCACAAAAGAGGCTTGTAACGTGTACCAAAGCTAAAGGGGGTATAATAGTAAAAGGGGTATAATAGTAAAGGGGGTATAATAGTAAAGGGGGTATAATAGTAAATGGGGAACATAGTATACCCACAATAAATGCAACGGTCGTGCTTGCCAGCACTGTGATTATGTTATTATGTTACATATTACATTGTATCACCAATCACGTGGTGACCCCACTGGCACTGTCACTTCACCCCTGTAGAGTTTCTACGATACAGGGAGAGCCGCGCACTCGTGCGCGGCGGGTCATACAACTTATGACAAATATTACAGTTATTATGTTACACATAACAGCTAAAACAGCGTATTTTGCCCTATTTTCCCCCATAATTTGATCTGACCAGAGCCCTCTCGCTTGCAGTAACGCGCGACCGCCGAAACAAGTGCAAGCGCGTCCGGCGTCACGCAGTACGCGTATACACATGTGACATGGCTATGTGAACCCCATAATTTTCATCAACATATATCATTTCTGATATCCACCAAATTTTTGGAACAATTGTAAAAGCCTTATTATATTGGACGGTCTTCACAACTTTTCAGAATGATCTCATTCAAGGAACCGAAGATATAACAGAATAATACCAAAAAATCAACAAATTTCGTCAAATTACAAGATTGTTACACTAGTACTTGTACTACTGAGCTGCTCCGCGCATCAGATAATTCTTCTCGCAACCAAAAATCGGAAAGATGCACCACTGGGCCTTGCCGAGTTGGGAAGGATTGACATCGTAAATCAAATTTTACACCTACTTTTACTCCAAAAGCATTCTCTCCTTGGAGGTTAACTCCCACAGGTATGCAAATGGCAAAGCATCTATAATTTATTTTATACTAAAAAAGAACCTATATCTGTTTGTTGATAAGTAATTAGTTAAATGTATTTAAAAAATAAAACAAGAATTTTTTTCAAGGAAACGATAAATTTAATTTTTAGCACATTTTATAATTATCTATTCCATAGCTAGTGACAAAAAATGGCAAAACTGCAAATTTTCTTTTTCCACATGCACACACTATTATGCTATTTCACCAGTGTATCCGGCCTAGTGTTCAAATAAACCAGGCTACAGAAGAAGTGTTCCTTATAACTTAAAATCTGTATTTGTTATGATCTCCTGGCTTGACACTATCTTCCCACGCTTCAGCATCTTTCTCGTAACTCCTGAAAAGGACAACTTTTTATTGATACATCACAAACATTGAATAAATTGGTCAATCAAATATATATTTATAGTTATGTAAAGAAATGTTTTGCATCAACAATATGATCATTGAGATCACTTCAAGACATGGGTACCATTACAAGTAGCGTTATCTTGTAGAATCTAACCTCCAGAACGGACATAGTTCGGGTTCGTTGCTACAGATCAGATTTATCAAAACATCTCTGAGGGTGTCCAACATCATGAAGCTTTCAAGATTTGTCTTCATGATCTTATTAGCATCACTAATCAAAGCATCTTTGGTTTCTTGGTCATCAATTTCCTTCTCCTCCATCCATATCTGCCTCTTCGAGGTATATTTGATGGCTTCACATTCTTTTGCACCAATAGTGCACAGATATTCTCCTACTATTTTAGTGGCATCCCACAGGAGTTTTTTGCCTGCAGCTGCAGAGGGTTTGTCCAAATCTTTCAGTAGAACCTTGTATTTTTCATTCTCAATTGATGCTGACCTCACCATGGTTGCTTTACCTTGGCTACCTTGGGTTCGTTTCGGGCTAGCACGCCCAGGCCAAGACACATTTTTCTTTCTTCTCCACCACCAACTACTTGTTACAGTGACCATAAGAAGTAGAACCATCAACGAAATTTTAGACATTTTACCTGCTTTAGTATGTAAGCGTCATGAATTATTTCTTTACAAAAATACTTTAACTGATAAAGGTCACTCTAATATGGAATATAACAAGTATATTAATCTGTAGCAGTTTCGGGAAAAGAATTAGAAAGATTTACTGAACACTCAAAAGCTGTATGATGGGTTGGGTAAACGCAAGAGGTGATATTGAAACAACAATTTACAACAGACAACAGTTAATATAAGCAATGCTCTCACAGATATCAAACGTTAAATAAGGAGACTTTGACACGTTGCTACTTTAAAATGTGTAACAACAGAGCAATGGGGAAGAGCAGGTCAAACAATTAGAATGTTTTGTTTAAACATCATTGAACGCTGTGATCCTCATTGAACACCTACTTCCTTTCTTCTACTCAATTCAATCAAACAAACACTGATGCAACATTAAGACAACAATAAGAAAACATTAAGACAACAGCGCATCGGTGTTCATTCTAGTTACCAACACTACTATATATAATATACGAAAGAATTAGAAGAAACGATGTAACAGAGTCAATTTTACTATTATATATAAAGCGAGACGATATATATGGATATATCCGTACCATTTTACTGACACCACGGCATCAACTTTCCGCAAAAACCGTAAAAGATATACTTTTTAAACTTTTTTGGCTGGGTCGAATGCTCTTATGGCCTTTTGGTCAGTATAAAGAAATAAAAAATTGGCCAAGGAATAAATAATTTAGGTCCCGAAAAATGGACCCCCAAGAGGTGTCAAAATCACAAATTAAATAAATAAGATTGTCTAATTTCTTGAACGTCTCTTGATTTCTTGGCACCACTTTAGACTTTTAGAGTTTTAGAGAATCACGGGTTCCTGCTCGTATATATAACACTCCATACTAGACTCTCTAGATAACCTAGAGTCTGCAATTTTTTCCGCAGAATCTCACGATACGTTCACTGACCTTTATAGTGAGTATTACTATTCTGCTGATTGTTGCTAATTGTAGTTTTGGAGTGGAATTTTTAGTTAGGCTTTTTTTCATATGAAATCCCAAATTTTGCCGGAAAAATTTCAGAAGTCAGCCGCCAAATATTTTTAAGAAAGCTCAAATTTTACCTTTTTGAAGAACCCCTACAAGTAACATCAAACTTACTTGCTCTTGGTCATCTCTGATTGAGTATAGCACCAAATATAATCCAAAGAAAGTAGTACATTGTGGATGATAACATTCAAATTCCTTTGATTTGCTAATAATCTATGGTATGGGGTGCCGCGACTGCTAATAAAGACTGCATCATGAAACATGTTTCAGACAAGGTAAATTTCCATGTTGGTGCTATACATCAGTGTAACTTATTTTTTAGGCGCAACTCTGCAACCTTTCATAACTAGATAAGGGAAAACATGGAAGCATGTCCTGAAAATTGAAATAAGCGGCTCTGTAACTCTGTGTAAGATTGAGTACATCACGATAGTTTCCCAGCCTATAACAGTTCTATAAACAATTAATGATACTGAATTAACCCTTTGATAGAGTGACAACATGGAACTGTGTCGTGAGGTTGGTCATTGTATCCATTCGTTCAGCAGACACCCTTTGACAAATCATGGAACCGACAGGACAATAGTGGCGCAGACGACTAAACACCTCTATCACGCACATACAACCCTTGTACACTTCTATTACACACATTATAATTTATACTACCCTCGTACAATTGTAAACTAAGAACTTATGATACTGGATAACTAATGATAATAAATCGTGCACTTGGCCGGGGGAGACCCGGAGATTTTACCCAACATTTTTTGTCAGGTTGGCATGTAGACTGTAGAGATACCAGTAGGTAGTACTACTGGCAAGTTCCCATACATCGTAGTCCGATAGTTTCATGGCGTCCTAATATACCAGGTCTGTTGTGTGCTGTTACCCTCATGGAATAGAAGATGGAAGAAGTTTATTAAAAGTACTGTAGTTCGACTCAAAATGTTGCTCAATTATTGTCAATTTTAAGAAGAAAGTCCCCAAGATACTCACTTCACAGTACCCTCATACAGATCACCTCAAAATTTGATTTGTTTATTTGGGTGTATAACTGATATTACTTGAGAAAATATTATGGAAAAACTACAATTTTCTAATTAAGTATGGATCAGAGGCACATATTAGGTGCGATGGGTGCGGGATCGCACAATTTACCGTTTTCCGCACATTTCCGCATAATTTATTGTTTTCCGCACATTTCCGAACATTTTGTAATTTTCTGCATATTTCCGCATAATCTAGCATTTTCCGCGTAATTTCGCATAATTTTGAAATTTTCGCGTTAAGATTTTCAAGTGTAAAAACCAAAATATTTTAAAAGTCGGGCTCTTTTAGGACCGTGACTCAGGCCCTTTCAGGACCCTGACCCAGGCCCTTTCGGGACCCTGACCCAGGCCCTTTCGGGACCCTGACCCAGGCCCTTTCGGGACCGTGACCCAGGCCCTTTTGGAACTCATGCCTAGGCCACGTGACCCGGTTACCACGTGACCCAGGCTTGTAGCGCGATGCACTACTGGGTCGCGCGCGCATCAAATAATGCTTCTCGGTAGATCGGCGACCGTGACCCAGGCCCTTTCGGGACCGTGACCCAGGCCCTTTCGGGACCGTGACCCAGGCCGTTATGGAACCCTCGTCGTTACCGTACTTCGATTATAGTGTATCAGTTATCATTCGTAACTTCACCACATCATCTGCTTACTCTATATCACATCACAACGTCATGGACCGTTTCCTAAAGAAACGAACAGCTACACACAGTGACCGGCTGCACGACGGCCAGGCCCCCTCATTATTCGGGGTCCCACGGAGATCAGATCATGACACCAATTAGTGACGTGTGATTAGTGATGTGATCCATCAGTAGAATTTAATTGACCTAGAAATGGGCTAGATACAGAGTAGAGTTCACATGTCGACTCTGTTCACATAATATTATTAGTTAAATTGTGTTAATACTTTACCATACTACACGTTATAAAACAAATAAACCCTGTTTACAATGAGATAACATCACATGATCGAATCACGTGTTTTGATAACAAAGCTAGAGACTAAGGGGTATGGAGCACACTGCTTTTCATGTGTTTTATAGACTGACCATTAGTTCTTTTACACAGATTGTACTACTAGTCTTAACTATAATTATAAAGATTATCTTTTGTGGGGACCGAGGGCTCGTCGTCCGAGTATAAAGCTGACACTCCTGATCACTACGTTCATAGAAATATTTCCTTTACCCTCATGAGATGTTGTCTGTATATATTGTCTTAACAATTGATCAATGTTCTCATTGTTCCAAATCTCATGATTCAATTTCACTTAACAAATTAACTCCTAACTAACCTTATGCCTAACACGCATTACACATTATTTTATTTCCTCATCTTTGCCTTTGTTGATTGTTCATCTTCTCGCACAATTCCTTAAGTGGGTGAGTCATCGTCATGTGAATGTTTGCATAATGATCACTATGATCATTATGAGCCTAACATATTTTTTCCGGTTTACTTGCTACACGTTGCGATCAAAAGGGTGTGTCAACGATTTACTTTACTGAAGCCCGTACCTTTTAGTAGTACCTACCTCTCGATATACGATTTTGGAATCGAAGCTTCCCCCTTGTAATGCGACCACTTATGTGATATACGAGTCAAGCGGTCAGATCTTAAAGATCATGTTTACTTCTTAATGCAATGCCATGATGTACAGAGTTGACATGTGAACTCTACCCTGTATCTAGCCCATTTCTAGGTCAGTTAAATTCTACTGATGGATCACATCACTAATTATACGTCACTAATTGGTGATATGATCTGATCTACGTGGGACCCCTAATAATAAGGGGGCCTGGTCGTCGGCCTCTCCAGTGACCCATCATCAAGCTCACCACACAAGAAACAGAAGATACCTGCATGGGATCTGATCGACTCTATCAAGAGGCGACTTCAAATAACTGTCTCCTGATCTCTACCAGATCAAGTCACTGTTCTCAGATAACTGAATCTCAATATTAGGTTCAATCATGGTCTTAGTAAAGAACTACACCTTCAGTAACACATAAACAGACCTATTTTTGATAAGAGCGGCGGTTATACGTTTAGAATTTCCAAAGTCCTTGAGAAAATGCAAAAGAAAACCGCACAATTCCCGCACAAATTTCGAAAAAATCGCTGCACATTTGCCGCATAATTGGTAAAAATTTACCGCACCTTACCGCACATTTAACCTTTATAGTCGGGTGTGGTACCGCATAATTTCGATTTTTTTACCGCACCTAATATGTGCCTCTGGTATGGATTCATCAATTTCATGACCCCCACAACAGATGAACAGAAGGTATTACTTTTAAATGTTCGTATGAACAAGTTTGTAAAATATTAACTCCGCATTAGCTAGATTGATAGAGACCTAAATCATTTTTTAATGAGGGAGGAGTTACCGGTTCTTAGAAGAAACTGAAAGGAGGCATTATAGAAGTAGAGTCACAATTTATAGTAAGTAAAATGTGGCTGTAGCTATTAAGGGTTTGGAGAAAGAGAAATGCCCGGCTCGATAACTAAACCAAGGTATTATTTGTTCTGGTTCTGGATGAAACAATGTGTTACCTGATTGCCACTAATGTAAACTTTTCAACAGCACCAAGCGTCTCATTTTGCCCAAGGACATGTGTAGGTACTAATAAACCAGGCTACTAGTTACAATGTTAAATCTGCTTTAGTTCTTTTTCTCTGGGTTTTATCCAGTCGACTTCCAGACATTTTATGAAGTAAAATTCCTCCTCCCTACTTCCTTCATATATTTCCCCGGCATTATCTCCTTGGAGGGTTACACCCACAGGTATGCAAAGCATCTATAATCTATTTTATACTAAAAAAGAACCTATATCTGTTTGTTGATAAGTAGTTAAATGTATTAAAAAAATGAAACAAGAATTTTTTTCAAGGAAACGATAAATTTAATTTTTAGCACATTTTATAATTATCTATTCCATAGCTAGTGTCAAAAAATGGTAAACTGCAAATGTTCTTTTTCCACATGCACACACTATTATGCTATTTCACCAATGTTTCCGGCCTGGTGTTCTAATAAACCAGGCCACCGGAGAAGTGTTACTTATAACTTAATATCTGTATTTGTTATGATCTCCTGGCTTGACACTATCTTCCCACGCTTCAGCATCTTTCTCGTAATTCCTGAAAAGGACAACTTTTTATTGATACATCACAAACATTGACTAAATTGGTCAATCAAATATATATTTATAGTTATGTAAAGAAATTTTTTGCATCAACAATATGATCATTGAGATCACTTCAAGACATGAGTACTATTACAAGTAGCTTTATATTATAGAATCTAACCTCCAGAACGGACATAGTTGGGGTTCGTTGCTACAGATCAAATTTATCAAAACATCTCTGAGGGTGTCCAACATCGTGAAGCTTTCAAGATTTGTCTTCATGATCTTATCAGCATCACTAATCAAAGCATCCTTGGTTTCTTGGTCATCAATTTCCTTCTCCTCCATATCTGCCTCTTCGAGGTATTCTTTGATGGCTTCACATTCTTTTGCACCAACACTGCACAGATATTCTCCTACTATTTTAGTGGCATCCCACAGGAGTTTTTTGCCCGCAGCTGCAGAGGGTTTGGCCAAATCTTTCAGTAGAACCTTGTATTCTTCATTCTCAATTGATGCTGACCTCACCATGGTTACAGTGACCACGAGAAATAGAACCATCAACGAAATTTTAGACATTTTACCTGCTTTAGTATGTAAGCGTCATGAATTATTTCTTTACAAAAATACTTTAACTGATAAAAGTCACTCAAATATGGAATATAACAAGTATATTAATCTGTAGCAGTTTCGGGGAAAGAATTAGAAAGATTTACTGAACACTCAAAAGCTGTATGATGGGTTGGGTAAACGCAAGAGGTGATATTGAAACAACAATTTACAACAGTTAATATAAGCAATGCTCTTACAGATATCAAACGTTAAATAAGGAGCCTTTGACACGTTGCTACTTTAAAATGTGTAACAACGGAGCAATGGGGAAGAGCAGGTCAAACAATTAGAATGTTTTGTTTAAACATCATTGAACGCCGTGATCCTCATTGAACACCTACTTCCTTTCTTCTACTCAATTATATGTACAAAAACTTTTTGTTCTATTCCTCCTAGATACAATTAATACTTTAAGTTTAAACACTACGGGAACTAGAACAAACACCGATGCAACATTAAGACAGCAATAAGAAAAAATTAAGACAACGGTGCATCTGTGTTCGTTCTAGTTACCAACACTACGATATATACACTATTATACTATTATATAAAGCGAGACGATATATATGGATATATCCGTACCATTTTACTGACACCATGGCATCAACTTTCCGCAAAAACCGTAAAAGATATACTTTTTAAACTTTTTTGGCTGGGTCAAATGCTCTTATGACCTTTTGGTCAGTATAAAGAAGTACAAAATTGGCCAAGGAATAAATAATTTAGGTCCCGAAAAATGGACCCCCAAGTGGTGTCAAAATCACAAATCAAATAAATAAGATTGTCTAATTTCTTAAACGTTTCTTGACATTGACTCCACTTTAGACTTTTAGAGTTTTAGAGAATCACGGGTTCTGCTAGTATATATAATAACACTCCATATAGTAGACTCTAGAGATAACCTAGAGTCTGCAATACTTTCCGCAGAATTTCACGATACGTTCACTGGCCTTTATATATAGCGAGTATTACTATTCTGCTGATTGTTGCTAATTGTAGTTTTGGAGTGGAATTTTGAGTTTTGAATTCTGAAAATTTCAGAAGTCAGCCGCCAAATATTTTTAAGAAAGCTCAAATTTTACCTTTTTGTAGAACCTCTACAAGTAACGTCAAACTTACTTGCTCTTGGTCATCTCTGATTGAGTATAGCACCAAATATAATACAAAGAAAGTAGTACATTGTGGATGATAACATTCAAATTCCTTCGATTTGCTAATAATGTATGGTATGGGGTGCCGCGGCTGCTAATAAAGACTGCGTCATGTAACATGTTTCAGACAAGATAAATTTCCATGTTGGTGCTATACATCAGTGTAACTTATTTTTTAGGCGCAACTCTGCAACCTTTCATAACTAGATATTAAGGGAAAACATGGAAGCATGTCCTGAAAACTGAAATAAGCGGCTCTGTAATTCTGTGTAAGATTGAGTACATCACGATAGTTTCCCAGCCTAAAACAGTTCTATAAACAATTAATGATACTGAATTAACCCTTTGATAGAGTGACAACATGGAACTGTGTCGTGAGGTTGGTCATTGTATCCATTCGTTCAGCAGACACCCTTTGACGAATCATGGAACCGACCGGACAATAGTGGCACATACTACCCTCGTACACTTCTATTACGCACATTATAGTTTATACTACCCTCGTACAATTGTAAACTAAGAACTAATGATACTGGATAACTAATGATAATAAATCGTGCACTTGGCCGGGGGAGATCCGGAGATTTTACCCAACATTTTTTGTCAGGTTGGCATGTAGACTGTAGAGATACCAGTAAGTAGTACTACTGGCAAGTTCCCATACATCGTAGTCCGATAGTTTCTTGGCGTCCTAATATACCAGGTCTGTAATTCTGTGTAAGATTGAGTACATCACGATAGTTTCCCAGCCTAAAACAGTTCTTTAAACAATTAATGATACTGAATTAACCCTTTGATAGAGTGACAACATGGAACTGTGTCGTGAGGTTGGTCATTGTATCCATTCGTTCAGCAGACTGGTGGTCGGTTCTTCCGCCCCGTTGTATACATAATTGATAGCTTTTCTTGATATTGCTCTATAATTACATTTATATCTCTCCCGGCCATTGGTTCCGAGATTTGGTTGATCTTTGTTTTCTTGGGCGCCCTCCTTGAAGTCTTGTTGTTGTACATACATCTCCTGATTTATCCTGTATTTACCTGTTTATTTCATTTTCTGGCGTGAGCTGTCCGCCATGCTACGGTACGAGAAACAGCGGCAGTGCAAGATCCGGTTCTAAGAGATTTTTATGGTCGCGAAGAATCTCGCCAGGCTACACTGCGTCGGTGGGAGAACTATTTAGGTTCATGACATCTAACGCCCGCCCAATCATGGCAGCCCCATGACAATAGGTTGATGTCCGACCCGTTGTCCTTGGCCTATCTCGAGTCGTTGGGTCTAGGCGGAAACGCCGAAAGGGATGATGTTACCTTCTTGACTTAAACGTAATGGTAAATTTTTCTCAAAATCCTTGAATAAATGGGTAACCCCTAGTAATGTCTTTTCTAGCACTTTTAGATGTTGCAATGGTAGAGGTTGTCTCACTTGCAACAGTTTTAATTTAGGAGCAGTACTTTTAATAATGATTTTATCTTTGGACATACAAATTTTATATTTAATTGTAAAACTAATAATGTTATTTATGTTATTACCTGTTCTACCTGTAAAAAACAATATGTTGGAGAAACAACTCAACCACTTCATAAAAGAGTCAATGGCCACAGAAATTGTGTCAAAGCCAAATCATCCACATTTTTATATGAACATTTTAATATTCCTGGTCACGTCTTCTCAGATGCTTCCATACAGATTGTAGATTATGTTGATTCTGACATGTCCACTGATGTCAAAAATGATTTACTTCTCCTGGAGGATTACTGGATAGAGAAGCTTGGGACAGCATTCCCTCTTGGTCTTAATGACAAGAAGAAAGGAACGGGCAACATCTCCCAAGATCGGGTTATGAATTATTTTAGTGGACAGATTGCTCGATACAAACGTGGCAGAGGGAATGGAAAGAAGAAAGTTCAGCCTAAGAAGTCTCTGGATACCATAGAGTCTGATATTAACAGGCTGAAAGATAACATCTCTTCAAAACATTCCATATACAAAACATTAAAATGTTATAGCTTATCAGATTTAGACACTCTCTACTCTTTGAGTCAATATAATTCAGGATTGATTTACAACGTATGTTCCTCTTTCTGTTCAACATTTTCCCCCAAATACCATCAGAACAAATCTGAATCCAGTAATAGAGAATTTATAATTGTTCCATTTAATTGCAAATTCATTGATAATCTTAACCTAAAATCTATTTTCTCTGACACTTCAGTCATTGATTTGCTTCCCATTTTGATTCAGTCTTTTACACCATTACAGATTTATTATGAGTATAATGATCCTATAAGTCTTTCTATTTGTAACTATGCTTCATTCTTAAAGAAACTTTCTATTTCTGATATTAAATCTATTTTAGGTAGTCCATGCGATTGTCACTCCTCCCCTTTCAATTATCCTCCTCATGGACATGTAGTTACTGGTAATTTAGATATTGTTGATAATGTTGAACTTAGGGAAGTACTTTCCTACGGTTGTAAATACAGAATTCCCACATTTAAATCTCCAGATGAGATATATATGTCAGTTACCGAAGCTGTCGATAAATTTATAAAATCAAAAAGTAGAAAGTACTGTCAAAAAGAAGTAAAGTTCAGCGATTGGAAGGAAAAAGTGTTATCAATAGTTTCCAATCGTATTGAATATTACAAGAAAAACTTTCCTGAAACATTCGAAATAAAAGAAAACACACTGGAAAAAGATGATGTTAAAAGAAGTCTTAAATTGCTGAAAAGTAAATACATTATTTGTAGTATCGACAAAGCTTCTGGTAATTTTTCATTTATTTGTAAAAAGTTTTATGTAAAAACTCTTGTCAATGAAATGGGTTTTGATCCTAATACTCTAGAATGTATAGGTAATGATACATATAAACCCTGTAGCGAAGACGAGACTCATTATGTCAACAAAATATCTGAGAGTCTAAAGGAGAGATTTAATGTACAAGTTGAAGATAAAAACTTGCGACTAGCACGCATCTTCTGGAACCCTAAGCTTCATAAGAACCCTTACAAGGCGAGGTTCATTGCAGGTGCCCGTTTTTGCGTTACGAAACAACTTAACGTCCAAGTTAACTGTTGTCTGAAACTTTTGAGGAAATACTTCAAGAAATACTGCGAGGCAATCTACAACAACAGCGGTATAAAAATGTTTTGGAGCATAGATTCCTCAAGTGAATTCCTTGAAGCTATCAAAAATAGCGATGTTTATAATATACAAGTATATGATTTTACTACTCTTTATACCAGATTAGACTTGATTGAAGTAGAGAATATGATTAATGAAGTTGTTGATTTAATATTTTCAGACCGTAATAGATATATTTGTATTTCTAAAAGAGACAGTAATACATGTTTCTTTTCCAATAAAACCTATGATTGTCATGCCTGCTTTAGTCAAGATGACCTAAAAGAGGCTGTTAAATTTATTATTTATAACACTTATGTCGTCTTCGGTGGGATTGTATTCATACAAACCAAGGGTATTCCTATGGGTGGAAATTCAAGTTCCCCTATAGCTGATCTCACTGTTGGCAAAAAGGAATTTAATTATATGAAACGTTTACTTCAGGAAAAGAAAATGGGATTAGCAAAGATATTATCCAATAATAAACGATATGTTGACGATTTATCTATTATTAACTACCTTTACTTTCATAAATTGATTAAAGATATTTATCCTAATTCATTGGAGATGGAGCGAGCTGGTTCCAATAATAAAATCATTAACTACCTTGATTTAAATATTAATATTTCCACAGAAGGACTAGAAATATCAGTGTATAACAAAACTGATGATTTTAATTTTCATGTTGTATCCCTTACATTTCCTCACAGTAACATCCCAACCGAGGTTGGCTACAACGTTTTTTCAAGTCAAGTTCTTAGATATGGTAATGTTTGCACTAGATTGGATATCTTTACCTCCCATCTTCACAAAATATTCAAAATTCTAATTGATAGAGGATATAGCGGTGATAGACTGATTAAAGGCATTAAACGTTGTCTGAGGAAATATGATAACGTTTTCAGGAAGTTCGGTATTCTAGATGACCGTAACATTATTAAAGAACTCCCCTGATATCTTTTGATTTATTGAAACACGGGTACTAACTCTGCTAAACTGAACAAATCCTGAAACTTAGGTGAATAAGTGTACAACGTGCTAAACCGAAGTTCAGACTGACCAGTGAAAATGGGCGAGCGTACCAAGTGTCATTTTAATTAGAAGTTTTAGTCAGTGATTTATTATTGAAGCTTGTAATTACAATATCTAATGCTCCTATAAATACTTTAATTAATTGTTTGTCCCGTTATTCTTTTTCCTTCCTCTTTTCCTTGTCATCCCCTTTAGTTTGAAGATTCTTGCTATAAATGGCTACAGCTAACACTATTAATGCTAAGTACCAAACAACAAGTGGGAGGTAGATCGTTGGTACCATTAAATCGATTTAACACCGCAATTCCAGTCGCAAGCCTGGGACCACTACTAGCATAGTCAAAACATCTACAAAGCTGCCATATAGCCTGACTGACAATTTTCTCGACTGACTGACAATGTTTCTTCTTTTTCCCCATTTAGAATACAAAGATTAGTACATTTTAGCTTATGATTAATATTATATTTTTACCTATAGTTTACTTAGATTGTGTGCTGTTACCCTCATGGAATAGAAGATGGAAGAAGTTTATTCAAAGTACTGTAGTTCAGTTTTTATTGAGGGAGGAGTTACCGGTTCTTAGAAGAAACTGAAAGGAGGCATTATAGAAGTAGAGTCACAATTTATAGTAAGTAAAATGTGGCTGTAGCTCTTAAGGGATTGGAGAAAGAGAAATGCCCGGCACGATAACTAAACCAAGGTATTATTTGTTATAATTTTTTCTAGTTCTGATTGAACCAATGTGTAATGTGATTGCCAGTCTGAGGTGACTCGCAGTCTGTCCTCATAATAGTTTGCTAACCCTTGCAGGAAATTATCGGTTACCAGTGTCCACGACTTTTCGGGGAAATAATTCCTAGAAAATATTATTGTATTATAACATACCTTTGCGAACAAGATATGGACAAAAACTCATGAGGGTAAAGGAAATATTTCTACGAACATAGTGATAGTGAAAAACTTATAAAAAGGATGCCACAATGTTGGCAGCATGCCATCACCTCTAAGTTATCCACAAGAAGCCACTGAGCTGCAAAATTTTGCCAATATTCAATAGAATTATAGATTTTAAGTGATTTAAACCTCATTCTGTCCTATAACCATAATGATAATATGCCATAGGACTACTTGTTCCAGAACCACGTGCCTAAGAACAACTTTTTCACTTGAAGAACCGTGGAAATTTCTGGGAATTCGCCGCGATTTTGCCTAGTTTGGCTTGTTGTGGCGCCGCAATTTTTGGCCTAAATAATCGCGATTTTCTTTTGTCCTTGTGTGGGCAAAAAAAACACCTTTATCGTCTCTCACTTTCTTCGACAGTATCCAGCTATTGTTCAACTAAAAGGGCAATAATTTCAGGATTATTACCTCTCTGTCAACAAAATCTTCGAAAATTAACATATTACCTGGTTACCTGAACCCGCACCAAACGTCTCACTGTGCCCAAGCACATCATGTGTAGGTACCAGGCTACCGAAGAAGTGTTTTAGTTATAACGTTAAATCTACAATTTTGTCTGCAACCCGTCAAACTACAGACCCAATATTACTGAAATCATATTGGGACAGCCACCTTTACATAAACATGATACAACATCTTTAATAAATTTAGGCACTGTTGCACGATTGACGATTGAAATAGTGGAACACATTTAGTTTTATGATTCCGAATCTAAATGAGTAGCCATTTTCGTTTCCTTGTATGTATTATTCGTGCATAAAAAATCCAATTTTTACTTTCGTTAATCTTTTAAATTTTGCAAAACAATATTATGTTTTATCATAATATTATCTTTTCTCATATTTGTGTTATTATTATGCGACATGGGAGTTAAATGTAGCAATGAACGTCATCAACGTGCTGCTTTCTTTCAGCAATTAATTCAGTTATGTAATCATTATTCTAAAGACTTCCCACTATTCCACAAATATTTTATTTATTAATATCTGAAGGAAAAGTTTTGGATTTGATAAAAACCTCGCACGTATTTAATACATATTGATCATCTGACCTGACAAAATATTTCAATCTGCAAAATTTGTTTACAGCATTTTGAACAAGATCGAATTAGAAGGAGTAGGTATTTTAGGAATTTTAGGTATTTCAGGTTAGTTCGGTATTGCAATAATGGGTTTACAGCATTTTGAACTAGATCGAATTAGAAGGAGTAGATATTTTGGTAACTTCGGTATTTCAGGTTAGTTCGGTATTGCAATAATGGGTTGCTGTGACGGAATACAGCAAGTACAGTAACACAGTACCGCACAGTAAAATTCACTTAAGAAACTTTCTCCCAATAGATTTCATGTGTAGTTTAGTGAGATATATTAAGCTGCACAATCTTAGATCTGCTAAAAATTCATTTTTCGGCTTGAGTGAACTAATAATTCAAAGGAGAAATTACTCTGTTCGAGTAAATTTGATATATTTGTGAAAATAACAATCTTAAAAGGTACAACACAGAATTTAATACGGAAATTTAAATTATATTCAAATTATATTACCTAGATTGCAGTAGATGTGTCGTGAGTATGTGATCGTTTTAGCTATGATGTAGTGGTCACATCATAGTGCAGAATGACTATAAACTGGTGGGGTTCAGGAATGGCGTTTTAATAAGATTGATAACCGCTCAAGGCACTAAACAATCTCACAACATCATGGCACCGCAATGGGAATGATAACAGCTTTTGTCACTACTTCCGTCTTGTGCGCCATTCTATCTGATTTATGCATTGTGCCAAAAGACTGGCCCATACTTAACGATTGCAAAATCGCTGACTGCTTCAATCTAGAATACTTCCGCTTTTGCTGTACTCAACGTCCATATATATACAAAAGTTGTCATTTTCTTCCAACTCATTTATTGATGTTTTAACCGATCATTCCTTTTTTCTATCCGTCTTCGTAAAATAATGAAGCTTTTGTGCACTGTCTTGATCTCCTACGTTGTTTTAACGACACTTCAAGTAATGGCAGATAGTAGTGATGACTGTACTCCTGATTTCTATCTGAAAACTATGCTCGGTATGTCTCAATCGGTATACAAATATTTGGTTTTACTGATTTCAAATATATTACAATAATAGACGGCACATTTTTAAAACTACCATGTAATATTTGATCCGCCGGCGGCCGGCCGATCATTTTTCTCATATTGGTTCACCTTCGTTCAGGTATTATAGCTGAGGAGAAAGAAGCTCTAGTTGCTCTGATCAACCTAGTCAAAGCAGCTGGAGAATCTAACGATCTTCTGATGTATGAAGAAACTCTAAACTTAACCACTTTTGACCGATCTTGGGAGGACGACTTCTCCAACTACAAAGAGGTTTTCATCTCAGCGATTCGGAGAATAATCGACGTAACCCGAGCGAACTATAGATTCAGACTATTTTGCGGGCAAGGAAATGGAACTATCAGAAAATTCTGCAACAACCTGACTGTTTCGTTTACAAAGATTTTCAAATTCGCGTTAAGATTAAGAAGCTGTTGGCATAAAGGGCCTCAAAGACGACGGCTAAGATCGGGGATCAATACCCAACACTTTCTCAAAGTACTTTCCGAATCTTTTGGACAAATGTTATTTTCCCAAGGTTACCTGCTTTTTAAATTCGAAATTAATGATATCCAGAATTAACCTGCAATTTGCAAATTGATTAAAAATCGAACATATTATTTCACAATTTGTTGTATTCAAACTTTCGAAGCCTAGGGAACTTGGGTAAACCTGGATTCGGTTGCTCCGCGAAATCGGGTGTTTTTAAAATTCTGAAATGGCCAAAAATTGGCTTAAAAACGATCCCTAAACGTTTGCAATCATCTTTATATACCAACGAAAGATTGGGCCGACAAATGACACCATGTTAATGTATTTTTATTGAAATCCTTTAAATCAATCAGTTACTTACAAATTACATAATGGAATAAACTACAAAATATACCTTAAGAGAATGTGTGGATTTGCAAGCTAGTTTATTAAGCAAAATACTTAAAATGTATGTAATCAAATGACTTGTCACTTGTGGGTTACCAAAACACAGATATCGAGTGCAGATGCAACTCCTGTACAAGCATGGACCCACCGAATAGAAGGGCTGAATATTTGGAATTCTGATATTATTATGATATTATTAAAGTACCGTCCTTGTGTCCTCCGCCGTCGTGTCCTGTTCCCAAAATACTAAGTAAAACCTTTCCATACCGTGCCTCTCTATACCAGGTACCTCAATTACCTGTGCCTCTTCTTTTCCCCAAAATGTTTTATTTCATTCGTGCATGTGACAGTACTAGTAGGAAGGTACAATTAATGATATAAAATTAATGATATACAATTAATGGTATACAATGATGTACAATTAATAATATACGATATATATTTTTTAAAGTTCCCATTAGTTATTTGAGTATTTATACCTGGTTAAAAGTTAGGTGTTGCTGTCGGCACATTTTTTATTTTCATAGTATTTTTACGATTAGTCAATGTAACTAATGCTGCTTTTTATTGGTAATGGTAATTGTTTTAAGTCCTTGAAGAAGCAAGTTAACAAAAATTTCGGGTTCCAGTTGCTGTATAATGGCAACGATTTTAATTTAATGTTTTATGACATCAAAAGAGGAATTATTACCTTAATTTGCAGCTCACGCGATTGTTTGATTTCACCATGTTACCATTGCCCGTACTTTAACTTGGTGCCGTTACAACGTGCATGACTGATCAGTCGTGTGACCCATGTTGTTTAAGAAAGCTGCAGGTTATTTTAGCTACTCTCAGTTACTCAGCTCAATAATTATTGTAAGAAAAACTAACCTCGTGCGATGTTCTTTTGAATAAAACAAGTGACTTTGCAGTTTGCACAGTTTCTATAATTGTACGTTGTAATTAAGGTATTTATTTCTGAACAGTTTTATCCTATTTCAAGATATAACGCGTTTTTATTGCATCCCGAAAAGATTTAATTGTGAAACCACACGGTTTTATAGGTTCTAATTATGACCGATTTTGAAATAACATGCCTGCCAAGAATCTGTACACAGAAATAAATAATAGAAGTAAATCCCCGTGAGGTTTTAAAATACTGATTCGCTGTAACTTGCACAAGATTAGAATGTCAATGACTACTAATCTTGTTTGTGCAATTAAACTGATCGACATTCATTGCTTCAGCCGTTTTAATAAAGTCTAATAAAGTTTTATTGCCAATAAGGTCGCCAAGATAATTTGGTGGAACAATTGTCCGCTCCGTGTACCCCAGCTAACGGGACATTCCTCAATCCCTTTATGAGGACATTGTGGGGAAATATTCCCGTGTAGTCTATTTCGTAACCACCTAGGAATTTGGAACCGGAAAGAATGAGAGTGTCCCCTGTCACTATTTATTAGAACTAATTCTTAACATTGTAAGTGGCTTTATTCTTGTCGGTGAAACAGTTGGTTATTAGTATTCCTGGGGAGAGTCTAACACTTTTGTTACAATCATGAAGCGTTTAAGTGCAGACATAAATTAAGTATTTACTTTAAAACAATTTCATCGCGTTTTTGAGAAGCATTATATTCACTAGCAGGAACCCGTATAACCCTAAAATGGTGTCAAGACTCAAGAGACTAAAATAATTATTACCTATTTAATTCGCGTTTTTGACACCACTTGGGGGTCCAAATTTTGGGCTCTAAAACTCCTATTCCTTGGCCAATTTTTTATTTTTTCATGCTGATTTGAAAAGCATAAAAGCATTTGACCCAGTCAAAAAAGTTTCAGTTGTATATCTTTTACGGTTTTTGCGGAAAGTCGCGTTAAAGTTGATGCCGTGGTGTCAGTAAAATGGCACAGATATATATGTATATATATATATCGTCTCGCTTTATATATAGTAAAATATACTATTATATGTGATAAAATTCAATGAAACAGGTAACTGATATTTCAATATTTGACCCGAACGGTGCCGTTGTTTTCAATGATCAATTCCAAAAATAGATTAAACAAAATAGATTCCCGACAGGAATCTATTGGCCTTCTACCAAAAATTTGAGGTTATTTGATATGGTTGCCACTATAAAATTAATCAGAAATTAAAAGTCTGAAGACTAACAATCTTATGCCTATGATTGCAGTGCTAAAATTCTAGTTTCTTCTCGCACGACATTTAGAAGCTTGAAACTCTAACGAAACCAGACCGCGATAAGTGGGACTAGCCTTGATCGTTTATGATTTGAGACATAAATTATTTAACTCGGCGCTATTCGATGTGCAGGAATAATTAAATGTCGAATGAAAGGTTTTTCCGCATGAAACAGTAAAATATTAACCTGTGGTGGTCATGTAAATCCATAGTACTATATGATTAAGTTCTTTCGCACATGCCTTACGATCGCAAGAGAAATTTCGCCCTAGTAATAAATAATTCAATTAATTGCTGATGATCCCTGCAAATCATTTATTGATGTATTTCAAACGATCATCACCCATTTCTATCTGTCTTTTAAATATGATATTCTTTTCGGCAAGTTTCCATAAACGATATTTTATGATCAGCGCCGATAATCGCTTATTGAGCGCTTTTTCGGCGCTTTTTTTTTAAAAACCGTTCACAATCGCTTTTTTTACGATTATAAACGGTTAAAAAAAATCGCTTATAATCGACTATAATTGGTGTCATAATTCAAAAAAGCGCTTTTTTGAATTTAAAAGCGCTTTTTTGAATTATGACACCAATTATAGTCGATTATAAGCGATTTTTTTTAACCGTTTATAATCGTAAAAAAAGCGATTGTAAACGGTTTTTTTTTTAAAGCGCCGAAAAAGCGCTCAATAAGCGATTATCGGCGCCGATCATAAAATATCGTTTATGGAAACTTGCCTTCTTTTCTACATTCTTGTTCACCTACGTTGTTTTAAAAACACTCCAAGTAATGGCAGATAGTAGTGATGACTGTACTCCGGATTTTTATCTGAAGACTATGCTCGGTATATCTCAATCGATATACAAATATTTGGTTATATTATTGACCTCAAATAACTCAGGAATAGCTGACTGTATTCTGTATATCATAGGCCAGCCATTTTTGATAATCTTTTAATTTTATAAACTTAACATATGCCGTTAATACTATGCTCAAGAATTGCAATCGTTAGCAGCACTCCAGTTTTATCGACTTAATCCCCGTAAAAAAATAAAATATTTTTTCTTTTTCATGATATCTTAAGCAGTGTTATGTTCTTCTAAACTTTCGTTTGCATCGAATAATTCTGAAGTTATCATCCTTGACACCTCATCAGGTATTATAGTTGAATAGAAAGGAGCTCTAGTTGCTCTGATCAACCTAATCAAGACAGCTGGAGAATCTAACGATCTACTGATGTATGAAGAAACTCTAAACTTGACCACTTTTGACCGATCTTGGGAGGACGACTTTTGACCGATCTTGGGAGGACGAACTACAAAGAAGTTTTCATATTAGCAATTCGGGATATCATCGACGTTACCCGAGCGAACTATAGGTTTAGACTATTCTGCTGGCAAGAAAGTGTCCCTATCAGACAATATTGTAATAAGTTTAGTTACAACAATTGCAATGCCCAAATTACTGCAAATGTAATTGCTGGATATCATTAATTTCGAATTGGAATCACAATAAAGTAAAAAGGAGATAAAGTGTGACATTGGACCAGCCAAACTGCTGCTAAACACAACATATCTTGACGAAAAAGCTAAGTTAGAAAGTGAATCATCGGACAATTTAAAGTGCGGATATTGAGCTGCCGGGGTTTGACGGGTAATTAAGTATCATGAACTTCTGTGGTAACTTACAGACCGAACTGCAGGTGTAGCCTGTATACTTTAACTCTTATAATGCTGTTAGATCCGGTCCGAATAATTGATCAAAAAACCTGTTTTATTCTTCATTCAGACCACTAACCACAACAATAATTAAATAATTTTTTCTTCTTAATTTTTCTTCTTATATACCCAAAAAATACCACAAACTATAAACTTATAATATATTACTCTTTTTAAATTTATTCCTTGTCTATGTGACGGGAAATGATTGGCTTCTTGGAAAGTTTTAAACATCCTTGTTTAATTTAGAGTCGTCAATTGTCATTCTATTATCATCGAGGTTTTCCTCGGTTCCTCACCTTCTTCATTCTTCGTGCGGCAAGATTTGCCAAATTTTGCAGGGCACTATTATAAATTTCAGTCAGTCCAATCTTTGCTGCTTTTATTTTATTGATGATTGGTACCCACTATCTAGAATCTAGAATCTAGAGGTGCTATATTTATTATTTACCTACTTCTTCAAACGTATGTGACTAGTGTCATGTTATCACTGATCAGCAATATCTAATTTTCCGGAGTGCAGAAGTTTAGAGATAACATGCCTGTCAAGAAACAAAAGCCAAAACTAAACGCGATAAAGTTCGTTTCACCATCCTTGTCGGGCCAACCATTCCCACGGAAATAATTGTCCTTAAATTCGATAATTCCTTTACACGTTAGAGCACATATCATCATTCATCCTGCTCTGGCAATATTCTGGGAACTGGGGCCACGCGCCGCTTACCCTGTCTTGGGTCGGATCAGACCTACATGGCCGGAGAACTGATCAATGTTTCCCAGGCTAAAAATTACCAGGCTGCGCTTTTCTTATCTTACCGAATGATTAGGTGCCACAGCGTGTCATCTTCCATCATCTTCCATAACTGGCCGAATCTTGTAGAACAAAAGGTGGATTAAATGGGATTTATACAGTTTTATTAGGATTTTTACTGTCACAACTTGATCTCTTTAACTATTTCTATAGTTCGATACTATCCAAACCAGCTCAGGTACAAGCTCAAAATAGGAATACAAAAACAGCTGATGTTAATTATTAATACTCGGAAATTCTAATCGGTAGGCAAGACTAATTTTCAAAATTATTACGTTCTAGGCGTTCTAGTCTTACAATCTGAACCTTACTGTTAAAGCTAACCAGCCGGCCCCTTTTTCCCGCAAATTGCTCCACAAAATTTTCCCATGGCCATTAAGTATCGAAACCTATTTATATTAACGTCCAAGCAATCCCAAACTCAGTTCAAACTTACTTACTTGCACTTGACGTTCAAACAACTAGTTCACCACCAAAATGAAGTCAACTCTTCAGTTACTTGCTTTTTTCCATGTTTTATCACAAATCATGCCCCTCTGCCGTGCAGCCTGCCACCCTGACGACTTGAAGAAAGGCCTGGAGGAAATAACAAAACTCCACAGACAATCCATCGACCTGCTGATGAAAGCTCTGGCTCTATCCTCTCACAACACGATCACCTCTGTGGACCTGGAGGAAGTGCTCCACACTCACGGAGAGTACGACATCCAGAAAGAAAACTATGTCTCTGCTGTAAAGAGGGTCTACGAGATATCCTGGAAGCTGGACCGGAATATCGTTAAAGACGGGAGGTGGAGTAAGTTCAGTAAGATGGCTATCTTGATACGAAACAAGACGAACGTGCTGAACCAGAGCTGCTTTAGAGCCAATAACATTACAGTGGACACCAGCGGTGGGGAGGACAAACTCATTGAGAAGCTGCTGAAGGCGGTGTTGGAAATGTTTGTCGCGGAGACTTTCCTTAACGAACACTTTAACCATCTTATTGAGCCGCTCAGTAAGATATAGTTGTTGTGTTGGGTTTTTAGGATTAGAATTTTTTGAGTTAGGTATGGGGTAAAAATTTTAGGTTGATTTTGTTTTGTATATATACAACACTTTCTTAGGCTTTGGAAATCTTTAATCTAGGTATATCGATTGAATTGTGTGATAAGCTCGATTAAATAGGATTTCTTAGATGATTAAGATGTTACTAGGTAAAAGATACAATGTTTTGCGATATAAAGTAGATTAAGATAATAATTATTATGTAAGTAGAGGGATAGATTACGTCATATTTGAGATATGATGATGAATTAGTTGCGATTATACAGTTCGACTTAAATTATCCAATGGTTTACATAAAGTTGATAATATCGTTCATCTGAAAGTTAAGTCGAACTTATAATCGAGCTATCTTGCTCTGCACCAGAGCTTAATGAGATTCAACTGCCGCCCCAACATTATTGCCAAATTCCTGTGACCGGTATTTGAGGGTGATAGAATTACTATGAACAATTCTATGACCAATATTTTGCATCTTTAAATAATTTAAAGTCAGGATTTCTGGATTTTAATTGCGGCAGTAGTTGAATTTTTATCATTCTGATTTTTTAACGCGTAGTAGTTTTAGGTAAAGATTATAGTTTTGAAGGATGAAAATTATTGAATATTGATGTAATTCTTCGATTAAATTTTATCAATATTAATATTTGAGTTTTGTTTCTAACAGGATGGCGGAAAAATAATACATAAAATCTACCAAACAGTATTCAAATTAATAAAAAAGTGAGCTAAATTTCAAATTAAAATCGAAATCAATTCTTTATTAAGGATAGAAATCCATTCTCACAGTCAGGTTCGTAGTATAAATAAATAAAAATATAAAGGTATGAAACGAAAAAATCTACTTTTCATAGTTATCAATATTAAAGTTTGGCTAAAACCTTGAATTAACCAAATATGGTTTCTTTCTACCCACATTTCGTATGGAAAAAAGAGCTGCCACTGCATGCAGGCAGACAGAACAAATCCAAACTCTTCATGTCCAAAATATGTAATAATTACAAGACCAATTATAAAACTTAAATGCATCTTGTGAGACTGATCAATTATCGAACAACTAATTAATTAATCGTCTGATCATTGTTCTTGCTGCATCAAAACGACACACTCACCTTTTACTCACTGACCAACTTACATTGGAAATTATGTATACAATTTATTAATTGCTTCATGATAATTTAATTGGAGAGATGGCCATTTTCCTGGACACTTTGTTGTAAGCTTCCAAGTTAAGCTTTGAGATATTATAAAGTTAGATCCGGGAATAGGGTACGAGTTTTGATAAGAAGTTGTCTTATTAACAAGTTAACAATCGTGAAATACATAGCAAGGGATTAAGTTAGTCAGGATTAAATTTACAAGTCTATTGTTAATCGCTTATTTAATTGATCGGGAAGAGAAATAGATTATCATCAATGATGAAGAGGATGTCCTCATTAACTCCAGTGTTTTAATGCGATGCAAATACCATAAAGTATACCCAATCAGAACTTAATTTGAACACTATAAGGGAAGCCGACTTCCAGGCCCCCCCCCCCCCCCCCCCCCCCCCCCCCATTATTAGGGGGCCCACGGAGATTAGATCATGTCACTAATTAGTGACGTATAATAAACTGACCTAGCAATGGGCTAGATACAGTCTCATTAAACTATATAAAAAATAAGTATAAAGAATAAGGAAAAGGAACGGGAATGAAGCCAATACCAGAAGTGAAACCCCACCAAAGAATAATTGATCCTTAGGTAGACCTGGTGAAATAAAGTAACTGAACTGTAAGTTTAAGAAAAGACGGAAGGAATAAAGGAGAGAGGAAATGTTATGTGAACATATCGCAGATGACTTGGGACACGGTTACGGGGGTTTAATACCAGTACCGGTTTTAATGTGCCAAGACCCCCTAGCAATCACGCGGCAGTGATCAATCTGTTCACGTTACATGTGATGTCAAGGAGTCGTTGACATCAAGTATACTGTATTTGTACAGAATACTAGTCGGTCTTTCAGAGCTCTGAATTTATCTTCAGGGGCTTCTGTCATTATAAACATCTTGAAAGAAGTGTCCTATAAAGGGGTGGTAGAACACAGAAAGAATCAAAGGTCAGAGATAATGGATGAGTACGAGGACCTGGCCGTAAAAAACATTATAACCAACAGAGAGGAAATATTACTGTTAGGAAAGGTGTCTGACCCAGGAAAGTTGAATCTAAGTTTGTTGTTTAAAGCTTGGTGGCGAGTGTCCGGAGTTATTCTCGAGATGTTGAATATCGAGATTAGATTCACGGAACTATTGTCGTCACCACTCCTCTCCATAAGCAGGTCAGGTGGATAAATGGACCTGATTGGTTAGAGAGAGAAATGCAAATGTTCATGGGTGTTGAGGTCGTCGATTATCTGCAGTGTCTTGAGGGAGCTTAGCGAGACCGAACTTCTTTTCTTTGATTAGGCGTGCATGTAGTGAATTCACCTTCCCTCGCGAAGATCAGCGAACTGGCTACTTGAATTCCTCCCATGGTATTGCCTTTGTTTGTCTAAAATCTGATCCCCAAAACAACAAGTGTTAAACAGAATATAATGTAATAGCGTTTGAGTTTATCAGCAGAAGTAAACACATAAGTATCCGTTTATATACCTTTTTAGAGAAAAAATTGTTGTTCTTATACCAGAGAAACACAAATAAATTTATTGTATTACTAAAGAGGAGATTTATTAGCCGAAAAGGCAGTGACTGTACACCTGAGGTCCTAGATAGGTATAAGAGTGGTAAAGTCGTTATACTGTATTAAACAATCTCTAGTCTAGGCAGCCTTTCCCGGAACTGTTTTAGAGCTGTTAAGCTCCAGTCGCAGTTAATTCAGTATTGTTGTAGATAGAGATGCCAGTATTTGGAAAAAGTATTCTTTTAAAACTTTTCACTGATGATGACTACAACTGATATCTGCTAGTGGTACAATTACTGGCCCCAGCTATAAATCTAGACATATAAGGATTTCTTGTGAAGATTAGGATCCAAAGCATTCTCGGTAGACAAAGGTTGTCTTCAGAAACACGAATATTAAAAGTTATCTTTAATGAAGTTCACATGTTTGCATAATATATCCTCTACAGAGTTAACCGGACTGATAAGTAGATTGCACGGGACAACTCTAGAGAAGTGAAGATCGTAGCGAGTTCGTTCGAGAAGGGGTAAAAGATTAACACTTCTAGCAGACAAACATAATTTTTTGAAGCTTTATCTACGGAGCAAATAATAAAAGAAGAGAAAGACTGTCGAGCTAAGATTTACATCGCATCCTTTGTAGAATGGAATTGTAGGGAGTGAATTGAAGTTATTAGGGGAGGGGAGAGGAAGTTAAGGCGTTGGTGAGATCCGGTCGAGACTATCTTTCATCGGCTTCCAACATGAAAGTCCCTGTTTCCTAGCCTACGGGTGGCGAAGTTGGGACTGAACACTCGTTGAGGTCTCAAGATTTGCTCAGGAGGCAAGAACAGACACAGGTTCCTAAATATGGTACCGTTAACTCATGCTGCCTCTTAAATCTCGTGCTCAATGAGAAAGCAAGGTCAACGGTGCTGATGTGGCTTCTCGAGGCTGATAGCAATAAGGGTTATGGAACGGGGCAATCACCTCAGGATGGAGGAATAGTTAGTATTATCAAGTGATTTAAGGAATCTATTATAATTAAAAGCTTCGCCCGACAGGAATATGACTTATAGTAAACTTTTAAGGGAAGGAAAGGGTTAAGTTTGGAGGAGAAGAGTCAAGGATTCTAGAGTCACGAATATGACTGACTCTATACGGAGTTTATCAAATATTTTTAGGAACAATAGTTGAAAGTGATAAACTCGCTATTAACAGAGTTGATATTAGGAGAAGAAGTGCTGTCTTGGCCCAGCAAAAGGATAATTGTATAACAAGGAAATGGTCCAGATTTTGCAGAGGGAATGTCGAGCTCTAAGTAGCTTGCGCTCGCCTTTTGAGGGCTACTTTATTTTATAAAGTTTGTATTTTGCTTTCAGACATTTTTTCTTTTTAAACTGTCATATTTATTGTCAATCTCTCTTAAAGAGAGAAGTCTTTGTTATTCTATCTTCCTGGCTTTTGTTATTCTTTTTCTGCCAATGTCCTCTCTTAATATCTTTTAATTTACTTTTAAAAATAAATATCGTTAAAGTTGCTTTAGAAAATATTACAGAAACTTTTATGTTGTTCATTAGACCTAGAGGGTGACAGTGGCTCAGGAGATTAATCCAAAGAAGTTCCCTGTCAGCTAAGGCCCGACGGGCGTATCTTCAGTAGAGGAAGGGTTCTATAAAATCAATAATTTGATAATTTGAAAGGAGGCGTCATGGAAAAATATGACGGGAGTATTAAAGTGGTCATGGACAAAGGAGGATTTTGCCGGCTTTAACCGAAGCACGGGGTCCATTCATGCGTTCATTAGGCGCTGTTCTGTGAGCCAACTATTGAGAAAACCACAGAACAAGTGAGGAGATAGATAATAGAGAGATTTTACAAGGTAGAGTTCACATGTCAACTCTGTACATCATAGCTGTGATTAAGAACGTAAACATGATCTTTAAGATTTGACGCTCGACTCGTATTCCACATTGGGACGGGAGCTTTCTATTCCACCTACTCTAGCAAGATCGGTTGTTTACAGTGCCTCAATGTTTGGGCACGATATTAGTAAAAACTATAATTGATGTATTTCAGTAATACAGTATTCCAGTATTCAGTATTCAGTATCAGTATTCAGTATTCAGTATTCAGTATTCAGTATTCAGTATTCAGTATTCAGTATTCAGTATTCAGTATTCAGTATTCAGTATTCAGTATTCAATAAATTTGATACCTACATACCTTGTCTAATCTATTAACGTAATGAATAAAAGTTATAATATTAATTACTTAATTCCTTACCACTATATTATCTACGGAAGGTAGAGATGGCTGAAGAGGATGACTCCTGGATCTATGACTCAGTGGTCGGTTTCCTAAACTCGCCCATATGGATGGTACCTATAGAATCCTTCGTCGATCAGCATTGTTTAGGTAATTGTTTAGGTAATTGTTTAGAGTTTAGGTAATCATCTACAAAAAATATGATAGATTTAAAAAAAGATTAATAAACGATTAATGAAAAGATGAAATGGTACTGGTACGGGAAATTTAAGTTCTGAACTTGTGGTTTAATTTTGTCTTAATCTACTTACGGTACTTTTATTTAGTTTTATAAGATAAAACATTTTTATAAGATTAAGGTATATGACCGGTTTTTAATTTGATGATGGCTATTCTCCAATTCTTGCAAATTTTGACGATATAAAAACCACACCACTTGACCACGCACTCCACCACTATGCATAACACATCATTTAATGTCATTTATTATGAAATAACGGGGAATTGCTAATTATCAAAATTGTAAAAAATAATGAATAAACTGGGTGGCTATTCTCGAATTCTCGCCATTTTGACGATCTAAAAACCTCACCACCGTGATTGAAAACTCAGTATCTACAACTCTCTCTAAACTCCCCCATATGGATGGTATCTATAGAATCCTTCGTCGATCAGCATTGTTTAGGTAATTATTAGAAATCTGAGAATGTAGAAATAATGCTTTGGGTTTTTACACTATTCGAAATAATGCGAGGTGCTCCGTTGAATAATTACGCTGATTAATTAATCGCGGTCACGTGCCAAAAAATATGATTTGCACCTTCCCACTTGTATTCTACATATTATTGAAGTATAGCTTGAAATAGATAGATTTTTAAAAAGAATAATAAACGATTAATGAAATGGTACTGGTACGGGAAATTTAAGTTCTGAACTTCTGGTTTAATTTTGTCTTAATCTACTTATTTACTTTTATAAGATAAAACCTTTTTATAAGATTAAGGTATATAACCGGTTTTTAATTTGATGATGGCTATTTTCCAAATTCTTGCCAATTTTGACGATATGAAAACTACACCGCGACGTGAAACAAGCACCACACCACGTGAAACAAGCACCACACCACGTGAAACAAGCACCACACCGCGTGAAACAAGCACCACACCGCGTGAAACAAGCACCACACCACGTGAAACAAGCACCACACCACGTGATAAATGAACCCCCGCAGTGTTTGACGGAACGACACAGGACACATCAGAGTATTTCGAGATCCACACCCAGTACAAGGCGGTTGTAGAGGAGCTGCTGGAGAGCTTTACTAACGATCTCCACATCACTTCCAGCCAGTTTATAGAGGGTTGCCAGAAGGGACGGGCTGCTACCAGCAGCTACACTAAGGTTACTATCATCTTATCTTATTTATGAACACAGGTTGTTATCATATTATGTTATTTATGATCTCCAAGCTTATAGCTTTATAGTTAGTTTTCTGCAACCTGCCTGTTTTCGTATGGTATATCAGTGGTAGTGTGTTTATTAAGTGTTTCACTAATTTCGCCCTGTGTCTACTGAGTACTCCAGGTATTTGCCTAACATTTACCACACTTATTACGCTGTTTTCACTAACTTGCCTTATAGTTATCATGCTTATGATGGTTATAAAATACTTATAAACCTTCATTCTAAACCACTTATCAACCTTCGTGCCAAAAAGTATCAACATCGGTTCAAACTTCTCGAGCAAGACCTGATACATGTTAGGAAAGTTTTTTTGTGTGAGTGCGGGTGTTCTATTAAATTATGAATTATGAATTCTCAATTCAATGTGTTGATTCGCTTTAGATATAACTTTATTTGAATATTGATAGCTTATAGGTACATGCTTTGTTCTTATATCATTGAAATGATTGCGCCTCATCACTTGACTCACAACTGTAGCTGTGTCTCTGCAGTATAGTTGAAGGTTGGAGGCAGTATTGTTTGCGGAGGCAGTATTGTTTGCGGAGGCAGTATTGTTTGCGGAGGCAGTATTGTTTGCGAAGGCAGTATTGTTTGCGGAGGCAGTATTGTTTGCGGAGGCGGTATTGTTTGCGGAGGCAGTATTGTTTGCGGAGGCAGTATTGTTTGCCAGCATCTTTCAACACCTATTATGTTCGTTATTTCACAGCCAGTTTAATGACTTTTCAATGCTGTCTTGGGTATCCTTGGATTTAATGCACGAGTAATTATAACCTTTTTACATTTTCTCACCAAATAGAATTGTCTTTTTGAAATTTAACATTACTGAAAGCGAGTAACGTATTAAATTATGTTATTTAATGTTTACTCAACCTTATTCTCATGACTAGGTAGATTCTGTTTCAAATGCAAACAGCCATCAATTCGCTTAATGCTATCAAGATGATGCAGATTGCAGAGAGGTCAATTCTGATATTGTGGAACTTGACAGTTCTTCTTGCGTCGCTGATTGGGGACAGCATCATTCTTATAGCGACTATCAAATACCAAGCCATCAAACTCCATAAAGTGATAATAACAGTGATGCAGCACATGGCTGTTTGTGACTTGATTCAGGTTGTATTCAAAGTATTCCCAGGAACTCTGGCAACAATCACAGATGTTTGGATGATGAGGGTGCTGCTCTGTCATGTTCAGTATAATATCAGCTGGGTGTGTGCCCCAGTCACTGTGTTCATGACATCTGCTTTGACCACTCTAAAGCTGGTAATGGTTAAATATCCTCTTAGAACTGGTGCCTGGTCCACACGGTTAGGACATAAAATCTGTTCTGCTTTGTGGCTCCTAGTGCTTGGTTGCTACACTCCGTTACTAGTGGGGAACCTACTTTACATTAAAGACACAATACACTTTAACTACACAGACTATAGCTGTGCTTATTATCACCGCTCAATTAATCTACCAATATGGTATACATGGTACTTTCCTATCAGTGTTGCTGTGTTGAGTATCCTCTCCTACACGACACTCATCGTTACATCAGTTCTCCTCCTGATCGTGGCTAGTAAAGCTGCCTCCCGACACGGAGAAACACTGAGATGGGAGGGGGTGATCACAATATTGGTGACTGCGGGCGTCTTGCTGCTTTCCTACCTGCCTTTAAGTGTGATGATAGTGACATTACTCCTGGGAGTGGAACACAGCAGCACTACATTCCGAGCAGTGTTTCACCTAACCGGCCTAAATATAATGGCTAATTTCTTCGTTTACTCCCTCACAGTGCGAAGTTTTAGACATTTCCTTAAAACGAAGATCTCTGAACTCCTTTCCTCAATGAAAACTGTCCACATCAAAAAGACCTCAACCCCATCAAATGCGTACGTCAAATTCAAGACAAAGACCCGAACCTAAACAAGATTCTACAGAAGAGGAAGGTGATGCAGCAGAGCTATTAGGGTTTCGGTTAAAAGAGGATCTGATACAACTGAACATTCCAAATGACGAGACCGTTCTGTAATGTTTGTAAAGGTGAAATTAAAACTGCGGTACATTTAGATGTGGGTTCAGACATAAATAATGTAATATTGCGTTATTCATGTCATGTTATTAACGTTATATAGTTTTTAATAATCGTGAGAACAATAAGTCTTAATTCAACTATTAAATTGAATTTCGACAAAATACAACGACGAACATTGTTTTGTGTTGAAATTCATTGCATATTTCTTAAATCAGCAAAGCTAAAAAACACTGTTATCCATAAGTTTCAGCATAAAAATAACATTATTGCCAAAAAAGTTAAATTTTGAATTTAAAATGCCAACTAAATCTTTTATTGCCTCTTAAATTTGTGTACGTGTAGATTGTGTAGATATGTATCCACAATCTACAATCTACATGTAGATTGTGTAGATATGTATACACGATCTACATGTAGATTATGTAAATATGTATACAAAATTTTCCCTGCTGAACTCCATCTCTCTGTCTAATGTGATCGCGAAGGAAACCTTCTCCAATCTTCACCGGTTTCCAACATGGCTCTTCCTGATTTTACCGGGTATTTACTGCTACTCCTCCTGTTGTTACCCTTCCTCGGGGTAGTTTACTGCTACTCCTCCTGTTGTTGCCCTTCCTCGGGGTAGTTTACTGCTACTCCTCCTGTTGTTGCCCTTCCTCGGGGTAGTTTACTGCTACTCCTCCTGTTGTTACCCTTCCTCGGGGTAGTTTACTGCTACTCCTCCTGTTGTTACCCTTCCTCGGGGTAGTTTACTGCTACTCCTCCTGTTGTTACCCTTCCTCGGGGTAGTTTACTGCTACTCCTCCTGTTGTTACCCTTCCTCGGGGTAGTTTACTGCTACTCCTCCTGTTGTTACCCTTCCTCGGGGTAGTTTACTGCTACTCCTCCTGTTGTTGCCCTTCCTCGGGGTAGTTTACTGCTACTCCTCCTGTTGTTACCCTTCCTCGGGGTAGTTTACTGCTACTCCTCCTGTTGTTGCCCTTCCTCGGGGTAGTTTACTGCTACTCCTTCTGTTGTTACCCTTCCTCGGGGTAGTTTACTGCTACTCCTCCTGTTGTTACCCTTCCTCGGGGTAGTTTACTGCTACTCCTCCTTTTGTTGCCCTTCCTCGGGGTAGTTTACTGCTACTCCTCCTGTTTTTACCCTTCCTCGGGGTAGTTTACTGCTACTCCTCCTGTTGTTACCCTTCCTCGGGGTAGTTTACTGCTACTCCTCCTGTTGTTACCCTTCCTCGGGGTAGTTTACTGCTACTCCTCCTGTTGTTACCCTTCCTCGGGGTAGTTACTGCTACTACTCCTTTTGTTACCCTTCCTCGGGGTAGTTTACTGCTACTCCTCCTGTTGTTACCCTTCCTCGGGGTAGTTTACTGCTACTCCTTCTGTTGTTACCCTTCCTCGGGGTAGTTTACTGCTACTCCTCCTGTTGTTACCCTTCCTCGGGGTAGTTTACTGCTACTCCTCCTGTTGTTACCCTTCCTCGGGGTAGTTACTGCTACTACTCCTTTTGTTACCCTTCCTCGGGGTAGTTTACTGCTACTCCTCCTGTTGTTACCCTTCCTCGGGGTAGTTTACTGCTACTCCTCCTGTTGTTACCCTTCCTCGGGGTAGTTTACTGCTACTCCTCCTGTTGTTACCCTTCCTCGGGGTAGTTTACTGCTACTCCTCCTGTTGTTACCCTTCCTCGGGGTAGTTTACTGCTACTCCTCCTGTTGTTACCCTTCCTCGGGGTAGTTTACTGCTACTCCTCCTTTTGTTACCCTTCCTCGGGGTAGTTTACTGCTACTCCTCCTGTTGTTACCCTTCCTCGGGGTAGTTTACTGCTACTCCTCCTGATGTTAACCTTCCTCGGGGTAGTTTACTGCTACTCCTCCTGTTGTTACCTTTCCTCGGGGTAGTTTACTGCTACTCCTCCTGTTGTTACCCTTCCTCGGGGTAGTTTACTGCTACTCCTCCTGTTGTTACCCTTCCTCGGGGTAGTTTACTGCTACTCCTCCTGTTGTTACCCTTCCTCGGGGTAGTTTACTGCTACTCCTCCTGTTGTTACCCTTCCTCGGGGTAGTTTACTGCTACTCCTCCTGTTGTTACCCTTCCTCGGGGTAGTTTACTGCTACTCCTCCTGTTGTTACCCTTCCTCGGGGTAGTTTACTGCTACTCCTCCTTTTGTTACCCTTCCTCGGGGTAGTTTACTGCTACTCCTCCTGTTGTTACCCTTCCTCGGGGTAGTTTACTGCTACTCCTCCTTTTGTTACCCTTCCTCGGGGTAGTTTACTGCTACTCCTCCTGTTGTTACCCTTCCTCGGGGTAGTTTACTGCTACTCCTCCTTTTGTTACCCTTCCTCGGGGTAGTTTACTGCTACTCCTCCTGTTGTTACCCTTCCTCGGGGTAGTTTACTGCTACTCCTCCTGTTGTTACCCTTCCTCGGGGTAGTTTACTGCTACTCCTCCTGTTGTTACCCTTCCTCGGGGTAGTTTACTGCTACTCCTCCTTTTGTTACCCTTCCTCGGGGTAGTTTACTGCTACTCCTCCTGTTGTTACCCTTCCTCGGGGTAGTTTACTGCTACTCCTCCTGTTGTTACCCTTCCTCGGGGTAGTTTACTGCTACTCCTCCTGTTGTTACCCTTCCTCGGGGTAGTTTACTGCTACTCCTCCTGTTGTTACCCTTCCTCGGGGTAGTTTACTGCTACTCCTCCTGTTGTTACCCTTCCTCGGGGTAGTTTACTGCTACTCCTCCTGTTGTTGCCCTTCCTCGGGGTAGTTTACTGCTACTCCTCCTGTTGTTACCCTTCCTCGGGGTAGTTTACTGCTACTCCTCCTGTTGTTGCCCTTCCTCGGGGTAGTTTACTGCTACTCCTTCTGTTGTTACCCTTCCTCGGGGTAGTTTACTGCTACTCCTCCTGTTGTTACCCTTCCTCGGGGTAGTTTACTGCTACTCCTCCTTTTGTTGCCCTTCCTCGGGGTAGTTTACTGCTACTCCTCCTGTTTTTACCCTTCCTCGGGGTAGTTTACTGCTACTCCTCCTGTTGTTACCCTTCCTCGGGGTAGTTTACTGCTACTCCTCCTGTTGTTACCCTTCCTCGGGGTAGTTTACTGCTACTCCTCCTGTTGTTACCCTTCCTCGGGGTAGTTACTGCTACTACTCCTTTTGTTACCCTTCCTCGGGGTAGTTTACTGCTACTCCTCCTGTTGTTACCCTTCCTCGGGGTAGTTTACTGCTACTCCTTCTGTTGTTACCCTTCCTCGGGGTAGTTTACTGCTACTCCTCCTGTTGTTACCCTTCCTCGGGGTAGTTTACTGCTACTCCTCCTGTTGTTACCCTTCCTCGGGGTAGTTACTGCTACTACTCCTTTTGTTACCCTTCCTCGGGGTAGTTTACTGCTACTCCTCCTGTTGTTACCCTTCCTCGGGGTAGTTTACTGCTACTCCTCCTGTTGTTACCCTTCCTCGGGGTAGTTTACTGCTACTCCTCCTGTTGTTACCCTTCCTCGGGGTAGTTTACTGCTACTCCTCCTGTTGTTACCCTTCCTCGGGGTAGTTTACTGGTTCTGTTCTTTTGTTTTAGCTTCATCTTCTGTCTTTACTTTTATAGAAACGTTCTCAATCAGCTTCATTTTATAATTGAAATAAAATTGAAAACGGCTCCTTAATTTAATTAACTTAATTAACTTAATTAACTTAATTCAACTATTTCTGTCATACAACCCTATTTTATACAACCAGCTGAGATAATCAAAATCAAATCTAGTTAATTGGGATCCTTACCTTTACATGGTATTTTATTAGTCAGAAATGTAACTGTCTTTCGGAACCTCATACTTAAGAATTGTCTAAAGCTGGTCACTGTTAGACTAAACACGAAAAAGTTGGCCAGAACATTAACAGCCGTAAGAGACACTGCTAACCTAAAATACTCTACATGAAATATCCCTGGTGCCGATTGATTTTTCTCGACAAAAGGCTCAACTATGCCGTAAGCAGTGAGGGGGATGTAGGAGATAGTGTAGACTGCTACAGTGAGAACCACTATCATGATGCCCTGCCAACGCAGACTTTCTCGAGTTCCTCTTACCACTTTTCTGGCTTCTTTCAGCAGGAGGATTGTTGAGACGATTATTATGATGTAAGGAACAACTATTACTATTAGGATCAAGATTGGGAACCATACGTTCCAGATTTTAGCAGAGTACTGGTATATGCAAGCATACACCCTGTAGTCGAAGATAACATCATCTTTGTCGACCAGAAGATGTAGCGCTGGAAAAGGAAATAACGCTAAACAAATTCCTGCTGAAGCGTAATGAGCATGCCTTTTAGACCAGGCTCCTGCTCTGAGAGGATATTTCAGTAGAAGAAGTTTGCTTAATGCCATCGCTGCGATTAGGGAGGCACACACGTAATTACCGTAATAGGAAACAAAGAATCTCCAATAGTTGAGGATCTTGCTGGATCCCCCGCTGTTGGCAATCAATGAGACTCCAACTGGGAGAACGTTTCCAAAAGCGATGAACAGGTCACAGATAGCAATATTCTGGATGAACGCCACAACTATCTCATGAAGGGTAAAGGCTTGACATTTGATTGAGGCAATCAGTATGGTGGTATCACCTAGAAGGGAACATACGACCACGAATATATGCCATCCTATGTACGAATACCTTTCAGCCTCGTTCTTAATCCCAAACTGGGTATAGTT